>NC_090649.1:482770605-483370605 GCF_040937935.1 Hyperolius riggenbachi
CTGTGAACCTTGTTACATTGTGGGAAACTGCCAAAAGTACCGCGGTCCTCAGAGCTTCTTGTGGGAGGGGTTTCACCACAATATCAGTCATACAGCGCCCCCTGATGGTCTGTTTGTGAAAAGCAATAGATTTCTCATGTAAAAGGGGGTATCAGCTACCGATTGGGATAAAGTTACATTCTTGGTTGGAGTTTCTCTTTAAACTATGTGATTTTTTTTTTCAGGACCATTCAGCAAAGAACAATACACATAGACACGCAGAAACTGGTCACAGCAGAACCTTAATGTGATGTCATCTAATTGTTTCTATCTTCTTGCTTGCTAGGTGCTGCTAAAAATGTACTCTGTAGTTAATAAATGGAATTAATTTAACTGTACCGCATGGGGTATTTACTTTTTTTCAGCGGTAACTGCCATTCACGTCTACTGTTTCTGGCTCTGCTCATTCATTAGAGGTGTTGCTATGGAGACGCCACTTTTGGTATTTTTGGTCCGTAAATTACTTTTTGGACGCGGTAAAAGGTTTGTTTAGTCAATTCGGGAAAATGTCACAAGCTCTAATTGCCACACTTTTTGCTGGATTTTTGCTGCAAAATAACTTGCCGTCATCGTAATCATTATTATTATTATGCATTTGTATGCAGTGAGTACGCGAAAGAATCACCCCTTCAAAACATTAAAGGTGGCCACACACCATACAATTTTTTCAATATCTGTTAAATTTAAGAATTGCAATCAATTTTTTCTGACTGATTGTAACATTTCAAAAATATGACCAATGTACCACACACACCTATATTCAATTTTTCCCCAATTATGATAAAAATGATTGGAAACTGAGAAAATTGCTGGGGTGTGTATATTAATAAATTGAAAATCACACACCATACAATCTTTAGAGAAATTGAAGAAAAATATCTGGCATTCCAGATAGATAAAAATAGAAAAAAAACGGGAAATCCGATCAGATTTTTCAGTTGAATGAAAAAAAAAGCTTTCGATTTTTTCGGGAGATCCGATCATTCTTATCGAATTGCTGTAAAATCGGATCATTTTATTGTATCGCGTGTGGCCACCTTAACACGTTGCTGCTTTGCAGCTTGAGGCCGGTTTTACACTGAGGGCCCTTCACACTGGCGCAGTGCTACTGCAGCTTAGTTAAACCCTATACTTCCCATGTTGTGGTGCGCTGCGCTGGAAGTTCCAAATCTAACGCTAGCGCAGAACTACGTTACCATGCGGGATCCGCGGCAACCTGCAGTGATCTGCGTCGGCCTGGAAGTCATGTTAGTCTATGGCAATGCAGGGTTTTTAAGAAGTTGACGTCGCGGCGCGCAAACATATTTTTTACAATTCGCTTCTATGCACCTCTGCATACCCCGAAGCAGGAAGTCACCGCAACCACGCATCACTTCCTGCTTGGCTGGTGGACTGACAGGGATCACCGCATACTAACGCAGTGTTCCCTGAAGGCCTGTATTTGGCAGTGTGGCGGGCGCGACGCACTGTACCACTGATGCCAGTTTGCAGTGTGAAACCAGCCTTAAAGAGAATCTGTACTCTAAAATTCTTACAATATAAAGCATACCATTCTATTCATTATATTCTCCTGGGCCCCTCTGTGCTGTTTCTGCCACTCCCTGCTGAGATCCTGGATTGCAATTGCCAGTTTTATGCAGTGTTTACAAACAAAAGACATGGCTGCTAACCAGAATTAGGTATAGTCGGAAATACCAATTTCCGATTTCGCGGTAAATCCGCATTCCGACATTGCCAATTACCGATTCCGCTACCAATTTCTGCATTCCAATGCGGAATTTTCGCCGGAAATCGCGGAAATTCCGCCCGACTTTAACATCGATTTTCTCAAAAACTATAAGGTCTTTTTGAAACCTTTTTTTGCATCTTGTTCAAAAGATTCTGTTTAATAAACCCTGAAAATTTGGTGTTTCTAGGACTTACGGGGGCTTTGTTATTAACCGCTACATTCGGCTGATTTTTACTGTAATGTAAAATGCAGAAAATAGGCAGATGCAGATTTTCTGCATTTTACATTACAGTAAAAATCCGCTGACTTTAGCAGCAAATTTTCAGAGTTTATTAAACTGAATCTTGTGAACAAGATGCAAAAAAAAAGTTTTCAAAAAGACCTTATAGTTTTTGAGAAAATCGATGTTAAAGTTGGGTGGAATTTCCGCGATTTCCAGTGGAAATCCGCCACCCGCACTTGCATTACCAATTTCCGCATTCCGATTCGGAAATGCAATTTCCGATCGGAATTTCGGAAATTGCATTTCCGCGGAATCCGAATGAGCATCCCTAACCAGAATGCGATAGGCTGAGAGAAGCTCAGTCTGTGACGCATACAGAGCCTGTAGGAGGCGTGGAGAGGGTGTGTATAACTTCTACCTATCACAGCAGAGCAGCACATTCCTGCCTGAGCTGACAAAGCCGGAAAATGAAAGAAGATTAGATTTTATAACAGAGATAATACAGCCACTGTGCAACTAGGAAAGTCTGCAGTAAGACAGACCACATTAGAACAGGTATTGGAACTTATAGGATAGAAGAAATAAGGCTGACCTTTTTTTTACAGTCTCTTTAAAGGAGTACTGTAGGGGGGGTCGGGGGAAAATGAGTTGAACTTACCCGGGGCTTCTAATGGTCCTCCGGAGACATCCTGTGCCCACGCAGCCACTCACTGATGCTCTGGCCCCGCCTCCGGTTCACTTCTGGAATTTCAGACTTTAAAGTCTGAAAACCATTGCGCCTGCATTGCCCTGTCCTCGCTCCCGCTGATGTCACCAGGAGTGTACTGCGCAAACACAGACCATACTGACCTTGTGCTATACACTCCTGGTGATGTCAGTGGGAGCAAGGACACGGCAACGCAGGCGCAGTGGTTTTCAGACTCTAAAGTCTGAAATTCCTGAAGTGAACTGGAGGCGGGGCCGGAGCATCGGTGAGTGGCAGAGTGCGCCGACAGAGTCATATACATAGCACTGCCCCCTGCACGACCCTCCCCACCTCTCACCCAGTGACGTACTCCCTGCTAGACAGCAGAGAGTGGGGAGCACAGTCATATTCTTGTCATTCTTTGCATGTGCGCCGCAACACCGCCACAAAACTTTTTAAAAGGTACTTGTCACCCAATGACTTAAATTTGGCAATTGCCCATTTCCGGCAAGTGTGCCGGTCCCCACTGTTGCGTTACCCTGCATTTGGAATGCAAATATAAAATATGGTGGTGGTTCCTTAATGCTGTGGGGTTGTGTGGCCAGTGCAGGGACTGGGAATCTTGTGAAAGTTAAGGGATGGATTCCACTCAGTATCAGCAGATTCTGGAGACCAATGTTCAGGAATCAGTGACAAAGCTAAAGTTGCGCCGGGGCTGGATTTTTCAACAAGACAACGACCCTAAACAATGCTCAAAATCCACTATGGCATTCATGCAGAGGAACAAGTACAACGTTCTGGAATGGCCATCTCAGTCCCCAGACCTGAATATAATTGAAAATCTGTGGTAAAGTGGGATTGTCACCATAAAAATCAAAATTCAACAGCAACTTGTCTTAGTGTATTAGGTGATAAAGATGCTAATCCTGCATTCAAAACTTTCAAAACTTTTTCTGCTGTTATGATTTGCAGTTATCATATACTTTAGGAGCACTGGCCCTTTAGTAGTCAGTGTCAAACAGCTGCATGCTGAGGGTTCTCTTTATCTAGAATATATTCCTCATCTTCCATTTATTTCCTTGCCTAGCTGCTTATATGAAACACGATCCCCTACTCACTTGTGTTTACAAGCAAGGCTGAGGTGACTCAGCGAATGGAGGAGAAAAGAAAAAAAAGTAAAGGGCAGAAATGACATCAGGATTTAGCCTAAACTGTGGGCAAAAGACATGGTTTCCACCAAGAACAGCATTCTCTTCATATAACATTCACAGAAATCAAAACATGGACAGTACAATACATGTGTTATGTAAGTAGATCAAAAATGTATCTACTTATATATGTGTTTTTTTCCTTATCATAGTATGGCTAATCCTACTGCTTTAGGCCCCATTCACACTTTCGGCAAAACGCTCAGATGCTAGCGCTTTTGAAAGCGCTAGTGTAATAAAACCCTATGGGCCCGCTCTTACTTGGGCGATTTGCGCTAGTCGCCGCAAATCGCCCAAAATCGTTAACCGCAAACGCGTAGCCTGCACCATTTTCAGGCGATTTCCCGCAATCGCATTTCAGTGCTATAGAAGCGCTAAATGCGATCGTGGAGAAATCGTTGCACTGTCCAGTGATTTTTCCGCGAGAAATCGCGGAAAAAATCACTCCCGCAAAAATCGACGGCGTTTTGCGCTTCTAAGTGTGAATGGGGTCTTATTAAAGAGTGCTGCCCATGCTCGAAAGCAATCAAACCTGAATGAACTAGAGATGTTTTGTAAAGAGGAATGGTCCAAAATACCTTCAGCTAAAATCCAGACTCTCATTGGAACCTACAGGAAGTGTTTAGAGGCTGTAATTTCTGCCAAAGGAGGATCTACTAAATATTGATTTCATTTCTTTTTTGTGGTGCTCAAATTTATGCACCTGCCTAATTTTGTTTAAACAGTTATTACAAACTTTCTGTAAATCCAATAAACTTAATTTCACTTCTCAAATATCACTGTGTGTGTCTCCTATATGATATATTTAACTGACATTTTTTTATCGCAAAAACCAACAATTTATACAGGAAAATCATGACAATTAACAAGGTTGCTCAAACTTTCGCATCCCACTGTACATATACACATTTCCAGCTGTATTTACTGAGTGTAAAAGTCAAGGAAAGATGTACCCTATTAAAGTGCGGATAAGCCCTTCCGCACATACGCGAACCCCACCACACACACCACACACGCACACGCACCACACGCACGCACGCACACACTCACGCGCACACACACACACACACACACACACACACACACACACACACACACACACACACACACACACACACACTTTTGACCTAAAAAGTAGGCCAAAAGCTATGACACCTCCCCCCCCCCAGGTGCCTCCATGCAGAGCAGCACAGATTTGTATGTGCGGATGGGTGCAGAGGGCGCGAGTGAGCCTGATTTACAAGGCTTTAGCAAGCATTCACGCAGTCTGCACTCTTGCTCTAGTGTGCATTCTCTAGTGTCCTATGCAGCTTCTGCCCACTAGAGCTCCAGGCTCACTGTCATGTGACCGTATCGCAGTGTTTTGGTCCTGTAGAGGAGTAGGGATGTCACGAACATCAAATTTTCCATTCGCGAAAAGCGAATACAAACTTCTGCAAATGTTCCGCAAACAGGCAAACCACCATAGACTTCAATGGTCAGGCGGATTTTAAAACCTAAAAAACTGTTTCCGGCCACAAAAGTGATGGTAAAGTTCTTTCAAAGGGTCTAACACCTGGACTGGAGCATGCCAGAGGGGGATCCATGCCAAAAGTCCCACCAAAAATTATGGAGTTGACGCTGAAGGGCATAAATCGCATTACAGTCCTACAAATAATGCACTGGAGTGGTACTGTACCTGCAACTTGAAGAGGTAACAGCAGTAGTGTGCACAGCTCTGGGTATCAGTGGGCTGTGGAGTGTCACACACAAAAAAACACAGGAGACTGACGTGCTAGCCCTCAAAAGTGCTATTTGGGGTGCTTCCAGCAAGTAGTCAGAACACAGGCCTAGCTAATGCTTTCCCTACCTATCTGCAGCAAATCTGACCCTGCTCTCACACAGAGCCCCCCCCCTCTGATGCCTAACCCTAATCCCCTCTTTCTGACACCTAACCCTCAGACTAGGTTCACATATGACATAGCATGAAAATCCGGTGTTTTCCGCAAGTGCGTTTGCGTTCGTGTTATGCTCTTTTATTGCGTTTTTGATGCGTTTTGCGTTTTTTCATACAGATGCAGTTTTCAAGCATTTTGCATGCGTTCAATTGCGTTTGGGGTTCGCTAATACAAAATGTATTTTACATTTACATATATGCAAATCAATAGGAAGACAACAGGAAGCGGAAATACGTCAGATATCTTTAATTTTTAATTAAAAATACATTTAAAAAAAGCATCAAAAACGCAATGCATATGCGTTACCATAGACTTTCATTATGTGCGTTTTGGCAGCCAGCCTGCATATTATGCAACACTACCAGCGTCTGCAGAACGCTTACTGTAAATCGCGTCCCATAGACTAACACTGCTGCATAAAACGCAGCGTTTCCCGCAAGAGTTTCTGCTATATGTGTACCTGGCCTAAGACACTCCCTTCCTGACACCTAACCATAAAACCCCCCTTTCTGACGCCTAACCCTAAGACCCCTCCTTCCTGATGCCTAATTCCTAAAACCCCCCTTTCTGACCCCTAGCCCTTAAACCCCGCCTTCCTGATGCCTAACCCTAAAACCCCCCTTCCTAACCTTTTAATTTTAAAAACAATTTTCAAAATGATAATTTTCAAAAATGAAAAATTTGTAAATACAAAAGACCAAAAAATGTATAAGACTATAACTTTCTAATTTTTAAAACGATAAAAAAGTTTTAAAAACTATAACGTTCTAATTTTCAAAACAATATTTATCAGGCGTCCAAATTTTTGCTTTCGATGCCCAATGGCCGATATTTGCATTGGCGCTCAAACAGTCCATTAGCCGCCGTGCGACGAAGTTTCCTGCTCTGGGAGAGTACAAGAGGCAAACCTGTGAACTATGTCAGTTGGAACTAAAAGCAGCTCTTCCGGAGGAGCCAATAGCGGGAAAAAAGCTCAACACTCCCCATATGTGCAATCATTGTGATATCAATAAGCAGATCATCGCGCTCTTTGGTTGTTCCTTTGCCAGGATCACCCCGATTAACTTGACAACAGATGAACTGAAGAAATGCGAGGAACGTTTCACAGGGACTGAAGTGTTGCTCTGATTATGTTGGTTAACTGTAGGGAGTTTATGCAGATGAATGCCTACGTGTAATGGGATAAAACAATGAGCATATGGGCGACCGGTGCGGGCCATCTGTCTGCGCGGCGCGGGAAACCGCTCATTGTCTATCTTACACAATGGAACTTGGAGCACCCACATGAAAGAAAACTTGCGCTTATTAATGTTGTGATGACTCATTTCGAGCATCAACAAAGTAGTTTAATTAGAGTTAATACAATTAGATGCAAAATAGCTTCCTCGAGTGTTTCCTCCGCAACTGTCGCCTGTTCGTGAAGCGGCAGCCATTTTGTTTGGGTCTGTTTTGCGATGGCTTTCCAAGGCTGGTGAATACAAGTCGGCCATCGCACCTGCTCTGTATTCATTAAAGAACATCCGAGGACAAAATTAACTGATGAGAAAAACAATTGTATCTACCCTCCATCTCCTAAAAATGCCCTTTTTTTAGATATCCCACAGTTTTATTTTGTATTTAAATCTAGTTTTTTAAGTTTTAAGGCTGCATTTCCACTTGTGCGGTGGGAATCGTCGCGGGAAAAATTTGCATGCGGATGCAAATTTCGCATGCGGGTCTATGCAAATTTTCTTGCCATGGATGACGATGTGTGCGAATTTAACCATGGCAGTGCTGGTGTGATTTTCCATTGTTTCTATTCCCATGAAAATTCGCATGCGAATTTCCTATTAAATACATTGTATGCGATTCGCATAGCGGTATGCGGTATGCGAATTCTGATGGCTCTGCCATGCAAATTTTTTCTGCACAGAAAAACGCAAAGGAATCCTGACAAGTGGAAACAGTCCCATTCACTTGTATTGCTATGCGAATTCGTATGCGAAAAACGCATGCGAATTCGCAATAGTGGAAATGGGCCCTCACTGTTTCATTGTCTCTGCCCAGTGACACCTTCATTGAAGTATCCCAGAGCTCAAATCTATGAATTATTGACCCCTTCTTATCTCTTTCCTGTTCTCAGAAGCCATTTACTGACAGGAAAGTGTTTTATGGCTGTAATTCCTTATCAGTGAGGGTTATGCTATAGTCTGACCCAATCCGACGCGGACAGAAACTGTCACTTACATACCTCATATTTCATTTTTTCAGGCAGAGAAAGAAAAAAAGGAACACAGCTTAGTTATTTGTGTGCTAGGCACTGTACATACACATGTCTATCTCATCATGTCACATGTCACCTCGGTTGTCTTTTAAAGTGAGTCTGAAGCAATGCTGAAAAAAAAAAACAGATACTCACCTAAGGAGAGGGAAGGCTCTGGGTCCTATAGAGCCTTCCTGCGGTCCCCTTATTACCCCGCAGGCATTTCTGTTCAAAACTCGTGCTGCGGCAGGCTTTGGAAGTCTTTGGGAGCCGGAGTGCTCCTGAAGACGGGCCTGTCAGTACTGCGCATGTGCGAGTGCGCCAGAGATATTGCTCAAGCATGCGCAGGACAGAGTGTCCAAAGCCTCAGGCAGCAACAGAGAGCAGTCTCCGACCGATTGGTTGGAGACAGCTAACAGAGGAGTCTGCAGGGAATGCGGGGAGCAAGAGAGGTGAGTATCTGTTTTTTTTTTTTATTACTTCAGACTCCCTTTTAACAGTAACCACTGTTTAGATCAGGGATGGCTAACCTTGGGCGTACGAGAGGAATCAGTGTGGGAGACTTGGGCGCAGGATACAGCCGGTATATGGCTGACTCTGCTGCTGCACAAGTCCTGGCTGTATTAAATACTATTCCCCCTCCAGGCCGCCATGGATGGAGGGGAATGAAATAATTCGGCTTCCAGTGATTGCTGGAGGCCGAATTATAGTGTTTTATAAGTAACTTCAGCTCCGTCTTCTCACGGCGCCGGCGTTACTCAATGAAAGTTTTCGAACCTTGGCACTGCCGCTGTGACAAAACTACAAATACCATCATGCCTCTGCCTTCTTAAGTTATGCTTAGAGCTGTCAAGAGTATTGCAATGCCTCATGGGACTTGTAGTTCCACCACAGCTGGAGTGGAGTGCCAAGGTTAGCCATCACTGGTTTAGATCTTCACGGAGAGAATTCCACATTGACTGTATACAATGAACAGAGGCGCCAAAAGTATAAGATTAGATTTAAATGAGCTTAAAAAACAACTTAATTGGCAAAAATGAAGGAGGAAGTGGTGGTCTTACCTCCCTCAAGCAGACACGACAATGACTGCGATTCAGACAGTCAAACACATTTATTAGAAACTCCCAAAAAATTGCAACGCGTTTCGCAGGTTCAACCCCGCTTCAACAGGCAATACAGGGAGGAGAATCAAGCGATCTACACAAGGATTCAAGTTGACTGTGGCTGCTGGCCTTCCCTCTGTACGACCCCTGAACCTGCTCACTGATGTTCTCTTTTTCTTATAGTCCCTGAGCTCAGGCCTGTTTTTAGGCCTAGGCATACCAGGCACGTGCCTAGAGTGACACCTGCAGTAGGGATATGAAAAGTGGAGGGTGAGTGAAAGCACCCTATAACGAGAAAACACAACGGGAGCCCAAATGGTGCAGCACGTCACAATTAAGTGGACGGAAGGAAATAAAAATGGTACTCACCAGTGGTGATTGTAATCAGCTAATTACGATTATGTGAAATTACGCATAATTTTTCGCAATTTACACATATACATAATCACGAATTGTTAATTCAATTGACTTTGTATAAGCATTCGCAATTATGCATGAATTTACACATAATTTACGTGTAATTTCGTGCCGACTTTATCGGTGAACAGCAAAGCCCCCTTGCATGCTACTGCTACCAAAATTGCTACGTATGTTAAAGTGAACCTCCGGACTAAAAATCGACTCAGCAGCACTGAAAAGGCTTTGTGTTTCTTTAACAGTTTTGCAGCATCAGAACTTTGTTTCTCTTATACAAGCCTCATTTTTAGCTGCACAGAAAAAAACCTGCCTGGGCATTTTTCCCCTGATGCTGTGCAAAGCATGATGGGATTTCTGATGTTGTTGTTCTCGTTCTGCTGTTTTGGTGCAATTTTTTTTTTTTTACATTTTGAATTTGATATTTGAAGCCTAGCGCTTGCAGCTGGGAGGGGTAATCAGGACACAGGACAGTTGGAACTGTGTCTCCTGCTCCTTGTCACCTCCTTTCAACCAAAAAGATGGCTGCCCCCATGACAAAGATGGCTGCCCCCATGAAAAAGATGGCTGCCCCCATGAAATCACAAACATTTGCCTGTTCTTATAAAACCGGGTGGGTAAGAGATTATATTACCTATCTATTCTAATTAACATAACTCATGTAACTTGATGACAGTACGTTTGTTTAGGCTGAAGTTCCCTTTTAAGGAGATGAGTAGGTACAAGTAAAAAAAAAACATTTTTTCAAAAAGACCTTGTAGTTTTTGAGATAATCGATTTTAAAAATGCAAAGAAAAAATGGTTTTTTTTTAAACAAACAAAAAAATGACAGTTTAAAAACCATTTTTATTTTTATTGATTTTCTCAAAAACTACAAGGTCTTTTTGAAAAATTCATTTTTTGACTTGTACCGACTCATCTCCTTAACATATGTACCATTTTAGTAGCAATAGCTTGTATGTGCTATCCAACGCCAAAGTCGGCACGAAATTACACGTAAATTAAACATAAATGCATGCGTAATTACAAATGCCGACAATTGCATATGAAATGAATTACACTTTTGGCTGAAATTTCGCATTACAATTACAATGCATAAATGCAAATTATGATGCAGAATTACGCATCGGTGTCATTTCTGCGCATCACTAGTACTCACAAATGAAGATTGCAGGAGGGCAAACAAGCCCTGTAGGCAGGTGGAGTTCTTCCAACCCGACTCCACTCGGGTGTCCAGGCAAACTGGATGCGGTCAGGCTTTTGTTACAAAAACAACTAAATGGCCCCAAAAGTGGCTTTGCCACTAGGAGCCAGGGCTATACCCCTCCCAAGGGGGCGGGTCAGAAGCCTATAAAGGGGGAAGAGGCCCCCAGTGATATAATAAAGTGGTGTTAAAACATTTTTTTAAGGTGCCTTAAACTTGGCTCAGAGCACTGGTTGGCACTTTTATTTGGCATGAGGAAGTATACAGAGACCCACGAAACACGTAGTCAGTGCATATTAAAGAGACTCTGTAACAAAATGTTCAGCCTTATTTCTTCTATCCTATAACTTCCTATAACTCTTCTAATGTGCTCTGCATTACTGCAGTATTTTCTACTGTCTCTGTAATATATCTAATCTACTTTTCTTTGTCAAGCTTTGTCAAACCAGGGAGGAATGCACAGTCTCTCCTGTGATAGGGACAAGTTATGCACGCCCCCTCCACGCCCCCCTCTGCTTTCCTGTGTGCTGTGTGTATGAGTCACAGGCAAAGTCTCTGCTCACAGCCAGCATGTCTGCAGCTCATGGAGCTGTGACCTTGTGAACAGCTGTGAGTGCAGAAAGATCAGTTCAAAGCCCAGACAAGCAAGTAAGGCAACAAGTGGGAGAAACATTACAGCAGTCAAGTCACACTTGAGAGGAGCCACTGCAAACAGGCACCTGTTCTGATGATGTATTTCCTGTTTGGCGGCCATCTTTATTTTTTACAAAAACAATGAATAAAACAGTGAAAAGCACTGGAAAGCAGCAGGAGCGGTGAAAATGTCACAGAGGGGGGCTAGGAGAAGACAACTAACAGTACAGATTCTCTTTAATATTCATTTGGTTTATGAATTTTGTCTTCATTGAAGTAAACCACCGAATATTTTCTTATTTAATTGTTTTATTATATCACTGGGCGCCTCTGCCCCCTTTTTGTACCTGCAGTAGGGGGCATCGCAGAGCTGTTCTTGGCACCTTCTTGTTCCATTAAAAAGGGATGTATGGTAATTTAATTCTGACACCTAAATGGATGTTATTGATTAGAGAACACTCAGAACATTTATATCACACTTCTCTCCTGACGGACTCAAAGCGCTTCAGGGCTGCAGCCACTAGGGCGCGCTCTACGGGTGGCCAGGATCATTAGAGAGCCTTGCCCTAAGACTCCTTACTGTTTCACATATTGGTGGCGCCAAAACTAATTAATGTAGGCTACATTACTCCTATGTTCTTATACACAAGATGGTGGGGGGTTGTCAAAAGGTGCTGTGCCTGAGGCAACAACATGGCCTGAATCAGCCATGCCTGAGCTAACAGTAAGTATTACCCTTTCGCTCAGGTGTTTAGGACAGGGTATGCAAGTGGCAGTTTCTCTCTTGTCGGACGCTTGTCAGATTATAGCGTAACCCTCACTGATAAGGAATTACAGCCATAAAACATTCCTGCAGAGAACAGCTTCTGAAAGCAGGAGATACAATAGTTCATGTCGTTTAGCTCTGGGACACTTAATAGACTGCCATGGAGCAGAGAAAAAAAAACATTTGATCAACTTTGTAAATGTTTAAACATAAAATAAAACCATGGGACATCTAAATTTTTAGAAATAGGAGGATAGATACAACTGTTTATCTCATCACCTTGGGTTCAGTATAATATATTAAATTTTCGTAACAAATGTAAAGGAAGGGAGATAAATCCGCCGCCAATTTTTCTGAAAGCCCCATACCTTTCCATTTGTCTTTTTTTTTTCAATGCAAAAAAAAAAAATCATTTTGGATTATTTATTGATGGGCTGATTCTGAGTTTCAGCACAGTGCACACAGGACTGCTAATAGGGAACATTATAACAAATTAGTTTCCTTTGCTCATCCCGGCTATCTGCACATTAAACGTCCATCAGCAACTAATGGAACAAACCAAAGCACACAAATCACAGCATAAGATCAAATAACGGTCAATAAAAAGTTATAAAAGCAGGTGCTATAGAGCTCAGAGTGATCCAGCTAGCATTGGAGAGACAGGAAGCACCCTGCCACAGCCATATGTGCCAGAAAACAAGAGTTCTCGCTAGGGAATGGCCGTTTTCCAGAGAAAGGATAGGTAAGGGTCCTTTCACACCGGGGCGGTGTCAGAATTCTAGCGGGTTTATTTATGCAGGAAAAGCTGTCATATGTGTATGTTTTAAGTTTTAATGTTCTGTGCAAAATTTCATTGTAAACTGTAAAGTTAGAGTATTTCTTTAAAATATTGCTCTGAGACATCTCAGCATATTCCAGGCTGTGAAGCTTATTGTAACGATTGGTATCAGCACGTAGAGAGAATCTGATTATTAGCGATTTGCAGTATCACCAAGAATGCAGATATATAACTGATTATTGATGATCTGCAGAATCACCGATAATACAGATATATTGCTAACCTCTGGACACCCAGCAAAAGAAACACAATAAAGACAGTAATATATCACCGAAGTGTGGAAATATACACCACACGGCGATTCCTCAGAGGTGTGGTTACCACTGAATGGGAACCCCGTGAGTGAGATCCTCTAACCAGGCAGAGTGAGGAATCTCGACCCCTAGCAGTAATCGTCTGCTTGGGGCAGGCGTCTTGGAGAGGCGAACCTCAGCGATAACCCTCCAGTGGGAGACGTTCCACTGAAGGGAGAAAGGTCAGACAGGCAAGGGTTCAGCAACAGAGATGGCGGCAGCGGTACAGGAGCGGAAGCAGAAGAGTAAACGGTAATCAGGCAGAGGTCGGCAACAAGAATCAGATAGGCAGAGGTACAATAGCGTAGAGAGAGAGAGTAGTCAAGGATAGCCGGAGTCAAACACAGATACAATATCAAATACAATCCTAACTAAGGTGTGAAATCCTTAGCATCAGCACCTGGGCACTGAACTAAGGTCTGAGCGCTAACACAGAAGTGTATTCACGACAGCAGACAAAGAGTAACTGAAGGAAGACTCCTTATATGCTGGGAGCGCATCTGCAGCGCCACCCAGCCGTCCAGCCAATCACCAGGGCTCCTGTGATCAGCTGACTGGAGAGTCAGCTGACCCTCCTACGTAGGAGGTAAACACCCTGCCTCCTTGCGCACGCGCGCGCGACCCTCTGCTTCTGTGCAGCAGAGAGGCTAGGCCCAGGGTCCGCGCGCGAACGCATACCGAATACCGCCGGCTGCACCACCTGACCCGCTGCCCTGTCGCCAGCCGCGGTGGTGGTGTCCCCACCAACCCGTGCCAGCAGTTCCGCGTGTGAAGCGGAACTCGCTGGCAGGGAAGCGGAGACCGCCGCCATGTTGCCCCACGCGGCGGCGTCTCCGTGGATCCTCACACTTATAAGATTATTCTAGTTACAAGAAGCAAAAACATTCTTTGTTTATGCTACAAGAATCTTTCAAATGTCAAGGTTAGATGGCGCAGTATGTGTAGACAGAAAAGCAAGTTTAAGGCCTCTTTCCCACCAAGACGTTGCGTTTTAGTGGACGTTATGGTGGTGTTGGAGGAGGACGCCACAGTGAGCTGCGTTATGCAGCTCTTTGTGCGCACTGCGCAGTACAGACTGCGGAAACCACGTGATCGTTCCGATCACTTGGTCTCCGTGGCGCTGATTGGCTGGCGGGACCACGTGATGCGAAGTGTTCCACTCCGCATCGCATCACGTGGTCCTGCCAACCAATCAGCGGCCGCTCCAGGAAGACAACACTGCATGTGCAGTGAATATTAAGTAGCCATGTGCCTGGCTACATTAGCGGACTCTCCCTGCCTCCTCTCCGGCAGCATATATTAAAAAAAAAAAAAATTACTGAGCATGTGCACACAGTCTAACCCAGCTAAAGCCCAGCTAAAGCCCAGTATAACGCACAGCATGCTGCACTTTCCCAGAACGTGCAGCTTTACAATGTAACGCAACGTGGGCACTGTGAACAGCCCATTGATTTTTGCATTACTGTGCGTTACTCTGCGTTACAGGCTGCTCTAAGGGACTTTAACGTCTCACTGTAAAAACAGCCTAAAAGTCACATTACTGCAGCAGATATATATATATATATATATATATATATATATATATATATATATATATATATATATATATACACACACACATTTGCTCAGTTATTACACTTAAATATTATTAATCTAAATATTAATAATCAATATAGTGATTCAGACACTACTGCAACTGGCATTGCTTAAAAGGTAAAAAAAATATGGCAACCTCCATATACCTCTCACTACAGTTGTCCTTTAAGTTTATTTTGTTACTGGGAGCTTTATGTGTGTTTTGTTTCCTGTGGTGCTGCTTACGATCCTGCTCATATTTATAACTGGTTCTCTTTAAACAACCAATCACTTAGTTCAGTGATGCCCTTGGCTTGCTTACAGCGATCTGTCTAATATTCCTCCAGCCAGAAAGAACCGGCAGTCTCTCAAAGCAGGGAAATATTAATGAGCTCAGATTAAAGTTTACTTAAGCTCCCGGACGCTTCCACCGGGTTTTATACAAACAATTATTCCTCTTCAGCCATCTGCAGTGACGCACAGGAGCGCCAGAGACACTGTTTCTAATTAAAATCTTCCGACATCATATTTTATGCTGCATTTAGAGGATTGCGCAAATCTGTCCGCTTCGCTAGCTCCATTCAGAGGGCCACCTGAGGCTCTCGTGTCAGAGTACAGGCCTAAAAGCGGACCTGAACTCAGAATGTCCTCTCTGCTGTAAAAGATAAGCAACAGCATAATAATAACCTTTAGGCTTCTTGCACACAGGGACGTTACAGGCGCATGTTAGTGCAGCCTGTAACGCTCCACCAACGCACAGCAATGTAACGCAAGTGAGCTGTTCACACTGCCCATGTTGCGTTACATTGTAACGCAGCAAAGTGCTGCATGCTGTGCGTTCTACGCGGCTAAGCCACATTAGACTGTTTGCACATGCTCAGTCATGTTGGGGAGGAGCGGAGAGCGGCCAGGCACATGGCTAATTAATATTCACTGCACTCAGTGACGTGCAGTGTTTACTTCCTGGAGCGGCCGTTCTGTGCGGCGATTGGCCGGATGGGACCATGTGATGCCGCATGTGCACAAGAGTATGCATCACGGACGCCAGAGTGAGCTGCACAACGCGGTTCACTCCGACGTCCACACCAGAGAGCACCAGGCGTTGCATTAGGGGCACGTTATGTGCCCTATAACGTCCCCTAAACGCAATGTCCTGGTGTATAACTAGCCTTAAAGAAAAACATTTCTTTGTGGCAGCTGGTACAAATCCTGCAATACATCTGCAGTGTGTCTACTTCTTCCTGTCATGGAGAAAGGCATAAGGTTAACATCCTGTGTCTACAAATTAGCTGCTCTGCTGAGGCAGTCAGCTGACACAGCTGAGAGATCACATTACAGTTGTAATTAGTCACGGATGAGGGGGAATTAAAAAGGCTAAACTCTCTAAACACATACAGGGGGCATTTCTCTATGTTTTCTTTCTGTCCTGTGCAAGAGTTCAGGTCCATTTTAAAGGACCACTGTCGCCAAAATTGTAAAATTTGAAATGCAAGTGTATGCATCTGTACAAAAAGTACATTAGCTCCAAAGTAAATTGCACTATAAATGACTTTTTTTCCTAGCTTGATGTCACAGACAGATCCAGCTGGGTACATGTGCAGTTGCGCACGACTCCTGGCCAAATCGTGCAGCTGACGGAGCCGCCACCAGGGGGAGAACGGAGGGGACCCAGAGGACACAGAGGGACCTCACGGATTCCAGAGGGCTGGAGGAAGCCACAGGTAAATTCAGCACAGCATGTTTTATGTCTGTTCAGGGCCACTTCAACCACTTGAGGACCGCGGTGTAAAAGGCCAGGCCATTTTTAAACAAATGGGCCACTGCCGCTTTAAGTGCTCGCTGCAGGGCTGCACAACTCAGCACACAAGTGATCCCCCCCCTTTTCTCCCCACCAACAGAGCTTTCTGTTGGTGGGGTCTTATTTTTTATAAATATTTATTTTATTATTTTCTTAATAAATTTACCTTTTTTTTTATTATTATTTCCCCAGCCCTCCCTCCTCCCGCCAGCCAATCAGTGCGAACAGCTGTGATAGGCTTCAGCCTATCACAGCGGATCGCTTTTGTGCCACCAGAGGGGACAGCCAAGTGACACGATTGTCCCCTGTACAGCGCTTCGCTGTCTAACTGTCTCCTAGCGGCGATCGGTGCTGGGAGACTGAAGGCGGAGCGGAGCCATCAGAGCACGGAAGCGCGTGCATCGGCGTGCGCGATCACCCGGGAAACTCCGCCCTAAGGACCTTACGCCAGTCGGCGTTAGGCAGTCCTGGGGCTGCCGCCGCGTCTACGCTAATTGGCTTGGAGCAGTCTTAAAGTAGTTAAAAGACTCCTGAGGCAAAATTTTAATTATATCTGGTACACACCATGCAATGTCCCATCAGATAGATGGGTCGATAGATAATTTTCGACAGATTTCCAATCTTTTGTGATCGATTTTCTGATTACTTTTAGAATCAGAATCAGAATCAGAATCTTTATTTTCGCCAAGCACGACTGGGTCGTGCCCGGAATTGGTTTTGGCACGTACAGGATGCAAGTAGTATAGGGCACACAGAATACATCAGAAGGATCAACAACACTATATCACACATTTACATACAGAGAAAGCAGGATAGGGCACACAGAAAACATCAGAAGGATCGACAGCACTATATCACACATTACATACAGAGAAAGCATACAATCGAAAAAAACGCGCAATTCTTCTATAATCACAAAATCACGTTATAGTGGGGAGTGCGTGGAGAGAGTTCAGTGAGTTCACAGCTGAGGGGAAGAAGCTGTTTCTGTGTCTGGTGGTCCTGGCGTAGATGGACCGATACCTCCGGCCCAAAGGGAGCTGGCTGAATAACCGGTTTCCTGGGTGTAAGGGGTCATTTGCAATCCTCAAAGCTCTGGAGCGCAGCCTTGAGTGGTAGAGAAGGTCCAGAGCAGGTAGCGGTTTACCGATGATTCTCTCTGCTGATCTGATGACTCTCTGTAATTTGTGTCTGTCGCTAGCGGAGGAGCTGGCATACCAGACTAGGATGGAAGAGCAGAGGACAGATTCAATCGTAGCGGAGTAGAAGTTGGTCAGAAGTTTTGGGGACATACCGAACTTCTTCAGTTGGCGGAGAAAGAATAACCTCTGCTGGGCTTTCCTCTGGGTGGTGGAGGTGTTTGCCTTCCATTTCAGGTCGTTGGAGATGATTGTGCCCAGAAGTCGTACACAGGGAACTCTTTCAACTTCTTTGTCATCAATACGGATTGGAGGAGGAGGGTTGGCGTGCTTCCTAAAATCAACAATCATCTCAACAGTCTTTGCCGTGTTTAGGACCAGCCCGTTCTCCCTGCACCATTGGCAGATGCTCTCAACCTGGTGGCGGTACGCTTCCTCATCATTTTTGGTGATGAGGCCGACGATGGTGGTGTCGTCAGCAAATTTGATCACTTTGACGGATTCCGCTGTGGATCTGCAGGCGTTCGTATACAGGGAGAACAGGAATGGCGACAGGACACACCCTTGAGGTGCTCCTGTATTTGTAATCCGAGGTTGAGAGGAGATGGTGCCTAGCTTAACGGCCTGGGATCTGTTGGTGAGGAAGTCCATGATCCACAGGCGCAGAGTGGGGTGGACCCCAAGTGTGGCAAGGTTCTCCTGAAGTATTTTGGGGCTGATGGTATTGAACGCTGAGCTGAAGTCCAGAAGGAGGATCCTGGCGTACGTGCCGGGTTTGTCCAGGTGTTCATGGATAAGCTTCAGGCAGATATTGATGGCGTCGTCGGTGGACCTGTTTGCTCTGTATGCGAACTGGTGCTGATCCAGCAGGGCCTCAGTGGCGAGCTTGAGGAGGGGGAGCACCATACTTTCAAGAACCTTCATGATGACTGATGTAAGTGCCACGGGCCTGAAGTTGTTAAGGTCGGCGACGCCCTGCTTTTTGGGGACAGGGATGATGGTGGACCTCTTAAAGCAAGCGGGGACTTTACCGCTCCGAAGGGACTTGTTGAAGATAGAGGAAAGAATGGGAGCGAGCTGTCGAGCGCCGGTTTTCAGGCAGGCTGGTGACACACCGTCCGGGCCAGAGGCTTTCCTGACATTTAGCCTTAACAAGTGATGCAGAACATCAGCCTCGTTCACCGGTGGAGGGGGCGAGTTTGTTCTCAGGGTCTCAGAGGCAGGGAGGGGTGGAGGTCCTCGTGGCTCTGGGGGAGTCTGGTTCTCAAATCTACAGTAAAATTCGCTGAGATTCTCGGCGAGCACAGCGCTCGGTGTTGCATGCTGCGGGGGGGGCTTATAGTTAGTGGCGGCCTTGAGCCCTTTCCACACAGCTCGTGAGTCGTTAGAGGAGAGGTTCTGTTCCAGTTTATCTGCATAGCTCTTCTTGGCAGCTTTCAGTTCTCTGTTCAGGTCATTCCTTGCCCTTCTGTATTCATCACGGTTGCCTGACTTGTGCGCGTCCTCCTTGCTTCTGCGCAGTTTCCGTAGTTTTTTTGAGAACCACGGTTTGTCGTTAGGGTAGAGTTTAAAGGTTTTCGTTGGAATACAGTGATTCTCACAGAAGTTAATGTATGAGGTAACATTTTCTGCCCATTCGTCCAAGTTTGGCGATTCCAGGGTCTGCCAGTCTGTGCAGTCGATTTTATGGAAATCGATCAGAGAAACGATTGGAAATCAGATCAGACCTAAAGCCTAGTACACACCATGCAATTTCCCATCAGATAGATGGGTCGATTAGATCATTTCCGACAGGTCTGATCTGATTTCCAATCGTTTTTCTGATCAATTTCCATAGAAGTGATCAGCAAATCACTTCAATCAAATTATAGCAAAGGTGTATAATCACCTTTGATATAATAAAGATTTATATAGTAAGTGAGTGGCGGTCCATTAGTGCATATGATGTTTGGAAGAGTTTGGTCCGGCCTTCCCCCACAGTTGTGAGGTTTTACTAAATAAGTAATTGATCTGTGCTCCAGATTGGAGTTGTCTGTGCAAAAATTATGATTTTCTGTGATGCACGATCTGTGTGATTTTCCAAAGAGGTGTAAACAGCATTGATCCTGTCAAACCCCTACTGAAAGGGTGGGAATTTTATCATCATTTTAATTAATTGAACTGTCAAAACACCATGGCATATGTGTTAGGGTCAGAGATCGATTCTGATATATCCTCTGCCTTTCAGGAAACTAGCAAAGAGAGTCAAGATGATTTAAAAGATCTGAAAAGATTGTTTCGGCTACATAAGAAATTATTGTTAAGACATCTAAGACGAAAGTGGAGTGTTCAGACGATGCAATCTTATGTGGACAAGGGGGTAGTCCCATGGGGAATGAGGAACAGGTTTGTTCCTGCCGGGCATTTAAGAAATCCCCGTTTTATGACTAAATGGAAAAAGATGGCAATTGAGAATGATTTAAATGTGATGCGTATCATGATAGAGGAAGAGACCATTCAACTTGATACATTAAAATCAGAGACGGCAGAAAGTATAGCACACCTTGAAGGTCATAGATCACATGCAGATTTTGCCAAATTAAATGACATGGTCAAAAGGGAGGTAGAAGCAACCCAGAAAAAGATTAAGATGGTCAAGCAGAACAAATTTCAGATTGATGTAAATGAATGGAAGGATGGTGAATACTACAACTGTAATTATGGTAGAGCAAGATCCAGATCCAGGAGTAGGGGGAGGAGACCACAGGAGGATGGGAGCCCCGATAGTTCACCTACCGCCTCTGGGAAATCGATCTCTTTTTTAGGGAATGGAGAGGAAACAGAAGAGGAAGAAGAAGGAGAAGGAGAGGAAAGAGTAGGAAAACCAGACAGACAATCTGGGAGGGGGAGGGGGAGAGGACACAGAGGGAGAAGGAATTGGGACAAAGAAATACAGCCCATACTGAAAAAGAGGGTTCAACCGTACAGGAAAGGCAAAACACACAGAGAATAGAAAAATATGGGGACTCTGAAGACAGAGAGGATAAAAACAACATAGTAAATCTGACTAAATTTGAATTAAAGGAACAGCATTTTTCTGTGCTTAATAAGGGACTATCTTTCTCCCCAGTCTGTGGAGGAGACCCCTTCGATACATACAAGGATTTCCAGTTTTTTCTGAGAAATGTTTTGTTTAAAAAGATGTTTGCCAAAAAAGAAAATTTGTCCCTTTTACCTGAAGAAACCCTAGACAATGTACCAAATATCAGATCCCTAGAAGAAAGGTCAATATTAAGAGATCTGGAGGGTCTGATGGATGAAGGGGCCCCCCCGCCCGCCCCCTCGCACGAAATCATGGATAATGCTGTGGTCTACTCGGATCTTAAAAAACGGTCGAGATACATGCCTCCACTCTCCATGGATAAAAATATTAAGGTCTTTTCTGATTTGGTCAGTCGAGACCTGGAATTTATACACTGGGGACCAGGGTACGATAACCTATCCCCTTTGGAGAGACAGGCAGTTCTTGAATTGAGAGAGGCAGATGACATCGTTATCCGTGGAAGTGATAAGGGGGGCAACATTGTCCTGTGGAGTAAAGAGTCATATTTCAAAGAAATGGAGAGACAGCTTAATTGTCAGGACACATATATGAAATTACGTGACAATCCATTCCCCAAGATAGTCAAGAAAAGGGACAGCATTTTGGAACAAGCCTTAATGGAAGGTTCGATCTCAGCAGCTGAGTATAATTTTATGAAGTTACAACATTATAAAATCCCGGTATTGTATTTAATACCTAAAATCCATAAAGACAGGGATAATCCCCCGGGAAGACCTATAGTAGCTGCAATAGATGGACCATTAGAAAAGGTAGGAATTTTCATAGATGAGAATCTGAAAGGCCTGGTAGAGGAATTGCCATCCTTCATTAAAGATACCACTGAACTTTTGAACTTAATTAAGGATTTTCAGATTGAAGATGATGACCTGCTAGTAAGTGTAGACATAGAGTCCCTATATACTTCAGTCCCTCATGAGGTGGGTATTGAGGCGGCTAGGTATTTCCTAGCACAATACAGAGGATGGATGCCCAATAGGAATAATACAGTGATTGAACTGTTGGAGTTGGTATTGCAAAATAACTGTTTTATGGCGGACAGGTCAATGTACCGACAGACGAGGGGGACGTCGATGGGGGCGGCGTGTGCGCCGGCCTATGCATGCTTGCATTTGGGGGCATGGGAGAGGGGTGATGTATACACCCACCCCCTGTTTGGCGCACACGCCGCCCTCTGGCTTCGTTACATAGACGACGTCTTCCTCGTCTGGAGGGGACCACGAAACAATTTGGTGACATTTTTGGAGGATTTAAACCTCAACTCCAGAAATTTAAGGGTAACATACAGTATAGAAAATGATAAGTTGTCCTTTTTGGACGTGATGATTATGAAAAGAAGAGGTAGACTTGAGACAACCATTTTCAGGAAAGAGACAGCAGGAAACACATATCTTCATGCCTCAAGCTTTCACCCAAGGAGTCAGAAATGGGGTATACCTTATGGTCAGCTCGTGAGAATACGTCGGAATTGTTCGGAAGAGGAAGAATTTGGGATAGAAGTAGAGAAAATGTGTGAACGTTTCAAAAAACGCGGGTATCCTGAACAGGTACTAAACGATGCCAGAGAGCGGGTCGGCACAATCGATCGTGACGGCGTTCTGAGAAAGAAAAACAAAACTAAGAATTTAGGGCAGGGGAAGGTGAGATTCATAACTACATATGGGTCTCACTGGCCCCAGCTCAGGAAGGTGTTGGAAAAACACTGGCATATCCTGAGTTTGGATCCTGATCTTTCCAAAATCGTAGGCCCTTACCCGCTTATGACCCCAAGAAGGGCCCCAAATCTTAAAGACGCTTTGGTGAGGGCTGAGGTGCATTCCAAAAATATAGACCCAAACTGGGGGAGGGGATTTTTGGGCCCCATTCCAGTTGGGATGTTCCCATGTGGGTCTTGTAAGTATTGCAAATTAGTGGATAAAACAAATGAGTTTGAAAATTCGAAAGGCAATAAAAAATATGACATCAGGAGCTTTGTGAACTGTAACTCTGAGGGTGTGATATATATGATTACTTGCCCTTGCGGACTGAAGTATATAGGGAAAACAAAGAGAAAGATTAAAGAAAGAATTGGGGAACATGTAGGAAACATTGCTGCTGCGGATGAAAAAAGCCCGTTGGGTACACATTTCGCGGTATTTCATGATAGCAATCCAGATTGTTTGAGGTACAAATGTATTATTAAACCAAAAAGGAGCACACGGGGAGGAGACTTTGAAAAATTACTATACCAGACAGAGAATAGATGGATTTACACTTTGGGAACTTTAATCCCACGAGGACTCAATTCTGAGCTGAATTTGGTCCATTTCTTGAAAGAATATGGGTAAAATTAGTAGTTTTTGTTAGGAGTGTATGTATTCATCTCCCCCTCTATGAATAGGTGGGTTTTGATTAGGTGTGATTATTGCTGAGAACTAATCTGGATTGCAGGGATGCTGCGAAGTGTATCAATATTGGTGCTGAGGATGCTTGAATTAAGAACTAGGAAATAGGTGTCATGGATGTTGTGCAGATTGGTTGTATGTATCCCTGGAATAGGCGTGATGAGAAGATCCTTATGGAAGATGTAGATGAAAATGCATGAAGCTGCCTGCAGGAGTGCAGGCCGCTTGGAGGTTAATGGCGGCAAACGGGACAGAAAACGGGGAAAAGGGATAGATATGAGTATAAAAATGAATTACATATTTTACAACTAAAACATTTATAATCACCATGAAGAAATTAAAAACAACAAAGTGGCACCGGATTATTAAATTTTATACAGCACGAACTTTGAGACTCTACTGTTTCTATGACATGCAGCCACGTTCCTGGATAGTACTATCTACAACATCAGAAGATGGATCTGTGGAGCAAAGTCACATTAAGGATATAGAGCGCAGAATCAGAAATGACTCAGAGGAAGGCGTGGAAGGAAGACAGTTTTGTTTTAAATAGAAGAGGGTGTTCCCGTTATGACCCAGTCACAGCGTCATCACACTGACGAAGCTCACGTTGGTGGGCGTAACGCGTATGTGGGCGTGGCCAATACGCTGGTGATGGAGGGCTGCTCCAGGCGTCTGCACGAAGGGGATGCATGACAGGGCACAAGCCGGCCAAACATCATACACACACAGGTACCTGTATACTGCGGGACGCCGCAGTCAGAAGCCTTGACGACCATCAACTGAGGCAGCGAGAAGGTAATACCTTTATGCTGAGGGAAACACTAGAGGCCATACAGCCGTGTGGAGAGCCAGAGGGCTTATGATGGTATGGTGTGTCGAGGGAAGCCTATGAATAACTCCATAAGGAAGCGTTGAAAGATATGTGATTTGCAGAGGTTGGGCGCAGTTGCTGAAGACATACTCTGAACTGTGACAAATTGCTGCATGAGGAATCATTACATTGTATATTCCGGAGTGAATACAGATAGGCGGACGTGCCTTGGCGGAACTGTTGTCATGCAATTACCTCCATTTGTTTAGCCAGTAGGGATTGGAAAATTCTATGGTTGATGAATGAAGGTTGGATGTGTATGGTGTGACCAGGAGCGCTCCTGTTAGTCCAGCGTTGGGATGGGAGTTTTAAGGGGTGGGGGTCTGAGGGAAAGTATTGTTGTGTATAATCACCTTTGATATAATAAAGATTTATATAGTAAGTGAGTGGCGGTCCATTAGTGCATATGATGATCAGCAAATCAGTCAGAAAAATGTCAGAAATCATCTACTGACCCATCTATCTGATGAGAAATTGCATGGTGTGTACCAGGCATTACAATCAATTTTTACTCACCTGGGGCTTTTTCCAGCCACTAGCAGGGCCAGATTAAGGCCAAGGCCACCTAGGCCATGGCCTAGAGCAACAAAGGAGGAAGGGCACCAAAGCAGCAGGCTGAACTTATGCAGCATTTGCAAGCTTGCAAATGCTGCAATGCAGGGAGATCAGGTGAGCACCTGGCAGTGGTACTCTGCTGCCAGCGGCCTGTGCAGTGGCCATAGTGCTCTCTCTGTGCATGTTTGCATTGTGGTCGGCGGCTATGGACCTGGGCGGCATTGGAGACGGAAAGGAAGAGGAAGCTTCTGCACTGGAGATGAGTGGAGAATTGAGCAATACTGATGGCTGCTGCGGTGTGTAGGCAAGCTGGCTACCTATACTGAAAGTGGGGTAGTGGGAAAGGGAGGGGTTAAGGGAGTCATCTGGCTACCTATACTGGAGGGAAAAGGGGGAGGGGTCACCTGGCTACCTATACTGGAGGGAAATGGGAGGAGTCATCTAGCTACCTATACTGGAGGGGGGGGGGGGGTCAAAAGGTTATTTATACTAGAGGGAAGGGGGAGGGGTCATCTTGCTACCTATACTGAAGGGGGGCGGCTGGTGACAGTGGCCTTGGGCGGTAAAAAGTACAAATCCAGCCCTGGCCACTAGCAGCCATCTCAGTCCCTCCCCGCAGCCCCGGTCCTACTTGGTGTCCCCACTTTAGCAGCACAACTTGATGAATCAAGCCCGAAATTAATTACAACTTTACCAAAATTTTGCATTACGATTTTGCATCATAATTGCAAATTACAATGCAAAGTTACGATTATGCGGAATTTCTGCTCAATGCTCATCACTAGGCAGCAAAAACTCTAGAACCAGCCCTGAGTAGGGGACTACCTATCTATCTATCTATCTGTCTATCCATCGTTGTATGAACCACACAGAGATTACCTTTTTATTCCAGCTCCTGACTGATTCTTGTAGCTTCAGAACAGTGGGGTAGCTAACAATAACCACAACACCAACAACAAATAACATTTGTAGAGCGCTTTTCTCCCGTGGGACTCAAAGCGCATAAGCATGGCTTCGACCATCGTGGTACAGAGGAAGAATTTTATAAGTCCGGAAATGCCAGGCTAAACAGGTGGCTTTTCAGTCTGGATTTGAAAAGCTTCAGGGATGGTGTTGTCTTTACTTGGTGTGGCAGGGAGTTCCAAAGAGTAGGGGCAGCATGACAGAAGGCTCTATCTCCAGATTTTTTGAGGTGCACTCTGGGAGTGACCAAGTTTATAGAACTTGCTGATCTGAGGTTGTGAGAGGTGTGGTGCAGCTTCAGCAGTTCCTTCATGTATCCAGGGCCCAGATTGTGCAGGGATTTGAATGTCAGCAGTCCAATCTTGAAGAGTATTCTCCATTCTACTGGTAGCCAGTGCAGTGAGCGAAGGGTCGGTGTAATGTGACAGTGGCGCGGCTGGTTTGTTGGCGAGGCTGGCAGCAGCATTCTGCACTAATTGCAGGCGACGCAGGTCCTTTTTGGGGAGGCCAGCATAAAGGGCATTGCAGTAATCCAGCCGTGATGTGATGAAGGCGTGAACTAGGGTTGGAAGATCCTCCGAGGGAATCAGATGTTTAATCTTTGCAATGTTCTTCAGATGAAAGTAGGAAGATTTAACTACAGATGAAATTTGGTTTCTGAAACTCAATTCCCCATCGATTAGTACGCCAAGGCTGCGCACAAGGTTGGAGCTGTTTATGTCTGAATTCCCAATCCTGATTGGTGTTGCTTTAGGATAGAGCTGTTTTGATGGCGAGCGCTGGCTTTGGACAAAGAGGACCTCAGCCAAGAAGCTGTGGGCCCCATTGCAAGTTTTGCATTGGGGCCCCCTAAGCATGCTATACATAATAATTGATACGCCACACCAAAACCAATCAAGGACAACGACAGTATCAGAGGTGCAAGAAGGGGATGGGGAACAGTAGGTTAATAATCACTACTATTCAAAACATCTATAGAAGTGAATATTATCAGCAGTCGCTACCTCTGCACCCCCTATTGCTACGCCACTGCTTCAGAAGTTCGCATCAAGTGAAGTCTGTCTGGATGAGGATGCATGGACTAATTAACTTTAAAATCCTTGAAGGCTGAATAGCACTGAAATCCGATGGGGCTTTCAATGCCTGTCCTCTAGCGGAGGCCGCCTGCGGCTGTATTTGCATTGTCATATTTTGCGCAGTTACATAAGGATGTGGAGGAGTGGACGGGAGAGAGGTTCAGGCAGTGCCTGCCTCAGTGACAGCTTAATGTTCTCTATTCTGAGTAAACACGTATAAATGCACTTGACTAGCGCTATTGTGTGTCATGTTAATTTTGAACACCAGCAACAAAGAGGATCATTTAGGAAATTGTAGAGGACACACAGCCGGGAAATAAAAGGGTTGTGGAGTTTCTGGATTTATCTTCCAAAAGCAGAAATGGGTCTACGTGAAAAGGAAGAGTTTAGTCAAGTTAAAGCTGACATGGATACTCCCGTTGGTCAGATTGTACACTGCTTCAGGGATGAGCAGAAACTACGCCAGTGCGAATATACGCATCGTAGTTCGCATCTACGCATCGTAGTTCGTAGGCGAAGTTTCAAAACTACGCTTACGAATTTATGCGCAGCGAAGTACCGCTATGTGTAGTTTATGCCTGCTACGCGTAGGTAACATGTGTATTGCGAATTAAACTACGTATGAGTTACTTGCGTCTATATTTCCGCGTATGATTGTATGCGTACAAAATTGCGCATTGGAAAGGGGAATGTACACATAGAGTTCCCAGTATAAGCATTTGAAGAGGAATTAATGCGGACATTTTTCTGCATAAGGGCATCAGTGTCCGCATAAACCACGCTTCACACAACGTGTAATTGCATATTTTTGCCTACACGTGTATTCGGGCTCCGTGAAAATGTTGCAAATCCAGACTCTCTGTTCAATTTTTCAAACTGGATCCTACAGATCCATTATTAAAGTGTGTGAAGACGGCAGCTATTTTTCACATCGGTATCCGTGGCTCCGGTTTTGATCATGGCCAAAAAATATTAGGATTCTCCATTCTAGCGGTGTCTATCTTGAAGCCAATCCTGAGGTCATTTCCTCCCTTACGTCTGTGTATGCATTGCCCGCCCTCCTCCTAGTCTTCAGGCACTCCCACCCAACTCTGCAATAGAAAGTGCATTGTCTCAGCATGAGAAATATTGGCCAATCAGAAAGGAACAGAGGTGTGGGAGGGGAAACATGAGGGAAAGAGGCTCCAGCCAATCAGGCTGCATTAGTAAGTCTGAGGGGAAAGTAAAGAACAAACAAAGACAACCCAGCATGCCCTGCAACTTCCTTTGTGCTGCAGATGTACCAAATAAGAGCCAGTGAAACTGGGTAATGTTGCTATATGGATAAGAAAACTAAGAGTGATTTTTAACTTTTGGATTGCCTAATTAGCATCCTTATTACTTGTTTACCAGATTAAAATAAATAATTGATTTTTTATTTTATGCCCGACAGTTACACTTTAAGTGAGTTGGTTGCTTAGTTGGTTGGTGTGAATGTGTACCTACTTGTCAGGTAAACAGCTTGTTGTGCGGTTGGTTGTGCGTTATGTTGGACGTGTGTATGAGCCTTTACCTCTGGCCGTGGATGACCTTGTTGACCCCTTGACTGTTTTCCACAGCGCATTAATTTTCCAGATAATGACCTCTTACATCCATCCAGACAAATCCCACCATAATAAATGGCACAATAATATTTCTTGAACAGCTATTAAAATTACAAGAGGCAGAAAGGCTGAATGTGCTGATGAGTAATTACAGCTCTCAATTACAGATTATAGCCCTGATTATAATTATGATTCAGCAACAATCTCTAGCCTGGCGCTTGGCCATCCATCACCTGCCTCCAATCTGGAATGGAGGGATCTGGGGCATTAGAGCTGTGAAAATCCAGCGTAAGGCTCGCTACGCTCGTTACAGGCTGAGTATTGATCGTGTGTTTGTTTCTGGGAATACCTTATTTGTTATTGATTATGCACAGAGAGACAACACATTACCCCAAAGAGAATTACTACTATCATTGTGTAAGAGTGGATTACAACTTTCATTTGTTAAAGTACAAAAATGATAGCCCCGAACCAGCAATCAGGAAGAGTGAGAGTCACGTTGCGGACAGAGGAGCCCGGCTCATGTGAACAGCGCTTGGAGGCGGGAAGGAGTTGAGCTGTTTTCAGGGGTTCCGTTGTGGTTACTCTGCAGTGGAGGGGGAGGGGGGAGTACGTAGAGGGGCCCCAGGGAGAGCGAGGGAAGGAGAAGTGGAGTCCCAGTGTGGCTGCGGCTCCCCCCTCCATCACCTATACTGGGGGCACCTATGTCTAGCTAACCTTTACTGGGGGTACCTATAGCTGGGCTAGCTACATATACTGGGCGAACCTATCTGGCTTACCTATACTGGGGGCACCTATAGCTGGCTACCTATACTGGTGGGCATGTATGCCTGGCTTCATATATGGGAGCACCTATAGCTGGCTATCTATACTGGGGGAACCTATGCCAAGCTACCTACACTGGGGGCACCTATGCCTAGCTACCTTTACTGGGGGCACCTACACCAGGCTACCTATACTAGGGGCACCTATACCTGGCTTCCTATACTGGGGAGTTAAATACAGCATGACAAATAACGTTTGAGTCCACAGGGGGGAGCAATTTTTACACACTCGCCCTGGGTTCAATTTAGCCTAGAAACTGCCCTGTGAAACATCCATGTACAGCAGCCTGCTAGCATATGTAACATCCATGTACCTCTTACCTATTCCATGGGCAGCCCCCCCTCTTCTATGTGCAACATCCAAGTACAGCAGCCCCCTAACTATTGCATGGGCAGCCCCCTCTTCTATGTGCAACATCCAAGTACAGCAGTCCTCTAACTATTGCATGGGCAGCCCCCTCTTCCATATGGAACATCTATGTATAGCAACGTCCTACCTATTCCATGGGCAGCCTCCTCTTCCATGTGTAACATCTATGTATAGCAACGTCCTACCTATTCCATGGGCAGCCTCCTCTTCCATGTGTAACATCTATGTATAGCAACGTCCTACCTATTCCATGGGCAGCCTCCTCTTCCATGTGTAACATCCATGTACAGCAACTCCTACCGATTCCATAGGCAGAACCCTCTTCTATGTGTAACATACATAAACACTAGCCCCCTTTTTCATGTGCAGCCCCATCTACCATATGGAACATCCATGTACAGCAACCCCCTACCTATTCCATGGGCAGCCCCCTCTTCCATGTGTATCATCCATGGACAGCAGCCCCTCTCCATTCCATGGGCAGCCCCCTCTTCCATGTGCATCATCCATGAACAGCAACCCCTCTCCATTCCATGTGCAGCCCCCTCTTCCATGTGTAACATTCATGTACTGCAGCCCCTCTTCCATGTGCATCATCCATGAACAGCAGCCCCTCTCCATTCCATGGGCAGCCCCCTCTTCCATGTGTATCATCCATGTACTGCAGCCCCTCTCCATTCCATGGGCAGCCCCCTCTTCCATGTGTATCATCCATGGACAGCAGCCCCCTTCCATTCCATGGGCAGCCCCCTCTTCCATGTGCATCATCCATGTACAGCAGCACCTCCCATTCCATGTGCAGCCCCCTCTTCCATGTGTATCATCCATGTACTGCAGCCCCTCTCCATTCCATGGGCAGCCCCCTCTTCCATGTGTATCATCCATGTACTGCAGCCCCTCTCCATTCCATGGGCAGCCCCCTCTTCCATGTGTATCATCCATGGACAGCAGCCCCCTTCCATTCCATGGGCAGCCCCCTCTTCCATGTGCATCATCCATGTACAGCAGCACCTCCCATTCCATGTGCAGCCCCCTCTTCCATGTGTATCATCCATGAACAGCAGCCCCTCTCTCTTTCATGAACAGCTCCCTTGACCAGCAGCCCACTCTCCGAGGTGTTGCCCCCCGTATGCAGCCCTCCTTTTCCATTTGCAGCCTCTTCTTCCATATGCACTTCCAATGAAAATTCTCCCTGTTACTAGGGAGAATTCGTCTAATGCAGCCTATGGAGAGCCCCATGCTTCTGACAACCTTTGGGCTGAATATGGACAGACCGAGCGACGCAGGACAGGTGAGCTGTGATGCGTACGGGCGCATGTGATTGACGCAGGATGGAGAAAGATTGTTGGGGGGGGGGGGAGGGAAGCCCCATCAAAATGTTTGTTGAGGGTCTTCATGGCTTATAGTCACACCCCTGATAGGTAACTACACTCAGTTGCTCCAGTCTTCTGCAGGATGAGAATAGCTGTCCAACTTTCCAGTCCTCGTCACAACATTTTAGAGTGGTAGGAACAAACACTAACTAAAAAAAATTAAAAATCACAGATCGCAAATACCTTCTGTTTTAAGAAGGCAGACTTCTCTTTTTCATATAATTTTAGAAAGGAGGATTTTTGACCCCTTCCACTGTTAGGAGTTTTGGTTCACCGTGAGCTAGCTGGGTAATCTGTAACTCAGACTGGTGTTTTAAGTCCTGCCCCATAGAGCAGCCTTCTCAACCTTTTTACCCTGGAGGAACCCTGCAAATAACTTTTGCATCTCAAGGTACCCCTGCAAACAATTTTTTGATCTCGAAGAACCCCTGCATTTATTTTGCAGTTTTTAAAAGTAGGCGTGGCTGTTTATTTCCCTACCTCCTATTACACTGCCCCTCTTACTGTCTTCTTATCCTAGTGCTTTTTTTTTATGTGCTTATTATTAGTCTGACCCCCAATTTAGAGCTTCTTTTTACAGTGCCCCCTATTATAATGTGTTCTATTATGCTGGGTACACACGGTACGATTTTCCGTGCGGTAGATGAATCCGATTGATAAAATCCGTCACGTCCGATTTTACTCCCGATCGATGCTGCGCTCAATTTCTCATAGAAGTGAATGGAAAAAGATAAGAAAAGGGAGCGAAGATAAGAGAATCGAGTGCAGAATCGAGCGGAAAACACGATCAGGTCGGAAAATCGTGTGGAAAATCGTACCGTGTGTACCCAGCATTATACTTCCCCTACGATGGGGGAAAATGCCAAGGAGCACCTGCAGAATACTTAAGGAACCCTGGTTCAGAAAGCCTGTCATAGAGCCACATGAATCCATGCCATGCACTGATGAGGACCAACCAATCTGAAACAGTCTGTATGCATGTTGGATTATTGTGGCTCTGTACAATTACCAAGCTGCTGACACGTCATTGCATTCTAGTGGTTCTACAGGTGTGTTAAGCTATAAGGGACAACAAAGAGATGATTTGCATATTCAGCAGTGATGCATTGTGGGACACCTTAAAGCTCCCTCCAACTTGACTAATCCCAAATACCTTCTGTTTTAAGAACCAAATGCCACCAACCCCTCTCCCCCCCCCCCCCCCAAAAAAAAAATACAATGAGAATACACTGGTGTCAGTAAGAGTGTATAACATGCCATGTTTACTGCTAACGGTGATGCAAAATTTATTAGCATTTTGTTTTTCTGTTTGCTGTCTAAGTCTAAATTAAACTTGCATGCAAAGCCTTTTGCCGGAGCCTCAGGGCATCAGCGGAGAGACCCTTGGAAGGGACTGAGCGCTTTTCTAAAAAAAAAATGATTCCAGAAGATTGTCGGTTAATATACTATTTCATGTTTGATATAAAATTCACCATGTTACTGATATCCCAGCATCACACATTTTCCTGCATAACCGCTGGAGCCAAAATGTAACATCTATGCTATCTCCCTTACTTTCCTGACTCACAAGTCCGCCACCAAAATTAGAGGAACACTAAAAACTAGCCTTAAAGAGACTGTGTAACTTAAAAAAACAAACCCTGGGGAATACTTACCTTGGGAGGGGGAAGCCTCAGAGTCCCAATGAGGCTCCTCCCTTCCCTGTAGCTTCAGGGAATCCAGCGCTGGCTCCACCAAATCCTCCCCCTACAAGCCTGACAAGCTAAGAGGCCTATTAGGCCTCAATGCATCTATTTCAATGGGCGCCTATGGCGGCACCTAGAAACATATGGTTTTTAATTTTGGGGAAGGGAAATTGGCAGCAGCGGAGATAGGGGGGGTGGTTAGGGTTAGGTGTCATATAGGGTGTTTGTGGGGATGGTGGTTGGGGTTAGGCGTCAGGTAGGGCATTAGTGCGGGGGTTTAGGTGTGAGGTAAGGCGTCTGTTCGGGGGGGGGTGGTTAGGGTTAAGTGTCATAGAGGGTGTTTGTGGGGATGGCGGTTAGGGTTAGGTGTCAGGTAGGGCATTAGTGCGGGGGTTTAGGTGTGAGGTAAGGTGTCTGTTTGGGGGGGGGGGGGGTGGAGTGGTTAGTGTTAGGCCTTAGGTAGGGTGTTTGTGGGATGGTTAGAGTTAGGCGTAATGTAGGGTGTTTGTACAGGGGTTGTGGTTAGGTGTCGGAGGGAGGGTTCTGTGTGTGAGTAGGTTTATGTTTAGGTTTATGTTTAGCTATAGTGAAATATCAGTATTTTATGATCTTTCTTTATACTTTATTAGTAGAATATCTGTAAATTTACCAATATTCAACTATTGGCTTTCCTGGCGCCCCAAAATTTCCAGGCGCCATTTTACCGGTATAAGAATTCTTTTTAATAATTGCTTTTTTTTGTATAGCGCTTTTCTCCTGTCGGACTCAAAGCGTTTGCGTGGCAGCCACTAGAGCGCACTCAGTAGGCAGCAGCAGTGTTAGGGAGTCTCCCCCAAAGAACTCCTTACTGAATAGGTGCTGGCAGGCAAAGCCGAGATTGAACCCAGGTCTCCTGTGTCAGAGGCAGAGCACTTAACCATTACACTATCCAGCCACAAGAAAAACACCTACAGACACTTCTCCATACAAGGTCCACATGTACATTTACCTCCTCTGCAAGAAACGCTACTATTATCCTCACAGACTCTCTCCTGTGATGTACTCCTGGAGAGGAGAGCTGCCTAGCGACGCCCTTCCATTGTATGCGCCGCACCGTTTGCCGCTAGAGTGAGGTGCAGAGTGAGTTTTCAGGAGGAACCCATGGGATGACATTAGAGAAGGCAGCAAGGCAGAGAGGTATCCATACAGACATCACAGCTGAGGAGAAGCCCGGGTGATGTCAGCCGCAGTCTGCCGAGCACGCACAGGCCCAGGAAAAATAGCCAAACACTGTCAGGCCCTTGTCAAAACAAAATGTCAGCTCATGTGTGAGGAAAACGCAGGACTTCTCCACAGAGACGCAGCTGCCTGGTGAGGAGGAGGGCGGCAGGAGCCAGGCACAGCTGCTGATGGAGAATTCACATGCAGAAAACACACAAACACTCTCCTGGACAAAGATGGAGTGAAGCTACAGCTAACACGGCTACCTTAAAGTGGAACTCTGCTATTCGCCCCATTCCTATAGACCAGGGGTAGGGAACCTATGGCTCCGGGGCCAGATGTGGCTCTTTTGATGGCTACCTCTGGCTCACAGACAAATCAGTAGGGGTTGGTTCACTGAGCTACACTGCTCAAGCAGCGCAGCTTAGTGTGGCAGTGCAAGTAAAATTTTCAAAGTAGTGACGCTACTGCTGTAGCATGCACTACTAACTTACTCGCACTACCCCAAAACTAACAGCTGCTCCAATTGTCCCACTCTGGACCCTGTCAGGTCCAGTGACTTTGTAGAACGAGATCCCCACACTTTGATTGGCCCAATAGGCTGCCTGTCACTTGACAGGCAGCCTATTGAGCCAATCAAAGAGTGGGGATCGCGTCCTACAAAGTCAATCAACCTCCCAAGTCAGCTAGCTAATTGTACAAGCTGTTAGTTAGTATTTCCCCTGTCTGGCTCTCGGGGAAATTGTTGATGTTGCTGAAACCCAAGAGAAGCTTAATGAGACTCTGTAGCAAAAATGTCATCCTTTTTACTACTATCCTACACGTTCCTAAACCTATTCTAATGTGCTCTGGCTTACTGCAGCACTTTCTACTATCACCATCTCTGTAATAAATCAACGTATCTTTCCCCTGTCGGATTTGTCGCCCTGTGTCTGGAAGGCTGACAACCCTTCAATGTTGTTGATCTGTTATGCACGCCCCCTCTATGCACACTCCCGTGTGTGTTATTTAGATTAGGCAGCCTCTCTGCTCTCTTGTCAGTGAGAGAAGAGAGCTGCCTGCCTTTTACAAGCTGGATAAATCATCCTCTGTTAGGCTGTGAAAGGAGCTTGCTGCCTGGGCTGTCACATGCTGAGGAATTACAGACACCGAAGCTGTCTGCAGGAAGAAACAATCAGCCTGTCACTCTTCAGTGGATGAGAGCTGCAGGGGGAAAGGTAAACACACAAATGATCTCTTGAGATTCAAAAGGAAGGCTGTATACAGCCTGCTTGTGTATGGATGTATTTTCTATGTGTGGACATACTGTACATTAATAATAATAATGGCAGTATTTGTATAGCGCCTTTCTCCTGTCGGACTCAAAGCGCTTGCGAGGCAGCCACTAGAGCGCACTCAGTAGGCAGTAGCAGTGTTAAGGAGACTTGCCCAAGAAACTCCTTACTGAAATAGGTACTGGCTTACTGAACAGGCAGAGCCAGGATTTGAACCCAGGTCTCCTGTGTCAAAGGCAGAGCCCTTAACCATTACACTATCCAACCTACTTCCTGTTATGGTGGCCATTTTGTTTGTTTATAAACAAACTTTTTGAAACTGTTTTTGACCACTTTTAATGCGTCGGGGAGCGGCGAAATTGTGACAGAGGGTAATAGGAGATGTCCCCTAACGCACTGGTATGTTTACTTTTGTGCGATTTTAACAATACAGATTCTCTATAAGACGTGTCTACAGTTGATCCGCCAGGCAGCGAAAGTGTCATACACATCACCATGGCAACAGGGACGTGAGCCCTATCGTCCCAGTTTGAAATATATTGTATGGCTCCCACGGAATTACATTTTAAAAAATGTGGCGTTTATGGCTCTCTCAGCCAAAAAGGTTTCTGACCCCTGCGCTAGATCGTAAGCTCACAAGGGCAGGGCTCTCTCCCCCTTTTGTGTCATGGAATTTGTCACACATTTATTCACACTACTTTTGTCACTGTAATTACTAACTCTGTATTTTGTACCAACTTTGTATATTGCTGTACACCACAAGAGGGTTGTGCCTGCATGAGACGCCATCTCCTCCCGCGGGCCCCTGTGTTCATCTGCCACCCACCACACTAAGCCAGAGGACATCCAGGACTACCAGATCGGCACCTTGAGCCCACCAGGATTTGACCATTGACCCTGTTCACATGGTCGCACGACTCACTTGGCTGACCACTTCACCAGCAGTCACGAATAGGGTCCGATAGCCCTTGCATTCATGGCACAGTGGACATCAGCAGGACAATCAACTTGCCATTCATCACCATAGATGGACTGTCCGCATCCTCCAACGATGGTGATTCACAGGAGGGTGAGATAATGCATTTATGTATACACAGTGACTAGGACTGGCTGGGTGTGTCACATGGCATTAGGTTTGCTGCTGTTTTTCTAACCACTGTTGGCCTGCTGCTTTTGATGGTCGTTTGTGAGCCTCGCTGCCTCATACATACTGGATTGTTACTACATCTGCTGCTTGAATGCTATTAACACCTGCCCTTTCATCCATCGCTTGAACTCTGGACTGTTTTTTCGCTAGCATATGAGCTCATATTACAATCTGGCCGGTGTATGCTAGTGGTGTGCATGTGGGGTCTATGTGAGGAGATGGCCATCTCATGGGTTTTTTATAATTTTTTTCTTTTTTTTGTTTTTCTTTTGAGATATGCCTATAATAAAATGTATACTTTTATACATTTCGGATACAATTCCTTCATTATTTACAGTACAATCACTGACAGCATCTGTATAATTTATCTTCTCTAAACTTTTGTGTATATTGCTGTACACCATGTTTGTTTCTTGCTTTGTACAGCGCCACAGAATATATTGTTGCTTTACAAATCACTACTAATAATAATACTGCTCTCTCCTGCACAATGCTAGGCAGCCATGAGTCACGCCACTTTCCTGCCCACGTGCCCCCTACGTAGAGTGACCAGATGTCCCGGATTCGGGGTCCGCTGTCCCAGGCTGCATGAGGTCCCGGGAAACGTCCCACTTTTAGCAGCAGGACGTCCCGGCCTCGGGACTCTGGCCACTCTCTCCGCATGAACTGGCAGCGGCGTCTATAGACGCCGTGCCAGTTCATTGCCTGCAGCCCCGCTCCAGCCTCTTTAGTCTTCCAGTGTCTATTCCGACACCGGCAGGCGAGCAGGGCTACGACAAAATGGCTGCCGAAGCCCTGTACTGGAGACTATTTGTGTCTCCAGTAGAGGGCTTCGGGCGCCATCTTGCCGTAGCCCTGTCAGCGCGGGAGACGAGCAGGAGGAAGGTGGTCCCGGGAGGCGGGAGCAGCGCGCCAGAGGCCAGAGACTTCTGCCAGGTGAGTAAATGCTTTCTTATCCAGGTGAAATGTTTGCCCGCATTGCGTTTCTTTTCTGGTGAAATGTTTGCCCACATTGCGTTTCTTTTCTGGTGAAATGTTTGCCCGCATTGCGTTTCTTTTCTGGTGAAATTTTTGCCCGCATTGCGTTTCTTTTCTGGGGAAATGTTTGTCCGCATTGCATTTATTTTCTGGTGAAATGTTTGCCCGCACTGCGTTAATTTTCTGGTGGAATGGTTGCCCGCATTGCGTTTATTTTCTGGTGAAATGTTTGCCCGCATTGCGTTTCTTTTCTGGTGAAATGTTTGCCCGCATTGCGTTTCTTTTCTGGGGAAATGTTTGCCCGCATTGCGTTTCTTTTCTGGGGAAATGTTTGCCCGCATTGCGTTTCTTTTCTGGGGAAATGTTTGTCCGCATTGCATTTATTTTCTGGTGAAATGTTTGCCCGCACTGCGTTAATTTTCTGGTGGAATGGTTGCCCGCATTGCGTTTATTTTCTGGTGAAATGTTTGCCCGCATTGCGTTTCTTTTCTGGTGATATGTTTGCCCGCATTGTGTTTCTTTTCTGGGGAAATGTTTGCCCGCATTGCGTTTCTTTTCTGGGGAAATGTTTGCCCGCATTGCGTTTCTTTTCTGGGGAAATGTTTGCCCGCATTGCGTTTCTTTTCTGGGGAAATGTTTGTCCGCATTGCATTTATTTTCTGGTGAAATGTTTGCCCGCATTGCGTTTATTTTCTTATGAAATGTTTGCCTGCATTGCGTTTATTTTGTACTGACATGTTTATTTCGTACTGACATGTTTGCCTGCATTGTGTTTATTTTCTGGTGAAATGTTTGCCCACATTGTGTTTATTTTCTGGTGAAATGTTTGCCCGCATTGCGTTTATTTTGTACTGACATGTTTGACCGCATTGCGTTTATTTTGTACTGACATGTTTGCCCGCATTGCGTTTATTTTCTGGTGAAATGTTTGCCCGCATTGCGTTTATTTTGTACTGACATGTTTGACCGCATTGCGTTTATTTTGTACTGACATGTTTGCCCGCATTGCGTTTATTTTCTGGTGAAATGTTTGCCCGCATTGCGTTTATTTTGTACTGACATGTTGCCCGCATTGCGTTTATTTTGTACTGACATGTTGCCCGCATTGCGTTTATTTTGTACTGACATGTTTGCCCGCATTGTGTTTATTTTGTACTGACATGGTGGCCGCATTGCGTTTATTTTGTACTGACATGTGTGCCCGCATTGCGTTTATTTTCTGGTGAAATGTTTGCCCGCATTGCATTAATTTTCTGGTGAAATGTTTGCCCGCATTGCGTTTATTTTGTAGTGACATGTTGCCCACATTGCGTTTATTTTGTACTGACATGTTGCCCACATTGCATTTATTTTATACTGACAAGTTTCCCGCATTGCGTTTATTTTGTGCTGACATGTTGCCCATTGCATTTAGTTTCTGGTGTCCGGGGTAACTGTTACTGCATTTATTATTTAATAGTCATAGATGGCTATGTTTGCTGCTTTGTGGTTACGGTATACTATTAGCATCACACAGTTTCTGCACACCCATGATGCAAAGTCTCATTTGTCCACCTCATGGCGTAAACACTGCTTTCTTATGCCTCGCTGTTACATCATTACGTTAGCTCCGCCCATACAATGTCATGACCACGCCCCCCCCCCCCCCCCGCTCTTCGTCACTGCGCGCTCCTCAGTCCTCCCCACTTTTCATCGCGGCACGCTTAGCGCCTCCCCCCACACCCCCCTCCCCGTCCCAGGTTGGACCCACATAAATCTGGTCACTCTACCCCTACGCTGCCACCACTCTACCTCTGTGCTTCGCTTAGTGCTTTCCTTCGGCTCCAGCGGCGCTTCAAACATGTTTAACTGGTAAACAACCGTTCCTGAGCAAGGTTCGATAGAGAATAAAAATCAATAGACAGAGCTTAATTTTTAATGCACAACTTCAGAAAAAAAAAAACAGTTTTGGATAGTGTGGTAAGGGGTTAGAGCCTTCTAGGTTTTTATCGCTGAGTGATAGAGACAGGCAACAAATAATACAGGACTTGCCTTGTACAGACACTAGATGGCAGGGCCGCCTATAGGGCATCACAGATAGGAGGGGGGTATGGGGCCCAGTGAGCAGAGCCACACACGGATTGGCGCTGCCTCTGCCGAGAATCTAGCTTGTGTACAGCAGTCCTCATGCCTCGCCAAGAGATCCAGAGAACTGTATTGTCATGGCTGAGCATAGATGGGGTCCATCATTCTTCATCTCCTCCCCTTTCAATAGCAACAGAACGCATTGCTAGCTTCTAAGCTAGCAAGGCATCTGTAAAGGCCCAATATATTGCCCAAATTATCTATGGAAGAGGGGGCTGCACATGGAATGGGAGAGGGCTGCTGTACATGCCTGTTACACATGGAAGAGGGGGCTGCTGTACATGGAAGATACACATGGAAGAGGGGGCTGCACATGGAATGGGAGGGTGGCTGCTGTACATGGATGATACACATGGAAGAGGGGGCTGCACATGGAATGGGATGGGTGCTGCTGCACATGGATGATACACATGGAAGAGGGGGCTGCACATGGAGTGGGAGGGGGCTGCTGTACAAGGATGATACACATGGAAGAGGGGGCTGCACATGGAATGGGAGGGGCTGCTGTACATGGATGATACACATGGAAGAGGGGGCTGCACATGGAATGGGAGGGGCTGCTGTACATGGATGATACACATGGAAGAGGGGGCTGCACATGAAATGGGAGGGGCTGCTGCACATGGATGATACACATGGAAGAGGGGCTGCACGTGGAATGGGAGGGGCACTGCTGTACATGGATGATACACATGGAAGAGGGGGCTGCACATGAAATGGGAGGGGCTGCTGTACATGGATGATACACATGGAAGAGGGGGCTGCACATGAAATGGGAGGGGCTGCTGTACATGGATGATACACATGGAAGAGGGGGCTGCACATGGAATGGGAGGAGGTTGTTGTACATGGATGATACACATTAAAAGAGGGGGCTGCACATGGAATGGGAGGAGGTTGCTGTACATGGATGGCACACATACGAGGGGGCTGCACATGAATCAGCAAGGGGGCTGTTGCATATAGGGATCCCCAGGAAAGATGGCCTAGGGGCAGATAAAGCATGTATACGGCCTTGCATGTCAGTGCTATCTTTTCACAGTTCCTAGAAGTTTTTGTTTTTTTTGTTTTTTTTTCGCTCAGTCATGGTTGGTTTTAGATGCACCAAAGTTTGAAAAGGATTCATTGTGGCCATAAGAGCGGAGCTCTCCGGACCTCGTCCTGGAGGTTTCTGGCCAGTAATCAGGACTTCACAGCGCACATTAAGCACATTTTGTGGCCGCAGATGTTCTGAGTGTCGCCTTGTCACTTCTCCCATGTGCGGTGATTGAAATGCGAATGCGGGCGCCTGTCACAGCATTTATTACCATGTCAAGCAGGTGGAACATTAAGTTCTTTAGCTGTCATTCACACAGCGCATTAGGAGAAACACGCCGAGCACGATTAGATTATGTTAATGGGAATGTTCTTTTTCTCACTGTTAGGGTGGCTGAGACTTAAAGGATATCTGTACTTATGCACAGGAGTACACTCATCTGTGTGCCCTTCAGAAGGCATCGGAGAAAAAAATGATTCAGACTCCCAGCATGACTGAATACAGAGGTCTGGTCACTGCGGCCTAGTGCCCCTCCAAACCACATTAGCAGTTGTAAACGCTAGTGATGTCATCTCCTGTCTACAAAAAAAAAAAAAAGGACATAGGCAGGGGGCGGGCCTTCCCCCATCCCCCCTGTTTTTACTTTTTGACCACTAATGTCCCAACACTTAATCATGTGTACTGTAAACAGCAGTACACAGGAAGTGTTGTGTGTGTGTTTTACTTTCATTTTGTGAATGACCACAGGCCTCTCGCTGATGGAGTGATCATTCATTATATTGATTTGCTTTGGGAACACATGTTCCCATTTACCGATCATGAACCAGTGGTACAGTGACAGGAACACGATGGCAATAACACAGAAGTACACATGCACACACACACACGCACGCACACACACACACACACACACACACACATAAATATATATACCATATATATATATATATATATATATATATATATATATATATATATATATATATATATATATATATATATATACATATATATATATATATATATATATATATATACTATTGTTTGTAGTTTTAAAGGGGGTTGTAATATCCAAAGAAAAAAAAAGACAAAGACTTGACAACAACCGACCTAAAGGGTCTAGTTATATTAAGTAATGTGTGGGGTCTGGCTCAACCCAGCTCACAAAACCCATTTCGAGACACCAGTGCCACTAGAACCACCAGTGACAGAAGAACAAGGTGAAATGGAAGGAGTAAAGACGCTCCATGGAAGGTGATTGCTGACAAATGATGATTTGGATTTGACGTTTATAATTTAAGACCACAAAGCGTTGAGTGGTTTCTCCAGCGTTATATGACCTCTCGGAGATCCGCGCAGATTATTATATCACGCGGCAGAGGGAGCTTCGACTCCTGATTCCTACTCTACAATAGAGTCGCCAGCATCTAATAGAAAAAATGACAAACTTACTTTCAATCATTTACGATGCCGGGACAGAGATAGAATCACAGGGGAAATGTGACCGGACTGAGAAGCGGGAAGGGGCCGCCGGTGGCTATGAATCTGTCATTGTGTTTTACAGTTCAAACGATGGCTTCTTCAAGAGACTGAACTGCTGGCGGGAGAAAGAGGGGAGACGGTCCTGCCTGGTTAATAATGAAAACCCGCTATCACACGCAAGAAGGTGATTTACGCTCAAAGGCGTGGCAAAGCAAAGTTTACCCACGCAGGCATTCCAACACCTGACGTCTTGTGCCAGGACCAGGGATGGTCGAAAATGCCAGTTTCTGATTCTGTGGGAAAATCCGCATTCCGCCATTGACGATTACCGATACCGCTTTCCGCTACCGATTTCCGCCAAAAATCATGGAAATTTCCGCCGACTTAACATCGATTTGTTCAAAAACTATGAGGTCTTTTTGAAAACTTTTTTTTTTATCTTGTTCACAGTCTTCTGTTTAAAAAACCCTGAAAACTTGGTGTGTCTAGGACAGGCATGGGCAAACTTGGTCCTCCAGCTGTTAAGAAACTACAAGTCCCACAATGCATTTGCCTTTGAGAGTCATGATTGTGGCTGTCAGACTCCTGCAATGCATTGTGGGACTTGTAGTTCCTCAACAGCTGGAGGGCCAAGTTTGCCCATGCCTGCTCTAGGACCTATGAGGACTTTGCTATTAACTGCTAAAGTTGGCGGTTTTTGACTGTAAAATACAGAAAATCTGCATTATCCAATATGCGGTAATTTTAGGCCAATCAGAAGACTCAGAATGACTAAACCAATCAAAGAATGCAGAAACTTCCGTCTAAATTCCCATTCTTTGATTGGTTTATTCATTCCGAGTCTTCTAATTGGCTTAAATTTACCGCATATCGGATCATGCGCATTTTCTGCATTTTACTTTACAGTCAAAAGCTGCCGACTTCAGCGGTTAATAGCAAAGCCCCCGTAGGTCCTAGACACACAACATTTTCAGGGTTTACTAAACAGAAGATTGTGAACTAGATGAGAAAAAAGTTTTCAAAAAGACCTTATAGTTTTTTGAGAAAAATCAATGTTAAAGTCGGCGGAAATTTCAGCGATTTCTGGAAGAAATCCGCCGACCGCACTTGTATTACCGATTTCCGCATTCTGATCCGAAAATGCGGAATTTGCATTTCTGCGGAATCCGAATAAGTATCCTTACCCAGGACTTCTTGATCCCTTTAAATGGTATTCTCAGCGCCAGGCTGAAAGGAGCCAAGATGAACAGTGCTAGTCCAGCAACTGGTTCCAAGAATACACAATTAACTGTTACAGATTACCCAGCAAGCTCATGGTGAACCAGAACTCCTAGGAGTGTGAAAGGGGCTACAAAGGACCAAAAAGCCCTCTTACTAAAATGTTATGGAAAACAAAAGTTTGCTTTCTTAAACAAAAAGTATTTGCGATAATTCAGGTTGGAGTGAGCGCCGAGATGTCGCCCACAATGCGTCATTGCTGAAATATGCAAATTATCCATTGTTGTCCCAGTAAGATAGCCACACCTCCAGATCCGCTGGAATGTAGTGATGTGACAGCTTGTTAATATTACAGAGCCACACTTATCCAACATGCATACAGACTGTTTCGGATTAATTGATCCTCATCAGTGCATGGCATGGATTAAAGTGGTTCTATGGGGTAGGACTTGAAACACCCAGAGTGCCCATGAGCTCGATGGGTACTCTGTAACTCTGGGTGTCAATCAATCAATCAATCCGAAACAGTCTGTATGCATGTTGGATTAGTGTGGCTCTGTAATGTGAACAAGCTGACACATCATTGCATTCCAGCGGATCTGGAGGTGTGGCTAGCTCACAGGGACAACAGTGGATAATTTGAATATTTCAGCAGCGATGCACTGGGACTAGAGGCGGCAACAGAGACACAGAGGCAGGCAATTGTGCACAAACCATGCCTCTGTGTCCTCTTAAAATTTAAATATCCACCTCGGGTTCTCTTTAAAGGGGAACTGAGGTAAGAGGTATACGGAGGCTGCCATATTTATTCCTTTTAATCAATACCAGTTGCCTGGCAGCCCTGCTGGTCTATTTCTCTGCAGTAGTATCTGAATAACACCAGAAACAAGCATGCAGCTTGTCTTGTCAGATCTGACTTTAAAGTCTGAAACACCTGATCTGCTGCATGCTTGTTCAGGGGCTATGACTAATAGTATTAGAGGCAGAGGATCAGCAGGGCTGCCAGGCAACTGGTATTGCTTAAAAGGAAATAAACATGGCAGCCTCCATATACCTCTCTCTTTAGTTCCCCTTTAAACCTAAAATGTCAAAATTGTTCTGGCCCATACGGGGGGAGTGATTAAAGGGGCACTATGGCGAAAAATTTTAAAATTTAAAATATGTGCAAGCATAGTCAAATAAGTAAGTTTTTTCCAGAGTAAAATGAGCCATAAATTACTTTTCTCCTATAATGCTGTCACTTACAGTAGGTAGTAGAAATCTGACAGAAGTGACAGGTTTCGGACTAGTCCATCTCTTCATAGGGGATTCTCAGCAAGGCTTTTATTCTTTACTAGCCAACCCGCGTCGTAGCATACGCCGCATCTATCTATCTAATAGAGTACGTGCCTCAACCTTGAAGCAAGAAGAAGTAGGCTTTCCATGAGAAAATGTATGCATGCTCAAACACCAAGTTTAACCCTAGCAAGTCTGGCTTTGCAAATCCGGCCTAATTGGCTATTCATGAGGCAATGCTCATGCAAATATGCATTTGCTTTCGCATGCCAAACTATGCAGGGTCAAAAAACCAATACTGCAAAGTGCTCTCTCGCTGCCTGGGAACCACAGCGGCACCCCGGAGTGGGAGGCTGGGTGGCGCAACTGCCCTCCCCCCCCCCCCCCAAGCGTGGCCAGCGCTGGGGAGAGCCGTCCGCACCCACCTCCTAATATTAAAAACAGCCACTTACCTTAGCGTCCATTGGGTTCTGCTACATGCGCATTAATTTTCTCATGGAAAGCATTTTGTGCAGTTTGTATCCTTTGGAGGCAGGTGGTGGATGGCTTGCTCCGGTGGTGTGAACCCTGGAGTGAGTGCGCCTGTCCTCCCCCCCCCCCCCCCCTTCTGGAGTGCTGTATGTGAGCCAGCCCTGAGCTCTAAAGCTCGGGGTGACCCATGCTTCTCTCCTTTCTCATGTGGTGCCCCCAAATTAATGCGCATGTAGCAGAACGCAATGGACGTTAAGGTAAGTGCCTGTTTTTAATATTGGGAGGTGGGTGCAGACGGCTCTCCCCGGCGCTGGCCAAACTTGGGGGGGGGGGGTCGTCCACGCCACCCAGCCTCCTCCTCCGGGGTGCCACTGTGGTTTCCAGGCAGTGAGAGAGCCTGGGACCCTGCGGTCCCCCAGTTGTATAAAAAGGGGGCATTGGGAATGCTCCCCGTGTCGCTCCTGGAGGCCTGGAGCACACCAAAAACTGCTAGCAGATCCGCAAAATGCTAGCAGATTTTGAAACGCTTTTTCTTATTTTTCTGTAGCATTTCACCTAGCATTTTGCGGTTTTGTAAAGCGGTTTTGGTGTAGTAGATTTCATATATTGTTACAGTAAAGCTGTTACTGAACAGCTTCTGTAACAAAAACGCCTGCAAAACCGCTCTGAACTGCCGTTTTTCAGAGCGGTTTGCGTTTTTCCTATACTTAACATTGAGGCAGAAACGCATCCGAAATCCAAAAAAATGCCTCACCTCGGGAGTATGCGTTTCAGCAAAACGCCTCCCGCTCTGGTGTGCACCAGCCCATTGAAATACATTACCCAAGCGTATCCGCAGCCGCAAGTGGATCGCAAAACGCTGCCGAACCGCTCTGGTGTGCACTAAGCCGGATAGTGCTAATGTAGCATGTAGCAGGGTGACTGCTTTGTGGTATTGGTTTGTGCATGCATTTGCATGAGCATTGCCTCATGAATATCCAATTAGGCCAGATTTGCAATGTCAGACTTTCTAGGGTAAGGCCTCTTTTCCATGGACTGTGAATAGGCAGTGAAATGGCTCTCAAACTCTCACAACTGCTCACTGCTGCCTGGTAACTGCTCACTGCTGCCTGGTAACTGCTCGCTGCTGCCTGGTAACTGCTCGCTGCTGCCTGGTAACTGCTTGCTGCTGCCTGGTAATTGCTTGCTGCTGCCTGGTAATTGCTTGCTGCTGCCTGGTAATTGCTTGCTGCTGCCTGGTAATTGCTTGCTGCTGCCTGGTATCTGCTCGCTGCTGCCTGGTAACTGCTTGTTGCTGCCTGGTAACTGCTTGCTGCTGCCTGGTAACTGCTTGCTGCTGCCTGGTAACTGCTTGCTGCTGCCTGGTAACTGCTTGCTGCTGCCTGGTAACTGCTTGCTGCTGCCTGGTAACTGCTTGCTGCTGCCTGGTAACTGCTTGCTGCTGCCTGGTAACTGCTTGCTGCTGCCTGGTAACTGCTTGCTGCTGCCTGGTAACTGCTTGTTGCTGCCTGGTAACTGCTCGTTGCTGCCTGGTATCTGCTCACTGCTGCCTGGTAACTGCTTGCTGCTGCCTGGTATCTGCTCACTTCTGACTGATAACTGCTTGCTGCTGCCTGGTAACTGCTTGTTGCTGCCTGGTATCTGCTCACTGCTGCCTGGTAACCACTTGCTGAGCACACAGCTCAACAGTCCGTGGAAAAGAGGCCTTAAACTTGGTGTTTGATCACGCATACATTTTCTCATGCAAAGTACTTCTTCTTCTTGTTTGAAGGTTGAGGCACTTATGCCTCATACACACTTGAGATAAAAGTCTTTGGAAAAGGTAAGATCACAGACCAATCTTACCACCCTTCATGTAGTATGAGAGCCATACTCTACACAGTCTATTCTATGGAGCTGCCCTCCCCATCAGAAAAAAATCTTTGCAAGATGCTGCACACAAACATGCTGTACACACTCAAAAGATCATTATCTGCAAAAGATCTGTTCCTGCAAAATATCCATTCCTGCAAAATGCATTCATAGTCTATGAGATCTGCAGATCATCATACACACTTGGTTTAACAGACAATCATCTGCAGATCATCTGCAGATCAGATTCAACAGGGTGGATTTTCAGATCTGCAGATGATTGCCAGATATGTAGATGAAGTCTGTTAAACCATGTGTGTATGATGATCTGCAGATCTCATAGACTATAATGCATTTTGCATGGAATGGATCTTTTGCAGGAACAGATCTTTTGCAGATAATGATCTTTTGAGTGTGTACGGGCATCTTTGTGTGCAGCATCTTGCCAAGATTTTATCTGATGGGGAGTGCAGCTCCATAGAATAGACTGTGTAGAGTATGGCTCTCATACTACATGGAATGGGGTAAAATTGGTCTGTGATCTTTCATTTTCCAAAGACTGTTATCTCAAGTGTGTATGAAGCATTAGTCTATTATATATATAGATAAAGATACTCTTAAAAAAGGATTTCAACAATGATGGTGGTCAGCTTCCCTGCTCGCTGCACAGTTTTTTGGCAGTTGGACAGAGCAACTGCCATTCACTAAGTGCTTTTGAAAATAAATAAATCCCTGAGAATCTGTCAGATTTCTTCTACCTACTGTAAGTGACAGCAACATAGGAGAAAAGTAATTTATGGCTCATTTTACTGTGTTAAAAAAAAACATACTTTTTATTTATGTTTGCACATATTTTAAAATTTACAATTTTTCGCCATAGTGCCCCTTTAAAAATGGTTTATTTTAAACCAACCAATCATGGAGCTACTACATGGGTAAAAACATGCTCTGCTTCTGAGCAATCAAGAGGACCAGGGAAGCGTTTGTTGCAGAAGTTGGGCTTAAATCTATTAAAGATTATTCCTACTTGTTTTCTATGGACTTCAATGTAATAATTAGCATGCATTAGCATAAGCAGAAACGGATTATTCCAGCAGGCAGCAGCTTGATTGATACAGCCAAAAGAATGTTGTTGTATTTTTAATGCTCCAGCCAAGCATGAAAAAAAAATATCCCAGAAAAATGCACTAAAACCAGAAGACACAAACGGGCCCAGCATCTAAAATCTAAACACACACACAGCTCAGCTAGCTCTGCCTGACAATCCTCTAATTACATCTCCAGAAATCTGCAGCGCAGTATACCAAGCCAGATCTCAGAATGTTTGAAAAGGGGTTTAGAACTGAGCCCATGGGCGTCCGCACATATGGCAAAACCGGGCATCTGCCCGAGCCTGGCCGCCCGCTGCCCCCCCCTGGCCGCGTGCCCGTGCAGCCAGCAGGAGGGGAACACGCAGAGAAGAGAGAGAGCGCTATGGGCACAGTGGGGAAGGGCGGACGTCTCCCCCCCCCTTCCCTCACCTTAGGGGTCTCTCTCTCCCTCGCTGTCCCCTCCGGAATGAAGTGTGCAGCGGCTGGCAGCGGTGGGCGGAGCTTACCTCCTCTCGCTCCTGCGCCGGAAGTTCTGGTGCCGCACTCTGGTCTGGATCAGGCCAGAGTAGCGGCTAATCCATCCGGCGCGTGCGACGAGAGGAGGTAAGTTCCGCCCACCGCTGCCAGCCGCTGCACACTTCATTCCGGACTCCGGAGGGGAGAGCGAGAGAGGGAGGGAGAGCCCCCTAAGGTGAGTGCCCATAGCTCTCCCTCTTCTCTCCGCTGCTCCCCTCCTCCTGCACACATGGCCACTTTTTCTGGGGACATATCCCCCTGGCTACATATACCGGGACATATACCCCTGCCTACATATACTGGGACATATACCCCTGCCTACATATACTGGGACATATACCCCTGCCTACATATACTGTCTGGGACATATACCCCTGCCTACATATACTGTCTGGGACATATACCCCTGCCTACATATACTGTCTGGGACATATACCCCTGCCTACATATACTGGGACATATACCCCTGCCTACATATACCCCTGCCTACATATACTGTCTGGGACATATACCCCTGCCTACATATACTGTCTGGGACATATACCCCTGCCTACATATACTGGGACATATACCCCTGCCTACATATACTGGGACATATACCCCTGCCTACATATACTGTCTGGGACATATACCCCTGCCTACATATACTGTCTGGGACATATACCCCTGCCTACATATACTGTCTGGGACATATACCCCTGCCTACATATACTGTCTGGGACATATACCCCTGCCTACATATACCCCTGCCTACATATACCCCTGCCTACATATACCCCTGCCTACATATACTGTCTGGGACATATACCCCTGCCTACATATACTGGGACATATACCCCTGCCTACATATACTGGGACATATACCCCTGCCTACATATACTGGGACATATACACCTGCCTACATATACTGGGACATATACCCCTTGCCTACATATACTGGGACATATACCCCTGCCTACATATACTGGGACATATACCCCCGCCTACATATACTGGGACATATACCCCTGGCTACATATACTGGGACATATACCCCTGCCTACATATACTGGGACATATCCCCCTGGCTACATATACTGGGACATATACCCCCTGCCTACATATACTGGGACATATACCCTTGCCTACATATACTGGGCACATATACCCCTGGCTACCTGTTCTGGGGACATCTCTACCCCTGGCTACCAGTTCTGGGGACATCTATACCGCTGGCCACCTATTCTGGGGACACCTATAGACCTGGGGCTACCTATTTTTGGGGAACCACTGCTGTCAGATTGAGTGTATTTTGGGGAACTGCTGCCAGGTGAGAGGTGTCTACATATTAAGGGGGCATTCTGCCTATTTATGTGAAAAGCTGTCTATTTATGTGCCTCATGACTGCTGAATTTGTCTTGTTGCGGGCCTCATGGTTACTGACTTTGTCTTGTTGGGGGCCTCATGATTTGTTGGGGGCCTCAAGATTGCTGAATTTGTCTTGTTGGGGGCCTCATGATTGCTGAATTTGTCTTGTTGGGGGCCTCATGATTGCTGAATTTGTCTTGTTGGGGGCCTCATGATTGCTGAGTTGGTCATGTTGGGGGCCTCATGATTGCTGAATTTGTCTTGATGGGGGGGGCCTCATGATTGCTGAATTTGTCTTGTTGGGGGTCACATGATTGCTAACTGCGAGACTATGGAAAAAGCTGAATCATCATCATATGAGACAATAGCATTAAACCTACTTTTTCTGCTTTTTAAAACAGAAAATGAAACTGGGAGGTTCTAAAAAAAATGAATAATTTTTTTCAGGAGTACGATGGATGAAATTGTTTATCTTCACAGTTTATTTTCAACTTAATTTTCCATAATGTTCATGTATGAGTTAAAACGTTTGTATTTAGTTTAAATTGCTGTTGGCACTTTGTGATAGTAAAGTGACTTTGCAGTTTGGACACTCGACCTCCAAAAGGTTCGCCACCACTGTCCTAATCTAATGTCCCACCATTGCTTAGTTCATGTAAACTTGTCTCCACCCACGACCACACCCACATTCTGGTTCATGACCACACCCATTTTTCGGCGCGGCGCGCTACGCGCGCCGCATGACGTAGCTCCATTTTTTACACCAGCCCAAATTTTTAACTCCCCACTTTTTGCCCCCCCCCTGGAAAATTTTCTGCGGACGCCCATGACTGAGCCATTATTATCTGTTCTGGTCTGTTTATACTGCTGAGGTGCTTTTATTTGGCCATCTTGAAGTACACCTTCTACTAGTACAAAACGCTTTGACATAAAACACAACCCAAGAATCAGAGGAAGAATATGGTTGCTGAAAATGTTGTGCAGAAATGACTAGGATAAAGCCACTTCCTGTTTATAGTAGTTTTTGTCCTCTTCTTAAAGAAGAACTCCAGTGAAAATAATGAATTGAACAAATTATGGATATGATTTAGTCCCTGTTTGCCCTTTATACAAATCTTTCCTTGACCTGATTTACATTCTGACATGTATCAAATGGTGACATTTTTACTGCTGGCAGGTGATGTCAGTGGAAGGAGATGCTGCTTGCTTTTTTTGCAGTTGGAAACAGCTGTTATTTCCCACAGTGCAACAAGGCTCCCACAGTGTAATGTCAGCACCATGGTCCTGACATCACACTGTGGGAGGTGTTTTAACACAATATCAGCCATGCAGAGCCCACTGATGATCCGTTTGTGAAAAGGTAAATATTTCTCATGGGAAGGGGAGTATCAGCTACTGATTGGGATGAGGTTCAAATCTTGATCACAGTTTCTATATCAAGCAAGTCTGAAGCGAATTTGAAAATAAAAAAACAGATACTCACCTAAGGAGAGGGAAGGCTCTGGGTCCTATTAGAGCGTTTTCCTTCTCCTGGAGGCAAGTCGGTGGAGGCACCCTTAATCTTATAAACAATCCATTAGCGGAGAAATAAACTCGAATAAAATAAAAATACAAATAAAAAGAGGTATCTTACCTCATCAGAAGACTCATATAGGTGGAAAAGGGAGTCTTTATTAAAATAAGGTGGTTAACTGTAGACAACGCGTTTCACGGGACACAGCCCGCTTCATCAGGTCAATAAACAGAAACCGTAATTGCCTGCAGTATCCCTTACCTCTTTGAGGTGCTACTATATTACCGGGGAGACCATCCACCAGTATATAGGACCACAGGAGGAGAGCGACCGCCTGGTCCTAGAGTGTTTCAGTACACCGAGCGGAAACGTTTTTTTTCCGCATGTGATTGTCATTGGTTGCATCAGGGCAACCCACCTTTGTGAGTATTTATTACCCACATTATTACCTAACCCACTTGTCAAACAATAGTACACCATAAGGGCTCCCGGTCTCATCCTTTCCCTAGGCCTAAGACGTTCCCCTCCATAGTGTGCCGACTGTCAAGGATCTTCCCAGAAACTTCTCCTTCTCCTGCCGGTCTCCTCGTTCCCCCGCAGGCTGCTCCGTTTGAATCTCCCATTATGGGAGACTTCGGCAATCTTGGTAAGCACTCGGGCTCCCAGAGACCGGCGGCTCTGTACTACGCACCCGCGAGTGTGCCAGAGAGTGCACTCACGTGTGCGCAGTACTGAGAGGCCCGTCCTTGGAAACCCGAGTGCTTCTGAAGACTGCCGTAGTCTCCCAACCCGGAAGAGAGCAGTCCGTGACCAATGGGTCGTAGACTGCTAAGGTGGGGAGCCTGCAGGGGAATGCAGAGACCGGCAGGAGAGCGGGGAGGCTCTATAGGACCAGAACCTTCCCTCTCCTTAGGCGAGTATCTGTTTTTTATTTTAAAATTCACTTCAGACTCCCTTTAAAGTGGAATCGTCAGCCATAAACCCAAATTCGTTTTACCCACTGCTCTGTGTTTATTATGTAGTCTACATCCTGATCCTGCATTGCAAGCATTCTAATCTAATTAGTAATATCTCTGCTGGCTCTATTCTGGTACATTGCTGGACAAGAAGGAAGCTTGTTATCTCCCCTCCCACATTCCTGCTCCTCACTAATTGGCTGAGGGCAGTTCAGTGAGCATGGGCGTAACAAAAGGGCCCAGCAGCCCCTGCACCCGCTCAGGGCCGTTTTGGGGGGCTGGAGGGGACGCAGCATGACGGGAAAGCCATGGCCACACTTTGCGGGGAGGGGGGACGGCCCCCCCCCTCCCTCACCTCGGGCTCTCCCCTCTGCGCTCCCCTCCAGCTTAAATTAGTGTCTGGGCAGGCAGCAGGCAGATACATACCTTCCTTACGTTCCACCGGGAATGTTCCTCTTTCTAGTGTCTGATGTCACTTCCTGTATAAACAGGAAGTAGCATCAGAAGCTAGAAAGAGGATCATTCCCGGTGGAACGCAAGTAATCTGCCTGCTGCCCGCCGCTGCCCAGACACTAATTTAAGCTGGAGGGAAACACAGAGGGGAGAGCCCGAGGTGAGGGGGGGGGGTGACCGTCCCCCCTACCCGCCGAGTGTGGCCATGGCTTTCCCCTCATGCTGCGTCCCCTCCAGGCCCCAAAACGGCCCTGAGCGGGCCCCAGGGGGGGCGTCAGAATCTCTGCAGGGGGGCCCGGTGGCTCCTAGTTATGCCCCTGTCAGTGAGCTGCTGGAAAACCATCTATGATATGATATGAGTTTACAAAGCAAGCTAGATATGACAGAGCAGTTTTAAGGAGATAAAAAAAAGTAAGGGAGGAAAGACTTTAGGATTGCTAGAGAGAATAAAAATGGAAATGCTAGGGAAAGTTTTATTTTTATTAAGTACTTTAAACTCACTGAAATAAAAACGTGGACAGTACAGTACATCAGTTATGTAAGTAGAACAGGTATTTATCTACTTATACAGTGGGTTGCAAAAGTATTCGGCCCCCTTGAACTTTTCCACATTTTGTCACATTACTGCCACAAACATGAATCAATTTTATTGGAATTCCACATGAAAGACCAACACAAAGTGCTGTACATGTGAGAAGTGGAACGAGAATCATACAGGATTCCAAACATTTTTTACAAATAAATAACTGCAAAGTGGTGTGTGCGTAATTATTCAGCCCCCTTTGATCTGAGTGCAGTCAGTTGCCTATAGACATTGCCTGATGAGTGCTAATGACTAAATAGAGTGCACCTGTGTGTAATCTAATGTCAGTACAAATACAGCTGCTCTGTGAGGGCCTCAGAGGTTGTCTAAGAGAATATTGGGAGCAAAGAACACACCAGACAGGTCAGGGATAAAGTTATTGAGAAATTTAAAGCAGGCTTAGGCTGCAAAAAGATTTCCAAAGCCTTGAACATCCCACGGAGCACTGTTCAAGAGATCATTCAGAAATGAAAGTAGTATGGCACAACTTTAAACCTACCAAGACAAGGCCATCCACCTAAACTCACAGGCCGGACAAGGAGAATGCTGATCAGAAATGCAGTCAAGAGGCCCATGGTGACTCTGGACGAGCTGCAGAGATCTACAGCTCAGGTGGGAGACTCTATCCATAGGACAACTATTAGTCATGCACTGTACAAAGTTGGCCTTTATGGAAGAGTGGCAAGAAGAAAGCCATTGTTAACAGAAAAGCATAAGAAATCCCGTTTGCAGTTTGCCACAAGCCATGTGGGGGACACAGCAACCATGTGGAAGAAGGTGCTCTGGTCAGATGAGACCAAAATGGAACTTTTTGTTCAAAATGCAAAACGCTATGTGTGGCGGAAAACTAACACTGCACATCACTCTGAACACACCATCCCCACTGTCAAATATGGTGGTGGCAGCATCATGCTCTGGGGGTGCTTCTCTTCAGCAGGGACAGGGAAGCTGGTCAGAGTTGATGGGAAGATGGATGGAGCCAAATACAGGGCAAACTTGGAGGAAAACCTATTGGAGACTGCAAAAGACTTGAGACTGGGGCGGAGGTTCACCTTCCAGCAGGACAATGACCCTAAACATAAAGCCAGGGCAACAATGGAATGGTTTAAAACAAAACATATCCATGTGTTAGAATGGCCCAGTCAAAGTCCAGATCTAAATCCAATCGAGAATCTGTGGCAAGATCTGAAAACTGCTGTTCACAAACGCTGTCCATCTAATCTGACTGAGCTGGAGCTGTTTTGCAAAGAAGAATGGGCAAGGATTTTAGTCTCTATATGTGAAAAGCTGGTAGAGACATACCCTAAAAGACTGGCAGCTGTAGTTGCAGCAAAAGGTAGTTCTACAAAGTATTGACTCAGGGGGCTGAATAATTACGCACATCCCACTTTGCAGTTATTTATTTGTAAAAAAAATGTTTGGAATGATGTATGATTTTCGATCCACTTCTCTCATGTACACCACTTTGTATTGGTCTTTCACGTGGAATTCCCCAAAAAAATGGATGCATGTTTGTGGCAGTAATGTGACAAAATGTGGAAAACTTCAAGGGGGCCGAATACTTTTGCAACCCACTGTATATGTGTTTGTTTTCCTGGGATAGTATGGCTGTCCCTTCTGACTTAGGACTCTTGTCTCTTCTGTGAGAACTGTGAGAACTGAACTGATTCAAAAGGACTACTCTTTAAAGGAGAACTGTAGTGAGAGGTATATGGAGGCTGCCATATTTATTTCCTTTTAAGCAATACCAGTTGCCTGACTACCCTGCAGATCTATTTGGCTGTGGTAGTGGCTGAATCACACCAGAAACAAGCATGCAGCTAATCTTGTCATATCTGTCAACGTTGTCAGAAAAAACAGATCTTCTGCATGCTTGTTCAGGGTCTATGAATGAAAGTATTAGAGGCAGAGGATCAGCAGGATAGCCAGGTAACTGGTATAGCTTAAATGGAAATAAATATGGCAGCCTCCATACACCTCTCTACAGTTCACCTTTAACTTAAAGTGGACCTTAACTCTTGCACAGGACACAGGGAAAACTGAGTGAAATGCACCCTGTGTATTTAGAGAGAAGAGCCTGTCTAATTCCAACTCAACTGTAAGTAATCACAAGTGTGATTTGATCTCTCAGCTGTGTCAGCACAGAAATTTGGCAGACACAGCGAATATGTTAACCCTTTGTCTGCTTCCTTGAAAGCAGGAAGTAGACACACTGCAGATCTGTTGCAGGAGTAAGCTGTAACAAAGAAATGTTACTCTCACAAGCCACAGAGGATACAGTAATACCCAGCAGTTTAAAGTGAGCCCATATAGGCTCTGAACAAATTAGGGACCAGTCCCTTTAACCACTTCGCATCCAGACCTTTTTTCCACTTATGGACCAGAGCAGTTTTGACAGTTAAGCTAAGTCCTTATTTAATCAGAAATAACTTTATCCCTACTTATGACACAGAAATGAAATATATATATATTTTTTTTTTTAAAGACAAACTAGGATTTCACTGTATGGCATTTTTTTCCTGGAACAATTTTGTTTTCTATGGATTTTAATGGGAAAACAAGGAAAAAAAATAGAACAACCAACATTTCCTAGTTTTACCAATTCCAGTTTAAAAATAAAAAGTGCTACTGTAGATAAAAAACACAAATTTTGTTTGGCTAATCTTACTGCGTATCACAAAACTTAGATTATGTTCTTTATGGTGAAGATATTTGATTCTGAAATAATGCTACAGAGCGCATTTTTCACTATGAACTGAGAAAATAAAAGTATTTTTAATGGTAAAAATCAATCTCATGCTCAGGGAACATATATTCCCGTTCACCAATTAGTGCTGCATCAGATAGTGTCAGAAATGTGCACAGGAGCAATGCCCAACCCTGCACAGCACTGCTTCTGCTACAAGACGTATATCTACTGACTCGTGGCTTAGATGAAGTCACAGAGGACGTAGATGTACTGCAGTGGTGGATAAAGTGGTTAAGGAAGTGCTTGCACACTCACGGCAAAAACCTGTGACCACATGTGCCCTACGTTCCATGGCCGTATAGATTTATAGCCTGGAGGCATAAAAGTAATGACTGGTACTGCATGCCTGTCTAGGAAGGTGTCCATGCCCAGTCTGCCGTGGGACACGCAAGTTCTGATAATTACAAACTGTTAGTCTGAGTTCACAAGCAGTTTTTGACAGTTGGCATCAGTTGAATAAGAGTTTTCTATAGCTCGGCACTATAGGAATTATTATATGAAGACAAGGCAGCTGGCGGTAGAAAGACAAACAGCTCTCTCTGTTATCTGCCACATATGTAGACTGAAGTTTGAATGTTGCGTACACATGCCCAACTGATGTCGCCCATCATGTAACAGGAGCGGATCCTCTTGGGTGACATCGGTGGGCCGGGCTGGACACACGCGTGTCAGCTGTGTAGCCGATGATGGGCTGGTGACGGAGGGAAGACGAGCGGTGCATGTGTGATGTCACACTGCGGGCGGAGGAGTGATGCAAACAATGGGGTAGGTGTTGCTTGAGTTGGGTAGATCCATCCGGTGGATTGCTCATGAGTTGGGCATCGGGGGTCGTACATACACCTGATTGGCAGCTGAGGCAGTTGTTACCGGCCGCCTCAGCTGACTTGAAGGATACCTTTGCCCTTGTAAAAATTCAAAAACAGGTGGAGCAAGCATGTATAGCTCTCCTCATACCCACTGCTCCCCCGTTCTCCTCTGTCCACCTCAGTTTATTTCTACTGCCCCCGAAAGGTACTTCCTGGTCGGGATGGTTGGTGAAGACTGCGCAGGCGCTGCCTGGTGATGCACATCCTTGATTGTGCACAACGGCCAGGAGTGCTCTGCTCCAGGACAAGGTTGTAAAAATTGCGCCCCCTTCCCTCCACCCCCGTGGGCTCGCGAAGTCTTACTCTTTAGGGACAGTCACACAGCCACAGGTCACAAGTAGATCAGCCTACTTACTAGTGACCAGCCGCTCATCCAGGAGGAAGCAGGGACTAGGAAAACACACAGGCAAAGAGAGCCCGGAAAGCCGACTCCTCCATGGGCGCCGCACACTGACAGCCTGCAGTACCGCTACAGGACATCAGGTGTCATCACACGGTGGTGACGTGATGATGACTTGACGTCTGACGCAGACAGCCCAGGAGGGGTCAAGGAAGGTGATCAAGCTGGTGATCTACTTTCTTCTTCCATTTGGCTGCACCGTCCGTCATCAGCTCCCTAGCGGTTATGTCCTTCTGCCTGCGCCCCCCTTCTACTTGCCAGTCTATGCCAAGAGTGGTCGCCCTGCCCGCACTGCCCAAGAAACGGCCTGTGCAATGCACACTGCCCCTCCTGACCAGGAACTAGCTTCCTGTTTTGGAATTTTTACAAGGCTTGTGTACAAGGCTTTTGTTTTTTTGTTTGTTTTGTTTTATTTTTTTCTTTGTTCTATTTACACTGTTTGTTGGTTTCTGCTACGCAGTATGAACCCCCAACAGTATTTTGAAACGGCCTTCAAATACCCTTCTAGTCTAATGATCAAAAAAAAAAAAAGAAGAATAGAAAACATGATCACGTCTAATACTTTTATCTTCAAATGCTTCTGTGCAGGAAGTAGCAACACACATTTTCTAAGCCAATTATAAGAGAGAGAAAACATTTAATTCTGCAATCTGCTGCTTATTATTTCATCAGCAGCCAGAGACATGTGGGTGGTATAATCTCCCTGATATTTATCCATCACCGCCAGAGTGTTTTCTCTGTTTGAAAGAAATCCATCAATATTACAGAGGAAGAAGATATCACTGATCCAGATCCTGACAATTAACATATGTGCCTGATGATGAGTGCTACCTTTCTGGAAGCAGCCAAAGCAGATGAAGCAGGAATAAAAGCAAATATACATGATCTGTGTCTCACTATAACATCTTATGGTATTAAAGGGACTGTGGCCAAGGTGCCCCCCTCCCCAGTATAGGTAGCCCCCCCAGTATAGGTAGCCAAGGTGTCCCCCCAGTATAGGTAGCTAACTCCAGTATAGGTAGCCCCCATATAGGAAGCCAAGGTGTCCCCCCAGTATAGGTAGCCAAGGTGTCCCCCCAGTATAGGTAGCCACCCCCAGTATAGGTAGCCTAGGTGTTCCCCCTGTATAGGTAGCCGAGGTGTCCCCCCATTATAGGTAGCCTAGGTGTTCCCCCAGTATAGTAGACCCCCGTATAGGAAGCCAAGGTATACCCCAAATAAAGGTAGCCCCCCAGTATAGGTAGCCGAGGTGTCCCCCCAGTATAGGTAGCCTAGGTGTTCCCCCAGTATAGGTAGACCCCCGTATAGGAAGCCAAGGTATATCCCAAATAAAGGTAGCCCCCCAGTATAGGTAGCCGAGGTGTCCCCCAGTATAGGTAGCCTCCCCCAGTATAGGTAGCCAAGGGGTCCCCCCAGTATAGGTAGCCTAGGTGTTCCCCCAGTATAGGTAGACCCCCGTATAGGAAGCCAAGGTATACCACAAATATAGGTAGCCCCCCCCCCAGTATAGGTAGCCGAGGTGTCCCCCCAGTATAGGTAGCCTCCCGCAGTATAGGTAGCCAAGGGGTCCCCCCAGCATAGGTAGCCCACCAGAATAAGCAGCCAAGGTGTCCCCCAGTAAAGGTAGCCACCTCCAGTATAGGTAGCCAAAGAGTCCCCCCAATATAGGTTGCCAACCCCAGTATAGGAAGCAAAGTTGTCCCCTCAGTATAGGTAGCCACCCCCCAGTATAGGTAGTCTGTTGGAGTATCAACAGGATTATAACTTAAACTGCAGTATAGTAAAACAACCACAACATGTCTCATCATACACCAGGAAGTAAGGAAGATGCACAGAGCTCTGGCATTCAGGCTGTGTGTGCAGCAAAGCACGGCATCTTCATAGCAGGAGAGATGATTTACTTTGACATGTGGCCTTCTCTCTCTCCCCAAGTCCTGCCACCCTTCTGACTTTTCAGCGCCCAAGGCCAAGGCCTTTGTAGCCTTTCAAGAAATCCAGCCCTGGCTACATGGTAGAATAAAATCCTGCCACTGGGTGTCTGCACGGGAATAAGAAAAGATTTGTGCCCAAAATGATTTTGTAATGGCAACGCTGGCAGCACAGACAGCACTAGCCAAATATGGAGACTGACGACAGTTAAGGAGTCTTATTTATTATGATGTATTTGTAAAGCAACGACTATAAACATTACCTTTCTTTTCTACAGAGAGGGACCAGCATAACGTGGCCATACTCTATGCATACTGTCCTCAGTGGAACCCTCAGAGTGATGCATAGCACTGCCTGCAACACACACATATTTGTATTTCTGTACTTGATGAGTTTATACAGACGCCCGGCCCTGACCGATCTTCCGCGTCTGCCTGCGCCATTAATTCCGACATGCTTAATTGTGGCATTACCAGCAGCAGAGCCGTAATTAGATCCCATTTGCAGCTCGTTAAAACAGACAATCTTGTGCTATGAGGACAGAGATTCTCATTACTGTATAGCCGTGTACTTACAGGTTATGACGGGCAAAACATTGAGATGAACCGGTTTATTGTTCTGGGTTCTGTATTGTCATGGGTGCTGTTGTTATAAACAGGTTTATACGTAGCAGGAGGAGTGTGTGTATAGATGCTGTGAATTATGCAGCATGGGGTGGCGTAGTAGTTAGCAATGGCACCTTGCAGCGCTGGGTCCTTTCGGGGCACTATCTGCGGGGAGTTTGTATGTTATCCCTGTGTCTGCATGGGTTTCCTCTAGGCAATCCCAAAAATACAGATAACTTCATTGGCTTCCCCTAAATTGGTCCTAGAGTATACACAATACATACATAGACATTCTGAGATAAGAAAACACCTAATGACTAGTCCCAGGACTATAAGGGTATTTTTATGCACACAGAAAGTGTTACAGTCAGGTTCATTAATATTTGGACAGAAACAACTTTTTTTTCTAATGTTGGTACTGTACACTAGCACAATGAGCTTGATTCACTAAATCAGGGATAGGGAAGCTATGGCTCGGGAGCCAGATGTGGCTCTTTTAATGGCTATATCTGGCTCACATACAAATCACTAAGGGGTTGATTCACTAAGCTACACTGCTCAAGCAGCACAGCTCAGTGTGGCAGCGCAAGTAACATTTTCAAAGTAGTGACGCTACTGCTGTATCCTGCACTACTAACTTACTTGCGCTACCCCAAAACGAATGGCTGCTCCAATTGTCCCACTCTGGGCCCTGTCAGGTCCAGTGACTTTGTAGGATGAGATCCCTGCACTTTGATTGGCCCAATAGGCTGCCTGTCACTTGACAGGCAGCCTATTGGGTCAAAGTCCAGGGATCTCATCCTACAAAATGAATCAACCACCAAGTCTAGCTAATTGTACAAGCTGTTAGTCGGTATTTCTCCTGTCTGGCTCTCGGGGAAATTGCTGATGTTGCTGAAACCCAAGAGAAGATGAAGACGTGTCTGATACTTCCGCTGCCCAGTGGATCAACTGTGTACACATCACCATGGAAACAGGGACGTGAGCCCTACTGTGCTACTGTGCCAGTTTGAAACATATTGTATGGCTCTCACGGAATTACATTTTAAAATATGTGGCGTTTATGGCTCTCTCAGCCAAGAAGGTTCCCGACCCCTGCGCTAAAGGGTGCTAACACAGATAGCACGCCTAAAAGCTTTGCACGTGCAAACTAGGGTGCTAAGTAGTTTGCACGGCAAAGCTGTTACTGTTTGTGTGCTATTTTAGTGTGCGTAAAAGTTTGTGCGCGTAAAGTTTTGCGCGCACCGCTTCTCATGCAAAATCAGCTGCAAAGTATGCTTATCACAAAGCAAAGTATGCTTATCATGCTACTCAGCACGCAAAGCGATGGATTTTTGCACGCGAACCGTTGCGCGCAACTTTTGCGCGCATATTAGCGCGTGCAAAGCCAGTTTGCACGTGCTAAGAGGCTTTTCACTGGCGTCCTAACACTTAGCACGCTTTTGTGAATCAAGCTCAATGAATTGTAAACGAAAAAACTCAGATGTAGTTGAAGTGTAGACTTTCAGCTTTAAGTCAGTGGGGTGAACAAAACAATTGCATAAAAATGTAGAGATTAACACAATCCCTACATTTCAGGGGCTCAACAGTAATTAAACGATTGACTAAAAGGCTATTTTCACGGGCAGTTGTGGGCAAGTCGTTATTTCATTATCAATTAAGTAAATAAATGGTCTGGAGTTGATTTGAGTGATTTGAGGTGTGGTGCTTGCATGGGGAAGGTTTTTCTGTAAACACACAACTGCATCTGAGCAGTGTTGCCAACTCATGGATCCGAGATGAACTTTTACTCATTGCATATTTGTGTTCCTTTCCTATTGTTGATCAGGCATTCCTCAAACCAAATACTTTTTTGTTTTTGTTTTAATGCTCTAATTCCCTATAAACTAAATAAGCCACGCCCACAGGTTTTCAGAGAGCCAAGGCACTTTCAGACAGTAGCAAGGGCTCATGGGAGCTCAGTCTGGGCAAGAGGAGGAGGAGGTGTTACTAGCCATTGATTTCAGAGCCAGAGGGGAGAAGGGAGGAGGGGAGATTAGGTTTTATTCGCAGGCTGAGAGCTCAAGATGCAGATAAGCCTGCCTCTGTGTAATGTTTACAAACAACATGGCGGCTGTCATTGTATCACAGGAAGAAATAATCATTTTCTATTAAAGCTGTTTGCAGCTAGATTTGCTGTGTAAACTATCTAAACTTTAGATAAGATATATAGACAAGTTACTTGTTATAGTTAGTTTTTCATCTCGGATCCGCTTTAATTACTGACACATCTAAGTTATGCAGGTTTTGGGGCTATTTGCACATAATCAGTGCCTTAACTGCATCTAGCCACAAAACCTGTATAATTCATGTGTGTCAGTAATTAACCTGCTGAGCGGTCTGGACGAGCTCAGCTCGTCCAACACCGCCAGAGGCTGCCGCTCAGGCCCTGCTGGGCCGATTTTCGTGAAATAAAAAGCAGCACACGCAGCCGGCACTTTGCCAGCCGCGTGTGCTGCCTGATCGCCGCCGCTCTGCGGCGATTCGCCGCGAGCAGCGGCGAAAGAGGGTCCCCCCAGCCGCCTGAGCCCAGCGTAGCCGGAACAAAAAGTTCCGGCCAGCGCTAAGGGCTGGATCGGAGGCGGCTGACGTCAGGACGTCGGCTGACGTCGATGACGTCACTCCGCTCGTCGCTATGGCGACGATGTAAGCAAAACAAGGAAGGCCGCTCATTGCGGCCTTCCTTGTTTATTCTGGGCGCCGGAGGCGATCGGAAGAACGCCTCCGGAGCGCCCTCTAGTGGGCTTTCATGCAGCCAACTTTCAGTTGGCTGCATGAAATAGTTTTTTTTTAATTTAAAAAAAACCCTCCCGCAGCCACCCTGGCGATTTAATCAGAACGCCAGGGTGGTTAAAGGAAAGAGTTGGCAACACTGCATCTGAGTTGTTTCATTTAAAATTCATTATGGCAATGTACAGAACTAAAATTAGAAAAAAAGTTATAACTTTCATAATTTACTACAGGCATGCAACAGAACACAAATATATATCGTTATTTATAAACCATGCATTGTTAAACGGGACCCTGAACAGTAAGGAAATACGGAAATCCGGACTTGCCTGGGGCTTCCTCCAGCCTGCTATAGCCCCGTGAGGTCCTCCAGGATCCTCTTGGTCCCTTTAGTGGTTCTGCTGGTGGCTCCGGTAATCCAACGACTTTGGCTGAAGTCTTGCATGCACAACCCCACGCCGGTCGCTGTAAGCTTAGAGCGACTTGGGTGAAAACGTGCTGGGGTGGCGCATGCAAGACTTCAGCCAAAGTCGCCGGATTACCGGAGCCACCAGCGGGACCACAGAAAGGACCAAGAGGATGTCGGGAGACCTCACGGGCTACGGGGGGCTGGAGGAAGCCCCAGGAAGTTCACTGTTCCATTTATGCCTCCCATTTATGCCTCTGCTCAGGGTCCCTTTAAAAGGGGAAAACAAACCTCATAAAAAATGTTTTGTGAATCGGCTCCAATAAATCTTAAAGTGGATCCGAGATGAACTTTTACTCATTGCATAATTGTGTTCCTTTCCTATTGTTTATAGGACATTCCTCAAGCCAAATACTTTTTGTTTTTGTTTTAATATTCTAATTCCCTATAAACTAAACAAGCCACGCCCACAGGTTTTAGAGAGCCTTGGCATTTTCAGACAGCAGCAAGGGCTCATGGGAGCTCAGTCTGGACAGGAGGAGGGGGATGTATTACTAGCCAGAGATTTCCGAGGCAGAGGGGAGGAGGGGGGGATTAGGTTTTTTTTGCTTGAGATGCAGATAAGCCTGCCTCTGTGTAATGTTTACAAACAACATGGCTGCTGTCATTGTATCACAGGAAGAAATAATCATATTCTATTAACCTGCTGGGCATTCGGAGGGTTTTTTTCACCCAATTTTTTTTTTTTATCATGTAGCTAGCCTATCGCTAGCTACATGATTCCCCCCTCCCGGCTCCCTCTCACTCTTCTGATCACCGCCGGCGATCATGCCCATCAGGAAATCCCGTTCTGATTGCAGTTAGATTTGCTGTGTAAACTATTTACACTTTAGATGAGATATAGACAAGTTACTTGTTAAAGTTAGTTTTTCATCTCGGATCCGCTTTAACATAACTAGTGTAACTCTGATATCAGGTGTATCAATGTTTCAGCAAAGTGTTGTGCTCAGTTGAGGCTCGCTAGAGGCACTTGTACTAACTGATAGGCACGGCTGCATGTAAGGCTGACCGCTTACTAGTGCTCTCCTTGCCGCTCAGCCTCTAGCTCTGCATATGGGCTCAGGGCAAAGGACGAGGTATAAACCATTAATCAGAATCAGAATCAGAATCATTTTATTTCGCCAAATACAGCAGAGCTATATTCCTAATTATTTGTGGTACACATGGCATAGACATAGTACAAGAAGACAAGACGCACAGTATAAACAATTTAGAACTACGTTAATTGCATTAATGGGATAGGTCTGACCCTTACTAGTAACAGACCCGGGTCATCAGTTAGTGTTTCCTACCCGCCGGGCAGGAGCAGTCCAATAAAATACTAATAATAGTAGTAATAATAATGATGATGATGATGGCCCTGGGCAGTTGAGAACGAGGGCGAGCAGCGGCAGGAGCTGACTGAGAGACCCCGCTAGGGCATGCCAGTAGGCGAGCCTGACAGGGGGTGGTTGGAGTTCAGCAGCCGAACCGCTTGGGGGAAGAAGGGGTTCTTCCGCCTGGTGGTTTTGCATGGTATAGTCCTGTAGCGGCGGCCCAATGGGAGGAGCTTGAAGTAGCGACTGCCTGGGTGGGAGGGGTCACGGAAGATCACAGTGGCCCTCTTCCTCATCCTAGCGCAGTGGAGGAAATTCAAGAGGTGGAAGAGGAGACCCAATGATCTTCTCTGTGTCAGTTATGACTCTCTGCAGTTTGTGCTTGTCGCTGGCCGTTGCCCCCCCGTACCAGACAATGACTGAGGAGCAGAGGATGGATTCTATAGTGGCAGTATAGAAGCTTGTTAGCAGTTTCCGGGGCATGCCGAATATCTTCAGTTGGCGCAGGAAGAACAACCTCTGCTGAGATTTCTTCTGGACTTTGGTGGTGTTCTGCCCCCACTTCAGGTTGTTGGTGAGAGTCGTGCCCAGGAACCGCACTGATGTCACCCTAGAGACTTCAGTACCCCCGATGAGGACAGGTGGGAGGGGGGGAGGGTTCCTCCTGAAGTCTACGACCAGTTCAAATGTCTTTGCGGCATTTAGTATTAGGTTATTGTCTCTGCACCAGTTGCAGATTCTCTCGACTTCGCTGCGGTATTCGTGTTCTCCGTTGCTGCCAATTAGGCCGATGATAGTGGTATCGTCTGCAAATTTGATGACTTTCACAGAGTCGGCTGATGAGGTGCAATTGTTGGTATAGAGGGAGAACAGTAGTGGTGACAGTACACAGCCTTGTGGAGCCCCTGTATTGGTGGTTCTAACGCTGGAGTAGCAGTTGCCGATCTTCACCTGTTGCGTTCTGTTTGTCAGGAAGTCCTTGATCCATGTTCGGAGGGTGGGATCTACTCCGAGCTGCGTCAGATTGGTGTGCAGGATGTCCGGGCAGATCGTGTTGAACGCTGAGCTAAAATCCAGGAACAGAATCCTAGCGTAGGAGGCAGGGTTGTCCAGGTGCTTGGTGATGTATGCCAGGCTGGCATTGATGGCGTCCTCCACGGATCTGTTTGCCCTATAAGCAAATTGGAGCTGGTCGAGGTGGGCGTCCGTGTACCTCTTCAGGTGGGCAAGGACCAGCCGCTCAAGGAGCTTCATAATGTTGGAAGTTAGGGCCACTGGTCGGAAGTTGTTGTGCTCAGTGCTGCCAGGTTTTTTGGGGACTGGTACAATTACGGACCGCTTAAAACAGGAGGGGACTGTGCCGTCCGATAAAGAACGCTCGAATAAGGAGGTGAGCACAGGGGCTAACTGATCGGCACAGGTTCTCAGGCAGTTCGACGACACTCCATCTGGGCCAGAAGACTTCCTGGGATTCAGCTTCCGGAGGTGCCGGAGTACCTCTAGTTCGTGAACAACAACAGGAGCCAGGGCGCCAAGTTCACCCGCAGGGGGGGTCCCCTTAGCCATGGCTGTTTGGTCCTCGTGCTGGTTAGGTTGTTGCTCGAACCTACAGTAGAACTCATTGAGTTCCTCCGCCAGCCTGAGACTCGGGGTCGCAGACTGAGGTACGGGTTTGAAGTTCGTGGCTGCTCTCAGGCCCTTCCATACCTCCCGTGTATTGTTTGATTGGAGACAGAGCCCCAGCTTATCGGAGTAGGCCCTCTTTGCTAATCGCAGTTCTCTTTTAAGGGCGTACCTGGCATCTCTGTATTTCTCAGGGGAGCCAGACCTGTGCGCTTCCTCCTTGCGTTTCCGAAGTCGGCGGAGCTTGTCATTAAACCAAGGCTTGTTGTTGGGGAAGACCCTGAAGCGCTATTCACCAACCATCAGCTAACAGGAGCTCAGCACACATTGCCCTGCACCAGCAGGAGGAGGAATGTCTGGGACACTCAACACACTGAGCAGCTGCCTTTTTTCCTACAAGCATACCAGACAATTAAATGATGACTGCAATTAAAATAATAGAGGCAGTGATTAAACTAGAAGACGAACTCACAGGTTGCAGAAAACCAACATATTTGAAAACGTTACATTTTAGCCCCTTTTACACTTGCCTTGTGGATGTGCGTTGGGTTACCTAGTTTTACCGCAGGATAACGCAACGACAATGCAAGACAATGGGGCCTAGCACACTTACACCATCGCGTTGCGCCGGAAGTGCCGGATTGTCTGCCAAGCCGCGGCAAAGTCTACAGCAAGTTACTGTTGGAATGGCCACGTTGACGCAGCGGCGGAAGTAATGCAACTCAATTGACGATGCAGAAAATGTAAATATGTTGGTGGCGCCAGTGCGGTGTGCATGCGCAGAAGCAACGGAAATACGACTGGGAAACCTGGGAATTCCAGTGACGCACTTCCTGTCCTTTGCATGAGAATCTAGTGTGTGTACTGGGGCACCCTATGCCTCGGCAAGCAATCAGACCAGCAGATGGATTTAGCCAATTTCTGGCCAAGGGCAACCCAATGTCCACACCCTTTCCCTTGCCTACCCTGGTGGCCCAACACAGCCTTAGGGCCCATCTCACAAGGGTAAAAAAACAAGTGTGGCCATCAGGATCGTTACACCCATAACAAGTGTAGCCACAAAAACACCTGATCTGAAGGATGGACCCCTTTATGGAATTGACTAATGTAGTACTTGGGGCCCCCTTACAGCTCTGGGCCCCCTTGCAGTCACAGGGCTGCTCCCCTGTAGTTACACCCCTGCTCGGCCCTGCAATGTTGCCCAAGGGATTTAATGATTGATTTAATTATGTTGCATGAGAGTGAAAATGTTATGTGACCTCCCTGACCAATGATAAAGCAGGAGAATATCCCACACTCATTAACCTCCTTGGCGGTAACCCCGAGCTACAGTCGGGGCAGAAAAATGCAGCTCAAAGCGGTAACCCCGACCTACACTTGGTGTAACCGCCGGAGGTTCTATGCAGAGCAATGTGTGCAGCGGGCGTTTCAACTCACCTCCCGGGGGATCCTGATGTCGGCCTCCATTCTTCTTCCTCTCCTCTGAGGCTCTGCTTCCCCCTGGTGAGATCGCCGGCTGACGTCAAGACAGCCGGCAAACTCAATATAGGGTTCCAGCGCCACCTGGAGGATGGAGGGAAAACTACAGCGCTGGATCCCAGGGAGGTGAGTGATTGCTGGGGCTGCTGCAGACTCTCTTGTGGTATGATTTTTTTCATGATTTTAGGGTCTAAAAGCACATAAAAAAATGGTACCGCTTTTATACCCTAAAATCAGAAGGAATCATACCGCCAGGGAGGTTAAAATAAACTGCCAGAATTGGTAGCTAGGGGTTGCTAATCACTGCTGATCACATGCTCCTCTGTAGTCCAAGAGACTTGAATAAAGTTTGCTAATTTAGAGGCGGAGAAACAGAAACAACGAATCACAGCCAGGTCACTATCTACACTAAGTTTGGATATTCTTCCCATGTCTGCGCGAGTTTCCTCCGGGTACTCCGGTTTCCTCCCATGTCCCAAAAACAAGTAATTGGTCAGTGAAAAAAAAAAATCTCCTGTCAGGAAAAACATTAATTAAAATGGAGCCATAAGTTTTAGGAATTTACCTTTAGCTTTTGTAAGTGTGTTACAACTGATGACAGTGTCAGAAGCAGTTCAGCACCTCGCACTGCCCCTGTTCAGTGAATGTGTCAGAAGCAGTTCAGCACCTTGGACAGCACCTGTATAGTGACAGTGTCAGAAGGAGTTCAGCTACTCAGACAGCCCCTGTATAATGACAGTGTCAGAAGCAGTTCAGCACCCTGGACAGCGCCTGTATAGTGACAGTGTCAGAGGCAGTTCAGCTACTCAAACAGCCCCTGTATAGTGACAGCATCAGAAGCAGTTCAGCTCCTCAGACAGCCCCTTTATAGTGACAGTGTCAGAAGCAGTTCAGCACCTTGGACAGCCCCCTATTTAATGACAGCATCAGAAGCAGTTCAGCTCCTCAGACAGCCCCTGTATAGTGTCAGTGTTAGGAGCAGTTCAGCACCTTGGACAGCCCCTATGTAATGACAGTGTCAGAAGCAGTTCAGCTCCTCAGACAGCCCCTGTATAGTGACAGTGTCAGAAGCAGTTCAGCTCCTCAGACAGCCCCTTTATAGTGACGGTGTCAGAAGCCGTTCAGCACCTTGGACAGCCCCTGTATAGTGACAGTGTCAGAAGCAGTTCAGCTCCTCATACAGCCCCTTTATAGTGACAGTGTCAGAAGCAGTTTAGCACCTTGGACAGCCCCTGTATAGTGACAGTGTCAGAAGCAGTTCAGCTCCTCAGACAGCCCCTGTATAGTGTCAGTGTCAGGAGCAGTTCAGCACCTTGGACAGTCCCTATGTAATGACAGAGTCAGAAGCAGTTCAGCACCTTGGACAGCCCCTGTATAGTGACAGTGTCAGAAGCAGTATAGCTACTCAGACAGCCCCTGTATAATGACAGCATCAGAAGCAGTTCAGCAGTTCAGCTCCTCCTAGTGACAGTGTCAGAAGCAGTTCAGCACCTTGGACAGCACCTGTATAGTGACAGTGTCAGAAGCAGTTCAGCTCCTCAGACAGCCCCTGTATAGTGACAGTGTCAGTAGCAGTTCAGCACCTTCGACAGCACCTGTATAGTGACAGTAGCAGTATAGCTACTCAGACAGCCCCTGTATAGTGACAGCATCAGAAGCAGTTCAGCACCTTGGACAGCCCCTGTATAATGACAGTGTCAGAAGTACTTCAGCTCCTCAGACAGCCCCTGTATAGTGACAGTGTCAGAAGCAGTTCAGCACCTTGGACAGCCCCTGTATAATGACAGTGTCAGAAGCAGTTCAGCACCTTGGACAGCAACTGTATAGTGACAGTGTCAGAAGCAGTTCAGCACCTCGGACAGCCCCTGTATGGTGACAGCATCAGAAGCAGTTCAGCTCCTCAGACAGCCACTGTACACCTCATTACTGTTACACTTTAGGTTTTGCATCCTTTAAAGGGAGTCTGAAGTCTAATTTAAAAAAATCAGATATTTACCTAAATAGAGGGAAGGCTCAAGGTCCTATAGAGCCTTCTCGTTCTCCCCCGCAGGCTCCCCTGTTAGCAGTCCATGACCGTTTAGTCGTGGACTGCTCTATTTTGTGTTGGGCTGACTTCGGCACTCTTCGGAAGCAATCAGGCTTTCGAAGATGGGCCGCTCCGTACTGCACACGCGCGAGTGCCCTCTCTTGCGGGAGGCAAAGGACACAGGCGTGGAGCGGTGCTATACGGGAGGCAGAGAAGTGGAGGCGAATGACAAGCAGAGGTCACTAGCCTGGCGCTTTTTTTAGAGGGGACAGCAGAGCCCGGGGGGAGGGGGGGCTATAGGCAGAATAGAAGGACACAGAGGCTGGTCACTGCACACAACACATTCCTCTGTGTCCTAATATGATTTGACAAACACGCCACGGGTTCTCTTTAAGAGCTCCAGTGAAAATATCATCGTATCAATTACGAGATAGTGTGAGAATTTCTATTAATAGAAGCAGAGCTTCGGCGAGGGAATTTTATGTTCTATTGTTCTCGTTGATATATGGACTCTACACATAATAGACTGTAATTGCAGGTTGAAGTCCCATTGCCTTATCCAGCAGAGTAATAATAAAAGGACATTTAAAAAAAAGAAATACTGCAATGGTAGCAGCGTGCACGCCGTACCGGGAGCCCTAAAATAACAAATGGATTTAATATTAGTGTATTATTTGCATTTCGGCGGCACCTCGAGAATGAATGCTGTAGGATTAGAGGCTGGCACCATGTCGTACATAAAGAGAAGAAATGGCATGACTTGGCTCTCAGCTGCTCGGCTGAGTACATTATTATTACATCTCTGAGCTCAGCAAATACAATTTTATCAAAATGTCAAGAGTAATGGTGGCTCAAAGTGACGTGGAGTACGCAATTATAACTTCCTATTGTGCCATGCTTTCATTTCATCCTCTCTAGGGTTGATTTCCCTATCATTATACACAGCTAGTCGCTCACTCCGCTCCTCCAATGAACTTGGCCTTACTGCCCCCTGCATCACCCAGTCCCATGCACGCCTCCAGGACTTCTCAAGAGCTGCTCCAACACTATGGAACTCCCTACCTCCCCCATTAGGGTTTTTCCCTCCTTCAACATCTTCAAGAAGGCCCTCAAAACTCACCTTTTCACTCTGGCCTACCACCCCTCACAAGTGCTCTAAACCCGCAGCTGAACTCTGGTCCCCCACTTTCATGTCCCTACTCGAAAGTCTCTAGATTGTAAGCCTTTGGGCAGGGTCATCCTCCTTGTGTCTCCTACCTGTTCATGTACCTCCATTACTGTGCACCCATCCTATGCATCTGAGTGAACTTGACTTGCCTAATCTCCATGCTCCCATCCAGTGACTAAGCATTACCTTGTACTCATACTGTGCTGTGTGATCTCCATGCTCCATCCAGTGACTAAGCATTACCTTGTACTCATACTGTGCTGTGTGATCTCCATGCTCCATCCAGTGACTAAGCATTACCTTGTACTCATACTGTGCTGTGTGATCTCCATGCTCCCATCCAGTGACTAAGCATTACCTTGTACTCATACTGTGCTGTGTGATCTCCATGCTCCCCTCCAGTGACTAAGCATTACCTTGTACTCATACTGTGCTGTGTGATCTCCATGCTCCCATCCAGTGACTAAGCATTACCTTGTACTCATAGGGCTTGATTCACAAAGCGGTGCTAACCTACTTAGCACGTCTAAAGTTTTTAGACGCGCTAACCAGGGTGCTAAGTAGGTTAGCACCGGATTTCTCAATCAGATCGCGCGCTAACTTTGCGCGCGCAAAGTTTTACGCGCGCAAAGTCCCATAGGCTTTAATGGGCACTTCGCGTGGAGCGCCCTGCGCTCTGTGCAGTACGCGCGTAAAGTTTTACGCGCATAAAGTTTTATGCGCGAAAAGCTTGTTTAGACATGCTAAGGGGGTTTTCACAGGCGTGCTAACAGTTAGCACCGCTTTGTGAATCAAGCCCATACTGTGCTGTGTGATCTCCATGCTCCATCCAGTGACTAAGCATTACCTTGTACTCATACTGTGCTGTGTGATCTGGTCTTTCTTGTATTTATGTAGTGTCATATTGCTGTATGTCACCCCTAAATATTGTCTGTAACCTAAACTAGTGTCCAGCGCTGCTTAATATGTTAGCGCTTTATAAATACAATAAATAAATAAATTAAATAAATCATTGCCCTGGTGCAAAGTATAGCAATGGCCAGAGCAGGGATAGATCATCACAGATGGGAGACTTGAATGGGGCCACAAGGATTCCGGGGCCCAGCCAGAGGGGGCCCTACCATGAAACAAAGTGAAGCACATCAATATACTGATCAGACACTTGACCAGAGCTGCAAGTCCCCCCCCCCCCCCCGTTGAAGTGAATAATGATGAGAAGATAAACTCAGGTCACTCCCCCCCCCCCCCCCACATGCAGTGCTAAGACTGTTCGTAGAGGTAGATGTAAACTCTGCACTTGTAGCTCCCGTTAACACTTGTACATGTGATTCCACTGGTGTGTAAGTAGGTCTAGGCTAAAGGAGAGATATCCTGGTCTGCTTCTATAGATTGTAGTGAAGTTCAGAGCTGAAATTTGGCAGGACGTGGACAGCTAACAGTGAGTGAGGGATACTGACTGTGTGTGATGTATGCATGGAGTACATGTGTCTGCATTTTGTGTGCTCTATACAGTATAGTGACCAGGCGTCCTCTTTTGCCCGGACAGGTCCACTTTTCCCACATACCGTCCTGGTCATCCTCTTTTTTGGAAATCAAACTATGGTCACCCTACTATACGGTCTGTACAGATGGATTGGCTGTGCTGTTTTTGGATCTAGAGGGCTCATGCAGACTTATGATGCACATGCCAATGTATTGCCCCTCACTCTCTTTTGTACTCTTGAAAATAAACTCATTTTTAGTTGCAAATAGCCCAGACACACAAGAGATGAGTATGTCATCTGCAAAAATGCCTCCTGTCGTGGTAGCGTAGAGGATAGAACGCATGTTAATATGAAAGCTTCATATGTCCATGCACATCACAGAGCATGTGAAGTATATCAAAGCTCGTTGGTGTGTGTGTGTATGTATATACAGAAGCTGATGTTATCCATTCAGTCGGTATTGACCATTTCTGCCAGTTGCCTTGAAGAGAAACTAAGACCAAGAATTGAACTGTATCCTAATCAGTAGCTGATACCTCCTTTTACATGAGAAATCTATTCATTTTCACAAACAGACCATCAGGGGGCGCTGTATGGCTGATATTGTGGTGAAACCCTTCCCACAAGAAACAAGAAAAGTACGTACTCCTGGCAGTTTCCTGTCTGTGAACCTTGCTGCATTGTGGGAAATAGCTGTTTACAGCTGTTTCCAACTGCCAAAAACCATGCAGCAGCTACATCACCTGCCCACAGTAAAAATGTTCGTGGGAGTTCCTCTTTAAGCTCAATCCTGTGTCGGCTTTGATGGTGACAAGCCAACACGTTCTCTGGCGGCCTTGTCGCCTTTTGCCACTGATCAGTCCGAGCATTAGGTCTTTCTCTAAGGAATTTGATCGCATTACGTGGCGAATCAAGGAGTCGATTTTTCTTCTGTTTTTCTTAGGGTTCAACTATCGCAGCCATACATGGTTATGGGGAAAACTATGACATGAACAAGTCTACACTTGGTCGTAATGCTAATGTCTTTACTTTCCATACTTGTTTCATGCTGACCATTGCGTTTCTGCTGAAGGTTATATACACATTGCATTATCCTGTGAGATATATATATATTGCAGATTGTGATTTGGCATGACGGGGGCCCAGTAGGTTTTCCCAGTATGGGGCTCAGTAAGTTTTGAAGGCGGCCCTGGCCCCCCCATTCATGAATGAGCTGCTCTCAGAGTAATCAGTAGAGTATGCATCCCGATAAGTATGAAAATATCATATATCAGATCCATGTACATGTGCACCAGTGACTTTGTAGTCTATGCATTGAAATACCCTTGTGGGCTGTTGTATATTGAAAAACAACTAGATCTGTGAAGTCTAGGATGCAGGAACATAGGGGTTACAGCTGTGGTTACAAGCCGGGTGTGAAGCCCTGCAACACCCCGGTGGCCAGACATTTTTATGGTCATAGCCACAGTGTGTCACACAAGACCGGATTTATAGGTAGCCAGGCATAGGTGCCCCCAGTAAAGGTAGCCAGGTATAGTTTCTCCGGTATAGGTTAGCCAGGTAGGTGCCCCCAGTACAGGTAGCCAGGTATAGTTTCTCCGGTATAGGTTAGCCAGGTAGGTGCCCCCAGTACAGGTAGCCAGGTATAGTTTCTCCGGTATAGGTTAGCCAGGTAGGTGCCCCCAGTACAGGTAGCCAGGTATAGTTTCTCCGGTATAGGTTAGCCAGGTAGGTGCCCCCAGTAAAGGTAGCCAGTATAGTTGCCCCAGTATAGTTAGCTAATATAGTTGCCCCCAATATAGGTTGTCCAGGAACTCAAACTGGTTTGGTTCCTTTACACTGTCTTTTACTTCTTCCTCCTCCAATTATCCCACCCCATCTCATCTACTGAATGTCACCATCTACTAATACCTATCCACAGCTGGATGATTTTTGTCCTCAATTATATTACTTACATATTAGACTGATGTCAATTAACATCAGTACTAGGTACCAGACAGCGGTCGTGCAGCCCACATTGTGTCCAAAGTCCAACCGCACAATTGGGACATGAACGTTTTCAGCCAAGACACCTCCAAAAAATTACGCAGCAATTGTGTTTTGGCTTAAATATAGGTGGTATCAGTGGCCTGTGGCACCCTGGCGGTGGGAGCAGGGCAATGTAGCAGCAGCAGGTGTAACGTGTAGCAGGAGCATGCCGGACGTGGCACTTGTAACGTGGCACTTGGCACGTGACACGTGACATGTGGCACTTGTCACGTGCCACATGACATGCGCCAAGTGCCAATTGCTACGTGCCACGTACCGAGTGACAGTCAGACAGCAGAGGAGAAGACACTAGTGCACACTAACTGTCACGCTGGCACTGCTCACAGCACAGCAGTTCTTTAGAAAGCTAACACAGTAGTACTATAACTCTAACAACTACTAGCACTGACTGCAGTATTCCTATTCCCTAATCCCTAACCTAACTATACTCTAGCTAGCTAAGGCTAATAGCTGGCCAGCAGGCAGCAGCTAGTGTTGGGCGAACAGTGTTCGCCACTGTTCGGGTTCTGCAGAACATCACCCTGTTCGGTTGATGTTCGAGTTCGGCCGAACACCTAATGGTGTTCGGCCAAACTGTTCGGGTTTGCCCGAACTGCTCAATGGCCGGCCGAACAGGGCGCTGTTCGGCCAAATACGGCCCCCCTATGGGGTCGCAGGCATAAGGGGGGAGCATGCCCCGATCGCGGGGGGGGGGATTCCCCCCACCCCCTCCGCTAGCGCTCCCCCCTCTGCCCGCTTCCCCATAAAAAAAGTTTAATGCAAGTTAAATAGTACCGGTGGCTGGCAGTGGAGTGAGGAGGAGGAGTCCGAGTAGGAGAGTGACGCGTTGAGGCCGGGCAGCGGGCGGTTCAGCGGTAGTACCCTTGTGGTACTTCCGCCCTTTCTCTGACCTCACGTCCTCTACGTGATGACGCATACGAAGGTACGCGTGACGCGTACCCTCGTATGCAGAGGACGTGAGGTCAGAGAAAGGGCGGAAGTACCACAAGGGTACTACCGCTGAACCGCCCGCTGCCCGGCCTCAACGCGTCACTCTCCTACTCGGACTCCTCCTCCTCACTCCACTGCCAGCCACTGGTACTATTTAACTTGCATTAAACTTTTTTTATGGGGAAGCGGGCAGAGGGGGGAGCGCTAGCGGAGGGGGGGGGGGAATTTCCGCCCCCCCCCCCCCTGCGATCGGGGCATGCTCCCCCCTTATGCCTGCGACCCCATAGGGCCACCAAAATGGGCATGTTCGGGGGTCCCATTGACTTCCATTGAGTTCGGGGTTCAGGCCGAACATGCCGAACATCTGGCCCATGTTCGGCCTGTTCGGCCCGAACCCGAACATCCAGGTGTTCGCCCAACACTAGCAGCAGCTGGCCTGGTCTGTGCATAGCACACACACAGACACATAGCAGCTGCAGCAGCCCTGCAGCACAGCACACAATGTCACACAATGAAATCAAGCTAATTAACATTACAAGAATAGTGTAGTGATAGTGAAGGGGTAATCACTGAACAGTTTTAGGTTTATCACTGTGTACAGCCCTTGCTAGGCCAGCAGCACTGGAGCATGTCCTTCAGTGAGCATTCAGCAAGCTAGGACGATATGTCTCATCATGGCAGCCCTCATTATACAGGGGTGCTGGCCAGGGTTCCTTTCTGTGATAGGGTGCCAGGGCTTAGGCTGGGAACCCTCTGATTGGCTCAATGAGGTCAGGTGGGGCTGGCCAGGGTTCCCTTCTGTGATTGGTTGCTAGGGCTTCTGCTGGAAGCCCTCTGATTGGCTCAATGATGTCATGTCCTCTTGAAACAGAATCGGATAGCTGAAAAAAGTTCGGATATCCGGGTTACCCGGATATCCGGAATCCGGATGAGCATCCCTGCTGATCACCCCTCTCAGCTGCGCGCGCTAGGCTGCAAAATTTAAAATAACACATTTGTGCCAAAACAGCAGAAGGAGAACAACATCAGAAATCCCATCATGCTTTGCATAGCATCAGGGGAAAAATGATGGGGCGGAGCTTAGCTTCTGTGCAGCTAAAAATGCGGCTTGGGTAAGAAAAACAAAGTTCTGATGCTGTGAAACTGTTAGAGAAACAACAAGCCTTTTCAGTGCTGCTGACTAGATTTTTAGTCTGGAGGTTCACTTTAAGTTAGATAAGGAGAGGTAAATCGTGAGTTCAGTCATTTAAGGAGAGATAAATTGGGAGTTAATAAATAAGGTGAGATAATTTAACAGAAAAAGCTTTGTGAATCAGGCCCTAAGAACGCAAAGCTAAAGTATAATAAAAAAAATAAAACAAAAATCTATTACAGCTGATGAAACAGCAGGGTGACTTACACAAATAATAAGGGCAATGATAAATATGATGCCAAGATAAGCAAAATATCCAATACGCTTATTAGAGAGAGTAGGCGAGCTGTACGGCGGGCGCAGAGCTATCCATATGGAACGCGCTGTGAAGGGTGTTAAGGAATTTTGCTCCGCTTTAATCGCCTCCAGGACGTTACATCTTTCATGTGACAGTCCTTATTTATTGTGTGCATCCAGTTCCTGGAAACGCCGCGCGCTATAAATGCATGTTATAGATTCAATTGGTTTGACCTTGCGTCTTGCCGCGGCGTGCGAGGATCATAATGTGTGTGGAATATCATATTGCTTTCCCCGCCGCTCTCTGCATCCAGCCGGTCCTGAGGAAAGTGTTTGGGCGGGAGCCTAAACTACTGCAAAGAAACCATTCTTCATGTGCCCTGTGGGAAAAACACTACGCGTTTCCTGTGATGGACTTGCCCAGCGGAACCATACTAATCACTTTAGTGTATTTATAAAAGCTACCCTCACATCTTGTACATCTAAATGGCTAAATGGCATCCTGGCTTTTACACTGAATGGCCAAAAAATAAGAGACAACCTTTATTTGAAAGTAAACCAGTCCAACAGTGACGTAGAGTGACGCAACAACGCAGAGATGCTTATAAAAGGAACGCTCAGCTTCGGACAACGTAGTTATCAGGGAAGTTCATGTCAAGATAGGTAAGACAAAAGATTTAAGTGACTTTGAATGAGGGGTGATCGTCGGTGCAAGAAGAGCTGGTGCTAGCATCTCAAATTTCAACTTTTTTAGGATTTTATTACCCAACAGTATCTCGGGTGCTTAGAGAGTGTCAGTTGAGAAAAAAAAAAACTTTAAACCATAAGGACAATTGTGGACGAGAAAAGCTGGTGATCGAGAGAGGTGAAAGGCAACGCATAGTCTCCAGCAACAGAAGGGCAACAATGCAAGCAACAGCAGCAACAGAAGGGCAACAACGCAACAAATTACAGCTGAATTCAGTGCAGGTGCATCACAAAGTATATCCCAACGCACAACAAGACAGACTTTGCAAAGGATAGGCTTTAGCAGCAGGAGACCATCAAGAGTGCCTTTGGTATCAGAGAAAAATAGGAAAAAGCTGCCTGTTGTGGGTCCTTGCCACCATGTTTGACCAGTCTCAAATTGGTTTGAGGAAAATCAACCAGAGTGTAACCTGCTTCCATGGCCAGCTCAGTCCCCTGACATCAATCCTATTGAGCATTTGTGGGATGAAATCGAAAGATCACTACAAAGCTTGGAAACCCCACCATCCAGTCTGACCCAACTTAGAGCTGCCATTATGTCAGCAGGGCCCAACCTTCCGCAGCAACGGTATCAGCATCTTGTTGAGTCCATGCCAAGAAAAATATCAGCTGTGATCAGAGCTAAAGGTGGATAAATTAGTTATTAGAGGGTATCTCTAACTTTTTAGCAGCTCAGAATTTATGAACACCACTGGGCTTTTCCATCCTCCAACTTTCCCCATGTTACCCCAAACTGGAGGAGGAGCCTTGCTTCTCAAGTTGACAATGCGACCTTGTACAGTAAAGAGTTGTGAGGTACGGACTACAAGGCTGGATTCCCTTAGGGTGTCCATACACTTTTTGGTATTGCTGCCCGATCGACCTTCCAATTCAATCATGTTATTGAATCAAAAGAGAATCCATGCCACAGTGCCTGATCGATCTCTCAATTGATTTCTGTCAAAAAACGTGGAATGGGTAGATCGGGAATGGTGGAAAAAATCCCAGTCCTAAGCACTTGATGAGGTGCACAGTGGTAACAGCGTTCGATATTGTGATGACTGAAGGACCCTGGTGTCCCCCCCCAAGTGTATTTTTCTGATGGACCCCTTGATTTATGAGAACCATAAATAAACATGGCTTTATGTGAACCATAAATAAACATGGCTTGTGCTGCACATGACTGCTATCAGGGGCTACAGGAAGTAGTGGGGGTCTGTGAAATGCCACTTACCACTAGGTCTCAGCTGATTAAAGGGAACCCGAGGTGAGAGGTATAAGGAGGCTGCAATATTTATTTCCTTTTAAACAATACCATTTGCCGGGCAGTCCTCCTGATCCTCTGTCTCTAATACGTTACGCATAGTCCCTGAAAAAGCATGCAGCAGATCAGGTACTCTGACTTTTACTGGATAAGCCATATGCTTGCTCCAGGGTTTTGACTCAGACACTACTTATGCCAGAAGAGCAACTGGGCTGCCAGGCAACTGGCACTGATTACAAGGAAATTAAGCCTCCATATACCTCTCACCTCGGGTTCCCTTTAAAAAAAAAAACCCACTGTGGGTCGCTATTGATCTTACGACAGGCGGGGTCCTAGAAGCTAAGATTCTCTTGGGAATACAGATCCCACCCCTACGGTAGAGATTGCCCGAACCTCCGATTTTCGGTTCGCGAAAGTTCGATTCGCGCGAACTTTCGCAAACTGCAATAAACTTCAATGGGGAGGCGAACTTTGAAAACTAGAAACACTTATGCTGGCCACAAAATTGATGGAAAAGAAGTTTCAAGGCGTCTAACATCTGAGTTTTTGGATGGATGAGTGGGATAGACGCCAAAAGTTGCGGGAAAAAAATCTGGATTTAGCGCAAAGCAGCGTTTTAAGGGCAGAAATCACATTGAATGCTAAATTGGAGGCCTAAATTGCTTTAAAACATCTTGCATGTGTATACATCAATCAGGGAGTGTAATTAGAGTACTGCTTCACACTGACACACCAAACTCACTGTGTTACGCACCGCAAACAGCTGTTTGTGTAGTGACGACCGTGCTGGACTGGTGCGCACCGTGGCCAGAGTGTAGGCTGTGGTAGTTTTCAAGCATATGGTCGCCGAGCTGTGGTAGCTCAATGATACAACAACAGTGACTGTCAGGTAGGTATATTCAGTGATGGGTATTATAATGTGCACCTGTCACACACAGACACCGGACAGGCACAGTGACACTGCGTGCGCTCACGTAGGTAGGTGGGTGCACTGAAGTGAACAACAGGTACTAGGTATGGGTATTACAATGTGCACCTGTCACACACACAGGTAGTCCCTGGCTGGCAGTGGCACACACAGTAGGAATTACCAAGGCTGTCTATGCAACACAAGTGTCAGTGGGACACACACTTATTCATTTTGTGACAATGACAGTGACGGATGGAGCAACGCGGCTTCCATTATCAGACTCATTACTGTAACTCTTATGAAGCCCTGCTGAAGGGCGTCCTTGCTGTAACAGCGCTCACATGGACAAGAATCACATCAGGTCAATGTAAAGTATTTAAAGGGGTCATTAATCTCTGTAAGCGGAGAGTAAGCACTGGATTTAGAGACCCCTATGCTGGTTTAAAGAGACCCTGTAGCGACAAATAGTAGAATGCAGTAAATTATTCAGGATGCATGCTTTTACGGTAATATCCTGGTTTAGCATCAGATACGCTTCCTATATCTACTGTATATGTACCGTAGATGTATATTGGTTTGTAGTCCCGCCCTTCCAGTGATGATTAGCCTAGGTTGTTTTGCTATGTGGAATTTTCCTCCCAGAGCATTCTGGGAGACAAGGTATATTTTGTTCTGGTTTCAGAACTCTCACTCCCCCAGTCTCTTACAATACAAAATCTGTTTCAGCAGCTGAGTCTATAAGGGAGTCCTGAACCTTGTCACTGGATTTCCTTCTGTAAAACATTGAGGGTAGGTGCACACATAACATAACATAGTCTCTTAAAAACAAGGTTTTTACTTTAAAAACCTCTTTAACTTAATTGCCCCTCCTAAAACGCAGCATCCCAGCAGCTGAAAACGCCATAAATCACCTCTAATTCCCCTGGCAAAATCCACAACTTTCTTGGTCGTAGATTCTGCTGCCCTAAGGAGGCAGAGCTTTCAGCTGTAGCTCTGCCTCCATGAAGGAAGACTGAGAGGGGCGGGGAGAGGCGGCGATCCGCGCTGATGGACATGTGTAGAGGCAGAGCTGCAGCCAAAAGCTGTGCCTCTATGTGGAAGGCGCCCCACAATGTACCCCAGGAAATTTGGGGTGATTTATGGCGTTTTCAGCCACGAGGATGTGGCATTTTAGGAGGGAAAATTATGTTAAAGAGGTATTTAACTACTTTAAGACCGCCTCACGCCATGGCGTCTAGACCTGGGGCTGCACTTTGCAGTTGATCGTGATGAGGCGGCTCGGGTGCGGAGCTCCGCCCGACCTTCAGTCTGTTAGACGGCGTAACGTACAGCACTGCGATCGGCAGCAGCGCTGTACTGGGGACAGCCGTGTGACACAGCTGTCCCCTCCCGAGGCTGGGGAGTGATCGGCTGTCATAAGCCTATGACAGCTGATCACCCTGATTGGCTGGCAGGGGGAGGGAGGGTGCAGGGGAGCAGAAATTTTTTAAAAAAGCTACATTTATTAAAAAAAATAAAAAATATTTATAAAAAAATACTGTGGAGTGATCAGACCCCACCAACAGAGAGCTCTGTTGGTGGAGGGGAAGGGGGGGGGGGCGGCGTCAAATCACTCATGTGCTGTGTTGTGCAGCCCTACAGCTTGGCCTTAAAGCTGCAGTGGCCAATTTAGCAATAATTAGCCTGATCTTTGGAGGGGTTAAACACTGCAGTCCTCAAGTGGTTAAAGTAAAAACCTCATTTTTAGGAGACTTCAGAATCTCTTTAAGTCATGTGCGTTTTTGGTTTTCTTTTGTGTACGTTTTGGTGCATTTAGACTGTGTTTTTGGTGCCTTCGCATCAGCGTTTTTTTTACCCCAGATGCATTTTTCAAGCATTTTGTGTGCTTTTTAATGCGTTTGCGCTTCGCATATACAAAAAAGCATAAGCGTTTTGTATGAGTTTTTAATGCGTTTTACAATTGCATTTTATGCAAATCACTAGGAAGAGAACAAAGAGCAGGAAAAACTCCACAACATTTTTTTAGAAAAACGCATATAAAAACGAATAAAAAAACACATACCATTGCGTTTCTATTGACTTTCATTATGTGCGTTTTTTATGCGTTTTTGCATATTTTGCAACAAAACCAGCATATGCGTTTTTTTATATGCGTTAGTTTCCTGCGCCCCACAGACTTCCATTAGCGGCAAAAACACGACATTTTACGCAACGCTACAGTTTCTGCCATGTGTGCACCCAGCCTGACAGAACTCAGTCTCATTTTTTCCGTCTGCTCTTTAGAGGATTGGAGGTGAGCATTAATTCGAGAAAAGATTTTTTTCTTGTCTTTTTTTTGTTTAATCCATGGGAAATAGAATAAACTGGACCCAGTCTGCACTTTGCATGGGGTTAATTAATCAGCTGCTTCTGCATTTGATTTGATTAGCACGTTTGCCAGGTTGTGGATAAGCCCCGCTAATTCCATTTCCTGTGTATGGAACACAAGGTTTTTAGTCCAATTAAATGCCCATCTCTATAGAGGAAAACTGACTTTTGAGGAAACAATTTCATTCTAAAAAATGTAGTTCCACCGCAGTCGTTTGTCACAGAGGTCGGGAAGTCCAGAGTAATTGTCCCAAACCACAATGCGGACAGCAAAAATAAATAAACAGCAAGTTCAAATTCTCAAGGTGGCTATACATGGGTTGATGTGGCTAACAGACAGTATGGCTATCATTCATAAAGCATTTCCGCATGAAAAGCTGACGTTACCGAGCAGAGCGATAAATCACCGCCTTGTACGGTGATTATCATAAAAAAATTAACAAAATGTTAATCCAGAGAGGTTACCGCAAGCGGTGTGAGGTCGGGAAGTACCGCTCCCTCTGATGTGGCGATAACAACGTAAGTGAATGGAGACACACAGACCTCCCAGGCAGCTGCAGCAGAGCGGAACACGGAGAAATGTATCAACTCGGCAGCTTCCTGTGTTTCTGCAAGCCTACCGCCTGCCTAGTTCGGGGAATCTCCGCACTGCTACCGCACATGGATACTTTTTTATGAATGAGCAGCCAGGAGTCTAAAATACCGCCAGCGGTGTTTTCCCGCATGGATTTACTTTACCGACCACACTTTTATGAATGATAGCCTATGTGTTTTTATACCAACAATTTGCCGGATGTATCCTTAAAGAGACTCTGAAGCGAGAATAAATCTCGCTTCAGAGCTCATAGTTAGCAGGGGCATGTGTGCCCCTGCTAAACCGCCGCTATCGCGCCGCTAAACGGGGGTCCCTTCACTCCCAAACCCACCCCCGCAAGACTTGGTCGTCAACTTGGTCGTAGATATTCTCTTCCCTGCCTCTAGTCGCGTCTATCAGCGCATCGCCGCCTCTCCCCCGCCCCTCTCAGTGAAGGAAGACTGCTATCTATGAGGTCTGAAGCGAGATTTATTCTCGCTTCAGACTCTCTTTAAGGCTGCTTTCACAGTGGGACGTTAAAGTCGCACGTTATAAAAAGTAATACCGCAGACTAACGCACAGCAATGCAAAGTCTGTGCGACATTCACAGTGCTCACGTTGCGTTGTGTGTAACGTGCAGCAATATTTAAAAAGTGCTGCATGCTGTGCGTTATAAGCGTTATTAGCTGCGTTGGACTGTTTGCACATGCTCAGTAATGTTTTTGTTTTTTTTTTAAATGTGACGCATGCGCCGTTTTCGTTCCATCAGTATGCAACGAAAACGTTGCACCAAGAGACACACAACGCAGTTTAAAATAACGTCCAACTTCAAAACCAACATGCGCTGCGTTAGGGGCACGTTGTGCGACTTTAACGTTGCATCAAACGCCACGTCCCACTGGGAAAGAGGCCTTAAAGTGACACTGAAGCAAAATAAAAAAAATTATTAGATAATGAATTGTATGTGTAGTACAGATAATTCATAGAAAATTCGTAGTAAAGAAAAGAGTCTTATATTTTTATTTTGAGATGTATAACTTTTTTTTTTAATAACATTGCATCATTCTGTCATATTTGCAATAACAAACCACACTCTGTATATTTGAACTCCCCTGCAGTAAAACCTTATCTGAAGCTGTCTTTTACTGTTTCTCTGATGTATAAGTGCTTCAAAAAACAGCAATGTCTTCGACCCAAGTTGGGTCGGAGAGCTCAGAGCAGCTCTTTTGCATAGATAACAACTGAAATTTCTTAACTCTTATTGTGCTGGAAACAATATATGAGACTCTTTTCTTTGCTACTAATGTTCTATTTCTTAGCTGAACTACACATACAATTCATTATATCATACGTTTATTTTCACTTCAGATTCCCTTTAAAGTGGACCTGAACGCTTGCACGGGACAGAAGGAAAACACAGAGAAATGCATCCTGTATGTATTTAGAGAGCTTAGCCTGTCTAATTCGCCCTCATTTTGTGTCTAATCCTAAATTGTAATTTGATCCCTCCCCTATGTCTGCTTCCATAAAAGCAGGAAGTAGAAGCAGATTTATTGCAGGATTTGTATCAGCTGTAACAAAGAAATGGTTTTCTTTACAGGTTATTATGCTGTTGCTTATCTTTTAGAGCAGAGAGGAAGTTTTGAGTTCAGGTCCACTTTAAATTGAACCAGAGACGAAGCACCCTTGTGTATTTTACCATGTATATCAGTGGGAACATTAGAGAAAACACATACCATGCTCTCTGTTTCATCCTCACTGCTAAAAGTGTCTGTTATCAGCTGTGATAAGAATCCCGGACTGAGCATTCATTATAGCAGAGCCACAAGGGGGCAGGCTTGGGCTTGAAAAGACACCAGAGAAAACAGACTCAGCTATAATCTTTCCGTAGCAAAGCTAGACTGAGTGCTCAGTCGGGGATTCCTTTCAGAGGTGATAACAGTCCGATTAAACAGAGAACAATGAAACAAAGAGCAGATTAGGTGTTTACTGTCATGTTCCCACTGATTTATAAGGTAAAATACAAGAGGGTGCTTCATCTCTGGTTTCTTTAAGCAAAATGTTCCATCTGGTGTGATTGACCCAGCCAGCTTTACCATCCTAAACAAGAATTGAAAGAGAAAAGTTTGCGCTGTAGTTGGGTAAAGCAGGAAGAGGGTAACTGAGTACATTCCACGCTCTGTGTTTCCGTACAGGAGACGGGCGCTATGAGATAAAAGACACGATTGAGAGATACACGAGCTGCAGCTCTCATCCACCCTGTGCTGTGCTGAATTGATTTAACTGTACAATATCTCCATGCATTGTATTGTGTGAATAAATTGCTCAGACTCATGTTATGCCTCTACATAAAAGGGCGAGCCGAGTGCCGCGACGACGAGCGCGGAACAAGCAATAATGAAGTCACTTCAGCGAGATTAGATTTGAAGCGACGCAGCGGACCCATTGGAGTGTTTCAGACTTGTCGCGGCAGCGTTTCAAAGGCCGATGCAGACTTGTAATAATTTTTGAGAGCGTTTCTCAGGCTACCCATAGACAGCGCTCATCAGACCGTTTCCTGGAACCTATGCTAAGGAGTTTGATGGCAGAGAATAAGATAGATGTGGGCGCAACAATAGCCTCTGCAACCCCTGCAGCTGTGGGGGGGCCTGGAGGCTAAAGGGGCCGTCATCAGGGCGGCTCAGGGGGGGAATTTCTGGTGCTATAAGCAGGGCCGGCCCGCCCATGAGGCGGGGTGAAACTTTTGCCTCAGGCGGCACTTCTGGGGGGCGGCACCCGCCCGTCCGTGGGTGTGGGGGGGGCGCCCGAGCTGGAGGGGATAGCAGGCAGGAAGGGGGTATTGGGCCTAGCAGCGGGGAGGGGGGGTCGGACCCCCCCTTCCTCGCCTGGGTCCCCCGTCCTCCACTCCCCTTCAGCTTTAAAAAGTTACGTTGCTGCAGCTATTGTAAGAGGCACGGGCGGGGGATCAATCACCTCTTCCTTGTTCCAGCGTGCGCTCCACTGATGTCAGTTCCTGCTACGCCGCCCACTGTATTGTGAGTGGACGAAGTTACAGGAAGTGACGTCAGTGGAGCGCACGTTGGAACGCGGAAAAGGTGACTGATCCCCGCCTGTGCCTCTTACAATAGCTGCAGCAACGTAACTTTTTAAAGCTGGAGGGGAGCGGAGGACGGGAGACCCCCCGCTGCTAGGCCCAATACCCCGCTATCCCCTCCAGCTCGGCGGCCCCTTACACCCACGGGGGGGGGGGGGCGGTGGCGACTTCTTTAAAGATTGTCTAGGGCCGGGCCTGGCTATAGCACCCCCTAGCTGCCCAATAGCACCCCCAGAGCACCTCCGCTGAGTGTTGGGCAGCCAGCACAGAGTAGAGAGGAGACAGCCAGCCAAGTGAGAGAGTCACTCACCTATCCACACACCTCCAGTGCTGAAGCTTCCTCTTCCCCATCGTTATCAGCCGCTGCTGTGTATCTGTCTCTGCAGCTGGCCTCTCCTATCATGTAATTCCTCGGCAGTGTAATGGTGAGCCCCATGTTAGAGACGCCGGCTGCAGAGCCAGAAACACAGTCATGGCTGATGAAGAAGGGGAAGAGGAAGCTAAGGCGCTGGAGGCAAGTGGAAAGGTGAGTAACTGGCGGTGGTGCTCTAATTTCTGCTATATGTATAATAATAAGTAGGGCATTATTTTTTTTATTAGGAGAGGGGCTTCATTCAAAGTTTTGCTGTTTATGTCCACTGTTTGTAAATTACACCTCTGCTAGTTTATGTACATTTGGCCCTGTCCATGACCTGTTATTACCACGCCCACTTAAAAGGGAACCTAAACCCAAGTTGAAAGTGCAACGCGTACAAAGATACGTGTTGCCGTCCATAATAGCGTCCTGCGCCAGTGGGAACGTGTGCAAAGGTACGTGTGGCGGCCCGCTGACTCTGAGTCGGCAAAAACGAAACTAGCTGGTGGTGGGTGACCAGAGGAGCCGTGAGTGACTGCGAGGGCACAGGATGGCTGCAGGGGGCTGGTAGAAGCCCCAGGTAAGTGAAACTGATTTTAGGTTCCCTTGAGACATCCCTTATGGGTGTTTATACCTATCTGGGGCTTCCTCCAGCCCTATGAAGTGTGAGGGCTCCCTCACCGGGCCCTCCAATGTGTTGTAATCCCCCCACCCTGGTAATCTGGCGATGAACGCACCAGGGAGCGTTCTGTGCCTTTGCAGTAGTACCGCACAAACTCAGAACAATACCGGGCATGGCGGGGGGGTTGGGGGGCGCATGCATGCGCAGAAGTACCAGACTGGCCAGATTACCGGGAGGGATTACAACACAATGAAGCAGCCATAGAGGATGATGAGGCACCTCAGGGGCTGGAGGAAGCCCCAGCTAAGTATAAATACCCCCATAAGAGACATTTCAGGTACACTTTAAAGAGAACCCGTAACCAAGATTGAACTTCATCCCTGTAGCGGATACCTTCTTTCCCATGAGAAATCTTTACCTTTTCACAAACGGATCATCAGGGGCGCTGTATGGCTGATATTGTGGTGAGACCCCTCCCACAGGAAACTGTGAGGACCATGGTCCTGCCAGTTTTCTGTCTGTGAACCTTGCTGCATTGTGGGAAATAACTGCTTACAGCTGTTTCCAAATGCCCCCAAAAAAGCCATCAGCAGCTACTTCCAGTGACATCACCTGCCAGCAGTAAAAATGTCACCATATGATAAATGTCAGAATGTTAATCAGGGAGAGGAAACATAACAATGGGCAAACACTGATTAAATCATTTATACATAATTATTGAAAAAATGAAGCACTTTTTTTATTACATTATTTTCACTGGCGTTCCTCTTTAAAGCTTGGGTAAAGTTGGAAATACAAGTTTGTCATCTCAAAGTCTGCAGAGTTTAACAAAGTGGGCAAAAAGTGTTCAGATTTTCACAGAAGTCCAGATTTGACTGGTTCTCTTGTGAGCGAGTCACAATCAGCACCAGCTGGGTTCCTCATTCAAGCACTGAATGGAGATTTTATAAAGAGATCTGTAGGAACGTACAATAAAACACACTGTTCACAAACACAATAATGATTCATGTGTCGTCAGACTGTAAACTGTTTGCGGCTGCCTAGTTGTGAACACACACAGGAAGCAGTAATGGTGGGCCATTGAGGCCAAGTGCGACCTACGTAGTTAATCGATGATTAGCGCTCTGAGCACAGCTCTTACGCGGCCCTACTGAATAGGTAATAAGCATCGCTGTACAGCAGCTTTCCTGTACTACTAAGAAGTCAGAGGTGAGACTGTTTAGAAGAAGAAAGGACACAATCAGGCGGCAGCTACTCTCCCACACTGCAGAACTGCACAGTACTCGCCGCCGGCCGCCTGCTGGCTCCTCGCAGGGCTGGTTTAAGTAATTAAATGATATTGATGTAGGATCCTCAGTCTGTTTGGTTACAGTTTTATATTGTTTAGTTGCTTTTTTATGCTTGAAAATGTGGTTTCCCCTTAGACAGCATTCAGAATTTGCATTGTGATTTTTTTTAATTTAATTTTATTTATTGATTCATTTATTACTATTTAAAGGATACCTAAAGAGTCTTAAAAAAGTTAAGTACTTAACTACTTTAAAGAGAAGCTGTTAGGTATAGGGTCTCAGAAAAAAACACATATATCAGTAGCTAAATATTGGCTGTACTTACATTAGATATGCATTTCACTGTCCACATTTGGATTTCACAGAATTTTTATATAGTATTTGCAGAGAAGGATGCTCCTGACAGCTCATGGCAGGTTCCATGTTTGTTTGTCTCCTATGAAGCCAATTGTGATGTCATATCCTCCCTGCTTCCTGATGATTCGACTCACAAAAAAGATCCTAATGGACAACACTACTGTGCAGTGAATATTAATTAGCCATGTGGCTAGGAACAATAGCGGACTCATGCAGTATACTCTAACGGAACATGTGCCCTGTGATTTTTCAGTGCTGTGAGTTTAGGCTGCTGCTGTTAGAAGCTGCTGTAACATGAGCCTGTAACTTCTCACTGTGAAAGCAGCCTTAGGGCGGGACAGGGAAATGAAGGGGATGACCCAAGGTAGTGCAGTGGGGAGAAGAGGCAGCCCCAGAATGCTTTGCAGTATCTGTTATGCGTCCTGCCGGCCTCCTTCAGAGCTTGGGAATAACAGCCTTGCTGTTCAGCACACATCACAGTAAGAGAGATTTTTAACTTCAGTGTTGCCTTTTTGGCTTCCTTCTAAACTGTTTAATTAACACAGGAGAATAGAGGTTTAAATTAGCTTTTGCAGCCTGACAGTTACTCTTTAAAGGGGATTTTTAGTGAAAACAGGAAACAAATAAATCAATACATTGCAAAAAATACATTGTTAATACATAAAAACATTGTTAAACAATAGAAGGGAGATCAAGACATGATTGATATTCGCCAAGTAATTTGTTCATATTGTTTGATCCACAATCAGCCTGCAGGTCATCATCTTTACTGCTGGCAGACATGAAAAAACTAGACAGCACCAACTGCCATTATTTATAATCCCACCACTAACATTGCAATAGGCTAAAACGTTTAGATATACATATATGCACAGAGGGAGATACTGGTTGCTTGGCAGTTGGAAACCGCTGTTATTTCCCACAGTGCAAAAAGGCTCACAGACAGGAGGCTGTCAGTACCTAGGTCCTGACACCACACTGTGGGAGGGGTTTCACCAAAATATCAGCCATACAGACCCCCCTTGATGGTCAATTTGAGATAAGGAATAGATTTCTCCTGGGAAAGGGGGTATCAGCTACTGAGTGGGATAAAGTTCAATCCTTGGTTACAGTTCCTCTTTTGAGGATTGCAAGGCTCTGGCCTCTTAAAGTGGTCTGGAACTCTGACATAACATTCAATAAAAATGTGTTTTCCTAGTTTTTATTACTCATACAGGTATCATAATTGTTTTTGTGCACAAGTAATATTGTCTGTCTACAAATTACAAGTTTCCAAAGTGTAGTTTATCTTACCCTGAAAGCTGCCATTGCATTTTATTGCAGATGCTTTTTATTAAATATTAAAATCTTCTAGTGAGCTGTTCTGAACTGTGTGTGTGCTTGAAGCAGAGAGAGCTTCGCAGAGAGCTGTTTTCAGTTGTTACATTGTGTTTACACACAATGTAAGAGTATTGAGATGTAAACAAAGTTACTGTTATCTCCAGTATTGATGTGGATTTGAAGCTGAATAGCCTTTGCATAGCAGGAAAAAGTGCTGCGTTTAACCATTTCAATGATGTTTTGCTAAAAGAAAATTTTGGGATAGTAACTTTAAAGCTGAAAGAAATATTTTTTTTACAGAAAAGAGCAAATAAGAAATGCTGGCTTTCAGACCACATTCCAGAGCCGTTTTTGTTCATTTTTCATTTCCTGATGACTGGGATTGGCTCACAGTGATCAGAGGGTCAGGAGCCAATTAAATCAGCTTCTGGGCGAGGCATGGAACTCAGATGACTTTAGACAACTGAGTTTTGTGCCAGTGGGGACACACGTCCCATGTATGAAATCTAGTGGCGTTAAAACTACTCCACATCAGACTAATGGTGCCCATACATGGTACAATTCTTTAATTTTTTTCGATTAGATAATTCCATTCAATTATTCTGTTAGATCGAATATAAAGATTTTTCCAACTTTTCTGATCGGATTTTTAATTGAAAAAACAGGATAATCATTTGTTTTTCTTGATCGAAAAACAGATTCTTTTTTACTTTGTTTTATTTCCCGTTTATTTGACCAAAACGATCAAATTGAATTAATTTTATTGTACCATGTATGAGTACCATGAGGCAGTAGGAATTGTTGGAAATGCAGATTTCCGATTCCTAAGAAATTCCGAATTCCACCAATGCCGATTTTAGAGCGTTTTCCGATTTCTTAGTAGTGTTTTTGGTCATTTATTTTTTGCATTTTCTGATTGGTCAAATACTTCTATGATGTCTCTGCATTCTCTGATTGCTCCAATGCTTCCGAATTCAGTGATCAGGCTAAAATTACCCAGTTGTGGTCAAGCAGTATTTTCACAGAAATCTGATTTTCAAGTTCTGATCGTAAATAAAAATTTCCGAGCGAAAATGTGGAAGTTTCAAATCCGCAAAATCTGAATGAGCATCCCTATTAGGCAGCCACACGTTCAATGTAGTTTTAACTACACGTGGTCCTGAACGAGTTGGGATTATGCTGTGAAAACTAACATTTCAGTAGCTACTCTTAGGTACATAAGAGAACATTTGAAAGCATTCCTGAGCCTTCCCTGCGTGTAAAAACATTTATTTGCACAGCAGAGAGCAGTACAAGCTTCTTATTTATAACTGGCAAATGTAATCACTGCTGGCAAGAATCTCCCTGTGCCTGTGTCTTTACTCTGCCCCCCTCCATTTCTGTTGAAGCCACTCAGCTGTTGCCGGGGCGATGTGTCTATTCAGCAGAGGGTGGGAGGAGGTGGCACAGTGAAGACACAGGCAGAGAGTGTCTCCTGGCAGGCACAGATTACATTTACCAGGAGCTAAACAAGCCTGTACTGCTCTGTGCAGTGGAAGCAAATGATTTTACACACAGGGAATGTATGGGAATGATTTCAAAGGTTTTTTTATGTACCTAAGAGTAGTTACAGAAATTATAGTTTTAGGAGTATAATCCCTAATAGTGGGAAACCTCTAAATAGTCCAGAGGCTTCCCAAAACCTCCAACAATCCACCGTTCCAGCACAGGATCCCTTTATACCTGTTATACTCAAGTGAGTTGAATAGTTTTCTTCTGGCTACCAGTAGCCATGGACTAGAGCACCTGGAACAACCTGGAGCAACTGGATATGCGTGTCCATGGCTGGGAGTGCAGCCAGAAGATGAAGAGTTATACTGTGCTAGAACAACGGGCCATGTCTATACGAGGTCCCTCAGGACCATCAAGAGAACTCCAGTTACTGAGGTAAGTATCAAACATACCCCCCTCCTCACTTCAGGTGTGTGTTTTATTCGTAAAGCAATAGTAGATCTTACAAATGGGAACAGAAGACACTGGTAGGATTGGATTGAGGGTTGGAGCACCCTGCCTCCTTCATATGTTTTGGTCCTGACCCAAATTGTTTTTGGCTTAGAATTTTGGGCCTCCTCTATTCAATATTTGATGCCACTCTTGCTCAAGGTCATGGCTCATAGGTGCCTCTTCTACGTGTCAGAAGACCGTAGATTCCTTACTTTCATATAATAATAATCTTAACATTTGTATAGCGCTTTTTTCCTGTTAGACTTAAAGCACTCAATAGCTGCAGCCACTCAGGGTCAAGGGGCCACCCTGCAGTGTTAGTAAGTCTTGCCAAGGGACTTCTTACTGAACAGTGTGGAAATGAACGGAGGCGCCAAAAGGATAAAAGTAGCTAAACATTTTTTAAAAACAGGGTTCAGTGGTGTACCTACCCCAGCAGACACAAAAAAACAGGTTGATTTTATATCAACAAGCACATTTGTTTATATATACTATCCAAAGGGTCAAGGTCTTTTTTTAAAAAAAAGTTTTAGCTACTTTTATCCTTTTGGCGCCTCTGCTCATTTCCACATTGTTGGAGTCCACCCACGGTGGAAGGGCGCCAGGTGCTATCTGGACATACTGCTGTTGTGTGCTCCGTCCTGTAATTGCCTGATGAAGCGGGTTTGACCTGCGAAACGCGTTGCAATCTTTTTTGGAGTATACCAATAAATGTTCCTTTTGTGAATACACAGTTGTTGTGTCTGCTTGTGGGAGGTGAGTCCACCACTGCCTCCTAAGCAATAGTTTTAAACTTTTAAATATTGTTTTTATTCTTTTGGCGCCTCTGTTCTCTATCATAATACCTTGTTTCCAGATCTACAGAGAGCGACTTCTTAATCCTGAGTGGAGACAGGTCTAATCTACAGCGGTTGCCTTAGTGGTAACCCATGTTTGTGAGTATAACTTTACATACTTGCCTCTCATTGCCCTCATTAATCCAGTACATACTGCACTATATTGGGCTCTCTGTGTTCTCTCTTGTTTTTTTTGTTGTTACCGATTAGGTACTGACCCTTGCCAGGATTCGAACCCTGGTCACCCATGTCAAAGGCAGAGCCCTTAAGGGGCTATCGAGCCGTGCAAACCAAACCACTGGAGGTGGGCAACAGTCCAGTTTGTTGAATTCTGATCTAGAATAACCAACCTTACGACAGATGAAAGTAGTCAGTATAGTTATGGATAAGCATAAAAAATTCCAGGAAATTTGAAACCCTTGGACATAATACATTGATCCACCACAGACCTCCTGAAGCCTGAATGATGATTATCAACCTGAAAAATCGTGATGGGCAATCGTCGTCTTTCATCTCTCTGGGTAGCTTTAGACTCTCATAAAAGGAGGCACTATTGTTCTGAACATATTTCTCATGCAACTACATGGCATGTTTGTCAATCTCCCTAATTGTGGCCAACGTACGGGATTAATGAAATGTGCATGAAGCCCAGACAGAAATATGGTTCCGGTCAGGCATGGCTTTGATGAATAGGTTCTTCTACAATCATTGCCGTGTAAATTAAAGCAATTGTTATGAGCAACCTTGACTTGTACTGGCCCCAGAACAATCTCATCCCATAAATAACCGCTCCTGGCGTGAAGTAGGGCGATATATTACAACACAAAGCATGGCACGCCATTCATCACAGCACAGTAATAAAATGATGTATGGCCCTTTAAAAGGTTAGTGGCTCTAGCAGTAGGTCATAAAGTAATGGACGTGTGTGTGGTTGTATATGTGTACGTGTGGGTGTATATATGTGTGTGCAGGTCTATGTGTGTGTATATGTGTATGTGTCTGAAAATTGCTACAAAAATAGCTCTCCACCTGGGGCATAACTATAGGGGAGAAGCCCATAAGACCACAGGAGGTTCTAATCTTCCCCTCCCTCCTAGGCAGAGGTCCAACCTTCAGATCAGTTACCGATATCTTACTATGGCCAAACCTAACCCTACTCTCACCCCCCCCCCCCACCTAACCCTTAACCCCCCACCCCCGCGCAACCTACCTACCTAACGCCTAAGCCTTAAACACCCCCTGCACAAAATACCTACTTAGACAGAGGCGCCTGGTGCATCCCGGACCATTCACGGTTTTATACTCCTTTTTTTATTGCCTGAAGAAGCAAGATTATGCCTGTGAAACGCGTTGCAACATTTTGTGGAATATCTAATAAATGTATGTCATTTTCAAAATTGACAGTTTATGTGTCTGCTTTAAAGAGAATCTGTACTCTAAAATTCTTACAATAAAAAGCATACCATTCTATTCATTATGTTCTCCTGGGCCACTCTGTGCTGTTTCTGCCACTCCCTGCTGAGATCCTGGCTTGTAATTGCCAGTTTTAGGCAGTGTTTACAAACAAAAAACATGGCTGCTAACCAGCATGTGATAGGCTGAGAGAAGCTGTATATGCTGGTGAGGAGATTAGACCTGTCCATACTCAAGTTGCTCTGTGTAAATAGGAAGAAAAAAAGAGGTATATCACCCCTCCACCCGGGGTGGACACAAGTATTGTATGTAGCAAACAGAGGCACCAAAAGAGTGAAAAGGACTAAAATTGTTAAAAATTGCTTGGAAGGCAGCAGTGGACTTACTTCCTTACAGAGACTCTGTAACAAAATGTTCAGCCTTATTTCTTCTATCCTATAAGTTCCTATACCTGTTCTAATGTGCTCTGTCTTACTGCAGCCTTTCCTAGTTGCACAGTGGCTGTATTGTCTCTGTTATATCATCTAATCTGCTTTCCTTTGCCATCTCAGCCAGGAATGTGCTGCTCCGCTGCGGGGAACGGCGGATCGGAGGAGGCCGGCGTGGGACATTACTGCTACAGGAGGCTGATAGAATCCCCAGGTAAGTGGTGGTTTTTATCCTCTGCTCCCCCCCTACAGAACCCCTTTAACATGTCCGTTAATGTAATACAGCGCGCAAAAAGTGGAACGCGTGTCGCTTTATGTACTGTATACAGTAATAATTCACGATCTACATTCTGTTCGCGTTATCTGCAGTGACTTCACGTGATAATTATACTTAGCACGTGATAATGATACTTAGCACGTGATAATGATACGTTGCACGTGCAAAGCCTTTACACGTGATAACTGCGTTATCACGCTTTAGTGAATAGAGCCCCTTGTCAGCTTCATAACAGACTTGCATCTGTGCAGCCAGACCCAGCAATGTCACCCAAGGGAGTCGGGTCCCAATCCACGATGGGCGACATCCATCAAAGGTGACTACGCACCTTTACAGGGGGAATCCAAATGGGAGTTACAACCAAACTCTGACAGTATCCCACCTTCAGCCACACACACCATCGCCATTGTTCTATCATTCCAATCCTATCAGGACGACATTAAAGAGGCTGGCATAAAAAAAAGGAATTGTGAGCAGATGATTGCCACTAAAAATACATCAAAGTAGCACAGTATGGCTACAAGAGGATCAAATGTATGAAGGTGATAATTAGCCGCATTCTATATTCGTTTCATCTTCCTCCCTCCCTGATGACAGAGATATGAGGCTTCCTCTCATCTGCTGAAGCCTCAGTCCTCTGTGTGAGGCTGCTGGGGGGATTCTCTGAGCTCCAACTACATGAATGACCCCTCTATGATAGAGCCAGAGAAGAGAATTTCCTGGAATCCTTAAAGTGGACCTGAACTCATAAGTCCTCTCTACTCTAAATAATACGCAACTGCATAATAACCTTTAAACAAAAAACACTTCTTTGTTACAGCCGATACAAATCCTACAATACATCTGCACAGTTTCTACTTCCTGATTCATGGAAGCAGACATATTGTTAACCTCCTGTGCTTTCAAATGGCCTTATCTACCATCTCTGCCATGGCAATCATGTGACACAGGGGAGAGATCAAATTACAGATTGTGATTAGGAACAGACAAGGGGGGAATTAAACAGGCTAAACTCTCTAAATGCATACAAGGTGCATTCCTCTAAGTTTTACTTTTGTCCTGGACAACAGTTCAGGTCCACTTTAAACCTCAGTAAATAATTAACCATATCTCATTTAAGATTTGTAAACTACCAAATCTCAGTCAATCTCCGTTTAGCATCAAATCTCAATGAATCTCTGTAGAACACCAAATCTAAGTGAATCTCTGTAGAACACCAAATCTCAGTAAATATCTGCAGAAAGTGTAAGGTTAATGGGAGTCTGACAGACACATAAAAAAGGGACATAAATCAATGACCACTCTGAAATAGAAGGTTATGCATTTATTATAGCCTGATCATAACACTGAGAATGCAGCCTGTCCTTTCACTGAAGACCAGTGACATCACCGAAAATACAGCCTACCCATTCACTAGAGAACAGTGATATCACTGAGAATGCAGCCTATCCATTCACTAGAGACCAGTGACATCACTGAGAATGCAGCCTATCCATTCACTAGAGACCAGTGACATCACTGAGAATGCAGCCTATCCATTCACTAGAGACCAGTGACATCACTGAGAATGCAGCCTATCCATTCACTAGTGAACAGTGACATTACTGAGAATGATGCCTATCCATTCACTAGAGACCAGTGACATCACTGAGAATGCAGCCTATCCATTCACTAGAGACCAGTGATATCACTGAGAATGCAGCGTATCCATTCACTAGAGACCAGTGACATCACTGAGAATGCAGCCTATCCATTCACTAGAGACCAGTGACATCACTGAGAATGCAGCCTATCCATTCACTAGAGACCAGTGACATCACTGAGAATGCAGCATATCCATTCACTAGAGACCAGTGACATCACTGAGAATGCAGCCTATCCATTCACTAGAGGCCAGTGACATCACTGAGAATGCAGCCTATTCATTCACTAGAGGCCAGTGACTTTACTGAGAATGCAGCCTATCCATTCACTAGAGGTCAGTGACATCACTGAGAATGCAGCCTATCCATTCCCAAGAGACCAGTGACATCACTGAGAATGCAGCCTATTCATTCACTAGAGGCCAGTGACTTTACTGAGAATGCAGCCTATCCATTCACTAGAGACCAGTGACATCACTAAGAATGCAGCTTATCTATTTACTAGAGACCAGTTACATCACTACCAAGAACAACATAGTCTATCTATTCACCAGAAACCAAAGCCATCACTGCAAACACAGGTTACCAATTCACCAGGCAGCAGCAACATCCTAAGAACACAGCCAATCCAATTACACAGGTCTGCGACTAAAAGCTACATTTCTTTGTATTTTGGTGTGCTGAAAATAAATAAAATATTGGGGGTAAAAAAAAGAACTCCTAGACGTCTTGACTTGCCACTAAATGCAAAATTATCTTCAAATTTATTAAATTTTTAAAATGTTTGGATCCTCAAAAAGAAGGGTGATTTGCATTAAAAGAAGTCGTACGGAAATGTTTAGGCAATAACAAAGATCCTCACTACAAAAACAAAGCATTTCAAGATTTAGGTTGCCTGATGAGTTTGAAATTGCATTTCCTCCAGTCCCACCTCCACTACTTTCATAAGTAACTGTCCCTCTTTTTGGGAACCCAGTCCCACTGCCCATCTCTTCCTCATGTGTCCCTCTTTCAGGACTGATGTACAGATCTATGTAAATATATGTATTTTTCTACTGAAAAATGTGTTTGATTGACTAATGTAATAAGGCTTAAATTGACTCTCTCATCCTTTAAATTAATATATTTCTTATTTTCAAATGTTAGTATGAAGGAAAATGAACCAGGAGAGAAAGGACTAGTGTGGTTTGAATTAAAAAACAACATATTTTTATTATGAAATCTTTATGGTATTTGTGACTAATGGTGTACCGGGGGCGTGGTTAAGGGTATGACAGGGGCGTGGTTAGGGGTGTGGCAAGTGTTCCTCTTTCTTATCTCAATAAGTTGGGGGGGTATGTACTTTCCTGTGGGAGCTGTGAGTGAGAAACAAGGTGAACGATTCCACCAAGACATTCAAGAGATGGAAAGGAGATACCAGGGAGCCTTACAATTAAGGCAGACTACTGTTGGATGCTTCAGAGAGACATTCCAGATGCTCCTCTCAAGCGTAAATACACCAAGAGGAGCCTCACAGGGAACAAGAATCGAGTTTAGTGTGTGTAGGTGAACTCAGGGCCGGATTTAAGCCAAGGCATCTTAGGCCATGGCCTAGGGCACCACAGGCTCAAGGGCCGGAAGGGAGGGGATTTTCAGGCTATCTATATAAAAAAAAAGGAGGGAGAGTCACATGGCTTCTTATACTAGAGGGATGGGGGAGGGGTCATCAGGCTACCTATACTAGAGGGAAGGGTCATCAGGCTACCTATACTGGAGGGAATGGTGGTATCTAAACTGGGGGGAGGGTTATCTAGCTACCTATACTAGAGGGAATGGTGAATGGGCTGCGTATGGGAGGGGGAAGGGTCAACTGACTACCTATACTGGAGGGAGGGGTCATCTGGCTACCTATACTGGAGGGAAGGGGGAGGGGTCATCTCGCTACCTATACTCAAGGGGGGCAGCTGCTGACAGTGGCCTTGGGCGGTAAATAGTACAAATCCGGCCCTGGGTGAACTCATTTCACGTCAAATAAGGTTTTTTATAAAAAAAAATTGTAATAAAACTTTAATTTTATGTCGATTTCCATTTATTTTGAGGTATTGCCTTAGATAACATAGTTACATAAATTGTCAAGAAACGTGATGTTCTATGACAAAATGGAGGTCATTTTCAGATTCAGCGCACCAAAAAACATAAAGAATATGTGGAATGACCAAAAAACAGCTCTGGAAAAAACATTTTTTGCAGACCTGTGTTATTAGAGACCAGTAATATCACCGAAAAAACTGATTATATAAACAGGGAAAAAAATTACGGTAATTGGTCTTGGTAAAAAAACATTCTATTACCATTCACAATCAATTTACATGCATACACCAACACTATATAACTAAAAAGCAACGCAGGCCAATAATCAAAGCTGCTACAGTAAACAGTACAGTAATACATAAAACGGCATCAGATATAGGTAATCCCAAACTTTTCTGCAATAAATACATATATCAATTCAATCAAGAAACAGTTGGAAAACTTCCATTTCTGACAGGCGAAGGCAAATACCATTTCTAAATGTTTATTGTGTACTTACATCCAATCATCATCATGGCCACTGCAAAGATCTTCTCCCCATCAGTGGTAGGTGCAATATTCCCAAACCCGACACTAGTGAGGCTGGTCATAGTAAAGTACAGCGAGGTGATATAGACGGAATCCTTGCTCGGTCCACCCTCCCACCTGCCAGAACCAGATTGGTTGAACCGATAAGGAGCTCCAATGGTCATTCCCAACTGAAAGAGCCAGCTTTCATTCCTGATGGTGTTTGTGTCCTCGTTGATGACCTCGTAATCCCCAATGCTGTACCAGATGCAAGCCAGCCAATGTGCCGCTAATCCAAACACACAGACCAGAAGGACCAGGACCGCTGCTCCATACTCGATGTAATGATCCAGTTTCCGGGCCACACGTCCCAGCCGCAAAAGCCTTACCACCTTCAATGAGCTGAACAGGCTGCTGATACCCTAGAAGAAAATAGAGTACAATCAGTAGAATGTCCTACTTGCAAATAAATGTACCGGGTCACAAGGTTTGTACGTGTATGCTTAGCACCATCAACCACATCGCCAGATGGCAATCAGGCAGGTGTTCAGGGCTCTTCGGCTGTGGGACCACACCCTCGTTAACATGAAGAAAGGCATTAAAGGTCATCATGTCATTCATTTTTTCTACACTCTAAAAGGTTTATAAAACAAGAAGCATAACAAGATAACCCAAATGTTTCCAGATAATGGGCCTTATTCAATTCACTTTCAAGATTTTTTCCTAGGTGATAGTTTCAAAACTTATCAATAGAATTCCTTTTAGGTCACCAACAAGCAAGAAGAACTTTTTCACCTACCTTTTGGTACTTTTTCAATTGCAGAGTACTGGAAAGTTATTTTAAACAGAAGATGAAAAATGATCTCCTAGGAGAAAACTTTGGAGAACAAGGTCAATACCTCTTGATCAAGCTAACATAGCCTTGCCCTGTATATTACTGGTATACATTTGGGGCCCTTTTTCTCTTAGTCACTTCAGTCTGTGGCCCTCCCTTCTACTTTTTTTCTAGGTCCCAACACTTTCTCTCTGTTGGCTCTTTAAGGCCCGGTTCACTTTGGACTAAATGGTCCATTTAGCGGACCGTAACAGAACGGACCCTAACGGAGGTAAAGGGATCCTATCTTAAAGTGGATCCGAGGTGTACTTTTACTTATTGCAGAATTGTGTTCCTTCCATATTGTTTATAGGGCATTCCTCAAGCCAAATACTTTTTTGTTTTTGTTTTAATACCTTAATTCCCTATAAACTAAATAAACCACGCCCACAGGTTTTCAGAGAGCCTTGGCAGTAGCAAGGACTCATGGGAGCTCAGTCTGGGCAGGAGGAGGAGGAGGTGTTACTAGCCAGAGATTTCAGAGGCAGAGGGGAGAAGGGAGGAGGGGGGATTAGGTTTTTTTCACAGGCTGAGTGCTCAAGATACTGATAAGCCTGTCTCTGTGTAATGTTTACAAACAACGTGGCTGCTGTCATTGTATCATAGGAAGAAATAATCATATTCTATTAAAACTGTTTGCAGCTAGATTTGCTGAGTAAACTATCTAAACTTTAGATAAGATATATAGACAAGTTACTTGTTATAGTTAGTTTTTCATCTCGGATCCGCTTTAATCAATAGGATTGGCTCACATTGATCCATTGAAACAGATCCATTGGGCCTGTTCCACCGAACGGACCGCAAATTTGGGTCTGCATTCTGCATTGACTTTTCCGGATCAACGCGTCCATTGCAAAGGAATGGAGGGTCTTGGATTCAAAACTGACAGCTACTCCAGCTCTCCAGCAGTCCTGAATGTTGTACAGTTCTCCAATGGGGCATCTACAATCACCCTCTATAATCATGAAAGACACAAAAGCAGTTATCAGTGTGGACTGCTTTATTCAATGATGCAAGATTGCGAAACCGGTCAAGAATATTATCCCATTGTTGGCCAACATACCCACACAATTTTACTACTGGGGTATCCAATGCTTGGGCCCCATATGTAAGTATTTGTTCTTCTGCTTTTATCTTCATTCACTTTGCTTTTTTTTTAATGAAGATAAAAGCAGACAACAACCACTTACATATAGGGCCGAAGCTTTGGATACCCCGGTAGTAAAATTATGCATGTATGTTGGTCAACAACGGGGATAAGATGAAGGTGCAGCCCATCTCCTTCCCGACCGGTTTCGCAATCTTGTGTCATTGAATAAAGAAGTGCACAATCAGAACTGCTTTTTGTCTTTTATGATTATGCTTATTGATTGTGGATGCCCTATTGAAGTGCTGTACAACATTCAGGACTGCTGGAGAGATAGAGAAGCTTATTGGGAATTGCTCATGCCTTATTTAAAACCTAATAATGTGGGTTGATTCTTACTAGTAAGCCTTTCATTCTGCTGTTGGTGGTGTTCACGTGGATTTATACTACCTGTAGATATCACACTTTGGAATAATGTCATGCTCAGGGCTGTGGAGTCGGTACAAAAAAAAACCATCCGATTCTGATTCCTCAGTTTATGAAACCACCGACTCCAACTCCAGGTACACAAAACTGCTCCGACTCCTCGACTCCGACTCCACAGCCCTGGTCACGCTGAAGTACTTCCTGATTTATATGATCCATATAACATTGGCAAAAACATGCCCTTCGCTCCTTGATATACTGGGAGGGACTCTCGTGGGTCCCGGTGAGTACAGGAAGGGGGGAGGATTGGAAAAAAACGCATTAAGTTACTTTGCAGCTGTAAGTGGAACATTTACAGAAAAATTAGAGGGTAAAGAGGCACCCAATGTATATAAAACACTTTAAAATCAATAAAAAGAAAAAAGGTTGAGGTGGCTTACCTCACAGACGACAAACTCACTTTAAGTAAGGAAGTTTAATGGAATATTAAGCACAGGCAATGCGTTTCGTGGGACTATACCCACTTCATCAGGCCAATAATTTTATAATTTTATAATGCTATTATATTTTATGTGTGTATATGTGCGGAGCACTGAGCGCCTCTCTTGTATCTGTAGGCACTTTTATTTGGCCTGAGGAAGTGGGTATAGTCCCACGAAACGTGTTGCCTGTGCTTAATATTCCATTAAACTTCCTTACTTAAAGTGAGTTTGTCGTCTGTGAGGTAAGCCAGCTCAACCTTTTTTCTTTTTATTATTTTTTTTTTACTGATTTTAAAGTGTTTTATATACATTGGGCGCCTCTTTGCCCTCTACTGTACCTTACTCCCCCCACCCTTCTGGGAGGGGAGCCTTGCGCACCTATCCAAGGGGCGCAGGTTTTTTGCTAAGAGAGCGACCCAGTCCAGGACTGCTGGTAGACCTGAGTGGAGTCAGGTTTAAAACACTCCACCTGCTTGAAGTGGTCGGTTTCCCCCTTTGCAACCCACCTTTGTGAGTACCCTTCTATAAAGTACTTTTTTATACCCAATACTTGTGACATACTGTACCATTTGGGCTCCCGTTTGTTTTTGTTTTTTCTCTCCAGTACTGTACATTTACAGAAAAAGTTATCCTTAAAGAGACTCCGTAACAAAAATTGCATCCTGTTTTTTATCATCCTACAAGTTCCAAAAGCTATTCTAATGTGTTCTGGCTTACTGCAGCACTTTGTACTATCACAGTCTCTGTAATAAATCAACTTATCTCTCTCTTGTCAGACTTGTCAGCCTGTGTCTGGAAGGCTGCCAAGTTCTTCAGTGTTGTGGTTCTGCTATGAACTCCCCCTTCCAGGCCCCTCTATGCACACTGCCTGTGTGTTATTTAGATTAGAGCAGCTTCTCTCTTCTCTCTTACAAGCTGGATAAATCGTCCTCTGAGCTGGCTGGGCTTTCACATACTGAAGAATTACAGACAAGGGCAAAGCTGTTTGCAGGAAGAAAAGAGCAGCCTGAAACTTCAGTGCATGAGAGATGCAGGGGGAAAGAAACACACAAATGATCTCTTGAGATTCAAAAGGAAGGGTGTATACAGCCTGGTTGTGTATGAATGTATTTTCTATGTGTGGACATACTGTACATCAACCTACTTCCTGTTTTGGTGGCCATTTTGTTTGTTTATAAACAAACTTTTTAAAACTGTTTTTAACCACTTTTAATGCGGCGGGGAGCGGCGAAATTGTGACAGAGGGTAATAGGAAATGTCCCCTAAGGCACTGGTATGTTTACTTTTGTGTGATTTTAACAATACAGATTCTCTTTAAAGTACTTTTACTACTGAAAATAAACAAACATTTAATCAAGTTTCATTATAGAGGAGGAAGTTCAATAACATCAAAAGGTGGGGATGATGGCTTTAAAGGATTCTGGGATCTCCTACTGTCTCTTCAAATATAATGGAGTTTCGCAAACAATAATTAACTCTCTGCACTGAAAACACACTCACAGCAAGCTGGAACCCATCTAGTTTGCAAAACTGCATTTGTTGTCAAAATAGAGGATCTCAGCTTCCAAAATTGGCTGCAGCACTTTGTACTAGACCAATTTACCAGCATCGAGGTTCACTACATAGAACTGGTCCCTACACCAGTCAGCAAGCAAGTGAACACTTCATGCTTTTGAGATTGAGATTACACAATTCAAGGAGAATTTTCTTGTCTCAATGGCCTCTCAATGCTACGGGGATGCAGAACTCAAGAAATAGTAGAAAGTACAGCTGCATTTTGCTTTACCACTATGGGAATCACGTATTGGAGTTTACCTGTGTGTAGCTGTGTATTATTACAGTAAAGTCCTGGTTATCCAGAACTTAAAGCGGACCCAAACCAAACATTTTTTTTTCATTAAAAATATTTAGTTGCACCACTCTGACACATACAAAGATAAATAAACACTCCTTCAAACCTATGAGCATTTCAGTGCATGCTTTTCAGCCTTCTCTTTTAATAACTAGGGTTATACTGGGGGCAGCCATTAGCAATTCCTCCATTGCCGGACACCACCTACTCCACCAGTTTGCCAGATTTTGTCCGGCAGTTTGAAAGGAAGGGAGGGGTTCCTCCAATAAATGTAAAATATTTTATATTTGTCATCATGCAGCTGAAAAAAGGCTGCTATTTATTATTATAATTTAGAAAATAGATTTTATTTCTGAAATCTTGTATTTTTAATTTGGGTCCACTTTAACTAGCCAGCAGTCTGAACCAACTAGCACAAATCTCCAGCAGTACTCTGTGGTAAAGGCATAGCTCTCAACTGTCCCTCTTTTGGAGCCCTGTCACTCTGTCCCTCTTTCCTCGTCATTAGTCCCTCTTTCTTCCTCATTTGTCCCTCTTTCAGGACTTTGTCCCTCTTTCTATGTAAATATATATATTTCTCTACTAAAAAATGTGTTATGACTCTAAACTTTATTCCCATCCTTTAAAATTGATATATTACTCATTTTAAAATGTTAATATGAAGGAAAATGAACCAGGATAGAAAGGACCAGTGTGGTTTGAATAAAACAACATATTTTTCTTATGAAATCTTTATTTTATGTGTGACTAGGGGTGTGGCGGGGGCGTGATCAGGGGTGTGGCAGGGGTGTGGCTTAAGTGCCCCTCTTTCTTATCTCAAAAAGTTGGGAGGTATGTTGAAGGCCAACTTCTTAGGCTGTTTGTGGGCGGTGCTATGCTTAAAGACTGTGTTCCACGGCTCCCCCAAGGTTAATTTACTTTCATATTACTGTATTAAATTATTAAATATAGAGGTTTTGGTTTGCATATAGAGTGGGGTATAGTACTGTATTAGCTTGGCCTATCAAGCAACCAAAAAGTACACTTATCCTGCATCATCTGATCCCAATCGTGCCAGTTAAACAAGACGCTACTGTATCTTTTTTATTTATTTATCAACAACATCTTCCATAGCGCTGTCAAAAAAACATAATAATGTATAGCTGTGTTGCTGCACTTATCAAAACGAACTCACTTAGCTTCTTCTCTGTGGTACAAAGAGGGTAAGAGGTGCCCAGAAGAAGATGAAACTGAGATAAAAATGTAAAAATAGAGGTATCTTAACCTCAATAAAGACAAGCTCATATAAATATAAATTTGAGTAAGGACAGGCAACGCGTTTCATGGGTCTGCATCCACTTCCACAGACCAAATAAATGGCCAGAATTGTATCAATGCCAGGTGCGGAGCCAGGTACGAAGCGAGTTGCCTGTGCTTTGCAAAATTCATATTTATATGAACTTGTCCTTATTGAGGTAAACCACCTCTATTTTTAGCTGGTTTTGACTCAGTTGTATCTACTTCTGGGCGCCTCTTACCCTCTTCATGCTTTTCACCCTCCTTTGGGAGTGTTGTGTGTTGGTACCAAGTGGCTTTGCCATTGATATGACCTTTTGTTGAGTGCGACCACATCCAGCTCCAGCCAGACATAGTGGTGTTGGGCTTATAGATCTCTGCCTCCTTTCAGTGCTCGGTTGCCCCCCTTGTGCAACCTTCCTTTGTGAGTACCCTAAGGGCCCTTTTCCACTAGCAATCACAATCACAAACGCCAGAGATTGCGATTTTTTGTTCATTTTGTTATGCGATTGCGATTTTTCATTTGCATTGCCTTATCCCTCTTAAAATCGCTGCAGAAAGCGATTTCGATTTGCGAATCAAATCACTATAGTGGAAAATACTTCTCATGATTTCTATGATAAAGTAGTAACCCTAGCGATTTAAAAATCACTAGCGATTTGCAATTTTGCGATTCAGCTGTGTAGTGGAAAAAGGCCCTAATCCTTTTTGTTTTCCATCGCTATCCTTCTGACATTGGTTCTCCCGTTGTCTCTGTGGTCTTCCTTTTAAGGGCGTTTGGTCACCCTCCCTTGCAGTTCTTCTCTGTTGGCGTCTTTGCAACTGTTCCTTCCCGCAGTCGGCAGTGTCGCTGTGATGACAGCTAGCAGAACAGGGCGAGGGGATGCCTAGAATTTACCCTAGGCGCCCCCTCGCTCTACTCCGCTAACCATTCATATCTAGATAGAGCGTTCAATCTTCACATTTTCTTCTCTTGGGGGTCAGCAGTCTTCAGAAGAACATTCGGCAGGGCTCAGGAGTTTGATGTAGCTTTAAGAAAACTGCTTATTAAATGTTTGATACGTCTATATTACTCGAGCGACGCCTGCGGGGAATGCGGCTGATGTAAATGCTGCCTATTCTATACATTTATCATGATTTCGTCTTTAATATTTCATGCGTAATCTGAGCTCTGCGAGTCTAATATAAGCTATGGAGGGTTTTTCATGTGTGTCTATCTTCCCATGCTGCAGTACGATGAGAGGCTTATTTGATCAATGTATATCTAAATATGTTTTACTTTCAACATAGCTCTGTGCGACATTTACATAATTTGTTGCCGGCGATATTTCCTCGCTCATTTATACCAGCATTTCATTTCTGTTTTATGCAGCCGCAATGTGAAAAGTAATATTTACTGAAAATGAGTAACGCCTTTTATTATACAAACAGTCACCGTAATGATTCATGTATGATTTCGTTGCACATGGTTTGTCTTTCTGCTGCTGTGTTCTGCTCTGTACCAGAACTCAAGGCAGATTCAAGGCTAAATTGCTCCCTTGTGGGCTTGAGAACTTTATCTGCGATGCAGGATTTAGCCCCCCATAGTAGGTAGCCAGGTATGGGTGCCCCTAGTTTAGTCATCCAGGTATAGGTGCCCCAGTATAGGTAGCCAGGTGTAGGTGCCCCAGTATAGGTTAGGCAGGTATAGGTGCCCCCAGTATAGTCATCCAGGTATAGGTGCCCCCAGTATAGTCATCCACATATAGGTGCCCCAGTATAGGTAGCCAGGTGTAGGTGCCCCTAGTACAGGTTAGCCAGGTATAGGTGCCCCCAGTACAGGTTAGCCAGGTATAGGTGCCCCCAGTACAGGTTAGCCAGGTATAGGTGCCCCCAGTACAGGTTAGCCAGGTATAGTTGCCCCCAGTATAGGTTAGCCAGGTATAGTTGCCCCCAGTATAGGTTAGCCAGGTATAGGTGCCCCCAGTATAGGTTAGCCAGGTATAGGTGCCCCAATATAGGTTAGCCAGGTATAGGTGCCCCAGTATAGGTTAGCCAGGTATAGATACACCAGTATAGGCTAGCCAGGTATAAGTGAACCAGTATAGGTTAGAGAGGTATAGGTGCCTGCAGAATAGGGAGCCAGGTATAGTATATACTCCTAGTATAGACTTCCACTAACCAGGAAGTATTGAGCAGCGCTGTAGACAGAGGAGCCCGGCGGCAAATGAACCTCACTTGGAGCCTGGAAGGTGAGTTTTCTCTAATTGCTTCCCACTGCTGTAACTCTGCAGTGGAGGGGGAGAACAGGGGGGGAGGAGGTCCAAGGATAGGGAGGGAGGAGTCAGGGCCCTCCTGCCCGTGACTGAGTCCCAGTGTTCCCATAGCTCCCTCCTCCATCATTACAACCCCCTTCCCTCCTGTGCCCCTGGCGGACACCCGCCTCGCCCACCCCTAGAAACGGCTGCCAGAACTCATGAGAAGCATGTGATTGGTTAGATCAGGTGATAGATTTGTCATGTTATCACTCACCAAAAATAGATGCCTTTTATGTATTCCAAGGCTGGAGGCACACACTATGCAATTTCACATCAGATTGACAGGTCGAATTGATAATTTCCAGCTGGTCCAATCTGAACTCCAATTGTTTTTTTCAGATCAATTTTCTGACCGATTTTCCAATCAATTTTGTACATAAGTGATCAGAAATCAGATCGGATATGACGAAAAATTATCAATTCGTCCTGTTAATATGAAGTGAAATTGCATGCATGAATATAGACCGCCATGGCCGAGAATCAGGAGTCAGACCAGCGTGCGTACAGCCACCGCACAATGGGCTTGCTTCACAAAGCGGTGCTAACCTACTTAGCACGTCTAAAGTCTTTAGACATGCTAACCAGGGTGCTAAATAGGTTAGCACTGAATTTCTGAATCAGATCGCGCGCTAAGTCCCGTAGGCTTTAATGGGCACTTCGCGCAGAGCGCCCTGCAGTGCGCGCGTAGAGTTTTACGCGCATAAAGTTTTGCGCGCGAAAAGCTCGTTTAGAAGTGCTAAGGGGGTTTTCACAGGCGTGCTAACAGTTAGCACCGCTTTGTGAATCAAGCCCAATGTCTGCTAAAGATGCGGGATGCCCACCTTTTTTCCCCCTTAGTCTCAATTTTGACACACTGAAGCCTAAAGTTATCAAAAGTGACCTCGCAGGCTGCAGGGTTTAGTCAGTCAGGTTGGTAATGAAAGACACAGACGGTGTAATTATATACAGCACAGTCACAGCAGGAGCTAGACTGGGGTTTACATGCCCGTATCTTAAAAGGAAGGTGAAATGAATGATGAAGCTATATTGCATTTATGCTCAGGGCTCCATTTTAAGACAGTTTAGGCTCAGTACACTAAACCTGTAACCTCACAGTTTAATTAACAAAAGCAGAAAAATTGGGCAGGCGCTAGCGGCGGAAGTTTCCCCTCCTTACCAATAATTCTATGGGACCAAATGGTGGCACCCAAAAAATAATGTTTTTGCAGGGTTTTTTTTTTCAGAGATGGTTAAGGTTAGCCATAGGGGGTGTGGGTGATTGGGTTAGCTGTGGGGGGTAGGAGGGTTAAGGTTAACCGTGGGGGGTAGGAGGGTTAAGGTTAACCGTGGGGGGTAGAAGAGTTAAGGTTAGCCGTGGGAGATAGGAGGGTTAAGGTTAGCCGTGGGGGGTAAGAGGGTTAAGGCTAGCCATGGGGGGTAGGAGGGTAGGAGGGTTAAGGTTAGCTGTTGGGGGGTAGGCGGGTTAAGGTTAGCCAGCCATGAGGGGGAGGGTTAAGGTTAGCTACGGGGAGTAGAAAGGATAAGGGTTAGCCATGGAGGGGGGGGGGGGGGGGGGGAAGGGTTAGGTTAGGCATGAGGGTGGGTGGTTAAGGTTAGTCATGGAGGGTGGTTACGATTAGGCATTGGTATTGGGAGGGTTCCGTGTGAGAATAGGTTTAGCTGTAGTAAAATGTACCGATACCAATATTTTACTATGACTTTATTAGAAGAATATCTGTGAATTTACCAGTACTCTACAATCGGCTTTTCTGGGTGCCAACATTTCCAGGCCCCCTTTTTTGGCGTACATGTGGTTGACATGCCTGTGTCTCAAAAGGAAGGGCGGGGTGAAATAAATCATTCAAGAACATTGCATTATTGATCAGGGTCTTATTTTATTTTCAGCACAACTAACTATAAGCTCATCAACATCTAAAGCTCACATGCTTTGGCTTTAAACAATATGCAAATACTGTATACAACGTGATTGGCTCACACGTTAGCCCTCCCTCAATCTATGAGCGCAGCTGGGCAAGGCTTACATGATGCTAATATTAACCCATTTGTAGCTTCCATAGAGTTAGTGTGAGATAAGTGCGCTGCTTTTGGCCTCAGTTGGCAGAACGCGTCGTGCTGTAAATTCTTGGAATGCTTTGATCTCTCTCTACAAGCAGAAAATATAGAAACTGAAAGTAGACGCGTCCTCGGTTATTGTCTCACACTGACCCCTAGTGACAAGTGGCCATAAACACACTTTACAGCAGTACTAATTCGAAGCAGGGAAATGTAACAAATAAATAAAAAAATGTGCTGAAATAAATTGGCCTGGAGCACTTGCAAGCCTGGCTCGAATGGGTTAAAACAGAATCAGGTGTCTTTGCAGAATGCTTATAAAATAATCATTATTTACCGTGCTTATTCGTTTTTCTATTTTTGAAGATTTGTGTGGTGTTCGTGGCCATGTTTTGAGGACTTGCACGCTAATCAACCCAAAGGAAACCGAAGGCAATAAAGAACCATTTTTCTCATTGCTGCCAAACAACCATCGGCAACACCTGTCAGCACAATTCTCACCCCATTTGGCAGCTAAATGTCTGACAGAGGCCTGATTACCCTGCAGATCGCTGATACATCTGTTAACTGGGAGGTGACTGATTGGAAGGCGCACAATACACGTTCGGCATGTAATTATCTGAGTTCATCTATCAAACTAATGAGCGGAGAGGGATAACGAGGGCCAGCGGTCAAGGTGGCGTTGGCGCTGTCATTTCATGATCTATAAATTATGGCATGCAGCGAATACGTGCGCTTTCCTGGGCACACGCTAATGGAATATTATCAGGTGACCCAAACAATTCAACATTGTCACCACGAGTCCAAGAGAGATATATGTGGGCCTGGTGGCAGACTTAAAGAGTAACTGTCGCGCATAAAATAAAAAATCAATTCTTTATTTTTATCTGGTAAACAAGTAATAAGGATGCTAACCAGGCAATCCAAAAGTTAAAATCACTATTACTTTTCTTGTTGATAAATGACCATTCCCCAGTTTACCTGACTCTTATTTGGTACACACAAAATTTGGTACACAAAAAGGAAGTTGCAGGGCATGCTGGGTTGTCCTTTTTTGCTTCTCTACTTTCCCCTCAGACTTAACTAATGCAGCCTGATTGGCTGAAGCCTCTTTCCCTCCTGTTTTCCCCTACCACGCCTATGTTCCTCTCTGATTGGCCAATATTTCTCATACTGAGACAATGCACTTTCTGTAGTGGAGGGCAGGCAATGCATGCACAATCAGGCAGAGGAGAGTAAAGGAGGAAATAACACTCTGCCTCCTCCGTAGCCCGAGAGCTCCTCCAGCATCCTCTTCTTCCATCTCCTGGTCCCGCTGGCAGCTCCAGTAACTAGTGACTTTGGGTGAAGTCACACATGCGCGCCCGTCGTGTCATCCTGCCGGTCGCAGTAAGCCTCCTGCACATGCTCGGTTCAGTCTTTAGAGCACCATGCTTGTGCAGGAGGCTTACAGAGATTGGCATGATGACGCGACTGCGCGTGGCAAGGTTCTCCCATGCCACTTCACCTGAAGTCGCCAATTACCAGACTTCACCCAAAGTCACCGATTACCCGAGCCGTCAGCAGGACCAGAAGAAGGAAGAAAAGGATGCCAGAAGACCTCATGGGCTATGGGTGACTGGAGGAAGCCCCAGGTAAGTCCAAATTTCATTTTTATTTACTGCTCAGGGGCAATACCAGTTGCCTGGCAGCCCTGCTGGTCTATTTGGCTACAGTTGTGTGTGGATCACACCCGAAACAAGCATGCAGCTATTCTTGTCAGATCTGACAATCATGTCAGAAACGCCTGATCTGCTGCATGCTTGTTCAGGGTCTATGGCTAAAAGTATTAGAGGCAGAGGATAGCCATGACACTGGTATTGCTTAAGAGGAAATAAATATGGCAGCCTCCATATCCCTCTTGTTACAGTTGTCCTTTAACCTACCCAGCAGAATCTGATCAGGCAAGGAAGGCTGCACAAATCATATATGAATTGTGGAATAATCACTGCTTTATACTGCATTTAGATTCTCAAGTTAAAGAAAAAACATCACTTTCACTATAAAACTCATATTCAATACAGTATATCAGTGCTACAGAAATCAACCTTGACACACAGTCACTCAATGACCAAGTTTGTGAACTTTGGGGTCCTTGGCATCAATAATGTGAAAATGGAAGCCGTTTATCAATCAAAAAAATCTGATTGGCTATATGTGGGTCCACTCCCCTTTTCTGAATTTGAACCCCAGTCACCCAATGACCGATTGTATCAAGTTTGAGGTCTCTGCCATTAACAGTGTAAGAATGGCAGCAGTTTAAATATTGCCCCTGAAAATCAATAGGCACATTTTGATTGGCTGTTTTAGGCTCCACCCACTTCCCTGAATATGAATCCCATTCGCCCAGTGACCGACTGTGCTAAGTTTGAGAACCCTGGCGTTAACAAAGTAAGAATGTCAGCAATTTAAATATACTCATTGAAAATCAATAGGTGAATCTTGATTGGCTGTTGTAGGCTCCACCCACTTTCCTGAGTATTAATCCCAGTTACCCAGTGACCAACCAAAGTTGGGGACTTTGGCTTTAATACTGTGAAAATGGCAGCCTTTTACATTTTCTCACTGACGTGAATGGGTTAAATCTGGCTGTTTGTAGCTCCGCCCAGATGTGCAGGAGGGGTGCGAGTCCCCCAGAACATACCATCCCAGGTAGTAAGGGATCTGTATACCAAGTTTAGTTGAAATCGGCCGGGGCACTTTTGAGTGATGGTGAAACACACACACACACACACACACACTACACACACACACCACACACACCACACACCACACACACACACCACACCACACACCACACACCACCCACACACCACACACACCACACACCACACACACACACACACCACACACACACACACACACCACACACACACACACACACACACACACCACACACCACACACCACACACCACACACACACCACACCACACACCACACACACACACCACACACCACACACACACGCACGCACGCACACACACACACGCGATTTTTTTGTACTGTATTATCTGGCATATAAGATGCACTTTTTCCTTCCCAAATAATGAGGAGAAAAATTCCCTGCACCTTATATGGCCAATATAGGAAGTCCCTGACTTACAAACACCCTCTGATACAAACCGCCGATCCGCCGCAATGTCAGGGACTCCCTGTATTGTTCCCAGTGTCCTCCTCTGCTCCCCCTGGTCTCCTCTGCTCTCTGTGCAAAAACAGAATTAGCAGCAGCGCGGCTCACCTAATGCACAGCTCCAGCCACGATCACAGACCTCTCCCGCGCGGCCCAATTAGTGCCGGCTTCTGCTGATAGCGTCATCAGCAGAATCCGATGCTAAGGGAACCGCGCGGGAGAGGTCTGTGATCGCCGCTGGAGCTGTGCATTAGGTGAGCCGCGCTGCTGCTAATTGTGTTTATGTATGGGGAACGGGGGGACGGAGGAGACCAGGGGGGACAGATGGGGAGCCAAGAAGGACAGAGGGGAACAGAAGGGGAGCCGGGGAACTGAAGGGGAGCCAGACACAGGGGAACAGAAGGGGAGCCGGAAACAGGGGAACAGAAGGGGGGCCGGAAACAGGGGAACAGAAGGGGGGCCGGAAACAGGGGAACAGAAGGGGGGCCGGACACAGGGGAACAGAAGGGGGGCCGGACACAGGGGAACAGAAGCGGAGCAGGACACAGGGGAAAAGAAGGGGGGCAGGACACAGGGGAACAGAAGGGGAGCAGGACACAGGGAGACAGAACGGGAGCCAAAGAGGAGCAAAGGATGACACACAGGGGGATAGCAGGGGACACATGGGAGAGCAAAGGAGCACGGGAGACAGAAGGGGACACATGGGAGAGCAAAGGAGCACGGGAGACAGAAGGGGACACATGGCAGAGCAAAGGAGCACGGGGGGGAAAGAAGGGGACACATGGGAGAGCAAAGGAGGAAAAGGGGACAGAAGCATTTGTGAAAAGGCCCCATCCATCTGTCACTCTCACAGTAAAAGAATAAGGGAATAAAGCGTAGTTTTAAGTAGGACTGGCACGGAACATATCTTCACGTCACGCGTCACTTCCGGTATCCTTTCAGGACTGAATGAAAAATTCTAATAATAATGATAATAACAGGTTATTGAACCTCAAGGCAACACTCTCCTACTTCTATAGTTGGAGATACACTTTAAACATTTCTGCCAAACCTTCTAGAGCGCAAAGAAAATATTATTCCTGTCGCCTGGTGCTTTATCGATAGGACTTTATTTATGTTGGTAAAACGCGCCGAACTCAACAGAAATGATAAAACAAGTCCTCTTGTGTTGCCGCGGCGCATTTATTTGGCCATAAATTACATCCCGGTGAATCCTGTGCCAACTATTACAGCCAATGCTTTACCATATATTACGTCCAGCTGTGGCATTCAGCATGTTTTACACCAAAGCTTATTGTACCCAACACATTACCGGGCTATAGGTAGACTGTGAGCTGTGAGCGAAACATGCTGCAGTCATTTGTAATGTATATACGATTTATGGACAGCTTTACAGCAAAAAATAAAAGAGAGAGGCAGGAGCTGTAATGAGAGATTCTCCTCCGTAACAATCTATATAAAATAACTTAACATGGCACAATGTTCAGCAATAAATACGCATGGAGTACCTATAATGTGCTGGGTACACATAGGTACTCAAATCTATATCTACTCACCTATCCCAGGAAAAAAACACATATATATATATATATATATATATATATATATATATATATAACGATAAATACTTGTTCTACTTACATAACAGATATTTTGTACTGTACACATTCTGATTTCAGTGAATTTAATATAGTAAATAAAGAGAATTCTGTTCCTGGCATTTTCCATCTAGATTCCTCCTGTCTGAAGCCAAACATGATGTCATTTCCTCCCTTACTTTTTTTTCCTCCTAGAAACTGCACTGTTATAGCTAGCTTGCTTTGTAAACATGTGAGAGTACAGCATTCATCATATTTCAGCTGCACATTGAACTGCCCTCAGCCAATCAGAGAGGAGCAGGAATGTAGGAAGAGAGATGGCAAGCGTCCTTGTTGGCATTGGCAAAAATAGAGCCAGTCTGACTGAGATAAAATTTCTTAAAGTGGACCTGAACTCTTGCACTCTTGGAATTTGAATTTGATTTTGTGGCTAACAATCCCTCTTTAAACACTCAGAAATTACAGAGGCGCCAAACCCGGATAAAATACATACAAATATAAATTGGGGGATATTGGTGGACTTACCTCCCAAGAAAAGACAACAGTGCTGTATCAAAAAATGCCATTTATTCTTACGCCAACAATTCTCCTCAGGCAAGATACAATAAGGAGCAGCTGTAAATGTCAATAGCATGTATAGCGCCATTGTATCTTGCCTGAGGAAGCGGGAGTGAGACCCGTGTAACGCGTTGCAGAATTGTTGGAATAAGAATAAATGGTATTTTTATGATACACCACTGTTGTGTCTTCTCTGGGGAGGTACAGTACGTCCTCCAATATCCTCCATTCTATATTACTTTAATGTATTTTATCCTGGATTGGCGCCTCTAATTTTTGAGTGTTTATATATCCACCTGGTGGATGGGTGTGATCACCTCTTTCCGGTCTACGGAGAGAGACTTTTTAGCCCGAAAGGGGGCAGGCTTGTTTTTCCCCCAAAGTGCTACAAGTGGTTGCCTGTACTCAGCAACGTATATTTATGAGTATAAATGGGCCCATACACCTAACGATTTTCCCGCCAATATACAGCCGATTCGATCACAGTGATCGAATCGGCTGTGAAACCGCCGCGCACACCTCTGACAGAACGATCGATTTCCGTCCGAAATCGATCATTCCCGTCGATTCCCGTCGATCCGTCCATGCGGAAGATTTTTCTCGATCGTCAATACCTGTTCCGCCGGCGCGACTCCCCTGGTCCCCGCTGTCTTCTTCTCAGCTCCGGGCTCCGGACCGCTGCAGCTACACAGAACTTCCTGTCCCAGCAGGAAGTTTAAACAGTAGAGCGCCCTCTACTGTTTAAACTTCCCCTGGACAAGAAGTTCAGTAGCTGCAGGAACGGTCCGGATTCCGGAGCGGAGAAGATGACAGCAGAGACCAGGGGACTCGCGCTGGCCAGAGCAGGTAATGTATGCAGGGTGGGGCGGCAGCAGCGGCAGCCTCACAGATTGTGATCGGTTTCATGCTGAAATCGATTCACAATCTGTTTGCAGTAAAGGCAGCCATACGATCCCTCTCTGATCAGATTCTATCAGAGAGGGATTTATCTGTTGGTCGACCTTAACATTGATCCTCTAATACTTATCCATTTTTTATCAATAATACACTATTGGGGCTCTTGATTCTTTCTTTTGTCTTTACATATTAATCCCTCTTGAAAGAAAACCTGAACAGAAAATGTAAAAGGAAAGAAATACGGGAGCCTCTATCTCCCTCTTGTTGCAGTTGTCCTTGTCCGATCTGACAATAGTGTCAGTAACACCTGATCTGCTGCATGCTTGTTCAGTGTCTATGGCTAAAAGTATTAGAGGCAGAGGATCAGCAGGGCTGCCAGGCAACTGGTATTGCTTAATGAGAGACTGAAGTCTCTCAAAATTCAGGTTTTTATTTAAAAAAATCTCTTTAATATCATCGCCCTAACCAAAACGCTGCATCCCCACGACTGCACACTAACTAAATCACCCCAAACTCCCCGGGGCACATTGCGGGGAGCGCTTCCGTGAGAGGGAGAGCTTTGGGCTTTAGCTCTGCCTCTACACGTGTCCATCAGCGTGGATAGCCGCCTCTCCCGGCCCCTCTGTCTTCTTTCACTGAGAGGGGCGGGGAGAGGCAGAGATACGTGCGAATTCACGCGCATGGAGGCAGAGCTGCAGCTGAAAGCTCTGCCTTCCGGGGCAGCAAAATCCACGACCAAGACAGTCGTGGATTTTTGCTGGGGAGTTTGGGGTGATTTAGTTAGTGTTCAGCCGCGGGGATGCAGCGTTTTAGTTAGGGCATTGATGTTTTTTAAGGGAACCAGAGACGACCAGAGAGGGAAAATGAAAAAAGCTTTTATACATACCTGGGGCTTCTTCAAGCCCCATAAGCCTGGATCGCTCCCACGCCGCCATCCTCCGCTTCCTCTATCGGCGGTACCGGGTCCCGTCACTTCCGGCAGACGCGGCCAATTGTCCGCATGCACAGGGGCACCCTCCATAACCTTACGCATGCGGCTGCGCAGTATGGAGCCGCACGCGTACGGGTATGGAGGGAGCCCCTGTGATGCGGACAATTGGCCGCGTGCTGCCACCGACTGGCCGAAACTACGGGACCCGGAACGGGCTGATACAGGAAGCGGAGGACGGCGGCGTGGGAGCGATCCGTGCATATGGGGCTGGAGGAAGCCCCAGGTATGTATAAAAGCTTTACTTTAATTCATCTCTGGTTCTCTTTAAGTATGATCCCTTTAAGTATAGTCGTCTCAGATTCCTCCCCCCCCCCCCCCCCCATTTACGGCATAAAATCCGGGCTGTGCCCTCATGCTGTGTATCTCCTGGCCTGGCTCAGATCTTCCTGTATTTTTGTTTGAAATAGCTTTGATAACACGCAAGGGCACAATACAGCTGACATAATCCTGCCTGTGTACGAGGTATCTAGTGCTGTCCGAGGCACTCAGAGAGAAAGAGGAAACATAATGCTGAGATTATCTGTATCAGAGATTATGTCATGGAGGCGGCTGCTGCTAATGCAGCACAGGATCGTGACTGGGAGCTGCCAGCTACCTCGCCACCCTGAGAGAGGCCTTGTGTCAACCTCACAGGCTGGTATGTAAGCTTACTTTGCTATACCTGTGCAGAAGTATAGGGTGGGGAGAGCAGAGAAGCAGCTGCTTAGGGCGCATAGAGGAAGGTGAACCAACCTCACAGGCTGGTATGTAAGCTTACATTGCTATACGTGTGCAGGAGTATAGGGAGGGGAGGGCAGCAAGGCAGCTGCCTAGGGCGCATAGAGAAAGCTGAACCAAGCTCACAGGCTGGCATGTAGGCTTACATTGCTATACGTGTGCAGAAGTATAGGGTGGGGAGGGCAGAGAGGCAGCTGCCTAGGGTGCAGACACATCAATTAAAAATTCTAAAGCAATCTACCAAGCGAAACAGATGTCTAATATGGAAATGCAGGCAACTTGCTCTAAAGGCGTCCTTGCGTAACCTCGTTAGGTATCGTTGATTATGCAGCTGTATCTGGGAATCTGATTCATACCTGAACGCAGCGGCTTGCTGTAACACTCACCATGCACACCGGCTATTTATTGTGTCGCAGAACTACAGGCAAAGCCAGATCATCCACAAGGCAACCCTAGGCAGTTGCCTAGGGCCTGGAAAGATACTAGGGGCCTGGTGGAGAATGCTTGGCAGTTGCCTAGGAGAGAAACTAGGGACCTTGTGGATGCTAGCCTCCATTCCACCACATCTTACTAAAAAAGCCAGGTGACCATCAGACAAAAACTGCTGTCTTACCTACAGCCCCATTTCATCTTCATCCTTTTTATGACCACAGGTGCTCTGGCTTAAGTGCAAACTTAAAGGGGCACTATGGCGAAACATTTAAAAATTTAAAATATGTGCAAGTGCAAACAAAAACAAATAAGAACTACATTTTTTTCCAGAGTAAAATAAGCCATAAATTACTTTTCTCCTATGTTGCTGTCACTTACAGTAGTTAGAAATCTGACAGAAGCGACAGGTTTTGGACTAGTCCATCTCTTCATAGGGGATTCTCAGCAAGGATTTTATTCTTTATAAAGATATTCCCTAAAAAGGATTTAAACAATGATGCTGGCCAGCTTCCCTGATCGCTACACAGTTTTTTGGCAGTTTGGACAGAGCAACTGCCATTTACTAAGTGCTTTTGAAAATAAATAAATGCCTGAGAATCCCCCATAAAGAGATGGACTAGTCCAAAACCTGTCGCTTCTGTCAGATTTCTAACTACTGTAAGTGACAGCAACATAGGAGAAAAGTAATTTATGGCTCATTTTACTGTGGAAAAAAAATGTACTTCTTATTTGTTTGTGTTTGCACATATTTCAAAATTGTTAAATGTTTCGCCATAGTGCCCCTTTAATGCAAAGTATATGCAGCTGGGAACTTGGCCAATTCAATGCGCTCAGTGCCAATTCTGTTTGGCCCAATTCCAATCTGTATTTCTTTTGCGTTAAGCCACTTTCACACATGTAGCGCCGCTTCACGTCGCAGTGATCTCCCACGCCGCAGCTCGTCGCAGTGGCCATTAGTCTCTACGAGGCTGGCCACATAACCCGCAGTATGACGCAATGTGGCAGAAGAGGCAGAGGCGATGCAGTACTGCAACTGCCGTACTGCTCGGCACGCAACTGCATTGGAGTCAATGACACTGCAACAATCCATGGGCTTGATTCACTAAACTGTGATCATATGACAAATAGCACGCCTTATCAGCGATATCACACCTTATCAAAGTTAGCACACCTTATCAGAGTAGCATAGCGAGTGCTACGAACCTGCAGGGGCTCAGGGCAGGACGAGTGCCATTGCCAATTAGCAGGCATAACTTCGTAGCGCTCGCTATGCTACTCTGATAAGGCGTGTTAACTTTGATAAGGTGTGCTATTTGTCATATAACGGTTTAGTGAATCAAGCCCCATGTGTGAAAAAAGTAACCAGATCCCGTCATAGTTCTGACAATAATGTCAGAAACATCTGATCTGCTGCATGCTTGTTCAGGGGCTATGGCTAAATGTATTAGAGGCAGAGGATCAGCAGCCAGGCAAAATGCATTGTTTAAAAGGAAATACATATGGCAACCTCCATATCCCTCTCGCTTCAGTTGTCCTTTAAAGCGGACCAAAGATTTTTTTAATTCAAAATATTTAGTTGCACCACTCTGACACATAGAAAGATAAATAAACACTCCTTCAAGTCTATGAGCATTTCAGTGCATGCTTTTCACCCTTCTCTTTTCATAACTAGGGTTATACAGGTGGCAGCCGTTACTTCTGAGCTTAGTAGGAGGTTTTAGATCATGGGTGTGTTTGTCATCAGCTACCCTCCCTCACAGGGGCGTCGTCTATGTGAAATCTCACACAAGCTGAGACCACCTCCCCTGTGACATCATCAGTAGCTGCCTGTGTTTTGTGTTTTATCTCCTCCACCAGTCTGCTGGATTCTGTCCCGGCAATATGAAAGGAAGAGAGGGGTTCCTCCAATAAATGTAAAATATTTTATATTTGTCATCATGCAACTGAAAAAAGGCTGCTATTTATTATTATAATTTAGAAAATAGATTTTATTTCTGAAATCTTGTATTTTTAATTTGGGTCCACTTTAAGTTTGATTGCATTTGCCGCATGCTTGTTTCAGGTGTGCGATTCAGACACTAATGAAGAATGAAAGATCGCCTGGACAGCCAGGCAAAATGCATTATTTAAAGGGAATAAATATGGCAGTCTCCATATCCCTCTCACTTATTATTTAGTATTTATATAGCGCCGACATCTTCCGTGGTGCTGTGCAGAGTATATTGTCTTGTCACTAACTGTCCCTCAGAGGAGCACACAATCTAATCCCTACCATAGTCATATGTATGTATTTATTGTGTAGTGTATGTATTGTAGTCTAAGGTCAAAATAGGAAGCCAATTCACTTATCTGTTTGTTGTTGCAATGTGGGAGGAAATTGGAGTGCCCAGAGGAAACCCACACAGAAAAAGGGAGAACATACAAAATCCATGCAGATAGTGGCCTGGCTGGGATTCAAACCCAGGGACCCAGCGCTGCAAGGCGAGAGCGCTAACTATCAAGCCACCTTTAAAGTTGATTTACTAGATCGGTGTCAGAAGTTCACTTATTCATTAAAGTTACTTTGCGCTGGGACAGCAGGGATCAGCAGGTGCCGGCGGCTGCTCCTGGCATCTGACAATGCAGCTGCGGCTTGGCACTCATGCGCTGCTGGAAAACAACAAAGTGGAAGCTGGGAATGCTGTTTACCTCCTACGTCTCGCATAAGCAAAACTCAACCGGCTGAAAACAAATCCATCCTTGCTGCGGCTCTGCCTATCGCTTAGTGAGGCCTGTGCCAAACTGCCGTGTACCCAGCAAATGCATTATGTAGAGGCATCAAGCAGACAAATGTATGCGATAACGTCCTGGGCATCCACAGCCGGGAACGGGCTCAGAGGGAAATCCTAATGATGGCTATAATCGTTTCCAATGCCCAGACACCGGATCTCGCCCTATAGGAAGCTCCGGGAGGCTCACCGTCCCCTGCACCGCAGACGTCAAATTGGCTTTTAGCTAGAATAATAAACCTCAAGTAACCTACTTTTTGTTGGATGCAATAACGTGGCTGGTAACCAGGCAGTCATAACTAGAACACAGAGGAAACAGCCGGTGTAAGAACCGCAGACTATAAACCGCGCGATCATTCCTGGTGCACAGAGATACGTTTCAGCTGTCAGGGTGCGGAGTTCATCCTTAGCTTAAAGCGGATCCGAGATGAATAACTAACTATAACAAGTAACTTGTCTATATACCTTATCTAAAGTTTACACAGCAAATCTACCTGCAAGCAGCTTCAACAGTTTATGATTATTTATTCCTGTGATACAATGAGGGCAGCCATGTTCTGTTTGTCACATTGTCACAGGCTGAGGGCTGGAGATGCTATCAGCTTGCTTGTGTGTAAATTCTGTCCCCTCTCCTCTTCCCTCCTCCCCTCTGCCTCTGAAATCTCTGGCTAGTAACACCTTCCCATCGTCCCCTGCTCCTGCCCAGACTGAGCTCCCATGAGCCCTTGCTACTCTCTGAAAATGCCAAGGCACTGTGAAAAGCTGTGGGCGAGGCTTGTTTAGTTTATAGGGAATTAGAGTAATAAAACAAAACAAAAAGTATTTGGCTTGAGGAATGCCCTATAAACTATAGGAAAGGAAGACAATTCTGCAATGAGTCAAAAATCGTAAACACATACATATAAGATGCACGTTTTCTCCTGAGTAAAATGCACTATAAATTCCTTTTTTTCCATTTGCTGCTGTCGCTTACAGGATGAAGTCTGACAGATCTGACAGGTTTTGGACTAATCCATCTACCTATGGGGGTCCTCAACATTTCCTTTATTCTTTACAAAAAGTACTCTCCCGAAACGATCTGTACAAAGATACCAGACAACCTCCCTACTTATTTCCACAATGGTTTGGAAGTTGGAGACTGCCATTCAGTAAGTGCTTTTCAGAATAAAGAAAACCCTATCGATCCCTATGAGGTGTTGGACTATTTCAAAACTGGTTAAATATGTCAGATTTGAAGTACTTATTGTAAGTGACATCGCCATAGGAGAAAAATTAATGTATAATACATTTTATTCTGGTTTAAATGTACATTTTATACACATGAATTTTAAATGTTAAACTTTTTCGTAATAGTGGTCCTTTAAGGAAGCCATTCACCCACTAATGGAGGAAAACATTTATAACGATTCAATCAGATAAATAAAGGTCAATAAAATTCTGACAGGTTTTGGACTAGTTCATCTACTTATGGGGTCCTCAAAGTTACCTTTAATTCTTTACAAAAGTTCTCTACGGAAAGGATCTGTACAAAAGGTACCAAACAACTTCCCTACTCATTTGCACACTGGTTTGGCAGTTGGAGACTGCCATTTAGTAAGTGCTTTTAAGAATGAGAATAATAATAAAAAAAAAAAAAACACACCTGAGAATCCCTACGCTGGGCTAGTCCAAAACTGGTCAAATCTGTCAGATTTTAACTACTTATTGCAAGTGACAGCGACATAGGAGAACATAAATTCATAGTGCATTTTATTCAAGACCAAATGTATATTTTATACGTATGAATTTTAAATTTTAAATTTTTTTTGTAATGGTGGTCTTTTAAGGTACCCATTCACCCACCGGTGGAGGAAAATGTTAAACAATTCAATCAGATAAAAAGAATCTTTCTGAAATTTGTACTGCCGATCGATAATATGATTAACAGTACCTGATGCAAGCAATCGATCGCAGGGTTGATCGTTTGGGAGATTGTACCATTAATGGGCACCATAATGTCACAGCACAGACCAGCTTATCAGGTCTCTACAATGTGAACTGCAGTTTTCATGATATCATTAAACGATTTATCTCACAGCAAGTCTGGGAAGTCCCATATGAAGCCGCGCTGTCAGTGTGAGCAGCTGTTATATAATAATTATCTACCATGGAGTTAGCAGAGAAAAAACAGTCAGCAAATACTGTTCTCCTCTTCTCACTATCTAAGACGCTGCCAGGGGTGTAACAAAAGCGTATTAGGGCCCCTCTGCGAAATTGTCATGGGGACCTCTAGATTCCAAACTTCTCCCCGCGGTACCCAAACACGCCCCCTCCCCCCCCCCAAATGCACACCCCTGGCCCCGACATGCATGCAGAATAGCGCAGGGGCAAGAGTAATACTTACCTGCTCCAGTGCGGCTGGTCTCCTCCATGCATCACAGCCGCACACTCTCAGCTGCCATTCGCCTGGCTCCTAACATATGACTCGCATTGGTCATGTGATCGGGAGCCAGCCAATGGCAGCAGAAAGTGTGCGGCTGTGAGCATTGGAGGAAACACACAGTGCTGGAGCAGGAAAACGTTACTCCACTGCCTTGTGTACTCTGCTTGTGGGTAAGGAGAGGGAGAAGAAGTGGGCCCCCCCAGTCCCCAGCCCCCCCCCCCCAGCGGTTTCAGGCGCTATTGTTATGCCCCTGGACGCTGCCAGTTAGAGAATCTTAGATAAAGGGGCTCAGAGAGGTAGTGGTCCCGGAGACAGCCAGTGAGCAAACTTGACTTAAAGAGAAACCGTGACCAAGAATTGAACTTCATCCCAATCAGTAGCTGATACCCCCTTTCCCATGAGAAAGCTTTTCCTATTCTCAAACGGATTATCAGGGGGCGCTGTATGGCTGATATTGTGGTGAGATCTGAGGTCCTGACTAGTGATGATCGAACACCTAGATGTTCGGATGTTCGGGTTCGGTTAGGTTCGGCTGACGTCATCCAGCCCGCCTGCCCCCTCCCGCCACCAGTCCTCCCGAGAGCCGGCCTGCCCCCCCCCCCCCCCCCGCGCTATCATGGCACCGGGGGGGGGGGGGAGGGGCAGGCCGGCTCTCGGGAGGACCGGCGCCCCCCCGGTGGTGGGAGGGGGCAGGCGGGCTGGATGACGTCAGCCGAACCTAACCGAACATCTAGGTGTTCGATCATCACTAGTCCTGACATCACACAGTGGGAGCCTTGTTGCATTGTAGGAATTAGCAACTGCCAAATAAACAAGCAGCACCTCCTTCCATGGACATCACCTGCCAGCAGTAAAAATGTCACCATGTGATAAATGTCAGAATGTAAATCAGGGAGAGGAAAGATTTTACAATGACAAACACTGACTAAATCATTTATACATAATTATTGTAAAAATGAAGCACTTTATTACATTATTTTCACTGGAGTTCCTCTTTAAAAGTAACTGTTAATGGGACAGATTTAATAAAAAATGTTTTCCACAATGAAAATTGCAATCACAGCATTTTTATTTTCGAGGGCATGTTTTGCCTCAATTACGATTCCCAACGTGCAAAAGCCAAGGGACGTTTTTCAAATGGGAGATCACTTAGCAAGTAGCATAGCACTGTATTTGCTATTATTGTTATAAATTGTTTAAATAGCGCCAACATCTTCTGCGGAGCTGTAGAGAGTATAGATTGTGTTGTGTCCCTCAGAGGGGCTCACAACCTAATCCTTACCACAGTCATATGTCTATGTATGTATCATAGTCTATGGCCAATTTAGGGAGAAGCCAATTAACTTATCTGTATGTTTTTGGCAAATGTGATGAAACCAGAATAACCAAAGGATACCCACACAGACACAGGGAGAACATACAAACTCCATGCAGATGGTGCTCTGGCTGGGATTTGAACCGTGAACCCAGCACTGCAAGTGATAACCACTACGCCATCATGCAGCTATGGGATTTGCATGCGTTCCCATTCATTTCATCTAAAATCACAAATGCAGGCAAATTGCAACAGCACAATGGAGGGGGCTCAGCAGATGATCAAAAACTACAGGGTGCTGAAAAAAGACCCAGGTAAAAAAAAAAAAACTCATCCTTTTTGATTCAGTTAAGGTCTGCTTTAAAGGATGCAAAACCTAATGTGTAACAGTAATAATCTGTACAGGGGCTGTCCAAGGTGCTGAACTGCTTCTGACACTGTCATTATATAGGTGCTGTCCAAGGCACTGGACTGCTGCTGACACGGTCATTCTACAGGGGCTGTCCAAGGTGCTGGACTGCTGCTGACACGGTCATTATACAGGGGCTGTCCAAAGTGCTGGACTGCTTCTGACACTGTCATTACACAGGCTGTCTGACATGCTGATCTGCTTTTGAGACAGTCATTCTACAGGGGCTGTACAAGGTGTTGAACTACTTCTGACACGGACATTATACGGGGCTATTCAACGGGCTGAACTGCTTCCGACACCGTCATTCTACAGAGGCTGTCCCAGGTGCTGAGCTATTTCTGACACTGTCATTATACAGGGATTGTCCGAAGTGCTGAATTGCTCCTGACACGGACATCAAGTAGTAAATTAGCAAGTAGTAAATTCCTATAAATTATGGCTCCTAATTAATTAACATTCTTCCTGACAGGAGAATTTTTTTCCCACACCAGTAAACAAAGGGTCTTATCGATTTGCCATAAATACCTCACAATCCTTGCAAGGATCCCTTGTAATTAATGTATCTGGATGACACATATTCGCAAAAACATCTCTCCACCTTCTAAATATCTAAACCTTGCCATACAAACATTGATTTTGATCACCCAAATGGGCCCCAACTGCCAGCCAACGTGCCCTGTTTGTGTCTCTCCACCCCCCCCCCTCCCCCCCGAAAAAAAAAAAAGACTTGAAGCTGGAAGGGGGGGGGGAGGGGTTGCGCTAGGGGAATGTGTGTGGAACCGCCAGAATTTGTGTAGTAGTTTATAAAACCGCATGCCTTTGTTTCCAGGGTACACTAAGATCCTCCTATGCTTTAAACAAAGGGACAATTTGCTTGCAGCAGCTGCTGTCCTGTCAGTTTCCGGCACAGTGTTATAATCTTGTCTCAATCCTCTCAGCCAATGTCTTCCAGAGAAATTGATGCAAGCACAATGTGGAGAGCGCCCGCATTTAACACGAGGTGCCGGCGGATAAATTAAAATGAAAAAAAAAAAGCCATTAAGGCAACTGTCACTTGTAATGCTTGCTGTAATTTTTACTACACAGAATGACTGTGAGCTACAATAGAAGTCAAAGTCTATTTCTCTTATAGGAGTACACGGGGCAGATGTCAATTCAGGAGTTGTTTACTCAACTTAATTGGAAGAACAGCTGATAATTGCACTACTGTCCAACAATGGTGGCAAGCTACTTTAAAGGTCCATAGCCACGGCAGGATTTTATCTGTCAAAATGACACATGAACGATTGTTCAAACCGAAATGTATAATAATCTTTTAGCCCCTTCAGGACTGACCACTCTGGCCCCCTTAAAGGGAAGGTCTGAGTTCAAAAGAGAAAACAAGATCTACTTACCTGGGGCTTCCTCCAGCCCCTGGCAACCCATGTGTCCCTTGCTGCAGCTTTGTATTTATATAGCGCTGACATCTTCCACAGCGCTGTACAGAGTACATAGTCATGTCACTAACTGTCCCTCTGAGGGGCTCACAAGCTAATCCCTACCATAGTCCTATGTCTATGTATGTATCGTGTAGTTCATGTATCTTAGCCTAGGGCCAATTTATAGGGAAGCCAATTAACTTATCTGTAGGTTTTTGGGATGTGGGAGGAAAGCGGTTTGTTCAGAGGAAACGGGGAGATACAGACACGGGGAGAACATACAAACTTCATGCAGATAGTGCCCTGGCTGGGATTTGAACCGGGGCGGGGACCCAGCGCTGCAAGACGAGAGCGCTAACCACTGCACTACCGTGTTACCAAGATTATGCTCTTCCTGTTCACTAGGTTGTGCAGGAGAACAGAGGCGCCAAAAGGATAAAAGGAAGCTAAATGAGCTTAAAAACCAAATTCTTGGTAAATAGAGGAGGTAGTGGTGGACTTACCTCCTCCATGTAGACACACAACGACTGTAGTTAACACAGTCAATATATTTTATTTATGAACTCCAAATATGCAACGCGTTTCGCAGGTTTGATCCAGCTTCATCAGGCAATAACAACGGAGCAATAGCATATGTGGTCAGTAGAAGAGCCAGGCACCTCTGTGTCACTAGGTTGGGTTAGGGAGACAAATGGTTCTTTGCCTGGGGCCTCAAAGTGGCCAGAAACGGCTTTGCTCTCACTGCAGTGATCAGCTGTAATCCTGACTGCCCACTTCCAATGCTTTTTAGCTTTTATGGAATAAAAATGACATTTATCAGGTAAGACCCGCTCACCATAGCCAAGCACTGGGAGTCAGACACCCGCTGCTGTTACATGCCAGGGTTTAGTGGGGTTTTAAAGGCTGGTCTGAAGAGATCCTCGGCTGAATATTTCTCATCTGTTGCCAAGTAAACAGATCTGCTGAGAGTAAAGAGGTGGATAAAATGTGAAATACCACATCTGAGCAGACTGAAGCGCTAAAGCATTTATACGTGTGCTTAAAGGATACCAGAAGTGACATGTGACATGATGAGATAGACATGTGTATGTACAGTGCCTAGCACACTAATAACTATGTTGTGTTCCTTATCTTTCTCTGCCTGAAAGAGTTAAATATCAGGTATGTAAGTGGCTGACTCAGTCCTGACTCAGACAGGAAGTGTCTACAGTGTGACCCTCACTGATAAGAAATTCCAACTATAAAACACTTTCCTAGCAGAAAATAGCTTTTGAGAGCAGGAAAGAGATAAAAGGGGTCAATAGTTCATAGATTTTAGCTCTGGCATACTTCAATGAAAGTGTCATTGAGCAAAAACAATAAAACAGTTATAACTTAAAAAGTAGATTTAAAAATAAAATAAAACTGTGGAATATCTTAAAAAGTCATTTTCAGGAGAAGGAAGATAGATACAATTGTTTATTTCATTAGTTAATTTTCGCTTCGGGTGTCCTTTAACCTTCCTGGTGGTAAGCCCGAGCTGAGCTCGGGCTATGCCGCGCAGGAGGATTTCTCAGGCCCTGCTGGGCCGACTTGCATAATATTTTTTTTGCAACACTCAGCTAGCACTTTGCTAGCTGCGCGTGCATTCCGATCGCCGCCGCTACCCGCCGATCAACGCGCCGCCCCCCCCCCCAGACCCTGTGCGCTGCCTGGCCAGTCAGTTCCAGGCAGCGCTGAGGGGTGGATCGGGACTCCCTTTGACGTCACAACGGTCGGTGACGTCATCCCGCCCGTCGCCATGGTGACGGAGAGAGCCCTCCAAGAAATCCCGTTCTTTGAACGGGATTTCCTGATCAAAGATCGCCGGAGGCGATCGAAGCGGGTGGGGGGATGCCGCTGCATCATGCCGCTACATGATTTAACAAAAAAAACATTTAAAAAACACTGCTGCCCCCTGGCGGTTTCTAATAGACCGCCAGGAGGGTTAAAAGAAAGTGATATGGAGGCTGACATATTTATTTTCTTTTAAACTATCCCAGGTGCCTGGCTGTCCTGCTGATCCTCTGCCTATAGTACTTTTCGCCGTAGCCCCTGAACAAGCATGCAGCAGATCAGGTGTTTCTGGCATCATTGTCATGCTGTGGACGGTGATACAGATCCAGTGTTGCCATCCCCAGCACACCCTGTCATAGTGTGAACCCAGTCTTGCTCAGAAGTAGTACATGGTTCAGTTGCAGCGGTTCCACTGGCTGCATGATGTCTACTGAAGACAAAAGATGGGCATGGCAGTCGAGTCTCTATACTTCTGTCAGTTCAGATATCCTCTAATGAATCCAGCTGTGCGTTTGCTCAGGCCGCTGCTGATACCAATGACTGAACGTCCTGTATAAGCAGGGCCATGGCTGGAAAACGTATTACAGGAAGCTGTCACATCAAAGTGAGCGCTTGTAATATATTACTGAGCCACAATGACAACGGTCATTATCTATCTTCATGTAATTGTACTCAGTGTGATAATGCCTTCATCTCAGCACCAAGGACAGCGGCTGCTTTGTCTCTGTACAGTACATAAAAGCCTCAGCCAAATGCCACCAACACCTAATAGAAGCTTACGGTGTCAATGGCAGGATTAACAGTTAATTCCACATTCTTTAAAGTGGTCTGAAGGTCAGTATTTCCTCTTTGCTCTAAAAGATTATTTACAGCATAAAATCAGAAGAACACAGCACTTTGTTTAGTGGAAAGTTTCTTGCTTCAGTGGCCAGCTTCTGGCTGCATCCAAAGTCGTAATAACATTATCTTGTGTTTACATTCCTTTGTCAGATACTTTTAGTAAATATTAGCAAAGTGCTGAAACTGAGTTTTCTCTGCTTCTATGTGTGCAACTGAGAAGTGATCACTTGATAGATTTTAAAATATTAATACAGCATGGGCCCAGACACATGGTCGGTGAAATATATAAGACACTCCTAGAATATGGCGCAGAGGAACTTACTACACCCTCACGGTATAAATGGGAAGCATGTGGTTTAGACATTCAAGACGATGACTGGGACGAGGCACTCTCTGTTCCTAAAAAGGTCTCTCCTTGTATCCGTGAGCGCACTTTATATACTACATCAAACCTACTTGATTCCCAAGCAAATATCTAAATTCAACCCACAACAATCTGACCTATGTCCCAAATGCCAAGCCACCTCACCTACTTTTTTCCACTTGATATGGGAATGCCCATCCATTCTGCCCTTCTGGGCTCAAATTACTAAGTTTCTACATGATAAGATGGGCTGCCCCTTGAATTCTGACCCTATTCTCTGTCTCCTTGGTGTAATACAAGATGAGGCCCTTGATGACTCGCTAAAAACCTTTTTATCTGAAGTCCTCTTCATGGCTAGACAGGAAGTGGCTCTCAGATGGTTATCCCCAATAGCACCCTCTTTCGAAAACTGGGTCAAAAGAGTAAACAACGCCACTCCATACAAAAAGTTTGTGTATTTGCACAGAGGATCAAGCAAGAAATTCCACCTGGTTTGGGACAGGTGGAAGAATCGGTAATGCATGTACTCTCAATGCCAAGACTTGTAATCAAGGACATGAGTTAAATCTCTGTTTACCCTATAATGTTTGTTGACTTTTATTCGCAAGCCCTGACTTGTTATCCCTTATAAAGTTTATATCTCCCACTGCTCTCTTACAAATAGACAATTGCAACGTCTTCATGTATTATTCATCCTATACCTGTAATACAGCCATGCATGTATGTTTAAGATCTATGTACATATACATATGCCTTGTAAAATGCAAAATTCTGTTCAATAAACTTTTTTTATGTTTAAAAAAAATATAAATACAGTAGCTATGCAATAATATGCAATGGCAGCTTTCAGAGCAGATAAACTGTACTTTGGTAATTTGTAGACAAAGGATATGACTTGTGCAAAAAAGCAAATATGATAACTGTAAGTAGGAAAACACATTTTTATTGAATGTTATGTCCAGGGCTGTGGAGTCGGTCCAAAAATCCACCGACTCCGACTCCGACTCCTCAGTTTAGGATTCCACCGACTCCGACTCCGACTCCTCGACTCCGACTCCTCTAATTTGCATATTACAATTTTGTTGATTAAAAGTATGTAACATGAAATTCGTCTCTTAACTGCCAACGCTTAGGAATTTTACAAGACAACTGAAGTGAGAAGGATATGTAGACTACTATATTTATTCCCTTTAGACTAAAACTAGTCCTTGGTAAGAGTACTTGTAAAAGGTACAACCGGAACAAAGAACATCTATCAAGTGTGGGTGCATGTAAGAATGTGAGGAGATTGTAAACAGACAACACCTCTGTGTTCAATGTGCACAGCATTCTCAGTGGATTCCCTGCAGCTCTGTGGGGAGTGCATATGTAGAGTATAGTACTACTGTGTAACAAAGTAAACCTGAGACAGATGAAATTAAAGTTTTATACATACCTGGGGCTTCCTCCAGCCGCCTTCAGGATAATCAGTCCCTCGTTATCCTCCTCCGCCACCTGGATCTTCTGCTATGAGTCCTGGTACTTGAGCCAGTCGGGCGTAGCGCGTATGCACACACTCCGCCACCAGGAGCATACTACACCTGTGCAGCACTATTGCGCAGGTGCAGAATGTTCCAGGCTGTGGGAGCGGCATGCGGCCGGACAGCGCTGACTGGCTGAAGTACCAGGACTCATAGCAGAAGATCCGGGTGGTGGAGGACAGCGAGGGACTGATTAGCCTGAAGGGGGCTGGAGGAAGCCCCAGGTATGTATAAAACTTTACTTTTCATCCGTCTCAGTTACCCTTTAATTTGTAGTCACCAAACCAAATTTTAACAGCATATCAAATTATTTGATTTCATGAGCAAAGAGAGTGCATACATTTGCATAAATCAGCATCAATGCAGAATTTTTTTTATCTCGTTGACCATCTCTATTAGTGACACGGCTACACATCAGGCTTTATTCTTACAGCATAGATGTTATTTAGTATATATGAGATTCCTGTGTACACATCATATATACAGTCACAATCAGATATGTATATCTGACTTTAAAAATACGGGGACTGCTTTATTGAAGCAGCACAAGTAACTAATTTTGATTGGTTTATTTCATTTTTGTGGACTAAGCACAGCTATTACTGTATATATACATTATTTTTAATGACTATTATCTGAGAAATAGAACATTTTATCATATTTTCTATTTTAATTACAGTTACAAATTCATTAGGAGTCGGAGTCGGTGCATTTTTTCCCGACTCCGACTCCAGGCACCCAAAATTGCCCGACTCCACGACTCCGACTCCACGACTCCGACTCCGACTCCACAGCCCTGGTTATGTCAGAGTTTTTCCCACTAAGAACTCACTATAAACATAGAGCAGTACAGCATAATTATTATTATTATTTGATATACATTTCAAACAGTGACAGAAAGCTCATTTTGCACTTCTTGGTAACCATGGCAACAGACGTCTGATTGGAGTTATGACTGCCCAGAAATTCTAATTTTGCTGAATGACTAATTAGTTTTACAGAGCAGGAGCTATCGCTACTCACTTCCAAGACCTGCACTAATCTATTCGCTGGCTGACTGCAAACACAAAAAAAAAAAAAAAAAACACAGCACCATGTTTGATATGCGATTTCTTTTATCTTGCACTTCCATTGATTTGAATTTTAACCCAATCGCAAAAGCAGGAAAAAATGCGGCAGGCACTACTTTTGCGATTAGGTTAAAATCAAATCACTCCACCCTGTAAAGGGCACCACAATGGCTATGTTATACCCCTTCCCCTCTTGAGCGCATCCGGAAATGGAAGTCCTAACGACGCCACACACGGCAATTCCGTTTTGATGCAATTTTCGGCGAAGTGATTCCATTCATTACAATGAATGGGAATTGCAATGCATTTGCGTGTTTTCGTCAGCAACCATGCATTACAATCAGGGCCGGTTCTGTCACGAAGCAAGATGAAACACTTGCATCAGGCGCAGAGATTACAGGGGCGAGCATTTTTGTACTGTGAGCGAGGTGAAGAGGTCATCATTGGGGAAGAGCAGCTTGTTGTGCTGTGTGAGGAGTTTGACAGTGAGAGAGGAGGGGTAGGCAGGACAGCAGCAGTGTTTCATTTGAATTAAGTGAAGCAGAGTAAATTGTCGGGTGCTGTGCGATCATTCAAAATTGGTGAAGGGGGGGGGGGGCGCATCCTCACAAGTTTGCCTCAGGCAGCTAAAAGTCTAGGACCAGACCTAATTACAATTGCACAGTAAATGACGATGTCTGTATAAGGGACATCAGGCTATACAGTTTACACACTTCTGATGTCCTCGCAGATTGTGTCGTACCACATTCCCAAAAACATCTTACCTGGGCTTTCTTGCAGCCCCCGGAGTCATCCTGTGCCCGTGCCATCCTTCCAAGTCTCCACCCCACCCCTTGGCCAGTAGCAGCAAGCCCTGAAAGCTGGCCGGTCATGGCCAGTCGGAGGCTACTGTGCACCATGATTGCGCTCCCGTTGCTGGGAGAGCTTTGCGCATGTACAGTAGCGATTTTTGCGTACTGTGCATGAGCAGAACGCTCCCAGTATGGGGATGCTGCAAGGAGACACATGGGCAGCCAGTTTTGCAGGAGTTGCCGCTGATGGCCCGAGGGTCTCCGAAGGCACAGGCCAGCTCCAAGGAGCTCCAAGAGCCCCCAGTTATGTTAAACATGTTTTTACCTTTAGATTTCCTTTAATCATAGTGTCCTTGCGACTGGCAAAATGCAAGCTTTTTTTTTGTAATCTTATTGAAGCACATGCAGTGTGCCTCCAATACTTTTAGCCACAGACCCTGAACAAGCATACAAATCAGATGCCTCTTTTTTTTAAAAAAAAAACCACACCCGTGCTAAACACTTTGCACCGCTTTGTGAATCAGGCCCTTTGAGTCTCGATTGGGGCGCTAAGTCCACCACTCTTATTTTTAAACTGGTTTTAGTGTATTTTAATATTCCTGGCACTCAGGTTTGTTACATTATCTTCACACAACATTGGTTATCCTGAGTCACATGATGCAAAGACGCAGGTGGGGATTCCCTATAGGGATGCTCATTCGGATTCCGCGGAAATGCAATTTCCGAAATTCCGATCGGAAATTGCATTTCCGCATCGGAATGCGGAAATCGGTAATGCAAGTGCCGTAGGCGGATTTCCGCCGTAAATCGCGGAAATTTCCGCCGGAAATCATGGAAATTCCGCCCGACTTTAACATTGATTTTCTCAAAAACTATAAACTCTTTTTGAAAACTTTTTTTTGCATCTTGTTCACAATATTCTATTTAATAAACCCTGAAAATTTGGTGTTTCTAGGACTTAAGAGGGCTTTGCTATTAACCGCTAAAGTCGGCAGATTTTTACTGTAATGTAAAATGTAGAAAATCTGCATCTGCCTATTTTCTGCATTTTACATTACAGTAAAAATCCGCCGACTTTAGCAGTTAATAGCAAAGCCCCCGTAAGTCCCAAAACACCAAATTTTTAGGGTTTATTAATCAGAATCTTCTGAACAAGATGCAAAAAAAAAAAGTTTTCAAAAAGACCTTATAGTTATTGAGAAAATCGATGTTAAAGTCGGGCGGAATTTCCGCGATTTCCGGCGGAAATTCCGCCTTGGAATGCGGAAATTGGTAGCGGAAAGCGGAATCGGCAATCGGTACATGGCGGAATGCGGATTTACCGTAGAATCGGAAATTGGCATTCCGACCATCCCTAATTCCCTAGGACTCCTTCCCACGTCATTGGTTATCCTGCATCACATGATGCAAAGACGCAGGGGGGGGGGGGGGGGGATTCCCTAGGACTCCTTCCCACGTCATTGGTTATCCTGCATCACATGATGCAAAGACGCAGCTGGGTATTCCCTAGGACTCCTCCTTCCCATGTCATTGGTTATCCTGAGTCACATGATGCAAAGACGCAGGTGGGGATTCCCTATGACTCCTTCCCACGTCATTGGTTATCCTGCATCACATGATGCAAAGATGAAAGTGGGGTGCCCCAAGACTCCCTTTCCACATCATTGGTTATCTTGTATCACGTGACACAAAGATCTCAAATGTGGGGAGTGTAATGCAATTTGTTCCTTTACTGCTGCTCACAGACTTCTCTTCACTTCTCAATGAACAGACCTGAGATCGCCCAGAGTAGAGCTGCCAATGGCAGTGGCGGAGCTGCTACAGGTGGCCATTTTTACTTTTTTTGATACGTAAACCCCTAAAACACACCAAACACAGTAGCTATAATACTTGGACACTGGATTAAACAGGTTCTTGCAAAATAATAAACCTCTTAGCCAGAATTTGCTTTGACTAAGACAGTCTAGCACAGTGCCACAGGTAAACTATCCAATTTCTCTATTAGACAGCTTTATTTCATCTGCAGATCATCTCGCTCACACATCAAATATCTTTTTCTTTCCACAAGCAGTACTCGTGCCATTAAACCGAAAGCCTAATTTCAGCTTTTCCGTCCTTTCCTTAAAGCTATTCCCCACCATTATCAACCAGCCAGAAATCCGAATAAAGTTGCATGTTTCAAACCCAGTCAACGAGAAATCATTGGCACAAGCAGCCTAAAACGGATCGTTTAACGGGATGCAAAACTCCGACAGAGGCAAATATCTGGCTTCAAGCTATGAATGACACAATCTTCCTGTGATCTGAGCGGTATTTTCTCAAGAGGCCGCTAAACACAATAATTTGGGCCACTTTAGCTGAAATGACCATTTCTGAATAACAGATACTCTAGATGTAATGGGGACTGATGGAAAGCCATGAAAAAGTAACCCCATGGCCATATGACAGAGCCTGTGCAGGAATGAAGGTCAAAGGAGAACCTGTTTAAAGCTCCAACTTTCAGCCAAGGTGTTTAACCTTGTGTCAGGGACATTTTTTTCATACTTTAAAGGACAATTACATTGAAATGGACCTGAACTCAGAACTTCCTCTCTGCTCTGAAAGATATGCTACAGCATAGGCTCACAGTGGGATGTGGCAAAACAGTGGCAATGCACATTGACACTGCGTTACATTTGCATTAAGTAGGTACAGTGAAGCATACAGGCAATAAAAAGTATGCTTTCCTGTACCTGGTAACGTATCAGTTTAGAGGTAACGCACTGCAGCAGTTTGCTACCATAATGCTACACGTTACAATGCGGTGCTAATGCTGCACTGTAAACATTGCATAGACTTCTTATTGCAGTGCGGTTAGCTGTATTATAAGACTTTATAACGCAGATCCGCAGTGTTTTACTGTGAACCTAGCCTTAAAGAAAAACCATCGTTACAGCGGATACAAATCTTGCTATAACTCTGCAGGGTGTCCATTTCCTGCTTTCATGGAAGCAGACATAGGTTTAACATCCTATGTTTACAAATGATTGCCAAGGCAGCCAGCTGATACAGCAGAGGGATCAAATTACAACTTGTGATTAGTCACAGATGAGGGGAACTAGACAGGCTAAACTTTCCAAATATATACAGGGTGTATTTCTCTCTGTTATCCTTCTGTTCTGTGCAAGAGTTCAAGTCCACTTTAAAGAGAATCTGTACTCTAAAATTCTTACAATAAAAAGCATACCATTCTATTCATTATGTTCTCCTGGGCCCCTCTGTGCTGTTTCTGCCACTCCCTGCTGCAATCCTGGCTTGTAATTGCCAGTTTTAGGCAGTGTTTACAAACAAAAGACATGGCTGCTAACAGCATGTGATAGGCTGAGAGTAGCTCAGTCTCTGACTCATACAGAGCTTGGAGAGGGTGTGTATAGCTTCTGCCAATGACAAGCAGCACAGCACATTCCACACATTCCAGCCTCAGCCGACAGAGCCGACACAAAAAGAGAAGATTAGATCATATAACAGAGATAACACAGCTACTGTGCAACTAGAAAAGGCTGCAGTAACACAGACCACATTAGAACAGGTATAGGAACTTATAGGATAGAAGAAATAAGGCTGAACATTTTGTTACAGAGTCTCTTTAAGATTGCAGGAGCAATTATAAGGAGAATGGAAAAGCATTTAAAACTAAACTGCAAAATTCAAATAGCAATTGGTTAATAAATAAAAGTCAAATAAATCACAAAAACAATTTGGGGAGAAATCCATCAGCAGCCCCATCCTGTAGCACAGACCTCCAGAGCTGCATGCTGCAGATACCTCATAGTTGTCTGCATATAAATGAGAAGACAAATGGAATTGCCAGCGATTTCCTGGCCCTCTGCACCAATGAGAAGGCAGGAGAGCAATCATGGGGAGGTCAAGACAGGGCAAAGCAATGAAGGACAGGGCTGTGGAGAAGTCCAGGTATTCCCACAGCAGCTTGCATTAGAAGACTTAACCACTTCAGTACCAGCGGTTTCTGGCTCCTTAAGAAACCGATATTGGTGGTACCAAAATTTGGGTATACTGACAACAGAACGGAATTGCCGCTACTGCCATACGCACACACACACATCACCAGGGCCGGCCTTAGGTTTCACAGCGCCCTGAGCAGAACCAGATTTTGGTGCCCCCCCCCCCCCCCCAAATTCATCCTCTTCGCGTGTGAGCGCACCACACACATACACTAATGGGGGGGGGGGGGGGGGGGGATCTGCTGCCTAAATACACTAAAAGGGGATCTGCGACTGTAAGACTAGTAGCCTAAGCCTATATACACTAAAGGGGGGGATCTGCCTACAGTAAAGGTTAGATAGGTAGCTGCCCCCAGTATAGATTAGATAGGTAGCTGCCCCCCCCAGTATAGGTTAGATAGGTAGCTGCCCCCAGTATAGCTTAGATAGGTAGCTGCTGCCCCCAGTATAGATTAGATAGGTAGCTGCTGCCCCCAGTATAGATTAGATAGGTAGCTGCTGCCCCCAGTATAGATTAGATAGGTAGCTGCTGCCCCAGTATAGATTAGATAGGTAGCTGCCCCCCCCCCCCCCCAGTATAGATTAGATAGGTAGCTGCCCCCCCCCCCCCCAGTATAGGTTAGATAGGTAGCTGCCCCCCCAGTATAGGTTAGATAGGTAGGTTCCCTCAGTATAGTATAGATAGGTAGCTGCCCCCAGTATAGGTTAGATAGGTAGCTGCCCCCAGTATAGGTTAGATAGGTAGCTGCCCCCAGTATAGGTTAGATAGGTAGCTGCCCCCAGTATAGATTAGATAAGTAGCTGCCCCCAGCATAGGTTAGATAGGTAGCTGCCCCCAGCATAGGTTAGATAGGTAGCTGCCCCCAGTATAGATTAGATAGGTAGGTGCCCCCAGTATAGGTTAGATAGGTAGCTGCCCCCAGTATAAGTTAGATAGGTAGCTGCCCCTCCAGTATAGGTTAGATAGGTAGGTGCCCCCAGTATAGGTTAGATAGGTAGGTGCCCCCAGTATAGATTAGATAGGTAGCTGCCCCCCCCCCCAGTATAGGTTAGATAGGTAGGTGCCCCCAGTATAGATTAGATAGGTAGCTGCCCCCCCCCCCGTATAGGTTAGATGGGTAGGTGCCCCCAGTATAGATTAGATAGGTAGCTGCCCCCCCCCCCCAGTATAGGTTAGATAGGTAGGTGCCCCCAGTATAGATTAGATAGGTAGCTGCCTGCCCCCCAGTATAGATTAGATAGGTAGCTGCCCCCCCAGTACAGGCTAGATAGGTAGGTGCCCCCAGTATAGATTAGATAGGTAGCTGCCTGCCCCCCAGTATAGATTAGATAGGTAGCTGCCCCCCCAGTACAGGCTAGATAGGTAGGTGCCCCCAGTATAGATTAGATAGGTAGCTGCCTGCCCCCCAGTATAGATTAGATAGGTAGCTGCCCCCCCAGTACAGGCTAGATAGGTAGGTGCCCCCAGTATAGATTAGGTAGGTAGGTAGGTGCTCCCCTCCCCTCATACTGGAGGGGGAGCCGCGGGGAGGGCAGCCCGACCTCTCCCTCCCTTCCTCTCCGGGCCACCCTCCGTGCTCCCCCCTCCGATGCTGCTGCAGACTGCAGAGAGAACAACTCACCTCCCTGGTTCCGATCGCCGGCGCCTCTCACGGTGTATCACTTGCCGCTGGTCTCCTCTTGTACATTGACACTGATACACAGTAAACTTCCTGTTAAGCAGGAAGTTTATTGTGCATCAGTGACAATGTACAAGAGGAGACCAGCGGCAAGTGAGAGGCGCCGGCGATCGGAACCAGGGAGGTGAGTTGTTCTCACTGCTGGCTGCAGTCTGCACTCTGCAGGGGGGAGCACGGAGAGCGCCCGGAGAGGAGGGAGGGAGAGGACGGGCTGCTCTCCCCGCGGCTCCCCCCTCCATCACGGTGGCCGCACGGGGGGGGGGGGGGGGGCGGAGCGAGACGGACACAGCCAGCTACATGCGGCCAGGCGGCAGGAGCGCCCCCTGGAAGCCGGCGCCCTGAGCGATCGCACAGGTAGCTCAGGTCAAAGGCCGGCCCTGCACGTCACCTCAGCCCACCCACTCTGCCGTCTCTAAGGCCCAGTGCGCACCAAAACCACTAGCAGATCCTCAAAACGCTAGAGATTTCAGAGCGATTCTAGGCATGTTTAGAGACGTTTTCTAAACATGCCTAGCGGTTTTGGGAGCGTTTTTGTGTAGCAGATTACAAATATTGTTACAGTAAAGCTGTTACTGAACAGCTTTTGTAACAAAAACGCCTGGAAAACCGCTCTGATCTAGCGTTTTCCACAGCGGTTTGCGGTTTTCCTATACTTTACATTGAGGCAGAAACGCTTCTGCAAACCGCAAACGTGCAGCAGGAGGCACGTTTGCGGTTTGCTAAAAACCTCAAACCGTTGGTGTGCACCATCCCATTGAAATACATTAGCCAAGCATTTTCACTGGCGGATGCGGTTGGCGGATCGCTGCTAAAACCGCTCAGAGTGCACTGGGCCTTAGATGGCAGAGCTCTGTGATCCAGTCAGGAGCCGATTTCATTGGCACCTGACCATGTGATCAGTGTGAGCCAATGAAATTGGCTCACACTGATCACTGGGTCAAGGGCCAAGGAAAACAGCTACTGACTGGGTCATGGAGCTCTGCTGTCATAGCGACAGCAGGGCGAGTGTGTAGGGATGGTCGGAAATGCCAATTTCCGATTCCGCGGTAAATCCGCATTCCGCCATTGCCAAATACCGATTCCGCTTACCGCTACCAATTTCCGCATTCCAATGCGGAATTTCCGCCGGAAATCGCGGAAATTCCGCCCGACTTTAACATCGATTTTCTCAAAAACTATAAGGTCTTTTTGAAAACTTTTTTTTTGCATCTTATTCAGGAGATTTTGCTTAATAAACCCTGAAAATTTGGTGTTTCTAGGACTTACGGGGGCTTTGCTATTAACCGCTAAAGTCGGCGGATTTTTACTGTAATGTAGATGCAGAAAATAGGCAGATGCGGATTTTCTGCATTTTACATTACAGTAAAAATCCGCCGACTTTAGCGGTTAATAGCAAATCCCCCTTAAGTCCTAGAAACACCACATTTTCAGGGTTTATTAAGCAGAATCTCCTGAACAACATGCAAAAAAAAGTTTTCAAAAAGACATTATAGTTTTTGAGAAAATCGATGTCAAAGTCGGGCGGAATTTCCGCGATTTCCGGCGGAAATCCGCCTAACACACTTGCATTACCGATTATGCAATTTCCGATCGGAATTTCAGAAATTGCATTTCCGTGGAATCCGAATGAGCATCCCTAGCTGCAGCGTGGAGAGAGCGACACGATTGACGAGAGCAACAACAGCGGTGTGTGAAATCTATAACCCTGCCAGAAATAACGGCTCTCAATTAGCTTTCAATCACCGCCGTCCGAAAGCGGTTTATCTAAACCAGTGTTTCTCAAACCTGTCCTCGTAACTCACCAGCAGTGCAAGATTTTCAGGCAACCTCACCTATTGCACAGGTGGGGTAATTACTGTCTCAGCTACAGGGAATCCACCTAGCTGAGACTCTAATTATCCTACCTGTGCACCGTTGGGGAGTCCCGAGGACGCGTACGTTAAAAAAGGGCGTCAGGAAAAAAGGGCGCAGGGTTTTAAACGATAAGCATGAATAACGTTTAAAAAAATTGTGCTATATTTCGTTTAAAAATAATGTTTTATAAAGTTATAAATCATTAAATAATGTGTATGAAATCGGCAATTGTAAAAACGTTAATGTTCCCTGTTTAAAAAGTGAAATGTATAATAATGTTTTATAAAACATTAATAAGAATTTTACTAAAACTATACCTAACCCTACTCTCACACAAAACTCTCCCTGTACCTACCCCTAGACCCCTGGTGGTGCCTAAACCTAAGACCCCCTGGTGGTGCCTAAACCTAAGACCCCCCTGGTGGTGCCTAAACCTAAGACCCCCCTGGTGGTGCCTAAACCTAAGACCCCCCTGGTGGTCCCTAAACCTAAGACCCCCCTGGTGTTGCCTAAACCTAAGATCCCCCTGTGATAAGCATTAATAACGTTTTAAAAAAATATTGTGCTGTTTTTCGTTTAAAAATAATGTTTAAAAAATTATAAATCATTAAATAATGTGTAATCATGAGAAGCAGTTATAAAACATTAAAAGTCTCCGGGCGCCGCTTTTAAAACGTTATTTTTCTCCTGCGCCCTTTTTTCCTGTTGGGCGCCCATTAAACGATATTTATTATAGGAGTGAATGGCGGCGCCCTTTTTGTCCACCTGCCTCATGCGCCCAAATTTCCTGCCTCCGAAAGATACGAGAAACACTGATCTAACCCAATGATGACTTCATATTACAACTCTTGATTTTATAACTTAGATAATCAATACAGTAAAGAAACTAATTCTCACTGACCTCATCCACGTTTTCAAAGGCGTTGATGACATCATATGGCAAACAGGACAGGAGATCAATTACAAACCATGTCTTCAAGTAGTTCATTCGTATTAGCTTTGGGTCCGAGATGACCTCCCCGGCAGGTCCTACAAAGGTGGTGTGAAAATTGAGGACGATGTCCACCAGAAAAATGACATCCACGATGCTGTCCACCACCAGCCAGGCTATGTTGTTCTGTTTGGTTTTGAAGGACACATTGTAAGGGACCAGGATAGCAGTGTAAAACGTTAATATCAAGATGACCCAGTCCCAGGTGGTCTTGAAGACACAGTAATGAAGAATGATATGAGGAGGGGTTTTCGGGGCTTCTTGCTTGTATTGCGGAAGAATTTCAGAGCCGAGCTGCAGTACCTTAAAGATATGGGCAATGATAAGGACAATGCACTGGTCTCACCCTCACCTGTATCATCTATTGGGAACTGTGTTTTATGCAAAAAATGCAAAAATGCTTTCATTCATATTGTTTGACATTGCACTATGAAACAATTTGTAAGTTTTTTTCATTTTTTATTTTTTTTTATTTTTTTTTTACTTCAGTCACATTCATTCATTGTTCAACACATACGGCTTGATTCACGAAGACAAATAGCACGCCTTATCAGAGTTAACACGCTTTATCAGAGTACAGCATAGCGAGCACTACAAACTTATGCCTACTAATAGGGCAGGACGAATGGCGCTCTTGTCAATGCCAGAGCCCCTATAGGTTCGTATGCTACTCTGATAAGGTGTGTTAACTTTGATAAGGCATGCTATTTGTCGTAGTGAATCAAGCCCATTCAGTGTTCTTTATCACATTAAAATTCATCACTTCAAAGTTGTCATTTTTTATTAATATTTTTACTATGCATTTATATAGCACCAACATCTTCCCCAGCGCTGTACAGAGTACATTGTCATGCCACTGACTGTCCTCAGAGGAGCTCACAATCTAATCCCTACCATAGTGCTATGTCTATGTATGTATCGTGTAGTGTATGTGTCGTAGCCTAGGGCCAATTTAGGGGGAAGCCAATTAACTTATCTGTATATTTTTGGGATGTGGGAGGAAACAGAAGTACCCGGGGGAAACCCACACTGACACGGGGAGAACGTACAAACTCTGTCCAGATCGTGCCCAGATAGGACCCAGCGCTGCGAAACGAGAGAGCTAACCACTACGCCAACATTTTACTTTATTTCACTGCGGGTTCGGTTTTTTTTATTCTCTAGTCTCCTACACTGCACCTTAAAAGAAACTTAAAGTTAAATAAATGCACCCAATTTAACTTACCTGGGGCTTCTTCCAGCCTCCTGTTGTCCTCCCGATCTCTTACGGTCATTCCGCTCTGCTGCAATCAGTAGCTGGGCTCCTCTGAAGGCTGGGCTCCTCCTGATTGCGCTCCCAACCTTTGACAAGAGCGTTCTCTCTTCACTGCAGCCATGTTCTGTTCCATTCCTGCTAACCATGCCCAGTGCAAGTCACATGACATGCAGGAGCTCTTGCAAGTCACATGACATGCAGGAGGTCTCGGGAGCAGGAGGCAGGTAAGCAGCACAACACATGGCTGAAGTGAAGAGGACAGGAGACCTGGCCCAGTGCTAATCTGCAGTGTGGGGAGGGCCTGCTGTCGGAAAGGGGGATATTTTACAGGGCACCGGCCACACTTGCTGTGGGTAGAGTGAAGAATTTTTCACTGGGGGGGGGCGCACGGTTTGTAGTTAAGCACCTGCCAGGAAGAGCAAGTCAATTTTAAAAAGCCAGTAGCTCCTGATCGATTAGACATATTAGGAGATTTTTTGCTCACCACTAAGTCCAATAAGGTTTCTTTTACACTTTGGTGCAAGTGTGACTGTTAACCCATTAGCAGCTTTATTAGAGTTATCTTGTTTGAGATAAATGTAGTGCTTTTGAATTCAGTTGGCAGAACTTGTTGCGCTGTAAATTCTTGGGATGCTGTGATCTCTCTCTGCTAGCAGAAAATATAGAAACTGAAAGCAGAAGTCCTCTGTTATTGTCTCACGCTGCCCCTAGTGACAAGTGGCCATAAATGCACATTGCAGTGGTACTAATTAAAAGCAGGGAAATATGAGAAATTAAAAAAAAAGGTACTAAAATAAATTAGTTTTCCCCATGAGTCCAGTCATAAACACTGGCGTCCTGTAATCTTATTACACAAGCACAGATGCTGTGCGTTTTCTGTACGCTACATGGATTCAGATGAATAAAACCTATAAAAACCTTTTAAAACTCCTCCATACAGTTATATACGACATGTTATTTTGCACTGATGGCTTTTCTCACTAATGAATCACAAAGTAATAGAGATCTATGAGCAATCGTGTTCTCCATTGGGGGAATTAATATCGTGTAAACAATCAATACCTCATTAATCCAGATAACGACATAATCCATAGGATAAAGAGAGGCCTATAGTACATTTTACAAGTCGAGCACATTCCTTGTTTACGTGATTTGTGGGACAGAGATATACCGTATGCAGCGCCTGCTGTACTCCAAAGACATTAGTAGGTTATGGTCAGCGCTGCGTAATAAGTTGGCGCTTTACAAATACAATAAAATAAATAAAATGGGCAAGGCAGGATGGGGCAGCCAGCTAGATACGGCTAGCGCATACGAGTAGGCACTTGTGGCAGATTAAACCTTCACACAGAGGCGTAGCTATGGGGGGGGGGGGGGGGCAAGGGGGGCACACATGTCCCTGGGTCGCAACACTGTGAGGACACTCAGCGCAGTTGCCACACCTCCTTATGCATGAGAGGTGGTTCGCTGGCTGCCCAGAAGTGCCGCTGCTTCTCTCCCTCCCTCTGCAGAAGAGTTCAGGATTATTAACAGCAGCAGAAAAGCGGGGCACATCTGCCTATCTAAAGGTGGGCACATCTGGCTATCTGAATAGAGGAAGGGGGCACATATGGCTATCTATATGGGGAGGGGGGGCTCAGCTGGCTATCTAAACAGCATTTGACTCCACCCACGACCACATTCTGATGTGTGGCCACACCCATTCTTGTCTTTGTCCTCCCCGGGCGCTGACAACCCTAGCTATGCCTCTGCCTTCATAAACAAATATAGAAGACTGGCACTTCTACAATTAGTATTTTTTTTCCAGCTGATGTAGGCCAACGTTTTGGGGCACGGAAGTCCCTTCTTCAGGGCAATTAAGGCTGTGCTATCCGGATATCTCCCAGTAAACCTGTGCGAGGTGGGCGTCAATCTTACCTGTCTGACGTCTTCTTCTTCCGTCCCTCGGCGCCTCCCCACAATGCACTCCACACGCGTCACGTGATTTCAAACACTTCCTACTTCAACCCGGAAGGAGGAAGTGTTTGTAATCACATGACCGCCACTTGGACCGCATCATGGGAGGCGCCGAGGGACGGACTGAAGAAGACATCAGACAGGTAAGATTGACCCCCCGCCCAGGTAACTGGGAGATATCCGGATAGAACTATCCGGATGTCTCCCGATTCCGGATTTGAGTAGCTCTGCTTGTAATAATTAGGAGTACACATGGAAAATACCTTCTGTATCTATTCATAGATGCTTAGTGACCACTAGCTGCCAGATCACTCCTACACCCCCCCCCCCCCCCCCCCCTCCCACCAAGTGACTATTCCAGACTGTTCACAATCAGATAAGGAGCGCTTAGTAATTGTTTTAACCAAACGCATGGGGAGCTGTGCATATAACAACACTTTATTGACACACGCGGTATCTAACATGCCCCCCACAGCCGGCTGTGACAGTGGGGGGGCATGTTAGTCACCTCCATGACGGGGCCTGAAGTAGGGTTTTTAAAAAGTATTTTAATTCAAGCAACCAATGCGGCATTCAAACTGTTAAAATAAAGAAAGAGTCTTGGCGTGTGTGACGGACAGAAGCTGCGGCGGAGAGGTCCTTGGAGGACTAAGCACTTGTCATTTCCCTGCTCTCGCCTGCCGTAATGGAATGTCTATGAGCAGACAAGGGCCATCAGATATGCTACAGGGGGGACGCTGGGAATTCACCAGATAACACATGTAATTCAAAAGAAGTGACATTTGAAATGTTAAACTATGCGCAGGTCTGCGGCCCGAAAATTCCTGCATAAAAGACGCCGTTTATCTTACGAAAACAAGAAAAAAAAAAAGTAATCCGCAACAGAAAATACATATAATATTCAGCAGAACGCCAGTCAGAAGGTTAAATAATTCTGTCACCTGGGTTAAAGCGATATTCCAAGCCTGGAAGGTTGGTGAACACTGCGTTTTCTTGGCCAATGAAGCAGAGTCTTAATTCTACTCTGAAGAGAACTCCAAACTTTCTTATGATGAAAGTACTTGAACAGAGGCGCCAAAATAGGTTAACACTGTTTTAATTTCCGTTTTTTAAAAAAGGATGTAGGGGTGGACTTACCTCATCAGTACACAGACACAATTCTGTTATTTTATGTCAAAAATGAACATTAGGTACTTCACACTGCAACGTGTTTCACAGGTGTCATCCCGCTTCATCAGGCAAATAAAGGAGCAAAACTAGTTAACCACTTGCCGACCAGGGGATATTACAGTGATCGGTGCTGCGTGGGCTCTACAGCCCGCAGCACCGATCAGGAGTGCAGCAGGGCGATCAGACTACCCCCCTTTTTTCCCCACTAGGGGGATGTCCTGCTGGGGGGGGGGTCTGATCGCCGCCAGCTGCATTTGCTTAGCGGGGGGGGGGGGCTCTTCAAAGCCCCCCTCCGCAGCGTTCTCCACCGTCTCGCTGCTCCCTCCCTTTCCCTGTGAGCTGCGCAGGACGGATTTCCGTCCTGCGCATTGAAGGATAGGCTTCAGCCTATCATATCCCGGCGATCCCCGGCCAATCAGAGGCCGGGGATCGCCGATCTGCCCTACGGCGCTGCTGCGCAGCAGCGCCGTATGATGTAAACAGCGGGGATTTCTTCCCCGTGTGTTTACATTTTGCCGGCGAGCCGCGATCGGCGGCTCTCCGGCTGTTCACGGAGACACCCTCCGTGAACTGACATGGAAAGGCCGCTCGATCGAGCGCCCGTTTCCATGGTAACCCGCAGACGACCAGTTTACGCCAATCGGCGTTAGTTGGTCGTCAAGAGGTTAAAGGGAACCTAAACTGAGGATATGGATTTTTCCTTTTAAAATTATACCGGTTGCCTGGCTCTCCTGCTGATCCTGTGTCTCTAATGCTTTCAGCCACAGCCCCTGAACAAGCATGCAGATCAGGTGCTCTGACTGAAGTCAGACTGGATTAGCTGTATGCTTGTTTCACGTCTGTGATTCAGCCACTACTGCAGCCGAGGAGATCAGCAGGACTGCCAGGCAACTGGTATTGTTTAAAAGGAAACATCCACATCCAGGGGCGTAGCTAGAAATCACTGGGCCCCCCTGCGATACTTTGGATGAGGCCCCCTCCCGCCAACCCACCCCATGCTTTCTGCACAAGTAAACTGAGAACCAATGTTAATCAATTGGCTAGAGCATGTTTTGCCCATGCAGATAAAAACTGACAGCAGTAAAGCATTGCAGGCATTTTCTTTATCAATTACATTAGTTGTGATAAAAAGGTGCATGTTTTCACACCTACAGACACACATGGTGTACAGAAAACGCATACGGAAAACTGACAGACGATTGTGCTCCCAGCCGCAGCTTATTACACTCACTCTGTCCATCTCTGATGGAACAGAACTGCCTCTGCAGACTTTATCCAGCATCACTACAGAACACAGCACTTGGGGAGGGGAGGAGAGGTTGGGGGCTGGGCGCTGTACAGAGGAGCCTGCTGCACACTGAATAGGGACTATCTACAAATCTTTGTCTACAAAACTTTGTATGATTTGTTATCAGTAGCTGAGCAGATGCAGTCATCAGAACAGTTGTGCAGAGAATAGAAAAGTTTTACTCTCTGTACCCATAGTTATCAGTCTCTCAGGACGGGGCCCCCTGTGGCTTCTGGGCCCCCCTGCGCTGCATCCCTTGCAGGGTCTATTGTTACGCCCCTGTCCACATCCCTCTCAGTTTAGGTTCCCTTTAAGGTCTGGTATAAAGCCAAGCGCCTCTGTGTGGAACCTTCATAGTTAAAATGTAGGAGCACACATTTGGTTCACAATAAGTAATAAGTACCAGTATTACTTTTAGCAATCCATTTTCAAATTTAAAAATCTTATTTTGTAGCTGTGCTTGCCTGCAGCTCTACAGATTCCCAAACAAATGTAAATTCTCTACACTGGCTACTGTCCTGTTCAGAAAGCAAGGTCTTAAAGAGAACCCGAGGTGGGGTTCTAAGAATTCTAACATCACACAGAGGCTGGGTCTACATATACTGCCCAGCCTCTGTTGCGATACCAATCCCCCATAAGCCACTCCCCCTGCGCTCTGCTATGCTCCCATAAATCACCCAGCCGTGCTGTCGACACACAGCTGTCGCAGCCGGCTGTTTACTTCTGTAAGTGTCAGTCTCGCCGCTACCCCGCCTCCTCCAGAGCGCTGCTCCCCGCCCGTGGTCCTTTCTTCCAATCAGCGGGGAGGGAAGGGCCGCAGGCAGGAACCTTATATAGGAAAAACACAAAATGCTCACAAATGTTTTTATTTTATTTTTTTAATCCGGCGATTGCGTTCGCATTTTTAACAACAAATACATTAGGCTTGATTCACTAAAGGGTGCTAAGTGTTAGCACGGCAGTGAAAAGTCGCTTTGCATGTGCAAACTACTTAGCACCCAAGTTAGTACGTGCAAACTACTTAGCACCCAAATTATCACGTGCAAAGCCTTCACACTTTAGTGAATAGAGCCCAGTCTATTTGACTGTGTGGGCAAAGCTCCATTGATTTCAAGGCTTTGCATGTGCAAACTAGGGTGCTAATTCGGTTGCACGTGCTAACTAGGGTGCTAATTCGGTTGCACGTGCTAACTAGGGTGCTAAGTAGGTTGCACGTGCTAAGTAGGATGCTAAGTAGGTTGCACGTGCTAACTAGGGTGCTAAGTAGGATGCACGTGCTAACTAGGGTGCTAAGTAGGATGCACGTGCTAACTAGGGTGCTAAGTAGTTTGCACGTGCTAACTAGGGTGCTAAGTAGGATGCACGTGCCAACTAGGGTGCTAAGTAGGATGCATGTGCCAACTAGGGTGCTAAGTAGGATGCACGTGCTAACTAGGGTGCTAAGTAGGATGCACGTGCTAACTAGGGTGCTAAGTAGGATGCACGTGCTAACTAGGGTGCTAAGTAGTTTGCACGTGCTAACTAGGGTGCTAAGTAGGATGCACGTGCCAACTAGGGTGCTAAGTAGGATGCACGTGCCAACTAGGGTGCTAAGTAGGATGCACGTGCCAACTAGGGTGCTAAGTAGGATGCACGTGCCAACTAGGGTGCTAAGTAGGATGCACGTGCCAACTAGGGTGCTAAGTAGGATGCACGTGCCAACTACTTAGCACCCTAGTTGGCACGTGCAAAGCTTTTAGGCGTGATAACTGAGTTGTGTCACACTCTTGTGAATCAATCCCATTGTATTTTTTCTTTTCCGGGTCAAAGAGTTAAAAAACGGAAATCGCTCTGCAAAAGCACTCTGCACAAAATCGTACCGCACAGTGGAGCGCCGGGAGGGGAAAAAAATGCTTAAAATTGTTTTAAAAAATTGAAAATCGCTGCTGCCGTCAGCGATTTCGATTTTAGATGTGAAGAAAGCCCAAAGGTTATTATGCTGTTGCTTTTCTTTTAGAGCAGAGAGGAAGTTGTGAGTTCAGGTCCGCTTTAGTGATGAACCTCCTCTGCAGACATCCCCGCTGCCTGGACAAGATTGCTCTGTGTACACCGATGTAATAAGCCTAGAATGAGTTTCTAGTCGCTAGCTGCGGCCGAGATGGTAATTTATCACAAGAGCCACTCTATCTGCTGCAGAAACCAGGCAATCTAACTCCTCTCCTGTGTTCAGCCAAGTTCCTGCACAATATCTACAGCAGCCTGCGAGATCCGCAGCAGGTAGAGTCCTCCACATCCCTCCTTTATTTCCCCCCTTAGACGGGATGAACACCGGACCACTCAGCTGTGTCAGAGCAAGCTGTGCCCCTGAATGCAAATGGCTCTCCGCCGCAGCCGCCTTAAACAAAGACAGAGGGAGAATATTAAAGCAGGCGCTGAGAGTTCCATCCGCTGCCCACATCATCCCCACCGCGCTCCAATATATCTGCATTACCCGGCGGCGGCTGACAGTCGTATGCTTTGTATCATTATGAATAAAGTGCATGCGATGCGGGCGATACACAGGAACGCAGCCATGCATGGGAATGAAAACAGCGGCGGAATCGCTGCTTGCGCTCATAAAATGGTTTTGTGTTCGACATCTCTGTCTTCTTTCTGAGTAACGGTTATTTTGTTTTGGCATCCAATGCGGCAACAGCTGCTTAAAGGGACTCCGAGCAGTACAGATGCATATCATTTTAAAGCTCTCTTTCTCCTCTTTCCAATGATATATAAACCGCCGCCCTACACCTTTTAGTTTTCGCTATATTCGCGATTGAAATTGCCGCGACAATTTAGGTGTCGCCAGAAAGAGGAGAAAGAGAGCTTTAAAATGATATCCATCTTTCCATAGTTACTTGTATTACAGAGGGCGACACTTTCCCCAGTGTCAGCAGCTCCATTCAGCAGAATGGAGCTGCTGACTTTAGGAAAAAGTCGCCCTGTGTAATGCAATGTAACTATGGAAAGATAGATATCATTTTAAAGAGACTCCGTAACAAAAATTGCATCCTGTTTTTTATCATCCTACAAGTTCCAAAAGCTATTCTAATGTGTTCTGGCTTACTGCAGCACTTTCTGCTATCACAGTCTCTGTAATAAATCAATGTATCTTTCCCCTGTCAGACTTGTCAGCCTGTGTCTGGAAGGCTGCCAAGTTCTTCAGTGTTGTGGTTCTGCTATGAACTCCCCCTTTCAGGCCCCTTTCTGCACACTGCCTGTGTGATATTTATATTAGTGCAGCTTCTCTCTGCTCTCTTATCTTTTAGAAGCTGGATAAATCATCCTCTGAGCTGGCTGGGCTTTCACATACTGAGGAAATTCAGACAAGGGCAAAGCTGTTTGCAGGAAGAAAAAAGAGCAGCCTGAAACTTCAGTGCATGAGAGCAGAAGGGGGAAAGAAACACACAAATGATCTCTTGAGATTCAAAAGGAAGGGTGTATACAGCCTGCTTGTGTATGGATGTATTTTCTATGTGTGGACATACTGTACATCAACCTACTTCCTGTTTTGGTGGCCATTTTGTTTGTTTATAAACAAACTTTTAAAAACTGTTTTTAACCACTTTTAATGAGGTGGGGAGCGGCGAAATTGTGACAGAGGGTAATAGGAGATGTCCCCTAACGCACTGGTATGTTTACTTTTGTGCGATTTTAACAATACAGATTCTCTTTAAAGCTCTCTTTCTCCTCTTTCTGGCGACACCTAAATTGTCACCCTACGACTTTTAGTTTTCTCTATTTTCGCGATTGAAATCGCGGTCGCGGCAATTTCAATCACGAATATAGCGAAAACTAAAAGGCGTAGGGCGGCGGTTTATATATCATTGGAAAGAGGAGAAAGAGAGCTTTAAAATGATATGCATCTTTCCATAGTTTCTGCACTGCTCGGAGTCCCTTTAAAGAGAATCTAACGAAAAAAAGTTCCCCTGGGGGGTAGTCACCTCGGTAGGGGGAAACCTTTGGATCCCATCGAGGCTTCCCCCGTCCCACGGCAGTCTCGCTGCAGCCCAACGCACCGCCGACAATTTGTCAGGCCGTGCAATATTTACCTTCCCTGGCTCCAGCGGGGGCGCTGTTGCGGCTCTCTGCTCGGAAATAGACGGAAATAGCCGATCTCTGTCGGGTCCGCTCTACTGCGCAGTCACAGGAGGCTTGCGCCTGCGCATTAGAGCGGACTGACAGCGATCGGCTATTTCCGCCTATCTCCGAGCAGAGAGTCGCTACTGCATCTGCGCTGGAGCCGGGAAGGTAAATATTTACATCGGGGAGCTTTATCGCTGCCGCCGTGGGACACAGGAGGACGGGGGAAGCCTAGATAGGATCCGGAGGCTTCCCCCTACTGAGGTGAGTACCCCCCTAGGGGAACTTTTGTAGTTACAGATTTTATTTAACACAGACAATCAGGCTGATAAAGGGTAACTGTAGTAAACAGATTCTAGGATTCTAAAATAAACACCTGTAAGGTATTAGCATGCTTAAAGGGACCCCGAGCAGTAAAAATAAACAAAATCAGTACTTACCTGAGGCTTCCTCCAGGCCACCGTAGGTCGGGAGGTCCCCCAGCGTCCTCCTGGCTCCTCTCCCGGTCCCGCTGCAGAATACACCACCGGCGACACCCGGGCCGAGTGTCGGGCTGACACTTCCTTATCGGTCCTCACGCCGGCCGGAGTGACAGTACTGCGCATGCGCTGTTTAGAGTTACAAAACCACGCATGTGCAGTAATGTCACGCCGGCCATAGCGGCTGGCGTGATGACACGTAGCGTCACAGGTATACAAAAAAGTCATTGGCTTCCCCCTAAATTGGCCCAAAACTACAAAACATACACTACATGATACATACATAGACATACGACTATGGTAGGGATAGATTGTGAGCTCCTCTGAGGGACAAGACAATATACTCTGCGCTGCGGAAGATGTCATCGCTTTATAAATACTGAATAATAATAAGAGTATAGATGTAATTTAATTGACTAGTGATTTGCCAAGATGCATTGTGGGATAGCTGTACAGAGCATAGATGCTTGCATGTCAAGATCACTAACAATGCAAATCTAGCATCTGTGCATAGCTTTCCAATGACACCAGTCCATTATATAACATGTTGTTCCCCAATATACTTTCCTCTGGCCTGGAAACCATGTTTCCTGCCTAGTGGCCGCTGTACATTACCTCAGCAAGGCGGGAGTGCTTGTGGACATTTTCCCCTTTATGGACGGTGGGAGCGAGCTGCTGTAAGACCCCTCTGCTGCTTGTCAGAGCTCTTGTTAGGCGTGCTAATTTCCCCCAGCCTGGAATAGAAATATCAAGTGTTAATATAACAGTTTACAAGGGAACAGGAAGTCTGTCCCCCGCATTTGGCTTCCTCAGCATAACAGACTATACTGTTGGTTCCCTTAAAATGTTTGTAATGCTCACAGCTCTCATCTCACAGGCCTGGTGCACACCAAAAACCGCTAGCAGATCCGCAAAATGCTAGCAGATTTTGAAACGCTTTTTCTTCTTTTTCTGTAGCGTTTCAGCTAGCATTTTGCGGTTTTGTGAAGCGTTTTTGGTGTAGTAGAACGCCTGGCAAACCGTGCCGTTTTTCAGAGCGGTTTGCGTTTTTCCTATACTTAACATTGAGGCAGAAACGCCTCCGCAATCCAAAATCTGCAGCAGCCCGGGAGTATGCGTTTCTGCAAAACGCCTCCCGCTCTGGTGTGCACCAGCCCATTGAAATACATTACCCTAGCGGATCGCAAACCGCAGCAGAACCGCTCTGGTGTGCACTAGGCCACAGAGCTGACAGCAAATAGAAGAAGACATATTCCTGCTAGTGGCCACTATGGATGGTCAATTAGATGCAAATAATTGCAAGTTGATGCAGCATTATGCAAATTTATGCAAATCAAAACCTGCTGAGGTAATATTTAAAGCGCTAGTCTGCTTTAGGCCTGAAACCCACTAGGAACGATTTTTCTGAGCGCTTTGCGATTTGAAAACTCTTGCTAATGTAATGCTATGGGTGTGATCCCACTTGGGCAATGCCATTTTATAAAAATCCCCCATAGCATGGCATTAGAAAGCGCTTATTCAAATCACTAGCGATTAGAAATCGATCCTAGTATGTTTCTGGCCTTCAGGGACCCAGCAAGAAAATTCATAGGGAATAGTTCTCCAATCACAGCACCCTCTAAATGCAGAAAGCGTTGTGATTGGCCCAATAGTGTGGGCGTAGTTTACTACAACCTATTGGAAACCTAGCACTTCAAGAGGGTGCTGCCCACCCAATCACGTTAGCTGAATTTCCCTGTGAAGTTTCCTGCCAGGTCCCCTAAAGTAGACTAGCGCCAGATTTATTTGGTCCATTTTCAAGCTGCATAAATTTGCATGCAAAATTTGCACAATTCTGAATCAAATTGAAATTATTTGCGCATCCTTGACCATCCCTAGTGGCAGCACGCACACATAAAGCTCTTTTCATGCAGGGACGGATCGGGGGGAGGGGGGGGGGCAGGGCAGGCAGGTATCCTAGTTTGTTGAATTCTTAAAAAGGCGGCAAAATATGGATGGGGAAATAAACTCTTGGCAGTTGGCAGCATTGGTATGCGGGCGCGGGAGCGTGATGCGTCGGCGCGTCTGGCTTATGTGTCGCTGGTAATGACGAGTGAGACTCGTCATTACCAGCAGGGAGATCTCTAGCTCTCTAGCTCCTCCCTCTGTATAGCAATCCCTCCCCTTCTTGGGTGGCGATTTACTGACCCCCCGTTTGTTGCAATCCCCCCTTTCTTCCACCTCTGGGGGTCGCAATTTACTTACCCCCCCCCCCCCCCCTGCAGCCATCCCTTATTCGGTGTAATAATACATACCGAGCCTTCGATCCTGCGGAGGGATGTCACAGAAGCTCTGCAGCTCCGTCTTCCCTGCTGAGGACACAGACACTCTGCTTGGTGACGTCACTAAACCGCGTGTCTGTGTCCCGACAGAGAAGAAGGAGCTGCAGAGCTTGTGTGACATCCGCAGGATCGAAGGCTCGGTATGTATAGTTACACCGGGCAGGGGATGGCTGCGGGGGGAGGGGGGGTTGCCACATGGGGGAGTTCTGTAAATCGCCACCCTTGAACAGTAGGGATAGGAGCGTAGGCGCCAAAACCTGACCTTGCCCCAGGCGCAACTTGGTCTAGATCCGTCCCTGTTTTCATGAGTATTTCACTTATGAGAAGAACCATACTAGGATAACTAAAAACCAGTGCTCCTTAATATTGTCACTTCATACCACATGACTGTTTGACTAGCGATTCTGACAGCCAATGAGAACAACTTAGTAAAGGTGGAGGGGCGGGCATTATATATACCTTTTTTGCCGCATATTGCAACATTGCAAAGAGGGTGGTTAAGGTTTGGAGGGTACGTTTATGCACCCCCAGGGGGTATTAGGGTTAGGCACCACATGGGGGTCTTAGTGTTAGGCACCACCAGGGGAGTCTTAAAGCCCATTTCCACTAGCCACCGCGCGCGGCTGGGAGACGCGCGGCGGCACTTCCGGATTCTCGGGTACGCAGCCGAATCCCAGAAGCCGTGCCATGCACGGCTATGGGATTCGCAGCCTCCTGCACGAAAACTGAGGGCAATGCTCGCCGAATCGCTAGGGCAAGCAATTCAGCCAGCGGGGCCATTATTTTCTATGGCAGAGTTTCCCCGAGCGATTTGCCTGTTTGGAAACTCTGCGGATTCGGCCCGGTTTCTGCGCTAGTGGAAACGGGCCCTTAGGGTTAGGCACCACCTAGGGTGTGATAGTTTTAGGCACCACCAGGGGGGTCTTAGGGTTAGGCACCACCAGGGGGGGTCTTAGGGTTAGGCACCACTGGGGGGGTCTTAGGGTTAGGCACCTCCAGGGCGGTCTTAGTTTTAGGCACCACCAAGGGGGGGTCTTAGGGTTAGGAAGCACCAGGGGGGGTTTACGGATAGGCACCTCCGGGGGGATCTAAGGGTTAGGCACCTCTGGGGGGGATCTAAGGGTTAGGCACCTCTTGGGGGGATCTAAGGGTTAGGCACCACGGGGGGGTCTTAGGGTTAGGCACCACCGGGGAGGGCTTAGGGTTAGGCACCACTAGAGGGTTCTGTGTGAGAGTAGGGTTAGGTTTAGCGATAGTAAAATATTGGTAAACATTACCGATTTTTTTACTATCGAAATCCAGCATAAGAATATCGCTAATAGTAGTGATATTCTACTAGCAGCGATCCCCTTGTGCCCTTTTTTCCAGGCGCCTTTTTTCTTGTATGCGATTTGGGCACCGGGTCACTTTAAGCAGCTGGCCCTCACTGTATATTATAGAGAAGGAGATGTATCTGAGCACTGAACAGTTTTTATTGGCTGGCTGGAGATGCCTTTGTGTCTCTGGAACAAGCTGCTATCTGATTAGCGCCATTACAGGAAGGAAAGCTTATCTGAGGGTAAAATACACACTGCTTCCTGTGAGCTAAACAGCCGAGAATCCCAGCTGAAGCCATTACTCAGTGGCCTGGCTTGGAATTCATCACCCGCTGAGATAAAAGGTCACAAATGGCCTTATGCAGCACAGGTCAAACAATAACAAGGGCATCTCTCTGGATAGATCTGGGGCCATGTACTGTAGGTACCAAACGACTTGTAATAGTCTGAATTGGTCAATGATTTTATATCAGTGGATGCAATGGACAACCACTGGATAATGACCAGTGGCCTACAAACAGCCATGGGCTCCTATGCAAATTTCACACTGCCCCCTCCTGTCCCGATTCATGAAAAAAGGCAAAGGAGCCCTTACCGAAAACAAAGGGGGCTGACGTAGGCACCTGTTATAAAAGCAGCAAAAAAAGGCAAATTTGGGTGCACGGTGGCAACTGCTATCGGGCGCCTCCAGGCACCGAAATGTACCTCCTCTGCCACAAATCGCAGCGATTTGAGATAGGGAAGGTACATTTTGACACACATCTCAGTTTTCCTTTAAAGGAAACATCAGGCAATATCCTCTCCATCTACTTACCTGGGGCTTCCTCCAGTCCCTGGCAGCCGCCATGTCCCACGCCGCAGCTCAGTTCTCAGCTGCCGGCCCCAGATCCCCGCCAGTGCAGAAGGAGACCTCGAGGTCGCCCTCTACTGAGCCTGCGCAAGCACCGCTGTCAAGAAAGTCCACGTTCTCCGGACTGTACTGCACAGGCACAGTAGTTCTATGCCTGCACAGTACAGTCCGGACAACGTGGACTTGATTGACAGCGGCTCTTGCGCAGGCTCAGTAGATGACAGCCTGGCGAGACATCTTGCCGGGACCGGCAGCTGGGAGCGGAGCTACGGCGTGGGACATGTCAGCAGCAAGGGGCTGGAGGAAGCTCCGGGTAAGTAGATCGGGGGAAGGGGGGTAGGGAATATTGCTTGATGACTCCTTTAAGGAATAAATACATTTTATAATTATGCATACATGTGTATTTTGATTTTACATTTTTTTGTTGATAGGTGTTGGATTAACGTGTGTATTTAATTTTTTTTTTTTAATTCAGCCTCACTATCTATCTCACTATCCACACATCACCCTTGCTGTAGCATGCTGCGACGTCACATGACCTCTGACCTTCCAGGCTGAACGATCTGCAATCAGCAGCCCTGCATCACACCACCGCAGCAAACTGCTGAGCGGGAGCATATGGAAATCAAGAGAAAACATCTCTATTTGCATAAATTGATTATCTCCAGGAGATGCAGGATGCGGTGGAAGCTGGCAGGAGCAGAGGTGACAGGAGGTGAAGCTAAAACAGTCCCGGCACTCAAAGATACGCAGAACGGTGACAGCAAACAAACAGCGACAGGCTTATGTAACTCTGCATCCCTGGAACACTGCGGAGAAAGATGAGCCTCCAGGGGGGCTTAACGACAGCCAATGAGACTCCCTGCGAAATTGTCATGGGGCCCCCAGAATCCAACCTCCCCCCCCCTCCTCTCCACACCCCCTCCCATGCACACCCCTTGCCCCAAGTTAACATGCAAGCAGAATAGCACAGGGACCAAGGTAATATTAACTGCTCCAGTGCTGCGGGTTTCTTCCAAGCATCACAGCATTCTTGGCTACCATTCGCCATTTCCCGATCACGTGACTCCCATCGGTCATGTGATTGGAAGCCATCGAATGGCAGCTGTGATGCTTGGAGGAGACCCATAATGCTGTAGCAGGTAAACATTACTCCACTACCTGTGTTATTCTGCATGTGGGTGAGTAGAGGTAGGAGGAGTGGGCCCACACAGCCCTTGGGCCCCACAGCTGTTTCAGGGGCCTTAGGGGTTATTGTTACGCCCCTGTCTCCCTAACCATACACATATTTACTTAATCAGTCCTGAGGGTTTGTTCACACTGCAGGCGTTTTCGGCTTTTCTTCGCCCGCCTGCGGTTTTTCAAAACGCCCCCCGACCGCATGGCCAATGAATTTCTATGAGAAGGTTCATATCAGCGCTGGTCGTGCGCGATGCGGTGCTCGTTTCGATTCCGCCTCAATGGAAGGTATAGGAAAATCGGCGAACGCGTACAAAAACGCGCATTATTGCGATTGCGTTGTTAAGAATACATACATTGCATTTATTATTTTCCAGGTAAAAGAGTTCACTTCCTGACTTGCGTCAGGGAGTGAATTACAAAACCGCTCGGAGAAAACGCTTAGAAAACCGCTAAGCACAAAAACAAATTGCCAACTCAAGCGCCGGGAGTCGAAAAAAACCCCAACGCGGACGGACACGCGAACGGAGCGCAATGTGAACAAGGCCTGAAAGAGGGACAAATGAGGAAGAAAGAGGGACTGTTGGTTTTGGTTTCTAAAGAGGGACTGTCCCTCCGAAAAACGGGACAGTTGGGAGCTGTGGCTGTGAGCCCCGGTAAAACATTTCCACGTGTCGGAATATGCGAGGATAAAAGCGGCATTATACAAACCCTTTGATGAGTCATCTTCGATAGGTTGCTTAAAGGCTGTGATGTCGCTGAAAGTGCAAAGAAACAATACCACTTTGTCCTGCTCATTTCTGATGGGGGCGATCTTCACAAAGAACCACACCGGAGTCCCTGAAAGACAAGACAACATCAGATGCTTCAAACCAGGCGCATTGTCATCACAGGTGCAGAGTTCAGCGCTAGAATACGGTACGGATCATTAGGGAACAGCCAGTCCACCGCTTCCTGCTAGGAAAGGAATTACCAATAGAAAAGAAATGAGTCTTTTGAAAGCCGTGAGATCATTTTGTCAAATCAGCTTGAGTAGTGACCTTCAGGACCCGTTTCCACTGGAGCCTAATCGCAGCGGTTAAGGCAAGCATGAAGTGAAAATAAACTTATGATATAATGAATTGTATGTGCAGTGCAGCTAAGAAATAGAATACTAGTATCAAACAAAAGAGTCTCATATTGTTTCCCAGGACAGGAAGAGTTAAGAAACGTCAGTTAATATCCATGCAAAAGAGCTTCTTTGAGCAATTCGACTAAACTTGGGTCCAATACAATCCTGTTTTCTGAAGCACTTAAACAGCCAAGAAACAATAAGAGACAGCTTGAGATAAGGTCTTTACTGCAAGATAGTTCAAAGGGTCATTATTTCTGCTTTGTTTTATAGCTTAAAAGGCAGAGGGTGGTTTCTAAACTGCAAATATGACAGAATGATGCAGTATTATAGCTAAATAACTGAAAATAAAAATGTGAGACTCTTCTCTTTGCTACTAATTTTCTATTCATTTTCTGTACTACACATACAATTCATTATATCAGAAGTTTTTTTTAAGCTTCAGGTTTGCTTTAAAAGGCTTTGAAGGCTACTTAAAAATCTATTTTTTACTCACCTGGGGCTTCTTCCAGGGCCGAGCAGCAGTTCTCAGTCCCTAGCCGCAGCTCCAGTTTCCTCAGTGTCCCCCGCTGGCCACCTGCAATTATGGTGACCCGAGGAAAGGTTGGCACTTCTGCGCCTGCACTCATGCCCGCGCAGGTGAGCCAGCGGGTTGCCTCAAAAGTCCCTTAAAGGGAACCAGAGATGAACGTTTCACACAAAATAAACATATCAGTCGATTGCTTGTAAAGAATAAATGCTCTACCTGATAATTTCGCCGCTCTGGTGTGCCTTTTTTAGAGTTTTTTATCCATTATTGCTCCAGGAAAAATCAAATATGGCCGCCGGCTCATATCCCTTCTGCTTCTGGGTTATGAGCTGTTCTGGATGTGCTGTCTAGGCTATATGAGACTAGGTTGCTATTTAGGCTATATGAGAAAGGCTGCTGCAGCCTTTCATCTGTGTGCTTTCATTTTGGTATGATGTGCAGCTGCCTGTAGGAAGTCTCTCTCATAGGAATGAAACTGCAGTCATCATCAGTATCTATGCAGACAGAGCACACAGGAATCATATCGCAGCCACACTTGTCTATTTCAGAGATTCTCTCTTAGCAGCAGCAACCCCTCCCATGTCATCACAGCTCTCAGTATGCAAAGCAGGAAATCTGAGCCAGGAGGTGGCAGGCTTGGGCTTGAAACGACTCCACAGAAGAGTGACTCAGCTATAATGATTCCAGGTCAAACCTAGACTGAGCCAGTCGGGGATTCTTATCGCAGCTGATAATAGATTAAATAAGCAGATAAGAATGAAACTAAAAGCAGGGTAGGGGATTACTGTCATGTTCCCACTGATAAATGTAATAAAATACATGAGGGTGCTTCGTCTCTGGTTCTCTTTAACACACTGGCTTTAGCAACTGGCTGTATTGGAGCCAATAGTTACAACGTGTTTTGGGCGGAGAGCCCTTCATCAGGCTTCAAACCTTCCCTACCTTAGGCCCAGGACGCACTACTGTAATCACTGATTGCAGTCGCAAGCAACCGCTCAGCGTTTCTTATAGCGTTTTGTACAGCAATTTCAACAGCTATTCTCAGTGGTTTTTGCAGCAATTTTATTTTAGTGCTAGTGATTGCGAAAGGGATTACGATCAGCGACTTGCCATTTCGAAGTTCTGCAAGGGTTTTTTGGGGGGTAAGCTGGTTGTTTCTGGATAGTACAAGAGCTGCAAAATTCATTAGAAATCACAATGTATATAGGTTGAAAAGCGAATTTGCAGCGCTCCTATACTTAAAATTGAAAGGCCATCGCTAGCAAAATGCATTGCGCCACATACAGTGAAGCATACAGTCAGTGAAAAGTATGTTTCACAGTCACTGTTAACATTGCATACAAAGTGATACAACGCCACACGGGTTATACCGCAAAGCACCGGCCACACTGTGAACATTCCATAGGTGGTACATTGCAGTGCGGCAAGCCGTGTTACAAAGCGGCCATTATGCCCAATCACAGTGCACCACTGTAAACCAAGCCTGAGGGTTAGAAATAGGGAAAGAAGGAGGGGAGGCATGGGTTAGGCGTTAGGAAGGACTATATGTTGGGGGAAGGTTTTCTTGGGAAAAAGCTCTGTTACTATGGTGATTTAGTGTGTATCAGCGGCTATGCAGAGCAGGAGACCAGCGGCAATTGAGCGGTGATCGGAACCAGGGAGGTGAGTTGCTCTTCACTGAATGCTTCCTGCTAAACTAACTCTGCATCGGAGGGGGAGCACGGAGTGCGGCCCGAGAGAGGAAGGGAGGGAGAGGTCAGGCCGCCCTCCCCGCAGCTACGGCCATGCCCCCCAACTGTCCCGAATCCTGTGGGACTGTCCCGATTAGGGGGGGCTTTCCCGTTCTCCCATTATGACCCCCCAGTGTCCCGGCTGGCTGGGGGGTCAGATGTGAAAAAAAATGACAAAGGCGCCAGCCGCGCAGATGCGGTGTGTGGGATGCAGGTCCGGCATAATATTCTCCTTCCCTCCCTCCTAATGTGCCCCCCAGTGTCCCCCCTGTTTGCAAAGCAAGTGTGCGCAGCGGAGCGGGCTGTCATTTAATCTTACCATTCATCCTTGCGTATTGGGATCTGGTTTTACTCTACTTTCTGTGACGTCACAGGAAGCGGGAAGAAGAGAAGAGCCAGATGCCGGTAAACAAGGATGGGTGGTAAGATGACAGCCCGCTCCGCTGCGCACTTTACTCTGCAGGGGGACACTGGGGGGCACATTCGGATGGAGGGAGGGAGAATATGATGCCGGAACCGCATCCCACACACTGCATCTACGCGGCTGGCGCCTCAATCATTTTTTCCCCCTCCTCTCCAGGGGCACCCTCCTCCCCACCCACGGGCACCATCACCCTCCTACCCACCCACGCAGTGGCGTAGCTAAGGAGCTGTGGGCCCCGATGCAAGTTTTACAATGGGGCCCCCCAAGCACTCTATACATAACAATTGATATGGCGCACCAAAACCTGCCAATGGCAACTACAGTGTCAGAGGTGCAAGAAGGGGATGGGGAACAGTTTGTTAATGATTATCACTATTCAAAGTATCTATAGAATCGATTATTATGAGCACAGGACCAATAGAGAGCTAATACTGTGGTTGAGGGAGGGCCCCACGGGGCCCCTCTGGCTCAAGGGCCCCGATGCGGTCGCAACCTCTGCACCTCCTATTGCTACGCCCCTGCACCCACGCGCACCATCACCCTCCTTCCTACCCAGGGGCAGGGTTATTTTCTATTTATTTTTTTTAAATTTAAATGCCCGTTGTGGTTTTAATTAAAAAAAAAAAAATCATATGAAATGATGTATGCGTGACTAGAGGTGTGTCAGGGGTGTGGTTGGGGGTGTGGCCTAAATGTCCCGCTTTCTTATTTCAAATGTTGGGAGGTATGGCTACGGCTCCCCCTCCAGTATGAGGGTAGGGTACCTACCTATTTAGCCTATACTAGGGGTACCTACCTATCTAGCCTCAACTGGGGGTACCTATCTAACCTATACTGGGGCAGCTACCTATCTAACCTATACTGGGGGAACCTACCTATCTAGCCTATACTGGGGGTACTTACCTATCTACCCAATACTGGGGGTACCTACCTATCTAGCCAATACTGGTGGTACCTACCTATCTAGCCAAAACTGGGGGTACCTACCTATCTAGCCAATACTGGTGGTACCTACCTATCTAGCCTAAACTGGGAGTACCTACCTATCTAGCCTAAACTGGGGGTACCTACCCGCTTTCTCATTTCAAATGTTGGGAGGTATGGCTACGGCTCCCCCTCCAGTATGAGGTTAGGGTACCTACCTATCTAACCTATACTGGGGGCAGCTACCTATCTAACCTATACTGGGGATACCTACCTATCTAACCTATACTGGGGGCAGCTACCTATCTAGCCTATACTAAGGGAACCTACCTATCTTATCTATACTGGGGGTACCTACCTATCTAACCAATACTGGGAAGACCTACCTATCTAGCCTATACTGGGGGTGCCTACCTATCTAGCCTATACTAAGGGAACCTACCTATCTAACCTATACTGGGGCAGCTACCTATCTAACCTATACTGGGAGTACCTACCTATCTAACCTATACTGGGGCCACCTACCTATCTAGCCTACACTGGGGAAACCTACCTATCTAACCTATACTGGGGGCAGCTACCTATCTAACCTATACTGGGAGTACCTACCTATCTAACCTATACTGGGAGTACCTACCTATCTAACCTATACTGGGGGCACCTACCTATCTAGCCCATACTGGGGAAACCTACCTATCTAACCTATACTGGGGGCAGCTACCTATCTAACCTATACTGGGAGTACCTACCTATCTAACCTATACTGGGGGCGCCTACCTATCAGCCTATACTAAGGGAACCTACCTATCTAACCTATACTGGGGGCAGCTACCTATCTAACCTATACTGGGAGTACCTACCTATCTAACCTATACTGGGGGCACCTACCTATCTAGCCCATACTGGGGAAACCTACCTGTCTAACCTATACTGGGGGCAGCTACCTATCTAACCTATACTGGGAGTACCTACCTATCTAACCTATACTAGGGGCAGCTACCTATCTAACCTATAATGGGAGTACCTACCTATCTAACCTATACTGACGGGGACCTACCTATCTAACCTGTATCTGGGACACATGCCTATCTAACCTATACTGGGGCAACTATACTGGCTACCTATATTGGGGGCACCTACCTGGCTAACCTTTACTGCGGGCAACTTTACTGGCTCACCTATGCCTGTCTAACCTATACTGGGGGGACTTATAGCTGGCTACCTATACTGAGTGCAACTAGACCTGGCTAACCTATACTGCAGGCACCTATACCTGGCTCCACGAGGAAGGGGGGGGGGGGGGGGCGCACTTTTTACACCCTAGCCCTGGGTGTATTTTTTCCTAGAAGCTGCCCTGAATGTTAGACATGGAAGAGGAGGCTGCACAAGGAATAGGAGGGGGCTGCTGTACATGAATGTTAGGCAAGGAAGAGGGGGCTGCACAAGGAATAGGAGGGGGGCTGCGGTACATGAATGTTAGGCATGGAAGAGGGGGCTGCACAAGGAATAGGAGGGGGTGCTGTACATGAATGTTAGACATGGAAGAGGGGGCTGCACAAGGAATAGGAGGGGGTGCTGTACATAGAAGGGGAGTGGCAAGAAAGTTGGCATAGGAGCGGAAAAAGTATCAATCCGGCCTTATTTTTCACATTCTGCAAAATTAAAATCTTTTTTTCTCCCCACAGTTGTCCTTTGAATTACGCAAATGCTGTGTTTGTGGAATCACTCTATATGCCAGTAACATCCTCGGCATCTCGGCGGAACGCTCGATCCGTGAATGCAAATAGATTGGCACAAGCGCGGCTCTGAACCAGCGCTGGATAACGAGCTGAGGTGATTTGGCGATTTACCAATCATGCAGAACTCATTGTTCGTTAATGATCGCTGCAGCAGTGAATAGAGCATCATCGGGAGGAGAAAACAATACAATTATATTAACTGTCGTGTAACAGCGACGAAAAGCTTGAAAACAAAATAAACCTGAATATACATAAGGAGCAAAACAACCAGGAGGGGGCTGCGGTATCCGCATACTTACTGTTCTTCTTATACATTAAAATTTCAAAGGAGTTCATTTCGTAATTCTCGAAGGTCTGCCTGACTTTTTCGATGGTCTCTTTGTCCGTCAGCTCCCCGTACATAAAGCTGGAATAAGCACAGGAGAGGTATTAATAATCATACTAATAATAAGTAACCTCAGTCACTTCACAGACACAAGCAGGATGTAACTAACATGTATGGGGCCCCCTGCAAAAAAATTGCATGGGTCCTCCTAGGTCAATAGCTCCACCCCCCCCCCAAGGGACCGGTAGCCGGTAAGCAAACAGGCCGTCCACGATGCAGAGTAGCGCAGGTTGCATTATACTTGCCTGCCTCCATTGCCGCGTATCTCCGTGGATCACAGCAGCAGCACTCTCTGCTGCCACTTCCCGATCACATGACCCCCATCCGTCATGTGATAGGAAGCCAGTGTCCCTGGACTTAGGTATTACCTGCTTCCACTGCTGCGGGTCTCTTCTGTGCATCACAGGACACTATCTCTGCTGCCATTCACTGATATCACATGACATGACGGATGCAAGTCATGTGACCGGGAGCTTGGAGAAGAGCAGCAGAGTGTGTTGCTGCTGGGAAGCACAGAGATCTGTGGCGCTGGAGGCAGCTAATACCTACGTCCAGCGACGTGGGTCTCCTCCATGCATCACAGCACACTCTCTCTGCTGCCATTCACTGGCTCCCTATCACATGACGGATGCAAGTCATGTGATCGGGAGCTTGGAGAAGAGCAGCAGAGTATGTAGCTGCTGGGAGGCACAGAGATCTGCAGCGCTGGAGGCAAGTAAATATATTTACTCCCTTTGCTACTCTGTATGCAGATGGTAGGAGGAGGGGCCCCCAAAGCCTCCGGGCCCCTTTGCAATTGGGGGGGTCACGGGGGCTATCTGTATGCCCATGGTGAGCTCCATTCATCAAAGTGCGTGAGGCAAGAACAGTTTGTGTTGCCCCACACTCTGCAATAGGCGGCGATCTGCCAGCCGGATCGGAAGGCCGAAACCAGGTTGGGATTTGGAGAAGTGGGCAGCTATATACTTCCAATTACTGTATATCTGCACTTAGCACTTTATGTGTAATATTGTTGAAGTCTTGTTTACGCACCAGGGTCCTATTTCCAACGATGTGAGTTCTGGTTTCTGGAACTGTTTTTAACTGGTTTAACCACTTGAGAACCATGGTGTTAAACCCCCCTAGTGGCCAGGCTATTTTCTACTTAATTGGCCACTGCAGCTTTAAGGCCAAGCTGCAGGGCCGCACAACACAGCACACTAGTGATCCCCCCCTCCTTTTTTCCCCACCAACAGAGCTCTCTATTGGTGGCGTCTGATCGCCCCTGCAGTGTTTGTTTGTTTTTATATAAATAGTTTTATTTATTTTTTTATATTTCTTACTATTTTTTAATCCAAACCCCTCCCTCCCCCCAGCCGGCTAATCATGTCGATCGGCTGTCATAGGCTTCTGCCTAGGAGAGCTGATCGCTCTCTTGTCCCCCAGGGGGACAGCGGTGTCACACGAATGTCCCCAGTACAGCGCTGCTGCTGATCGCAGCGCTGTACATGTAAATACACGGTTTCGCCGTGTAACAGTCTTCCGAGCGGCGATCTCCTGCAAACTGAAGTTTTAACTTGGTTTCACTTTCGCAATGAGCATTAAAAGGGTTAAGCCTCAGTGTTAACTGTATGAGGAGAGCTGCCTTGGCACAGCTCTTCTGCAGTCCATTCACTGTTTCTGATAAGAACTAATCAGACACTTTTATCTGGCTAAACAAATACAAAGGGAATTTCTTCAGCAACCATATGCGGACCAAATACTTTTCATTGTGGGCTGTGCAAGAGTTCGGGCCTACTTTAAGTGATGTAATGGTGGTAAGTAAAGCCATGCATTGCTTCCTTTACCTGCATGTGCTACTTTTTTGCATAACTTCCGCTCGATGGTATCCGGAGAGCTTGCAGAAGCCGTCATTGCTGTAGACAATTGGCCAATCCACTATCTGGGCATTACCCAAGACAAAATTAGTTTCTGTTCCAAAAAAACATGAAAAACATTTTACTGGCACAATGATTGCATTCAGTCAGTCACCAACCAACCAACACTGATAATATCCTTGTGAGCTGGAATCATTTAATAAAGTAAAACTACTCTACAGAAATGATCCCTGTGGGTGATTCACAGAGAAGCTTGTGGCTGTTTTGATCAGGTGACTCATTTGTAAGTCTCTGACTGGCAGGCTGCAATCATGTGCTCACGTTCCTGCCTTCCTGTTTAAGCCCACATAGGCAACAAAACTGAGGCATAATCCCATGACTGCAACCAGCCAATCAGAAACGTACAGATCAGTTGCCTGAGGCATGAACTGTCTCTTGGGGGAAGAAATAAGGTGAAAACGATATCTTGTTGGATGATCTGCTTTACTGAACTCGGACATGACCGCTTGTCTTTCTACCATGTAATTGTTAAAGACCAGCTCTGTATGATGTACCTCTATCTGTACCTGGGCTGACCCTTCATGGATTAAGTTCAATAACACAAATTGAGGAATATGCAGCTACAGGTATACCTTACCTCTTTATACTCAATCTCTTTACAAGTGACTACTAGTTAATATACATACTTCCTGTTTGTTTGGCTGTGTAAAAGACGGACATTGACGTTTGATGTGAGACATGGATATATAGTTTGAGTCCATAAGAACATTTTATGCATTCATATGGAATAATAATCTCTACCAAAGCTAATACCGGTAGCAGCACAAAAAATTAAGAAGGTAGGTTGGGTTTTTGGATACACTCCTGATTATTAGGCCCCGCCTTTCTCTGCTCAATAGCAACACAGAGAATGCTGGATGCTCCTTTTTTCCACAACTAATAGAGCTGAATAGTACAGAATAATACAGAATATAACAAAATAAACAAAAAAACATTAGATTGTATTTTATTAGAAAAAAACGCCCTTGGCAGACTAGCTATTTGCAATAATTTGTGTTACACTAGACAAGACAGAACATTTATATCTCGCTTTTCTCCTGGAGAACTCAAAGCCCCAGAGCTGCAGCCACTAGGGTGCGCCCTATAGGGCATAACGGTGTTAGGGAGTCTTGCCCAAGGTCGCCTTACTGAATAGGTGCTGGCTTCATGGACATCGAGTGTTCTGGATATGATGATGCAATGTACTTAAATAACGTCCTGGCATGAAGGGTTGGAGTGATTAGGATATGCAGACAAACAGGGGATCCCCGCCATCCACACCTAGGTGTCCCCACATGTGACTGCATGCAGCTAATCATCTCAGATCTGACAATAATGCCAGAAACACCTGACCTGCTTCATGCTAGTTCAGGGGCTATGGCTGAAAGTATTAGGGGCAGAGGACCAGCAGGATAGCCGGGCAACTGGTATTGCTTAAAAAATGAAATAAATAAGGCAGCCTCCATATACCTCTTACTTCAGGTTTTTTTTATATGGAACGGTTGTTTACAACAGAATTAAATTGCAAATTGATTTGTACAGCATTGATATATAACTGATCAGTTAATATGTAAATGAAACCTGCCCAACCTACATTTCTAATCTTACTCAGAGGTACACACCTAGCCGCTCACTCCTCTCCTCCAATGAACTGCACCTGACTGCCCCCCGCATCACCCAATCCCATGCCCGCCTCCAGGACGTCTCAAGAGCTGCTCCAACACTATGGAACTCCCTACCTCCCCCCATTAGGGTTTACCCCTCCTTCAACATCTTCAAGAAGGCCCTTAACCTCCTTGGCGGTATGAAAAATACCGCCAGGAGGGAGCGCAGCAGGTTTTTTTTAAAAAAAATTTTTTTTAATCATGTAGCGAGCCGAGGGCTCGCTACATGATAGCCGCTGCTGAGCGGCACCCCCCCGCCCGCTTCGATCGCCTTCGGCGATCTCCGATCAGGAAATCCCGTTCATAGAACGGGATTTCCTGGAGGGCTTCCCCCGTCGCCATGGCGACGGGGCGGGATGACGTCACCGACGTCACTGACGTCGGGACGTCATTGGGAGTCCCGGGCCACCCCTCGGCGCTGCCTGGCACTGATTGGCCAGGCAGCGCTGGGGTCTGGAGGGGGGGGGGGGCCCGCGCCGCAGCAGATAGCGGCGATCGCAAAGGGGCCGGCGGCGATCAGAGTGCTGGCGCAGCTAGCAAAGTGCTAGCTGCGTCCAGCAAAAAAAAAATTATTAAAATCGGCCCAGCAGGGCCTGAGCGGCACCCTCCGGCGGCTTACCCCGTGTCACACACGGGGTTACCGCCAAGGAGGTTAAAAACCAACTTTTTACTCTGGCCTACCCCCCTTTACAGGTGTTCTAAACCCGCAGCTGAACTCTGGTCCCCTACCTTTCGTGTCCCTACCTCTCCTTCTAGATTGTAAGCCTTTGGGCAGGGTCCTCCTCCTTGTGTCTCCTACCTGATCATGCACCTCCATTACTGTGCACCCATGCTATGGATTTGAGTGAACTCGACTTGCCCAATCTCCATGCTCCCATCCAGTGACTGACTAAGCATTACCTTGTACTCATACTGTGCTGCCTGATCTGGTTTGCATGTATTGTCATATAGCTGTATGTCACCCTGAAATATTGTCTGTAACCTTAACTAATGTCCAGTGCAGCCAGGGCTGGATTTAGGACAAGGCCCCCTAGGCCATGGCCTAGGGCACCACAGGAGCAAGGGCACCAAAGCAGCAGGCTAAATTGGTGCAGCATTTGCAAGCTTACAAATGCTGCAGTGCAGGGAGATCAGGCGAGCATCTGACCACGGTACTCTGCTGCCTGCCGCCTGTGCAACAGCCACCCTGCACTCTCTACCCAATGGCATTGTGCCCAGCAGCTATGGATATGGGCAGCATTTCAGAGTTACAAGCGTTAGATGTGGAATAGCAGCCGCCAGTCGCTTACATCTCCGCTCATCTCCAACATAGAAGCTTCCTCTTCCCGTCTGACTTGCTGGTAACATGCGGGCAAGTCACAAGTGAGAGATGCTGGTTGGAGGGACAGATGTACAGCAGCAGCTGATGGAGACGGAGTGGAAGAGGAAGCTTCTGCGCTGGTGACACTGATGGCTACTGCAGTGTGGAGGTGAGCTGGCTACCTATACTGAAAGGTGGGAGGGATTAAGGGAGTCCTCTGGCTACCTATACTTGAGGGGGAGGGATCATAAGGCTACCTATACTAGAGGGAAAGGGGAGGGGTCACCTGGTTACCTATACTGAAGGGGGCGGCTGGTGACAGTGGCCTTGGGCGGTAAAGAATACAAATCCGGCCCTGAGCGCAGCGTATTATGTTGGCGCTTTATAAATACAACCCCCCCCACACACACACAAACTACCTACCTGATGTCTAGCCCCATCCCTCCCCCGCAGAAACGTCCTACCTGATGCTTAAAACTAACCCCCTCTTCCCCCGCACAAACTACCTACCTGACACCTAACCCCCCCCCCCCCCCCTACCTGACACCTAACACTAACCCCCCCCCCACACACACACACACACACACACACACACAAACTACCTAACTTATGTCTAGCCCCAACCCTCCCCCACACAAACTTCCTACCTCCCCCTGCACCTAACGTTAATCCCGCCCACCCATGTCAATCACTGCCCACCCCCACCTGTCCTTAGCTGGAAAAAAACGTACTTTCTCGGTCACTGCCATAGGTGGCTATTGAAATATCTTCCTTGAGGCATAATAAACCCGTGGGGCTTCATACATAGCTATAGCTATTTATTGGCTGCCCCAAAATACCCCTCAATGCCGACATATCAACAGGCTCCTATGGCGGCGCCCAAACCTACGGTACTAGCAGGCGCCCAAATGACCTGCTTCGATATACAGCTATAAAGAGTGATTGAGATGCTGAAACCAGGAAAATTACCGTAAAAGTGGCTATCCCAAATAATTGACTGCATTCTATTATACGTCGTTAAGAGTGCCTCTTTAAATTGTTTTGCAGCTCAAGATACCATTGTGGTGCTGTTCAATACTTCTTGATTGCTATTTTTTGATCAAGAGTATTGATCTTCCCATGGAATCAGCTGCAATTTGGATGGTGCATGTCTTCAATTGAATTGTTTTCCAAGAATGGTGAGACATTATTGCACTTTGAACTTTTTTATTGGACAACTCTGTAATTGGTGGGGGGATGTGCTTGCTACATAATAAATCCAGCCCTGATGTCCAGTTCTTCTTATGAATAATTTATTTTTAATGGCGGATCCTCGTGAATAATTTAGAAATAAATAGCATAGAGTTGAGCTCCATTTTAAGAGAAAAGAATTGAAAATTGACGTTTAATGGAAGGAGAGGCCCTGAAGGGTCATTAGATTCGACCTCCGAATGACGCCTAGTCGTATTTTTAGAGTCTGGATTGTCATCGAGACTGGACACCAATTCACAGATAATCATTACGCATTTTACTGAAGACCTTTCTCAGCCTTCGCAAGTGGAAAGTCCTCTAATTACAGAGGAGATACTCAAGTGGGTGCAGAGATCGGCCATTCAGTGTATTTCCCTTTTGTCATTCAGGAATAATCCATTATGTCTCTAAAAGAAGCCATGAACCCTATTAATATCTCTTATTATGCCAATTTAAAACATACACCCAAAATGATTGAAAAATTATTATCTAGATCAGATAAAGGACTTGATGCACTAAACTCTTTTTCATGCCTTTCACACCCACGTCGTCTCGTATTTTGACATATATGCCGAACTCATGTTATCTTCAGTATCATTAAACACATGACGTAAGTTTTGCATGACATTTGCATAACTGTGCATGAATTATAACATTTGTTTTTGCCGGATGATGACAGGTTTTGAAGCTCCTATCAGACAGGAAACCTAAACCCAAGTGAAACAAAAAGTTTCACTTACCTGGGGCTTCTACCAACCCCCTTCAGCCGCCCTGTGCCGTGCCATCTCCGCAGTGGCGTAGCTAAGGAGCTGTGGGCCCCGATGCAAGTTTTACATCGGGCCCCCCCAAGCACTCTATACATAACAATTGATACGGCGCACCAAAACCTGCCAATGGCAACTACAGTGTCAGAGGTGCAAGAAGAGGATGGGGAACAATTTGTTAATGATTACTACTATTCAAAGTATCTATAGAAGTGATTAATATGAGCACAGGACCAATAGAGAGCGAATACTGCAATTGAGGGAGTGCCCTTCTGGGCCCCTCTGGCCCAAGGGCCCCGATGCGGTCGCAACCTCTGCAACCCCTATTGCTACGCCCCTGCATCTCCGTACGATCCTCCGGTCCCCCGCCGTGGCTAAGTTTCGTTTTGGAGTGACTGGTAGAAGCGCCAGGTAAGTGAAACTCATTTTTTTCATTTGGGTTTAAGTTCACTTTAACCACTTAAAGAGGAACTCCAGTGAAAATAATTTAATATAAAAAGGTGCTTAATTTTTACAATAATTATGTATACATGATTTAGTCAGAGTTTGCTCATTGTAAAATCTTTCCTCTCCCAGATTCACATTCTGACATGTATTACATGGTGACATTGTTACTGTGGGCAGATTATGTAGCTGTTCTGGCTTTAACAGACAGCTATAAACAGCCATTTCCTGTGTGTGTCATTGTTACATTGTGGCAGTTTGCCCAGAGTACCGTACGGTACCAGAGCCTCTTGTGGGAGGGGTTTTAGCACAAAATCAGTCATACAGCGCCCCCTGATGGTCTGTTTGTGAAAATCATTATATTTTTCATGTAAAAGTGGGTATCAGCTACTGATTGGGATAAAGTTCAATTCTTGGTCGGAGTTTCTCTTTAAGTACCAGCGGTCTCTGCCCCCTTAAAGACCAGAGGCCGCTGGTACAGAAACGGCGAAATCCTGACGAAGCGCCGCACATATCCGCCACAACCGCCATCACCGCCGCACGTCCGGAACTTGGACCACCCACTCTGTCGTCTCTATGACAGCAAAGTTCCTGTGAGCCGGTCAGGAGCTGCTTTCATTGTCGCCTGACCCTCTCTTTCAATGTAAGCCAATGGGAGCGGCTTACATTGATAGACAGGGCCAGGAGCCAATGAAATCGTCTCCTGACCGGCTCACATGGCTCTGCCGTCATAGAGACAGGCAGAGCCAGTGAGCTGCAGCGAGAGACGGCGGGGATTCAGCGGTGGGATTGGCAGGAGCGTCGAAAACGGCAGATGCACGCAGCGGCGGTGAGTTGAAATCTACACCCTGCCAGCTGAATAGATATCAAAACAAAGCGTAGATTTCAACTACAGAAGTCCTTAAAGTGAACCAGAGACGAAGCACCCTTGTGTATTTTACCATAGAAATCAGTGGGAACATTAGAGAAAACATTTACCATGCTCTCTGTTCCATCCTCACTGCTAAAAGTGTCTGTTATCTAGCTGAGATAAGAATCCCGGACTGAGCATTGAGTCTGGCTTTGCTATAATGACTCAGCTATAATGATTCCTGAGCAAAGCCAGCAGGGGGCAGGCTTGGACTTGAAGACACCAAAGAGAACACAGTCTCAGCTATAATTATTCTGTAGCAAAGCCAGACCGACTGCTTAGTCGGGATTCTTATCTTAGAGGTGATAACAGACAAATTAAACAGAGAACAATGTAACAAAGAGCAGATTAGGTGTTTACTGTCATGTTCCCACTGATTTATAAGGTAAAATACATGAGGTTGCTTCATCTCTGGTTCTCTTTAAGTAGTTAAGAACACCTAAAGTGAGAGGGATATGGAGGCTAACAGGTTTATTTCCTTTTAAACCCAAAATTTGGCACCGCCATACTACTAGTGCTATGCGCCCTACGCAAGGGTAGTTCGGGGATCTGGTGAGGGGGAATAGAATTTAACGCCGCTGGGAATGTAGGCGTCATTTGACTCACCCTGCACCCAGCTCACTGGCGGCATATATATATATATATATATATATATGTATGCCTGCCTGAACCCAGGCCTCTAATACCTTTAGCCATAGACCCTGAACAAGCATGCAGTGCAGATGTTTCACTTAGTGCTGCTCGGATACCCCTTTTCCGATTCGGATCCGGATACCCAGATATCCGATCCGGGTCAGATATCCGAGTTCAACATTTTCTGATCCGAATCCGAATCGGATATCCGACCCTAGTATTCGGGATTTCAGTGTGAAATCTATTGAAAATCGATCTGATGGCATTTTTTTGCCATCAGATTTCTATTAGGGCCAATGCAAAATAATAAGAAATCTCAACAGATCGACCTAGATTTTTCAGCCTGCCAGATCGATTAAAATCGATCGAAATCGATCGCAAATCGGTCTATTGGTCAATCGATTTGCAATCGAGAAATCGATCGATCGATTTTTATCGATTGGCCAAAAATCGGCTGAGTGTATCGGACCCTTTACTCTCAACTCCTCAACTCCAGGGCCTAGACTGAGCATCGACAAAAGGAAGCGAGATGTGAACTTTTCAATAAAAGCGCCTACAAGAACAAAAACACTGTATTTTAGCCGCCTGGGACAAAGGCAGAACTTCTGTGGACAGGGCAGGTTCTAGACCAGGGGTAGGGAACCTTGGCTCTCCAGCTGTGATAAAACTACAAATCCCAGCATGCATTTGCTTTTATTAATCATGACTGTGACTGTCAGACTCCTGCAATGCATTGTGGGACTTGTAGTTCCTCAACAGCTGGAAAGCCAAGGTTCCCTACCCCTGTTCTAGACTTTTTGCTGCCTGAAGCAAACTATACTGTATATCTATATTCACAGCAATTTAGCACAGCATGCACAGGAAGACCACAGGGCAGAACAGCACATGGAGAGGAGGCAGGGCTAGCAAAGAACAGTGCATATTTAAAGAGAACCCGAGGCAGGCAGATGGGACACAGAGGCATGTTCTCGGCCTTATAACATGCCTCTGGGTTCCCACACTGCTGCTCTCTGCCCCCCACTGTTGCGCTATGGCCCCCCGAGATTAGCAACAACATTTGTCGCTATCTTGGAGGTAAACACAGGGGAGAGGGATTCCCGGCTTAAAACACCCGCCAGAGGGGTTCCTGCAGGATTTCCAGAGCTGCCATTGGGCAGCTCTCTCTAACTGGCCCCGCCCCCTGCCGCTCCCCCGCCCTCTGCACGCTGTGAGAGACACACAGTCTCTCAGTGCAGCGGCGTGACCCAGAGGTCACCAAAGTGAAAGTGGGCCATTGCGGTCCATGGGAGTGGCGGTTTTTGCGGCTACCTGATCCGCTCAGTCCACCGGATCAGGTAGCCTACATTTTTCGGGAGTTTTTTGAGCCTACCTCAGACTCTCTTTAATTAAAGTGGACCCAAATTAAAAATACAAGATTTCAGAAATAAAATCTATTTTCTAAATTATAATAATTAATAGCAGCCTTTTTTCAGCTGCATGATGACAAATATAAAATATTTTACATTTATTGGAGGAACCCCTCCCCTTCCTTTCAAATTGCCGGGAGAAAATCCGGCAAACTGGTGCAGTAGGTGGTGTCCGGCAATGGAGGAATTGGTAATGGCTGCCCCCAGTATAACCCTAGTAATGAAAAGAGAAGGGTGAAAAGCATGCACTGAAATGCTCATAGTCTTGAAGGAGTGTTTTTTTTATCTTTGTATGTGTCAGAGTGGTGCAACTAAATATTTTTAATTAAAAAAAATGTTTGGTTTGGGTCCGCTTTAAGGGATGCCCCAGCAAACAAACTAACAGCAAGCAAGCTCTGTGCTCCATGAGTCAGGCAGAAGCAGCAGGGTAAAGGGAGAGACTGAAAAAGATCAGCTGAGTGTGGAGCTGATGCTGCCCCCTACAGTCTGCTGCCCTGAAATACATGATTCAGTCTGCTTCATGGTAGGGTCGCCCCTGTCTGTGGAGCTTTTATTGTTTTTCTGTGTTTCTGTTGAAGAGGAGCTCTCAGCCACACTATCTCAGAAAAAAAAAACATATATAAGTAGATAAATACTTGCTCTACTTACATAACTTATGTATTGCACTGTCCACGTTTTGATTTTAGTAATTTTTCTACAGTTAAAAAAAGAGAAAATCCTTCCTTTTTTTCCCATTTTAACTGTGGCCATTTTGAAGCCAATCCTGATGTCATTTCCTCCCTTACTCTCATCTGCCTGATTGTGTATGCATTGCCCGCCCTCCACTATAGAAAGTGCATTGTCTCAGCATGAGAAATAGTGGCCAATCAGAGGGGAGTAGAGGAGTGGGAGGGGAAAACAGGAGGGAAAGAGGCTCCAGCCAATCAGGCTGCATTCGTTAAGTCTGAGGGGAAAGTAGAGAAGCAAAAAGGACAGCCCAGCATGCCCTGCAACTTCCTTTTTGTGTACCAAATTTTGTGTGTACCAAATAAGAGTCAGGTAAACTGGGGAATGATCATTTATCAACAAGAAAAGTAATAGTGATTTTAACCTTAGGATTGCCTGGTTAGCATCCTTATTACTTGTTTACCAGATAAAAATAAAGAATTGATTTTTGATTTTATGCCCGACAGTTACACTTTAAGGAGATTCTGCTCCCTTCCCACCCAAGAAGCAAGATGACTGAGGAGAGAAAACAAGGGAAATCTCCTTAATGTGGAATAGGAACAGCAGTAAAGACCTGACAGATATTCCAATTCTTCTTTCTGTCTAAATCTAACAACAGAACTCTTGACTAGTTGGGTGGAGTCACACTTTAAGATACAGCAAGTGATCATATGCAGACCTTCTAGTACAGAGGGTAAATAAATATAAAGATAAGTGTCTATTAGGCTGCCCGGAACTCAGTTTGAATTGACTTTTTTCTCCATCCTTCAATGTCATCTTCTATTTAGGATGATGTTTAAAGGTTCTGTCATGAAATACTATCCAGCATTGGTCAATAAAAAAGTCTCTTGTGAAGAAACAGGCTCTGGTCCAAAACCAGGCACACGTATCAATTTCCTTCTAATGGAGAAGAATCCTTAATGCGAGGCCTGATCCGGCCAGGGGAGCCAAAATCTTTTTTACCACTTTCAGCTACCAGGGCATATCACATTAAAAATGCATGCCAACAATGTGGCACCTAAATAAAAACAAAACTTCAAATGCACCTCTTCTTTTTACATTTAAAAGTTTAGCAGAGGGTTTTATTACCCTACTTCCCAGGTCTGTCCGACCGCAGAAGTTTCAGGCAGATTAGGACTGATGTAATAATTTTATTGCACACATTAGCAGAGAGCAAACAAAAGCTTTCATCTGCAGGGGAGGTGGGTTGATGGGACACTGTACTTCAAAGAGTTTAGAGAAGCCCCAGATGCTATCTTCACACCTTCCCCTGGATAAATAATGGGCAGCTAAAAGAGGTAGGGGGGCATGGTAGCTCCTACAGCTATCAGAAACCGGGGGGAAAAAGGTGGTGCTTGGTTCCCTTTAAGGGATTGAGTAGGCCTTATTATTGGTGCTGTTTAATTTGGGCAGCAGGTAGAAAGGATATCAGAAAAGTGTTATTGATATTCTAACAGCAGCTTTGCACCGATCCCTTCTTCAGTGTTGTTCCCCATTGATGGACTGTGACTCCCTGGCGGTTAATTGTTTTGCGGCTGCGCGGCGCGGGAGGTTTTTTAATTTTTTTTATCATGTAGCTAGCCTAGAGCTAGCTACACGATTCCCCGCTCCCTGCGACCTCCCTCCCACCCCTCCCTTCCAGCCCCTTCAGGGCTTCCCCGTCGCCATGGCGACAAACGGAGTGATGTCATTGACGTCATGTAGTCAAAGGGAGTTCTGATCCACCCCATAGCGCAGCCTGGCGGCGATTGGCCAGGCTGCGCAAGCGGTATGCGGGGGGCCCTGTATCACGGCGGGTAGTGGCGCATCGGTGGCGAGCGGCGGCGATGGACATGAACACGCAGCAAGCAAAGTGCTTGCTGCGTGTTCTAAAAAAAATCGGCCCAGCAGGGCTTGAGAAATCCTCTGCAGCGCCTTAGGAGGTTAAAGAGACTGTATTGAAAATAAATGCCCCTGGGGGGTACTCACCTCGGAAGGTGGAAACCTCTGGATCCTATCGAGGCTTCCCCCGTCCTCCTGTGTGCCACGGTGGTCTCGCAGGGCCCCTCTGAATGCACAGCCGACAATTTGTCAATATTTACCTTCCCCTGTTCCAGCGGGGGCGCTGTTGTAGCTCTCGGCTCAGAAATAGGCGGAAATAGCCGATCTCAGTCGGGTCTGCTCTACTGCGCAGGTGCAGGAGACTTGCGCCTGTGCAATAGAGCGGACCCGACTGGGATCAGCTATTTTCCGCCTATTTCTGAGCCGAGACCCGCTACTGCGCCTGAGCCGGGAATTAATTGAGGTATAATGAATTATTACTGTCTACAGTAAATTACGCGACACGCGTTAAACTTTGTGCGCACTGTATTACATTAACTCACATGTTACTGTAAGCTCCATTGCTGATTTCATTGCCAAACTCTATCTTTTCATTGCGTGAAGCGCCATAGCTTTCAATGGCATTCCGCACTTAGCGTGTGAAGCGTAACACCGTTCGCGCGATAAAACTTAACACGCGAACGGTGGAAACTGTTTGCGCACATAATGCTTTGCACGCTCGTTTGCGCGTGCAAAGCCTTTACACATCATGGCATAACTTACACCATAAAGACTAAAAAAAAACACTACAAGTAACTGTAAAAACACAACAGAAAACCAAATATCAGAAATACAAGAACATTTCCAAATCACCCAGTAACACTTGGAGTAGAATTAAATTAATTATAAAAATGGGTGCAAAATTAGCACTCTAAATGCATCAACATAAGAACATGCCGTTCGCTAAAAGTGACATAGGCTTCAATTCACAAATATATGGCAACCTCCGATGAAGCGGTCATGTGACCGCGATTCACATAAGGCCACCCCCTCCCTCTAAGGTTATGTTTGTCTCAAAATTAAAAGCTAGGCTGTAGAGCAGGGGTCAGGAACCTTTGTGGCTGAGAGAGTCATAAACGCCACATATTTTAAAATGTATTTCCCTGAGAGCCATACAATATGTTTCAAACTGGGACAGTGTGCATGCGCAGCAGAGGGCTCACGTCCCTGTTGGCATGGTGATGTGTATACAGTTGATCCGCAGGCAGTGGAAGTGTCAGACACGTCTTCAGCTTCTCTTGGGTATCAGCAACATAAGCAATTTTCCCAAGGGCCAGACAGGAGAAATACCGACTAACAACTTGTTCAATAGCTGACTTGATTCACTTTGTAGGACAAGATCCCCACACTTTGGCCCAATAGGCTGCCTGTCAAGTGACAGGCAGCCTATTGGGCCAATCAAAGTGCGGGGATCTCGTCCTACAATGTCACTGGACCTGACAGGATCCAGGGTGGGACAATTGGAGCAGCTGTTCATTTTGGGGGGAGCGCAGGTAAGTTACTAGTGCATGCTACAGCAGTAGCGTGCCTAGTAACACCCATTTCTTTGAAACAGCTGCATCAAATATTTAAATCGTGTAAGTAATGTCGTGTACCTTTGTTCACCTTCTCTAGCAATGCAAAATTCCAATAAAGTGAACTAAGGGTCCATTCACACTTAAAATCGCAGATTTGCGGGAGTGATTTTCCCGTGATTAGCGCGGAAAAATCACTGGACACTGTGGCGGTTTTGGAGCGATTGCAATTAGCGTGCTATGCACGCTAATCACGATTGCAAATCGCGGAACGCTTGTCGCCGGCAAACCGCTGCATGCAGCACGGTTGCGGTTATCGCTAACCGCAGCCGCGGCAGTGAGAACACTGCCACTCACTACATTGTGTAGCGGTTCTTGCAGAACCGCTAGCGGTTTGCCGTGAGCGGGAATCGAGCGGCTTTCAAAATACAGACCTCTATTTAACTTTGTATTATACATTTTATAATCATACACAATCTAGCGTACCTGGCTGAAATAAATCAGATTTATGGTGATATTACCCTTATTTATGTCCCAGTCCGTTATACATAAAATAACATTTGTGCTGCTGCAAAATGACTAATTATAACATAAATTTTCACATCTCAAAAACACAGTGTTACAGCATCAAAATGATCTACAATTGGGTGTGACATTTATTCTCTAATGAGTTTTTCTTCCATATGCGATACTTCCTGTTTTGCAGCGCTGCAGACACTTAACAGTTGGAATAACATAAGTTAATCTGATGCATGTCATTTTTTTTTGTAAGTTCTATTGCGTGCTAACAGGAAAAAAAAACAACACAACAGACATGGACATATTGGAAGGGCTAAGCTACACCAGTCATAGTTGGCCAGAATCATTACAGCCAATCCGCTTTCTCCAAAGGGGTTGTGTCAAGCCAAACACGTTATTCTATCTTGTCCTATTATCTAACAATGGAATTTATTCACTAAACTGCGGTATAATGTGTTACCGCACGATGAGTAGAGCGTAATGCAATACATTACAATGAATTAAAGTGAATGGGAACCGCATTTAAAAAAATGAGACAGATACTTACCCAAGGAGAGGGAAGGCTCTGGGTCCTATAGAGCCTTCCGACTCCTCTCCTGGACCCCTTGTTCCAGTGCTGGCTCGCCCGGTAGCAGTATTTGACTAAATTAGTCAGATACTGCTTTCTCCGGCCGAAGGAGGCTTCTGAAGTCTTCAGGGAGCCCGAGTGCTCCTGAAGAAGGACCTGCGCAAGCACGCTCTCTTGCACGCTCACGCCTGTGCAGTATGGAGCCGCACGTCTTCGGGAGGACACGGCTCCCAGAGACTTCCAAATACCCTTTCGGTGGGGGATTGAAACAGGGGGGGGGGGGGGCGGGGGAGCCAGCACAGGATAGAGAGAGCACCGAGAGAGAAGACGGAAGGCTCTATATGACCCAGAGCCTTCCCTCTCCTTAGGTAAGTATTTGCTTCATTTTTTAAAAAATGCGGTTCCCATTCACTTTAAAGCAAACCTGTAATAAAAAAAATGTGCTCCTGGGAAGTACTTACCTCGGGAGGGGGAAGCCTCTGGATCCTAAAGAGGATTCCCCGTCCTCTTCAGCCAACTGGATTTAGCGCTGGCAGCCTCGGACACAGAGCATCAATAAAATTTACAATTGCCGCTGTGCACATGTGCAGCAGCGGCTCACGTGTCAGGCTCTACTGTGCAAGCGCATGCTGCTCGCACAAGCGCAGTAGAGCAGACCCGATCAGGCTTGGATATTTGCGCCGGAGCCCGATTGGAGAGGCGCTTCTTCCCACGTGCGCACACCAACAAGCGGCCGACAAAGAGATCCTCACGGGATCCCAGTGTTGAATCCCCTCTGCTGAGGAGGAAGGGAGAAGCCTCAGTGGGATCCAGACAGAGGCTCCCCCCTCCCAAGGTAAGTACCCCCCCCCCCCCCCCCCCGGACTCTTTGTTGTTGTTGTTGTTGTTGTTACAGATTCTCTTTAAGCTGACCTCATGCATAAGATTTTACGCACATTACTCTGATTTCCACAATTTAGTGAATATACTCCAATGTGACTTAGTTACTAAAGTTTAAAATGTACCCTTTTCTGACAAGACCTATTTGCCCCTCTGACTAAGTCAATTTCTCATAAATACTTCTCTTTATGAATAATCTGTACCCAAGCACAAAACAGTGCTGTGGAGCAGTCTGCTGGTCTGTCAGTATCCCCATGCCTCTGACTCCCTGCAGCCTCCACCCCAATTATATAGCTAGAAGATTTCCACTGAGGGAAGTCATTTCAGGCTGTATGGGTGTGGCTTCTGTTGCTGCTTGGATTACATCATTCTGCTGTTTGAAATGCAAGGGGGCATGGCACAGACTGACTTTAGACATGAGGGAGGGGGTATTTGGGGTTAAAAGGGTGGAGCTTAATTTCAGAAATTCAATAGAGTCACCACTAAGGACTATTTAATCATGACCAGCACACTTGGTTGCAATAAATCAAGCAACCAATAATGTGTACAGTCGGTCAATGGTGTACAAAAAATTGATTTATTAATCAGGTGCAAAATGCATTAAATACAGCAAAGCATTACAAATCCGCCCTAGATTCTCCCTGAAAAGACTGCAGCCTATAGCAATGACAGCTTGTGCAGCAGGAAGAGGCTGGACAGTGACAGCTTGTGCTGCAGGAAGTGGCTGGGCAGTGACAGCTTGTGTAGTGTTGGGCGAACAGTGTTCGCCACTGTTCGGGTTCTGCAGAACATCACCCTGTTCGGGTGATGTTCGAGTTCGGCCGAACACCTGATGGTGTTCGGCCTTTTAAGTTCGGGTTCGGCCCGAACTATTGAATGGCCGCCGACAGGGCCGAACAGGGCCCCTGTTCGGCCGAACAGGGACCTGTTCGCCCGAACATGCCGCAATACGGCCCCCCTATGGGGTCGCAGGCATAAGGGGGGAGCATGCCCCGATCGCGGGGGGGGGTCGGAAATTCCCCCCACCCCCTCCGCTAGCGCTCCCCCCTCTGCCCGCTTCCCCATACAAAAGTTTAAGGAAAGTACCTGCGGTAGTGGATGGCCTGGCAGTGGCACTGTGGAGTGAGGAGGAGGAGTCCGGAGAGTGACGCGTTGAGGGAGGCCGGGCAGCGGGCGTGAGGTCATAGAAAGGGCGGAAGTACCACAAGGGTACTACCGCTGAACCGCCCGCTGCCCGGCCTCCCTCAACACGTCACTCTCCGGACTCCTCCTCCTCACTCCACAGTGCCACTGCCAGGCCATCCACTACCACAGGTACTTTCCTGAAACTTTTGTATGGGGAAGCGGGCAGAGGGGGGAGCGCTAGCGGAGGGGGTGGGGGGAATTTCCGACCCCCCCCGCGATCGGGGCATGCTCCCCCCCTTATGCCTGCGACCCCATAGGGCCCCCAAAAGCGGGATGTTCGGGAAGTTCGGGGTTCGGCCCGAACATGCCGAACATCTCGGCCATGTTCGGCGAACTTTCCCGAACCCGAACATCCAGGTGTTCGCCCATCACTAAGCTTGTGCAGCAGGAAGTGGCTGGGCAGTGACAGCTCGTGCTGCAGGAAGTGGCTGTGCAGTGACAGCTTGTGCTGCAGGAAGTGGTTGGACAGTGACAGCCTGTGCTGCAGGAAGAGCATGGGACAGTTTCTGGGCTACTGATTGTATTTTTTTGTAGAATGTGATTCATTTGGAAGGGGGAGGGGAAGTTAGATACTTACCTCAGTAGTCAGATCCATGTAGAGCCCACCATTCCAGTGTAAGGTACCTCTCCATCTTCTAGCTGTGCTCCCAGCCATGGATTTAGACTGGGCATGTGCAAGTAAGATTCGAGCATGCCCAGTATGATGAAGCTACTCTTGCCTGTCTATTTTCCTCCATACACAAGTGCTTTGCTCTACTGGACATGTGCAAACCTTACTCGCTCATGCCCAGTCTGGATACCCTCATCCACAATCACGCTGATGGCCAGAAGAAAGCTATTTGACATGATTTTTGGTAGGTATAGGAGGACCCTGCACTAGAATGGTGGGCCCTACAAGGTTCCAAGAAGGCTCTGGACTGTACAGAGGTAAGCATCTAACTTTTTATCTAACTCACTTAAAGTTTCCTTTAAAATACATCACACTTTCATTGTCCTTTAAAGCAAACCGAAGTGAAAATAAACTTATGAGATAATTAATTGTATGGGTACAGTTAAGAAATAGAACATTAGTAGCAAAGAAAAGAGTTGCATATTGTTTTCCAATACAGGAAAAATTAAGAAACTTCAGTTGTTATCTATGCAAAAGAGCTTCTTTGAGCTCTCTGACCCAACTTCATTGAATACAGTACTGTTTTCTGAAGAGCTTAAACAGCCCAAAAACAGTGAGAGACAGCTTGAGATTAGGTTTTACAGCAGGAAAGTTCAAAGGGTCATTACTTCTGCTTTGTCTTACAGCTTAAAGCGAATCCGAGATGAAAAACTAACTATAACAAGTAACTTGTCTATATACCTTATCTAAAGTTTACACAGTATATCTAGCTGCAAACAGCTTCAAAAGTTTATGATTGTTTATTCCTGTGATACAGTGAGGGCAGCCATGTTCTGTTGGTCACATTGTCACAGGCTGAGGGCTGGAGATGCTATCAGCTAGTCTGTGTGTAAATTCAGTCCCCTCTCCTCCTCCCTCCTCCCCTCTGCCTCTGAAATCTATGGCTAGTAACCTCCTCCTCCTGCCCAGACTGAGCTCCCATAAGCCCTTGCTAAAGTGCCAAGGCACAAAAGGAGCTGTGGGCGAGGCTTGTTTAGTTTATAGGGAATTAGAGTATTAAAACAAAACAAAAAAAGTATTTGGCTTGAGGAATGCCCTATAAACAATAGGAAAGGAAGACAATTATGCAATGAGTAAAAGTTTATCTCGGATCCACTTCAAAAGACAGATTCGGGTTTTTAAACTGAAAATATGACAGAATGATGCAATGTTATTCAAAAAAAAAAAAAAAGCTATATAACTGAAAATAAAAATAGGAGACTCTTTTCTTTGCAACTAATGTTCTATTCATTATCCGTACAACACATTTAGTTCATTGCAGCATACCTTTTTTCACTTCAGGTTCGCTTGTGGTGTCGTATTGGATTGCATAACTAAAAAGATTGCACGTTTACAAATAAAAAATACCAGCCAGTAAGTATGGTCTCTCCTCCTCTAGCTTCACCTGATGCAGCTATAAGGGGTAGTACGGTATTTTGGTGTAGCATAGCCCAAACAGAGTAGGAAAACAGATTAACTGACACATATCTATAGAGTACAAAAGTTTCACAATAAGTCTATTCAGTAGAGATAACGATGTAACAATTAGCAAAGTAAAGCACAGTTTCGGTCAGAATAATTATAATCAAGATATTTGATCTGACATTTTTTTTTATGTATGCTGCAACATGGCTGAAGGCTATAACTTACCTTCCAGCAACTATGCAGGCATGAAATTGACCTTTGAATCAATTTATGGGATTTTTTTTAACATATTTTTTTGGGGGGGAGTTGGTCTTAAAGGGTAACCACGTCCACAATTATTTTTTTTATTTAGTGTAACTTATAATGGAGCCTGATCACTAATGCAGTATACTTGCCTTATTAATCTTGGCTCCACCCCTTCACTCGAATTGTGGAACTGCTCTGCTACTTTTCCAAGTCATGAACCCCACAAGCCCCTCCCCTTAAGGGAGACTCAGATAGAAATTCCTGCACGAACTGAAAGAGCAGCAGAATAGCTCCCAATGTCCGGGGGAGGGTAAAAATGGTGATTTAATGAAGCACATAAACAACACACAGAGGGCACTGATTAGAAAGGCATATTAGAAACAAGGGGAACACATCTAAGAAAAGGGAGGGGGGGTTATTAGATAATTTACCAGCACAGCTACAAGTAGACGGATATAGGGAATTCATGTACACAGACGAGCTGCTGTGCTGGTATCTATAGTGATGGATCACATTGGTGAATAGGACCCCATTAGATGGGTCAATAAAAAAAAAAAATAATTGAAAATGATGTTACCCTTTAAATGTATACATTACATCTGTTGATCTAATCATCTACTGAATAGACACCACTATTTGGCTAATACAAAGGGTTTGGAAGGGTTAGCTAAAACATATACACAAGTACGAAGTAACATTTCTAAATACATTCTACACAAGGGTAAGGTCAGCATCACCTAAAAATTGTATTCCATTTGTGAGTGGCTAGGGGCTTATCCAATCACATGCTGGATTCCTGCATCTCTCGGAGGTCCCAGTGGTGAGATCAGAACTAGACCATGAGTACAAGTTTATTCTTCGTTAATTCTCCTTGGGGAGAATTTATCTTTTTGACTTAAGTACTTGTTAAAATAACCCTGAACTGAGAGGGGGTTTGATTAATATAGGTGTCATTTAGTCAATGGTGCTGTAACATACTGTATGTCACAGCACCACATGCAACTTCCAGTACTCCCTGTCGTCGTCCCCCCCCCGCTCAAGTCAGCTGAAGTCTTCGGCTGACTAAAACATCAAATATGGGCGGGGAGGCAGCGAAGGGAATCAAAAGTAGGTGAGTTGTGCAGTGTTTTTTTTTTTAATAGGTCTAAAATTACGCAGTACAGGAGTACTTGTTAAAGAGGAACGTCAGCCTAAACAAACATACTGTCATTAAGTTACATTAGTTATGTTAATTAAAATAGATAGGTAATATAATCTCTTACCCACCCTGTTTTATAAGAACAGGCAAATGTTTGATTTCATGAGGGCAGCCATTTTTTTGGTTGAAAGGAGGTGACAGGCAGCATGAGACACAGTTCCAACTGTCCTGTACCCTGATCACCCTTCCTAGTTGCTAGGCAACAAGAACAACATAAGAAATCCCATCATGCTTTGCACAGCATCAGGGGAAAAATGCCCAGGCAGTTTTCTTCGATGGGGAGGAGCTTAGCATCTGTGCCGCTAAAAATGAGGCTTGGGTAAGAAAAACAAAGTTCTGATGCTGCGAAACTGTTAAAGAAACACCAGGCCTTTTCAGTGCTGCCAGGAAGATTTTCAGTCTGGAGGTTCACTGTAAGGTGGCCATAGGTCGAGCAATTTTGCAGCCTGATCCACCATCTGATTCGATAATTCTATGGAATGCAGTGGCGCATGGAGGGGGTTGTTCTGGGTGTCTAGAACACCCCCCTGCACCGAGACCGGAAGTGGGGCTGCCGCATGGCCCGGCCGGCTGGGGAGAGAAGACAGAAGAAAATGATGGAGGCGCCAGCCGTGCTGATAAGGGATGCGGGAGCCGGCTTTATTCCTCGCTCCCTCCCTCCCTCTGAATGCCCCTCGCCTGCGGTGAATGTGTGCCCGGCTCCCCCATGAGTGTGTGCGCAGCGGAGCGGTAGGTCCTCTTACCGCAGATCAGGCGCACCAGCAACTGGAGTCTCATGCTTCCTGTGACGTCATGATAAACAGGAAGCATGAGACTCCAGTTGCTGGTGCGCCTGATCTGCGGTAAGAGGACCTACCGCTCCGCTGCGCACACACTCATGGGGGAGCCGGGCACACATTCACCGCAGGCGAGGGGCATTCAGAGGGAGGGAGGGAGGGAGCGGGGAATAAAGCCGGTTCCCGCATCCCTTATTAGCGCGGCTGGCGCCTCCATCATTTTATTCTGTCTTTTCTCCCCCGGGCAATCTTCTCCCCACACAGGGGGCGGGCACCTTCCTTCACCTATCTTATACTGGGGGGCATATACCTATCTAATCTATCCTGGGGGCATATACCTATCTAACCTATACTGGGGGGCATATACCTATCTAATCTATACTGGGGGGCATATACCTATCTAACCTATACTGGGGGGCATATACCTATCTAACCTATACTGGGGGGCATATACCTATCTAACCTATACTGGGGGGCATATACCTATCTAACCTATACTGGGGGGCATATACCTATCTAATTTATACTGGGGGGCATATACCTATCTAACCTATACTGGGGGGCATATACCTATCTAATCTATACTGGGGGGCATATACCTATCTAACCTATACTGGGGGGCATATACCTATCTAATTTATACTGGGGGGCATATACCTATCTAACCTATACTGGGGGGCATATACCTATCTAACCTATACTGGGGGCAACTATATGGGCTACCTATACTGGTGGGGGACCTATAGCTGGCTACCTATACTGCGGGCGCCTATACATGTCTCCACGTTGGGGGCGCATTTTACGCCCTCACCCTGGGTGCAATTTAGCCTAGAAACTGCTAGTATTTAGCTCCACCCACACCATATTTTGGCCACGCCCACACGCCACTTTCAGGAAACCCCCCCTTGGAAATCCTGGATTTGCCCCTGGAATGGATGAAGATTAGGGCCACAATGTCAGCACGATTGATGGTTCGACCGATTTTGGCTCAAAATCAGTTGAATGCATCGATTGAGAATTATGGAAAATTTGAATCGAAAGTGCTCGATTAGGTGCACAGCGGAAACAGCGTTCAATGTTGCAATAACCAACATATGCATGATATCATGCTGAAATCTGTCAGGAATTGGTCTGTGGTGTATAGGCAGGCAACACATCTCTCTTTCTGAGCTGTCCCATGATTGTTCTTCCTATCCATCGCCAGATGTATGGGCACCTCTAAGCTAGTCATATACAATTGAGAAAGTGATCTGGTAGCAGCAACCAGTGTATCACCTGTTCGAGCCGTATGGTTCTGATCGAGTTCTGTATCATGTCTGAAGAAGAAACTTGATGTTTCGAAAATGTTTGTTGGTTTGATGTAGGTATACTTCGGAGTCTAAAACTGATCAGAAGTTAATTGATCAGTTATGTTAAATAGATTCGTGGCAGATTTAATCAAAGTGATCAAATCTAACAGAAATACTGCCACATGCTTGGCCACCTTTGGTCAAAGACATACCGTATGCAGTGGGACACCTTCATTATGACGGTAGGACCCCGTAGCGATATCTGACCACTGAAGTCTCCAAGAGATGTTAGAAGCCAGGAGATGACCACACCCACCTCATGCTTGGAAGAACAAAGAGAAATCGAGAGCCCGATATGGTGTAGTATTGTTAAGTTAGTTGTGGTTAAAAGCAAAATATTTAGATATACTCACAAACATGGGTTACCCATAGGCAACCACTTCAAGTGCAGGTGGGGAGTATTAGAACCTGACCCCACTCAGGTTTTTAAGATGTCGCTCTCTGTAGATAGGAAACGGGGTAGCACCCCTCCACCGAGGGTGGACTCAAGATTTCAGCAAGGCTTGGTTAGCACTAAGTGGAGTTCAATAAAATATTTTTGTATTGATATATTGTGACTCAATTGAGTTTTATATTTTTGAGGGAGGTAGGTCCACCTGAACATCCCCCTCTTTTGGACGGTTTTTAAACGTTTTTATTCTACTCTGGCGCCTCTGTACACCAAGCCTTGCTGACACCCACCTCAGTCCACCCATTTCTGAAATATGGATTTTGGGGTGACGTTGTCCTTATAGACATTAGTTCTATGCCAACATTTGTTATTTTACAAAGAATAACAGGAAACACAATAAACCCAAGTTGTACAGAAATAGAGGCCATCAAGGTCTTTTATCAGCAATGCCGGTAGCCAGAGATACACACCTCCCCCAGTGTTTTCTCTACAGAGTATTGTAAATTAACAGAGATTGGTACAGAACGAGTAGGGCAGCAGTAGGGAGGCAGATTAATGGACACACTAGAACTACAAAGCATTATTCTTGTACCTGTCTGTCTATGGGATATTGTCCAGACTGAAAGTTAAAGAAAGAAAACAGGTTAAAGTACAACAAACAAATGACAAGAAGAAAAGACAATTGAAAGGGGTTTTCTACTAAACACTTATGGATTTATCCAATCCAACTTTCACCTCATGATCAGGAATCAGTCACCCTAAATGAACTTCCTTCTTTAAACCATTAGCGGCTTCAAAGCAATTATTTTGTTTGAGATAAGTGCACTGCTGGCATAACTGTTGTGCTGTAAAGTCTTGGAATGCTTTGATCTCTCTCTGGTAGCAGAGGATGTAGAAACTGAAAGCAGAAGTCCTCTATTATTGTCTCACACTGCCCTCTAGCGACAAGTGCCCATAAATACACATTACAGCAATACTAAATAGTAGCAAGGAAACAGAAAAAGTGCTAAAATAAATTACCCTAGAGCACTTGCAAGCCTTAAATAAATTGGCTGTGAACCACAAAGCTGGGTCAAAAAGGAAACACTTACATAAGAAAATGCAAGCCTCTGGATCTATAGAGGTTTCCCAAGTCCTCCTCGCTCCTGCCTCCACTTGCCGGGACCCTTCAGATACGAGACACGCTCCTCTTCAAGCACGAGTGCGGTCATGCTGCACCCACACGAGCAGAGCTATGCCTGTGCAGAGGCATGTAGGCGCTGGTGCCTGAGCCTTACTGCGCAGGCAAGGCCATACTCGCATAAGTGCAACATGGCCTCACACGTGCTTGAAGAGGGGCGTAGCCCCAAGTTGATTTCCAACAATCCCTAATCTTTGGGAGGTCCGTGAATGGCCAGAGGATGCCATAGGAAGCCTTTATTTCCTGTTTGAGCTTTGGCTTTCATACACTTTAAAGTATTCCCGAGGCAATATGCAACATGATGAGATAAATATGTGTATGTACAGTACAAAACATATTAATAACCAGGCTGTCTTACTTAATTTATTTTGCTGCCTGAAAGAGTTAATTTCTAGGCATGGAAGTGACAGCTTCTGTCTTGTCGGTACCTTGTCGGGAATATAGTAAACATCACTGATAAGCAGATTACAGCCATAACAGTTTCCCTGGCAGAATACAACTTCTGAGGGCAGGGAATGATAAAATACACAAACTGTTGACCTTTTTCTAACTCTGGGACACTTAATAGGCTGCTTCTGATTAGAGACAGTAAAACATTCAACTTCTTTGTAAATTTTTAAATATAAAATCAAAATCCTGGATACTTAAAAAGAAGAGACTCTGAAGTCTCTTTTTTTACCTTCTTTTGTTTAACAATCCTCTTCAGCTTTGATGCCAGAGTTAAATCGCTGCATCCCCGCGGCAGAGGAGTGATTTATTACTTGAGATAAGCCCTGCAAAGCTCCCGGGCTCGCAGGGCTTCACTTCCTCGAAGAGGCAGAGCTTTACACTGTAGCTCTGCCTCCTCCGCAGTCAATCTCTGCGGATCGCCGCCTCTCCCCGCCCCTCTCAGTCTTCTTTATCTGAGAGGGGCGGGGACGAGGCGGAGATCCGCGGAGATTGATTGCGGAGAGGCAGAGCTACAGCTCAAAGCTCTGCCTCTCCCGGAAGAGAATCCCTGCGAGCCCGGGCAGCATAATCTACGACCTGCAAAGTTGTAGAACTTTGCAGGTCGTTTTCTAGGTAATAAATCACTCCTCTGCCGCGGGGATGCAGCGATTTAACTCTGGCATTAAAGCTGAAGAGGATTGTTAAACAAAAGAAGGTAAAAAAAAGAGACTTCAGAGTCTCTTTAAAAAAGTCATTTTTTAGAAGTAGAAGGATAAATATAATTGTTTATTTTCACCTCGGGTTGGCTTTACAATAGAACACTATGCACCAGTTTTAAAGTTGTATACAAGCTGAGAGTAACCCTTCATAAATAAAGACTGTTTTGAAAGAACACCAGTGTTTCTGTAGCGTTAATAATACAAACAAAATGATGAGCTGTTTTATTCCTGTACTTCCTGTGTGGGAAACCCATGACTGATTGAGCAATAGTAACAAGATGAGTTGGGTTTTGCCCCACCCACTAAGTGAAAGCGAATCAAGACTATCTTTCTCAATTCAGACTTTCTATTTAGGTCTCGGCAGTAAATGTAACACACCTGATAACAATTATAAATGTTAATTCAGAAATTATGCACAGCATTAAATATAGCTCTACGTGTTTCGATATCTTCCCAGAGTTCTGATTGAAGGACCTTGTAGACCATAAAAAGTGGTTGGATGTACAGGCACAGAAACAATGACATAAATTACATATAGGCCCATATGCAAGTGTGTGCAGATAGCGAGCAGGCTACAAGTAGCCACCAGCCTGCCTACCGACCACGGCTCATGGGTCTCTGACTGACGTATGACGCATTCCCCGCCCACTTTCCACTTTTAGCAGATACAGAATACCGCATGGGCCAAAAAACAGGTTCACTATAACAGAAATTCTATTATATTCAGATTCTCTATACAAGGCATTGCTTTCATATACTTATAATGGTGCTTGGCCAGGACCTGGACACTTAGTTTACTAAATCAGAGTTTATTATAAGGAGATTATACAATGGCCTAATCTGAACCTGACTATAGCGCATCCAAACACCCTGATGCACAGCACCCCAAAACCTTCCCTGATTACCCAAACTAAAAACTATCAGCGCTGTGATTATCAATATTCCTGAAAGTGCCCAGTTCATAGGGTGACCAACCTAATGCCAACAATGGGGAGGAAGGGAGTTCTCAGGTCAAGAGAGCGAAATCAGCAATTTTGTAGAATTATGTTATACATTCACTGCCATGACAATAATTATGGTTAGTGCGAATGTATGAAAATATGGTCATAATAAGTTACACGCTCACTTATAATTTTTGATTTGTTCACTTAGTTTTGGCGTTCACGTCCTTGAGTATGTTCAGTAGGCATTTTCTGCTATTCATGTGAAAAAAGGTAAGTGCACAACACAAACAACCTTTCTATAAACTTCTTCATAACGTTTTCCTGCTGGAATTCTATCAATCCCAAAAACAGCAAAGTCTCCGTTATCCAGAACAGTTTTTTTGGGTGGGGTTGCTGGCCATTATATACTCACCAAGCCTCCAGCGACATCTTCTAGCCTTAATGTAGCCTCTAGAGGGTCAGGTGACGCATTGCGAGCTGCACACGGAAAACTCCGGAAAGTCACAAAGAACCCGCTAAGAGCTACAGGGCGTCACTGGAAGTTCGGTGAGTATTCTACCCTGCATGGGGCAGGGTGTTGTGATTTTTTGGCCGGTTGCTCAAGTAATGGCAAGCACATGTATCCTTCATCAGGCGATCCCCGCTGGTGCCGGATACTAGGGACTTTGCTGTACAGACATTGATTTCAAAAATGTGAAAGTCAAGATTAAGAATTCTGTGAAATCTGTCCGCTCGCACCTACTGCCCAATAAGCAGTATTACTACCAGATAGTTACTTAGATGCCCACTACTACAGCCTCGCATTAATCATATTATAAAAGTACTTTTATGGGTTTCAAGCTCGCTACCTCTCCGTGGTGGGACCTGGGCAATGTCAAGTCTGTTGGGGTGAAGTATGGTGGGGACTTTTTGGGCTCGGTGTTGCTACGGTAGCCATGAAGGCCTGAGAGGAATTCCAAACACGATGGATGAAGCAAAGTGAAGACTGTGTGGAGTTGCTGGTCCCCCATCCTTCTGTTCATCCATCCTGGTCTGGTACACCGCCTCCTCAGCTAGCGACAAATACACACTTTCTGGTTGATGTTACTGATAAACTGTTTACTGATATGCCGTCTCTTGCTTGCACTGCCACTTAGCTGTTTATTGTGTACTCTTTAACCTCCTACCTTGTGTACTGTGTGTTGCCTGTATGTGCCAAAACCAATTCCGGCCATGACCGCGTCATGCTTGGAAGATAAAACTGATTCTGATCAGAAGCCTCCTTGGCTGGCGGAACAGGAAATGCTGGCTAAATACAGTAAGTACTGGGGTAGCTCAGGCTCAACCAAAACTTGAACCGATGCCTTGTGGTAGAAGTTGAATTCTAGAGAGTAAGGGAAGGAACCACAACAGAAAAGAAGTTTCCTGGAAGCTTTAGGTGGCAGTCCTACCACCAGGATCGGCTGCTGAAGGGAAGGCTAATAACCTACACACCCTTAAAGAGGAACTTAAGCGAAACGGGGGAAAAAATAAATCAATAAATTGCAAAGTGAGAAGTTAAAAAATAGAAGAGCGATTAAGAAATGATTGATATTCGCTATGTAATTCCTATTGTTTGATCCACAATCAGCCTGCAGGTCATCATCTTTACTACTGGCAGACAGGAAAAAAAAGACAGACAGCACCAACTGCCATTATCTATAACCACACCCCCTAACAATGCGATAGGCTTAAAGGTTTTTTCTTTATAGACCTACATATGCACAGAGGGCGATACTGGTTGCTTGGCATTTGGAAACAGACGTTATTTTCCACAATGCAACCAAGTTCACAGACAGGAAGCTGTCAGGACCAAGGTCATGACATCACACTGTGGGAGGGGTTTCACCACAATGTTAGTCATACAGACCCCACGATGATGTATTTGAGAAAAGGTAAACATTTCTCATGGGAAAGGGGATACCAACTAGTGATTCGAACAAAGTTTAATCCTTGATTACAATTTCTCTTTAAAATTATTACTAAGGACAACTATCAAAGTTAACTAAAATTCTTAGTGCCACATATATTTTCATTAAATACTAGCAAATAGCAGTACAAATGCTTTTTTTTCATCTTTTCATTTTCTATGTGAAATAAATATGACATTTACAGAGAACAGTTTTCACTGTCGGCATTACTATGGAGGACTGTGTCCAGGACATCCAGCATACATAAACAGTCCTCACTGGCTGTAATTCTGAAATATAGAAGCAACAGAGGTGCCAACAGAATAAAATATGATTAAAATTAAAACACATAAGATGGGGGGTAAGGGTGGACCTACCTCCCCAGGACAAACACAACGATTCTATATGATAAAAAAATAGCTTTAATACTTACTCCAAAACTATGCAACGCGTTTCACGGGTCTCTAGCCCGCCTTCTCAGGCAAAAATACAATGGGAGTAACTCAGAAGTTGTGTGTGTAAGCACAGCGCCTCTGCCTGTGATTCTGAAATGTCTTCAGAATAATAGAAAGCAGAGATACAGCATCTAATAGTGTGTACATAACTAATCCTATGTCTCTGCTTCAAGCAGTTCTAAAGTAAACAGAGATGACCGCCAGGAAGAGCTCATTCTGAATGGGGGGTGGAAGCATACAAGTACAGGAATAAAGTAAAGTTCTCTTCAGATCCTTTCTCTGTAGCTGAAAAAATCTCTCAGCTGTTCTCATATGATCTGTGAGAAAGCATTGTGTGTGTTGGCAGGGCAGAAACAAACAGTAAATCATTCCTCTGTGAATAGTGACAGAGAAGTGGAACCTAGCTACATGGTATGACTCTAGCCTGATGCCGATGCAAACTGTTACAAACAGCTGATAAACAAGGCATTGTTTTCACACAGGCTGTGATGAGACACCTCTAAAAAGCTTTCTGTTGTTACTGGCTAAAAGCTCTATAGAGATGTGGGGTTTACAGAATGACAGTTTCTTTAATAGTTCCTCTTAACTGTACAAGTACTTTAAAGCGGAACTCCAGTGAATAAAGTAATAAAAAAAGTGCTTCATTTTTACAATAATTGTGTATAAATGATTTACTCAGTGTTTGCTCATTGTGAAATCTTTGCTCTCCCTGATTTACAGTCTGACATGTATCACATGGTGACATTTTTACTGCTGGCAGGTGATATCACTGGAAGGAGATGCTGCTTGCTTTTTTGGCAGTTGGAAACAGCTGTAAACAGCTATTTCCCACAATGCAACGAGGTTCACGGACAGGAAACTGTCAGGACCATGGTCCTGACATCTCACTGTGGGAGGGGTTTCACCACAATATTAGCCATACAGAGCCCCCTGATGATCCATTTGAGAAAAGGAATAGATTTCTCATGGATAAGGGGGTATCAGTTACTGATTGGGATGAAGTTCAATTCTTGGTTACGGTTTCTCTTTAAGAGACAACAGAAGGTAATAGGGAAATTTTAATTCATCCGATATTTACATCTCTGTATTTCCTGCCAGCGTCATTCCATTCGCACCCCCCGTGCATCAGATATCGCTACCAGCAGGTGAGGACCATCCCATTGTCATACAAGTCTCAGCTGGTGACTGTATTACCGTTATTAGACTTTTCTTCTGAATGTAAAGGTGTCGCTGCGATGGCTTCGCCTTTTCAGGAAGGATTATCATAATGACATATTTAGAGATATTGGCTTAAATAAAAGACTAAGCTGTTTCTGACATTTGAAATGAAACTGTAAATACCTCCTCGAAATGAAGCCTGTGAATTTGGCAGAGCGGGAAGCACACGGTTATCAGCGGGTGCCTTTCTGATCAGACGGCGGTGACATTTCCGCCACTACATTTATTCATCCTGCTAATCCAATACGTACCTAATATTTGTCTTCTCTGAACCTGACTTGGAGGAGGCGGCTTGCGAACAAATGACGCGTTTCCAAAACTATCAGCGGAGAAGGATGGCTCTAGAGAAGAAGTACTTGAAATTATTAGCTATGATAGGCCCTTTAAAGGGCACCTGAGGTGACACCAAACTTAGTGAACCAAACACATTAAAAAGAACTTGAAGTGTGAGAGCTAAGCTGCCATATTTATTTCCTTTTAAACAATACCAGTTGCCTGGCTGTCCTGCTGATCTTTCCAATCAGGGGGGTCTAAATCAGAAGTACAAGTGTGGTGGTGGTGGTGGGGGGGGGGGGGGGGGTTCATACACCTAAAACAAGCATGCAGCTAATCTTGTCAGATTTCTCATCGACATCTGCATGCTTGCTTACGGTCTATGACTTAACCACTTCGCATCCAGACCTTGTTTTCAACTTATTGACCAGAGCAGTTTTGACAGTTTAGCGATGTCCCTATTTAATCAGAAATAACTTTATCCCTACTTATGACACAGAAATGAAATATATATTGTTTTTTTCAAGACAAACTAGGCTTTCATTGTATGCCATTTTTTCCCTCAAACAATTTTGTTTTCTATGAATTTTAATGGGAAAACAAAGAAAAAAATAGGAAAAACATGTATTTCTCAGTTTTACCAATTCCAGTTTAAAAATAAAAAGTGCTACTGTCGATAAAAAACACACATTTTGTTTGGCTATTCTTACCGCTTGTCACAAAACTTCGATTATGTTCCAGTCACAATTTATGGTGAAGATATTTGATTCTGAAATAGTGTTACAAAGTGTGTTTTTCACTATGAAATGAGAAAATAAAGTACCTTTAATAGTAAAAATCAATCTCATTAGCTCAGGAAACTTATATTCCCATTCACCAATTAGTGCTGCATCAGATAGTGCCAGAAATGTGCACAGGAGCAAGCCCAATCCTGCACAGCACTGCTTCTGCTACAAGACGTATATCTACTGACCTGTGGCTTAGATGAAGTCCCAGAGGACGTATATCTACTGACCTGTGGACGAAGTGGTTAAAGTATCAGAGGCAGAGAATCAGCAGGACAGCCAGGCAATGTGCATTATATAAAAGGAAATAAACATATCCCTCTCATCTCGGGTTCCCTCTAAGGCCCGGCTCACTGGATCAGTATCAGTGACCTATCACATGTCACTGCGACTGACTGAATGCAGTGATTGGCCCAATGACAATACCATGGTCCCACCATTGGCACCAGTTAGCCAAAAAAGCAGGGGGCAGCTTTGATTGGCCGGTTTGGTACCAGCACTCTTGCCTGATTGGATGCAGCCAGGGGGCGTTGCTAGCCCCAAAAATCAGTGGCACGTTACCTGGATCTATTCTGGGGTGCTCAGGATGTCCCCCAGGCAGAGTCAGAGCTGTGAGCCTCTATGGGGGCTTGCTGGGAGCTGTGGTGCATTAATCAGGGCATGCTGGGAGTTGTAGTGCCTCAATGGGAGGCCTGTGGGAGCATAGAAGGGGGTTCACTAGAAGGTGAGGGGATGCTATGGGGGAACAGCCATATAACCTGGCAGCTGGCCAGCCCTCCCAGCAGAAAGCCAGACCAGCCAGCATAGGAGCCAAGTAACTCTGCCTAGTTATGTTTAAGTGGCACTGCCTATTTATCAGTGGTGTGCTGCACTGCATTTATTTTTTTTATTTTTTTTTGTATTAATGGAGAGGGCCCGGGGGGGGGGGGGGGGGGGGCTTCATCCAACATAAGGCCTACTTAGACTGCTGTTAAGTTCATGTAAATTTGGCTCTACCCATAACCACACCCACATTCTGGAGCATGCCCAAAAGTTCCCCAGATCTCTTAGGATACTAGCAACACCCCTGGTTGCGGCATGTGCCACCGGTCAAATAAGGATGGGGATTCGGTGATGCATGGATGAGGTTGGTAGTGTGTGTGCCAGGAAGTCTGGCGAGAGGGCGGAGAGGTGGCAGGCGCCAGGTAGCCCATACTGTTTGTCCAAATGCCACCCCCTAGATTTTCCCGCCTAAACCATGTGATTCAGTTGGCTTCATGGTAGGTCTAGAGATGAGCGTAATGACTTAATTACGATTTCGCGAAATTTCGCGTAATTAGTGTAATTACGATTATGGCCGTAAGTACATAATCGTAATGAAGAAGGATTTCGCGAAATTCCGCATAAGCGTAATTTTCGCATTACAGTGGGTATCGCGAAATTACGTTTGCCTTGCATGCAACCATTTGTAAGCGTAGTTACATAACGTAATTTTGCGATAGTTCATATTACTGTAAGCGTTAATTTTCGCGTCGTTTTCGCGTTACGGTGGGTATCGCGAAAATACGCTTGCCTTGCATGCAAACGTTTGTAAGCGTAGTTTACACCCTTGAACTGCGCATGCTTAGTTTTTACATTATTTAACACGACAAAGCGTTTATATGTGAAAATTTGTTAGCGTTCGTCTGACTACCGCTGATTCGCTTCTGATTGGCTAATGCGAACAAGTAATTTTTTATAGCTAGCAAGTAATTACGAAATTCGCGAAATTACGAAGAAATGCGAAATTACGGTATGGTTTAACGCAAAATTACGTTATGGTTTAACGCGAAATTACATTATGAACGAAACGCGAAATTACACGTTGAAAATCACACTTACGGTATTTTCAATTACGATTTTAATGGCAATTACGCTACCATAATTTCGCATCGTAATAGCAAATTTCGCATGCGTAATTATAGTAACGCGAAATTTCAAAAATTTCGGCTCAACCCTAGGTAGGTCCACCCCTGAGTATCTGGAACAGGTATTTACAGGTGAACAATTTGCCATCAGCTAATCAGGGAGCCTACAGACCGCTGCAAAGAAACTCTACCACTGAGTCTACACAGACCTAGGGGGAAATAAAATATTTGAGAATGAAATCTTCCTGCAGCGCGGCCACGCAGTAGAAGTGTGAGCAAGGCCACACATGTACAGAAGCACAGAGCCCATGGTTCCGGCTTACTGCGCATGTGCGGGCTTGTGTGGCTAGTGCGCGGCCACGCTGCAATGCGAGGATCTGTGTGGCCCTGATATGAATAGCGATAATGCCTTGTCGCTAATTTTCGGGGGGAGGGGGGGTGACAGGGGGACATCAGAGCAGGGAGAGAAGCCTCAATAAGTTTCCGAGGCTTCCTTCTCTTTAGGTAAGTACTGTATCTAATTCTGTACCCGAGCTCCGGCTCCAGTACACTTTAAATACACATTTGAATGGCCCGTTTATCTCTATAGGCCGATGTAACCTTTCTGAAAAAAGCTGGAGTGTGATTTAGCCGAGGGGAGCCGTGTTGAGTGTCGGAGAAAAGGGATAATTTCGGAACTTATTCACGAAGTTTACCTTCATCTCTGGATTGTACATCAGGGAGGGGGAAGCTCAGAACACCAGACCTGCCTGTGAAGACTTCTTATCCAAATATATCATTAGACAGCAGGCCGCTGCTGGCAGATCTCCAGTCCCTTACAACCGCCGTGTTAAAAGTCACCATGAAATATTTTACATGGCGAAAAAATGAGATAGAACCCTTGATAGTGCCAGTTTCTCTTTCAGTGCATAATAATACAGAAGTGAGATTTACAAGAGCCGGAGAGGAAAAGAAACAGCCCAGGAATGGAGTGTATCTCTGCTTATTCACAGAAAATAACAATCCTGATCAACTCATCTCTATGTGATTCAAGCATTCGAATGAGGTATATTACACAGGAGTGCCTGTGCCTTCTACAGGGGTTTCCCAGGAGCGTACATGTGAAAAGGACGCCGGAAATAGCTGCTAGTAGATATCGGTAAAATGATGGCTATTCTACTATTCTGCAGTGCTAATTCTGATAGCTACTGTCATTTACTATAGCTAAAGCTAACCCTATTCTCACACAGGGCTCTCTCTCAACTCGTGCCTAACCCTAACCGACGCCCCCTGCCAATGCCTAATCCTCATCGACCCTCTCAGCTGATGCCTAACACTAACCCCCCAGCTGATGCCTAGCCCTAACCACCACCACCGCTGATGCCTAACCCTAACCACCACCACCGGTGATGCCTAACCCTAACCACCACCATCGCTGATGCCTAACCCTAACCAAGCCCCTATCAATGCCTAATGCTAATCACCCACCTGCTGATTCCTAACCGACACCACCCTCCCGTTGATGCCTAAACCTAACCACCAACCCCTCCCAGCTGCCTAAACCTAACCACCAACCCCATGCCTAATCCCTACCACCTCCCTGCCAATGCCTAACCCTAACCACCCCCTGCCGATGCCTAATGCTAACCATCCCACCCACTGACCCTACAGATGTTACACATGGAAGGGGTGCTGCACATGAATTTTACACATGGAAGAAGGGGCTGCACATGGAGTGGGTTGGGAGCTGCTGCACATGGTTGCTACACATGGAGAGGATTCTGCACATGTAAAGGAGAGGAAATGCTATACATGGAAGAGGGGCTGCAGATGGAATGGGAGGGGGCTGCTGTACATGGAAGATACACATGGAAGAGGGGGTAGCAGATGGAATGGGAGGGGCTGCAGTACATGGATGCTACACATGGAAGAGGGGGCTGCAGATGGAATGGGAGGGGCTGCAGTACATGGATGATACACATGGAAGAGGGGGCTGCAGATGGAATGGGAGGGGGCTGCTGTACATGGATGATACACATGGAAGAGGGGGCTGCACATGGAATGGGAGGGAGGCTGCTGTACATGGATGATACACATGGAAGAGGGGGCTGCACATGGAATGGGAGGGGGCTGCTGTACTTGGAAGTTACACATGGAAGAGGGGGCAGCACATGGAATGGGAGGGGTGCTGTACATGGATGATACACATGGAAGAGGGGGCTGGAGATGAAATGGGAGGGGGCTGCTGTACATGGATGTTACACATGGAAGAGGGGGCTGCACATGGAATGGGGGGCTGCTGTACATGGATGTTACACATGGAAGAGGGGGCTGCACATGGAATAGGAGGGGGCTCCAGTACATGGTCGTTACACATGAAAGAGGGGACTGCCCATGGAATGGGAGGGGGCTGATGTACATGGATGTTACATATGGAAGAGGGGGCTGCACATGGAATGGGAGGGGGCTGCTGTACATGGACGTTACACATGGAAGAGGGGGCTGCACATGGAATGAGAGGGGGGCTGCTGCACATGGATGATACACATGGAAGTGGGGGCTGCATATGGAATAGGGTGAAAGCTGATGCACAGGGCAGAGTATCTACAAGTAACCTATATGTGCAGTACTGCCGGTGCTTGGCAGTAGAATATGCAAATATAGAGACTGTTTTACCTGAAGAAGTAGGCTTGGAGTGCCAAAACCCATTATAATAACCTCTGTCTCCATATTCTACCTAATACCTGTATTTTGGAGGTAAACCTCCTGTTTCGATCTCTCAATCGTTTCATGCAGTCCATTAGCGCCTCTTGCCTCTATATTAGGAATACAGTTAATATCCACCTCCATATTCAATGACACGGCAGAGAGACGCATCCTTCCTAATTGAAATGTACATTCCTGGGAATCTAGAACTCTAAGGCTTGAAGATTCTATCGGTGGGTTCCGCTGCAGTCAGAGCCACTCTGTGTAATATCATTAGACCGACAGAGATTTCTCACCACTCAGGTTTCAATCTGTGCTGAAATCAAACGCCACTCTGCAGAGCGCGAGAGAAAGACGTCTCCCTTTCAAGCCCCATTATGCCCTATGCTGATAAATAGCAATCCCGGCTACATGAAACATCCATTAGTGAAACCTATTAATACATTACGGCGTAAACTGCAAAGTCTCAGTCATGGTTTGGTTGTCTTAATAATAGAGCTCTCATTATTTTCTGCCACTTACGGGCTGCCAAGTTCAAAGCGCTTTATTATGCCTGTGTACACCAACATAACATAGCTGAGCGGCTAGATCATTGCTATGTTAACATTAACACCCAAGTCCAGACAGAATAGACAAACAAACAATATGCTTCTATGTTTTCCTGCATTGCTGTTTTTTTTTTTTAATGAAGTTCTAGAATTTTATTGAGGTTCCTCCAATGCATTAAAGGACATCTGAATTCAAAGGTGGATTAAAGTGACACTGAAGAGAAAAAAAACCTTATGATATCATAGAATATCTGCAGGTATCCTTCAGCTCACAGGCAGTACTGCCCCCTTTCCTTCCCTGCTACAGTTGACTTTGGATGCATGGAGCAGCAGCGTGTGTACAGAGCATGAAGCAGCTCTGGGGATGAGCACAGCCATGTGCCCTGCTGTGTGAATGCTTCACTTTCCTCTTCATTACCTATGTCATGAAGTGGCCATTTTCTTTCCCTGCTACAGTTGACTTTGGATGGAGCAGCAGTGTGTGTACAGAGCATGGAGTAGCAGCGTGTGTACAGAGCATGGAGCAGCAGCGTGTGTACAGAGTATGGAGCAGCAGTGTGTGTACAGAGCATGGAGCAGCAGCATGTGTACAGAGCGTGGAGCAGCAGCGTGTGTACAGAGTATAGAGCAGCAGCGTGTGTACAGAGCATGGAGTAGCAGCGTGTGTACAGAGCATGGAGCAGCAGCGTGTGTACAGAGCATGGAGCAGCAGTGTATGTACAGAGCATGGAGCAGCAGCGTGTGTACAGAGCATGGGGAAGCTCTGAGGAACTTACCAGAGTCAGGTATGAGCACAGCCATGTGCCCTGCTGTGTGAATGCTTCACTTTCTCCTTCATTAGCAATGTTGGCTGTCCTCATTATTATCTGTATCCAAACTGTCCGGATCGATCCCTTTGTCGATTGGGAGCGGATCAGACATTTAGGAAATAATAGTCAGATCCTGTCAGTCGGACGGGAAATTGCCTTATGTGCACCCAGCATGATATCCTACCATATTATTATACTATATTGTGCGTGGCTGAGAGAGACCTTTCAGGAATCCCCCCCCTTGAAAATCCTGGGATTGCCCCTGGATATAATGAATTGTATGTGCAGTACAGATAATTAATACAACATTAGGAGCAAAGAAAAGACTCATATTTTTTTTTTATTTCAAGTACATTTTTTTTTGCAGCATTGCATCATTCTGTCATATTTGCAATTTACAAACTGCACTTTGTATTTTAAACTATGAAACAGAGCAAAGCTAATAACCTTTTCAACTCCCCTGCAGTAAAATCGTATCTGAAGCTGCCTCTCTCTGCTTCTTTGAAGTATAAGTGCCTCAGAAAACATCACTGTAGCCGACTAAACTGTTCATCTCATCGATGAGCCCAGAGAAGCTCTTTTGCATAGATAACAAGTGAAGTTTCTTAACTCTTCCTGTGCTGGAAACAATACAAGACTCATATCTGTGACTGTGCTACTAATATTCTATTTCTTAGCTGTACTACACATTAAATTCAGTATATCATAAGTTTTTTTTTATTTTTTTCACTTCAGAATCCCTTTAAAGAGCCCCTGAAGTCTCCAAAAAAATCATGTTTTTACTTTAAAAACCTCTTTAACATAATTGCCCCTCCTAAAACGCCGCTTGCCTGCGGCTGAAACCTCGATTAATCACCCCAAACTCCACGGGGAACATTGCAGGGCTCCTTCCGCGTAGAGGCAGAGCTTTGGGCTGCAGCTCTGCCTCTACATGTGTCTATCAGCACGGATCGCCGCCTCTCCCCACCTCTCCCCGCCCCTCGCAGTCTTCCTTCACTGAGAGGGGCGGGGGGAGAGGCAGCGATCATTGACACGGATGGAGGCAGAGCTACAGCCCAAAGCTCTGCCTCTACATGCGTCTATCAGGGCGGATCACCGCCTCTCCCCACCCCTCTCAGTCTTCCTTCACTGAGAGGGGCGGGGAGAGGCGGTGATCAGCGCAGATAGACACGTGTGAGGCAGGGCTGCAGCCCAAAGCTCTGCCTCCCCGGGAAGCAAAATCCATGACCAAGAAAGTCGTGGATGTTTGCCCCGGGTCTCTTTAATATGCAATGGGGTCCTAGGCAAGGTAGAAGATTTGGGGCCCCCCTATGGTCCTTTTGGCCAATTGAAGTGAAAGGAGGTCAGAGAAGGTGACCGCCGCCGGTGGGCCCCTTAAAACCCACTAGGCCCCAAGCACCTGCTTATGTTACCTGGTATACGATCCTGCCCTGCCTGAACTGACAGGGATATGGAGGCTGACATATTTATTTCCCTTTAAACAATGCAGATTGCCTGGCTGTCCTGCTGAGCCTCTATCTGTAATACCCTTAGGGTGCCCATACATCTAGCAACCAAGAGACAGATCTCTCCCTCTGATCCAATCCAATCAGAGAAGATTATGTTGGCTGCCCACACACCTCAGACGGATTCCCGTTAAATCTTTAGGTACTTGGCCTCCTGATGCCACCTCAGCCGATATCCCTCAAAAGTTAACATGCCCCTCCTGTGCAGTCCCCACAAAGGTTAAAGAGGAACTCCAGTGAACATTTTACTGTTGGCAAGCGATGTAGCTGCTGCATGGTTTTTGGCAGTTAGAAACAGCTGGAAACAGCTATTTCCCACAAAAGTTCGAACTTTTCTTGTGGGAGGGGTTACTTGTGGGAGGGGTTTCACCACAATATCAGCCATACAGCGCCCCCTGAAGGTCTGTTTGTGAAAAGGAATAGATTTCTCATGTAAAAGGGGGTATCAGCTACTGATTGGGATAAAGTTAAATTTTTGGTCGGCGTCTCCCTTTAAAGTGCACGGGCATCGGTGGGACAGCAGTTTGGGGGGCAGTAGCAGCATTTGTCAGTTGTCATGACATTGCACGCAGTTACCAACAATCACAAGATTGACCATGTTGGCCCGAGATTTCCCAGCATGCTCGATCAATACATTCTACCGATTTCGGCCAAAAATCATAGAATTGTTGATCAGGTATGCTTGTTGCTGCACCTATTTTCATCCAATTTTATTAAATTATTGAATTGGATGGTCTTCTATCGAGCCGCAAAATCAATAGATGTATGGCTACCTTTAGCGATAGACCCCTGAATAAGCATGCAGATCAGTAGCTCTGACTGGATTAGCTGCATGCTTGTTCCAGGTGGGTGATTCAGAGACTTCTGCAGCCAAGAAGAACAGCAGGACTGCCAGGGAGCTGATATTGTTTAAAAGGAAATAAATATGGCAGCCTCCATATCCCTCTCACTTCAGTTGTCCTTTAGCCCTGCCCCATTCCCAGACTGAAAAGATGTTGAGGATGCATGTTAGCGCGGGATGAGCAGAAACTACGCCAGTGCGAATTTACGCATCGTAGTTCGCATCTACGCATCGTAGTTCGTAGGCGAAGTTTCAAAACTACGCTTACGAATTTACGCTTAGCGAAGTACCGCTACGCGTAGCTTACGCCCACTACACGTAATTAAAATTTTGTATTGCATAATGAACTACGAATGAGTAACTCGCGCCTATTTTTCCGTGTACGATTGTATGCTTACAAATGCAGAGGAATGAATGCAGAAAAGTTTCCGCATACGGGCATAAGCATCTGCATACACTACGCTTCGCACTAATTGTAATTGCGTATTTTAATGCATAGTCTACGAAATGCATACGAAGCGAATATTTGATTTCGAAGCCGTAGTTTGGCGAAGCGTAATTGCGTAAAACTACGTGTAGTTCCAGCGTAGCGAAGTTGTCTGACTATGACCATCCCTGATGTTAGCAAACATACACAGTCCCCTCCACTTAGATGGAATTATTTGAGCTAAAAAACAGAAAATCTGTGATCATCTCACCAAGCAAATCTTGGCAACAGAAGTACAAAAAGTTTAAAACTTATTTCCCCACCTATTTCCCAGCTTGAAGCAGATGCATAGGTGGCCTGCTGGCTGCGTACATCAGCACCTACTCACGAAGGGGCAAACAACCAATATGACTGTTCTATGCCAGTAAATATTATTGTTTTGTACTACACTGTACTTATAAAAGTGCCAATAAGGTTCAACTATTGCTTTCTGTGTGTTAGCCATCTTCACGCATCACCTCTATGGTGCAAATTGCCACATTTAAAAGGAGACTATAAACGTTTTAACCAAAAAATGGAGGGTATTTTTGTCACTTGTATTGTGTGAACACCGGGGTGATGACTGGGGGAAGGGGGAGGGGGGTTATTACTCAAATACTTCTCCGGCACGTTTGGCATTGATCTCCACTTTTTGTTCAAGTCTGCGGTTAAGGCAGGTTAGTGGGCTTCTGTCCACCACTGTTACACGACTTATTCATCATATTCACACACTAGCGCCCAATCCAATTGTCTTTTTCTCCTAGGAGTTACCTGTACTTTTTCACCTTCTGTTTAAAATACCTTCTTCCCCCTGCAATTGGAAAAGTACCAAAATGTTGGTGAAAAGTACTGTCAACATGATTCTATTTTCTTGGCCACTTTTTGCTGATAAAGCTACAGAAATCCGGCATGCCCCGATACTATACAATATTATTAAAGATTAAATGTTAAAGTCGATAATGCCATCGAATCTGAAGATAATAATCTATTAAAAGTTAAAAACTTCTTAATTGATGTTTGTTTACAAATCAAGCGAGGATGTTTTTAACTCTGTTGACCACGATAGTAACAATTAGGGCCCTCAATAGGAACTGGGGTGAAATCAGAGGTTTCATAGCTAGGGATGCTCATTCGGATTTCGAGGAATTGAAATTCCCGAATTTCCGATCAGAACTCGGAAATCGGATTTCTGCAGAAATACTGCATTACTGCAATTCGGTAATTTTAGGCCAATCACAGAACTCGGAGACAATGGACCAATCAGAGAATGAAGAGTCAAGTCGGAAGTATTTGGCCAATCAGAGAATGCAAAATATGACCCAAAAAAACACAACTCGGAAATCCGAACTCGGAAAACGATCAGAAATCCGCGAAATCGGTAATCGGCATTGGCGGAAATCGGAATTTCTGCAGAATCGGAAATCGACATTCCCGACCATCCCTATAGCTTTGTACTGTATCGAGCAGCACAAAACAGCCCCAATGCAACTAAAACTGTAATAGATTTCTGATGGAATAAGATCTAATATCGAGTGGGGCAAAGAGGCAGACCTAGGAAACAATGGACATCAGAGAAATATCACGCTGTTTCCCGGATTTTCTACATGCTGTATTGTCTTGGAGTACTGTAACGATTGAGGAATTATCTCCGTGGTCAGCGCACAACCTGTGCACCGACACTACGGAAACCCTCCACAAGCGTTTAGAAAAGGGAACCCAGCTTTGGTGCAATGCACCGGTAGAGAGGAATTTCAACCGATAGATGGAGCTGTGGAGTGCAGAGGAATAAACCACCTGCACTACCACAGATGCCAGATAGAAATTGTACGAAGTGGAGCAATACAGGGCAAGGTAGCCACTCGAGAGAGAATGAGCACAGAGATAGAATGTATGTATGTCCACCAATCTAGTCGCCACCCAGCGACGGTTAACATACAACAGCGAAGACCAAAGTGTGAAAGCAATCGCAAGAATAGCGATTGCTAGCAGAGACACAAGATGGAGTAAAGACAGAACATAGGATGAATAAAGACAGAACCAATTAGCAAACTGTAATCCAACACGAAGTAACAGACAGGACTAGCTACACGCGATCACCACACGTTAAGCGCAATAGCGACAAAGCGCGTGCCAGGCACAGTCACCGCACGAAAAGTGCAACAGCGACAAAGCGTACCAACCTTGAATAACACGAAATAACGAAAACAAACAGAGAACGCAAACGCTTGCTAAACATTTGCCTCACCCAGACAGCAGCAATCGTTCGTTCCAGACAAGACAAACAGAAGGAGTAACCAGTAGCAACCGCAGCTCTGGCTACACTCCAAGACAGGGTACAGAAGGATCCACCGCCTCTACCGATAGGGCGAATGTGATCCAAACAGACAGACAGAAGGAGTAACCAGTAGCAACCGCTGCTCTGGCTTACACTCCAAAACAGAGTACAGAAGGATCCACCGCCTCTACCGCTAGGGCGGATGTGATCCAAACAGACAGACAGAAGGAGTAACCAGTAGCAACTGCTACTCCGGCTTACACTCCAAAACAGAGTACAGAAGGATCCACCACCTCTACTGCTAGGGCGGATGTGATCCAAACAGACAGACAGAAGGAGTAACCAGTAGCAACCGCTGCTCTGGCTTACACTCCAAAACAGAGTACAGAAGGATCCACCGCCTCTACCGCTAGGGCGGATGCGATCCAAACAGACAAGACAGAACTAGGCAATACAGATAATAAACAACCTGACTGCGCTAGACGGAAGTGCACTCCCAAGGCTAACTACACTAAGATAATATTTAGCAAACAGTTAGCAGAGGGCTGTAACTCAAGGTAAGTCCAGCAGAACCAAACCTTTATGACCAGCCGGGAATTCTGGGAGGAAATGGTATTTATACTGCAAGCCTTCAAAGGAAGCAGATAAGCAATTTGCATGACAAGTGGATGCAAATCCCTCACCAGAACAGCAACTCTGAAACTTGCAGAGTGAAGACAGGTCTCCTTTCCAGGGACCTGCAGCATACAGACCTGAAAAATGGTCAAAAAGCTGCCTGCCTCTGCAGACAGCACAGCAAATCATTACAAGTACATTAACAGGGATGTTCACAACTCAATACTCAAATATGAAAGCTATAAAACACACACAACCTGCTAAAATCACAAAAAAATAGGCGGGCAAAGCATGTATATATGGATGTAATCAAATCAACAGCTCCCTAGTGACTTTAGAATGATGTAGCATTCTAGCATTAGCAAGCATTCTAGAAAGGGTAAATACACCCTGCTGGAATTAGAAATAGGAGTGTAAAAAAGTATAGGTGTGTACATATATACATATATATATATATATATATATATATATATATATATGTATGTATATATATATATACGGGATATATATATTTATCAGAGGATCAGGAAGGGTTACAGCTAGGGAAGAGAGTTGTTGTGGTCATACTAGATATAAGTGGAAAAATGTAAAAGAAATGTAAAAAAATTGTATGGTGTGTGGCCATCTTAAAGGAGTCATCAGGCAAAGTAGATGAGAGCCCATTTACTTTCCTGGGGCTTCCTCCAGCCCCTCGCAGCTGACTGTCCCACGCTGACAGCTCCGCTTACAGTCGCCAGCCTGGGGTCCCAGAAGTGCAGAAGGCGTAGTTCTGCGCTTGTGTAAAGCGCTGCTGTTAATCAAGCCCACGTTAGGTAAGAAAATGGGCTGTCATTTACTTTGCCTGATGACACCTTTAAGTTGGTTGAAAGTGGCTGTTTTTTTTCTGCAAATCGAGTGGTGTAGGATAGTTTGTCTATTTCTTGACCTATAGGCCCATTTTTTTTATTTTTTTTTTCATAATTTGGGGAAAAAATTAACACAGGTGTGTGATGCATTGGCGAGATTTTTCAAATGTTACAATCAATCAAAAATTTTGATCCTCAAAATTAAAAGAAATACTGTATGAAAAAAAAAATTGTTTTGTGTGTGGCCACCTTAAAGTGGTCTGAAACTCTGACATAACATCCAATAAAAATGTGTTTTCCTACTATTATTACCCATACAGTTACCATATTTGCTTTTGTGCACCAGTAATATTGTCCTTTTATAAATTACAACTTCCCAAAGTACAGTTTACCTGCTCTGAAAGCTGCCATTGCAGCTGTGTTATGGTACAGGAACTGTTGACCGCCCCACTGCGATTTGGACCACCTGAGCGCAGAGTCTAATGGCCCATACTCACGGGCTACAATTGTCGCCGCAACCACGTGGCACGCGCGTTGCGGCAACAAGTCGCCCGTGAGTATGAGGCGCGCGCCCCGAACCGTCGCTCGTCGCTGCTGTCGCCAGGCGATTGGTGGCGGTCAATAAATGGCGAAATAAATGCATTCTGATTCTGACAGTTGCCGCCGCAACTTCGCCGCAACTGTCGCTAGTCCGCATGTGTATGCGGACTAGCGACAGCAACCAATACACAATCCACGGCGCTTCCGGCAAGGGGGAGGAACGTCGGCGACAGCTTCCGTCGCTGCACTAATCCCTCTTCCGGGTGTGTACGCGGAGGGACCTGGCGATGAGCTGTCGCCGGCCTGCCGCACACACGCTCCCGTGTGCTAGTGACAGGCCACAAAAGTAGCCCGTGAGTGAGTATGGGCCATTAGTGACCACGGGTCTTCACCCACGACCCCTTGAGGGGGAAGCAGGACCACAACCCCAGGAGGGGGATGTGGAAACTTCGCTGCCTAGTGCCCACCAGGTTGCACTCAGAATAACCCCACAGTGGTTTGGAGAACAGGGGACACTGCTTAGCGGAGAGGGTAGTCACACGTAATCCAGTAACAGGCCAGAGGTCGAGGCAGGCGGCAATCAGCGTAGGTCTGGGTCACAAGCCAGAGGTCAGGATAGGCGGAGATCAAAGCGTAAGTCGAGGTCACAAGCCGGGGTCACGACAGGAATCAAGACAGGATATCAGTAACAAGAGCGCTGGCACAATCGCCAAAACTTCCTAATATTACAACAGCAAAGTCCCCAGACTATTGTTTCCTATGCAGCTTTTTAGTCCTTACTTCACTGCAGCCAATTAAGGCCTTCATTGTTTTTAAAAAGCTTGTCAGCCAGACCAGAAGGTGTCACTCTAAAATAATACCACATTCTTTTAGGAAAAGTTACATTTTTTGGATGTAAAAATTCTTAAAATATTTTTGTTAATAAATAAACCTAATAAATAAATGACACAAACTATTAAAAAACAAAAAACAAAATTCCTATTAATATGTTAGACAGCATAAACACAGTTTTTTTCCTACTTAAGGATATACAATTATTAAAAATATAATACTAGCAAAATATTATTTGTATAATCTTCTAAAAAAAAGATTTATAATTAATCTACAAACATAAAAATAAAAACAACCACAATACATTTTCGTTGATGAATAAAATGATAAGACGCTGTACGTCCCCTTGAAGATGAAGGTAGTATGGCCTGGAGGGGTAACCTTACACAAGCCCTGCTGTTCAGAATTATCAGAGGGAAACAGATGTAATCAGGGGACTATAGGTCTCCTCTCAATGCGCAATCGATGACAGATAATAGGACAGAGCTCTCTCTCTCTCTCTCTCTCTCTCTCTCTCTGTTTTATCAGACAGAATCTCATCACATTGATTAGAGTTCACCGTCCTTCGGAATCCCCAACAACATTGCTTATCTAGAATTCCCAATCCTTGTTTATTCCGCAGCAGTGCGGGGGATTTCCAGAAAACAAAAAAGAAAAGGTTGAATTCCTTTGTAGGTGGTACTATTTTTACTTTTTTTATTATTATTTTATTTTGTAAATTGTGGCCACAGTTCTCTAACATGTCTGATATAACATTACTGTAATTTTATTGTGCATAAAAAACTCATAATTGTTTTTAAAAAATCCTTAGAAGAACCTTCAAAATGGCTGCCTGGAAGGATTCACTAAACATATCTCATAAATTATCTCACATTCCGTATTTTTCTACAGAGCAATTGAAAAGTTCAAAACGCTCAACCCCCATAGTTCAAACCGGTAGGTGCAGGATCAGGAAAGCTAAGCCAGTCCACAAGTATACACAGAAGGATCCGCAGACCAGATACTGGTAGAAAAACGCTGATATTCTTTATTCAAAAATTCCACATGGCAATCTATATATATATAATAGAGTAAGTGCCTCAACCTTCGAGCAAGAAGAAGAAGTACTTTGCATGAGAAAATGTATGCGTGCTCAAACACCAAGTTTAAGGCCTCTTTTCCATGGACTGTTGAGCTGTGTGCTCAGCAAGCAGTTACCAGGCAGCAACAAGCAGTTACCAGGCAGCAGTAAGCAGTTACCAAGCAGCAGTAGGCAGTTACCAGGCAGCAGCAAGCAGTTACCAGGCAGCAGCAAGCTGTTACCAGGCAGCAGCAAGCTGTTACCAGGCAGCAGCAAGCTGTTGCCAGGCAGCAGCAAGCTGTTGCCAGGCAGCAGCAAGCTGTTACCAGGCAGTAGTGAGCAGTTGTAAGAGTTTGAGAGGCATTTTACTGCCTATCAACTGTCCGTGGAAAAGAGGCCTACCCTAGCAAGTCTGGCTTTGCAAATCTGGCCTAATTGGCTATTCATTAAGCAATGCTCACGCAAATTGCTTTTGCATGCCAAACTATGCAGGGTCAAAAAACCAATAAAGCGGTCGCCCTGCTGCATGCCAGTGATGAGCGAAAATTTTTACAGAACTTTCGCCTAATTTCGTTTTGACAGGCAAATTTTCCATCTAATTTTTTTCGCGTTAATTTTCGCCTAATGCCAGTCATTTTTGCGTTACTTGTGTATTATTGCGGACATTTTCCGCATAAGGGCATTAGCGTCTGCATTCAGAGAAGTTTCTTGCGCATTATTGTGGACATTTTTCCGTATAAATGTCCGCATAGACTGAATTTTCATGCCGATTATTGTGGACATTTTTCTGCATAAGGGCATAAGCATCCGCATACAATGAATTTTCGAAAACGCAAATATTTCTGAAGATTTGCGTGAAAATTCGCCGAAAACAAGATTTTCGATGCGAAAATGACTTAGGTGAAAATTCGCAAGCAACACTGCTACATGCTACATTAGCACTATCCAGGAGCGCCACAGGCAGGATTCCCAATGCCCCCTTTTTATACAACCGGGGGACCGCGGGGTCCCAGGCTCTCTCACTGCCTGGGAACCACAGCAGCACCCCGGAGGGGGAGGCTGGGTGGCGCAGGCGACCCCCCTCCAAGCGTGGTCAGTGCCGGGGAGAGCCGTCCGCACCCACCTCCCAATATTAAAAACAGGCACTTACCTTAACATCCATTGCGTTCTGCTACATGCGCATTAACTTGGGGGCACCACATGAGAAAAGAGTGAAGCATGGGTCACCCCAAGCTTTAGCGCTCAGGGCTGGCTCACATACAACACTCCGGGGGGGGGGGAAGACAAGCGCAGACAACTAACTCCAGGGCTCACACCACCGGAGCAAGCCATCCACCCCCTGCCTCCAAAGGATACAAACTGCAAAAAATGCTTCCATGAGAAAATTAATGCGCATGTAGCAGAACGCTATGGACGTTAAAGGGAACCTTAACCGGCGGGAAAAATTAAATTCACTTACCTGGGGGCTTTCCCAAGCCTCCTGCAGCTGTCCTGTGCCCGCGCCGGTCCTTCGGTGCCCTCCGGTCTCCCTCCGCCGCTAAGTTTCGTTTTCGGCCGACCGCCAGTCGTCCTCCGGCAAAGCGTCCTCTTCTTCCGCATTCCCCGTCGTAAAGAGCCGTAAAGCGTGTCCGCATGACGCCAAACGCGTCATGCGGACGTGCTTTACGGCTCTTTACGACGAGGAATACGGAAGAAGAGGACGCTTTGCCGGAGGACGACTGGCGGTCGGCCGAAAACGAAACTTAGCGGCGGAGGGAGACCGGAGGGCACCGAAGGACCGGCGCGGGCACAGGACAGCTGCAGGAGGCTTGGGAAAGCCCCCAGGTAAGTGAATTTATTTTTCCCCGCCGGTTATGGTTCCCTTTAAGGTAAGTGCCTGTTTTTAATATTGGGAGGTGGGTGCGGACGACTCTCCCTGGCGCTGGCCACGCTTAGGGGGGGTCGGCTGCGCCACCCAGCCTCCCCCTCTGGGGTGCCGCTGTGGTTCCCAGGCAGTGAGAGAGCCTGGGACCCCGCGGTCCCCCCTGGTTGTATAAAAAGGGGGCATTGGGAATCCTCCCCGTGGCGCTCCTGGATAGTGCTAATGTAGCATGAACTTATTCCCGCAGGGCGACCGCTTTGCAGTATTGGTTTTTTGACCCTGCATAGTTTGGCATGCAAAAGCAAATGCATATTTGCATGAGCATTCCCTCATGAATAACTAATTAGGCCAGATTTGGAAAGCCAGACTTGCTAGAGTTAAACTTGGTGTTTGAGCATGGAAAGCATTTTTTGCAGTTGTATCCTTTGGAGGCAGGTTGTGAATGGCTTGCTCCGGTGGTGTGAGCCCTGCAGTGAGTTGTCTGCGCCTGTCCCCCCCCCCCCCCCCCCCCCCTGGAGTGTTGTACGTGAGCCAGCCCTGAGCTCTAAAGCTCGGGGTGACCCATGCTTCACTCATTTCTCATGTGGGGGGCCCAAGTTAGTGCGCATGAAGCAGAACGCAATGGACGTTAAGGTAAGTGCCTGTTTTTAATATTGGGAGGTGGGTGCGGACGGCTCTCCCCGGCACTGGCCATGCTTCGGGGGATGCTGCTGTGGTTGTCAGGCAGTGAGAGAGCCTGGGACCCCGTGGTTCCCCCGGGTTGTATAAAAAGGGGGTATTGGGAAGCCTCCCCGTGGCGCTCCTGGATAGTGCTAATGTAGCATGAACTAATTCCCGCAGGGGGACCGCTTTGTGGTATTAGTTTTTTGACCCTGCATAGTTTGGCATGCGAAAGCAAATGCATATTTGCATGAGCATTGCCTCATGAATAGCCAATTAGGCCAGATTTGGAAAGCCAGACTTGCTAGGGTTAAACTTGGTGTTTGAGCATGCATACATTTTCTAATGGCAAGCCTAAAGGTGGGTACATACATCAGATAAAAGTATTTGGAAAATGAAAGATCACAGACCAATGTTACCCCCTACCATGTAGTATGAGAGCCATACCTACACAGTCTATTCTATTGAGCTGAACTCCCCATCAGATACACATTTTTGCAAGATGCTGCACACAAAGATGCTGTACACATGCAAAAGATCTGTTCCTGCAAAAAATCAGTTTCTGCAAAATGCATTTATAGTCTATGATATCTGCAGATCTCATGCTGGGCATACACGGTATGTTTTCTACCATGTAATCGAGCCGTGTCCAATACCCCGCCGGATCGATTCTGCGCTAGAATCCGGCGGGCAGGACAAAAGAAGAAACGAGTGGAAAATAAGAAAGCGCTCGCGGGGACGAGCGGGAATTGATCCAGGCGCCCGCGGGGACGAGCGGGAATCGAGCCAGCGGCTCGATTACACGGTAGAAAACATACCATGTATGCCCAGCATAATGCACACCTTGTTTGATGGATATTCATCTGCAGATCAGACAATCATCTGCAGATCCAAAGATCCATCCTGGTGGATCTGATCTGCAGATGAAGTCAGTTAAACAAGGTGTGTATGAGATCTGCAGATATAGACTATGAATGTATTTTGTAGGTACTGATCTTTTACAGGAACAGATCTTTTGCAGATACTGATCGGTTGCATGTGTACTGCATCTTTGTGCAGCATCTTGCAAAGATTTCTGTCTGATGAGGAGTTCAGCTCAATAGAATAGACTGTGTAGGTGTGGCTCTCATACTACACGGAAGGGGGTAAAATTGGTCTGTGATCTTTCATTTTCCAAAGACTTTTATCTGATGTGTGTACCCACCTTTATTCTTCTTGCTTTAAGGTTAAGGCACGTACTCTATTAGATAGATCGAAGATGCGGCGTATGCTACGACGCGGGTCGGCTAGTAGCAATAAAACCACAAGGTTCAACTGGCGCGTGTCGGGCTTACAATCTGCCCTTAGTCTGTGACTAAGGGCAGATTGTAAGCCCGACACGCGTCAGTTGAACCTTGTGGTTTTATTGCTATTGCCATGTGGAATTCTTGAATAAAGAATATCAGCGTTTTTCTACCAGTATCTGGTCTGCAGATCCTTCTGTGTATACTTCCATATTTTTCTACCTAAGCTGTAGGGTTATAAATCATTTATGAGATAAATATGTGAGCAGAATTTTTTTTTAGGATAAACAGATAAGGGACCCAACCTAATCCCTAAAGGTAGCCATACAGCTAGCGCTTCTGATTCAATCGACAAAAGGATCGACTTTATTGGACGATCGACTTCAGAGTAGTGTCTGTAAGTCTATCCGCTTGAGGCCCACACACTACAAGTGATATTCAATGCAATTCACCTTCACTAATCGATCTGGCCGTTGTTGTGCCTCCATGCTCTGAATGTAAAAATCTATTCAAATTAAGTCGATCGAATGACACGTGGACAGTAGCAAATTCCTGTGGGATCGACCAGTAGCATCCATCCTGCTTAATCGACTAAGCTGGTCAATTCGACATGATATCAGCCACTTTCATTGATTGGGTATACTAGAAAACACTCGATTCTCTCTCGATTCGATAAAATGATTAAATCGAAAGGTCAATCGTGCAGCCAATTTGCTAGATGTGTGGCCACCTTAACTCACCAGCACTTAATGCCTAAAATCAGGTGATGATAACATTGCCTTAACTAATGGTGCTCAGCACCTGGCAAGGTGTTAAAAAACGAACTTGGGCAAATTCTGTTCAATGCATTTGCCGGGCCTCCAATATTCTGTGTAAGAGGCGGCAGCAGAGGAGAGTAGTGGCGATGGGAAGCAACGGTGCCAGGAGAGTCTGGCATGTAGCAGGCGGATGTCTGTAAGTTCCGGCGATCTTGGTGACTTTAGCAGTAACAGCAATCGATTTCCTAGGGCAGTGATGGCTAACCTTGGCACTACAGCTGTGACAAAACTACAAATCCCATCATGCCTCTGACTCCCCGAGTTATGCTTAGAGCTGTCAGAGTATTGCAATCAGGGATGAGCAGAAACTACGCCAGTGCGAATTTACACATCGTAGTTCGCATCTACGCATCGTAGTTCTTAGGTGAAGTTTCAAAACTACGCTGACGAATTTATGCGTAGCAAAGTACCGCTACTTGCGCCCACTATGCGTACTTAACATGTGTATTGCGTAGTGAACTACGAATGCGTTACTCGCGTCTGATTTTCCGCATGCGATTGTATGCTTACAAATTTACGCATTGGAATGTACGTATAGAAGAGTTCCCAGTATTAGCAATTTAAAGGAATTAATGCGTAAAATTTTCTGCATACGGGCATACGCATCTGCATACACTACCCTTCGCACTACGCGTAATTGCGTATTTTAACGTGTAGTGTATGAAATGCATACGAAGCGAATATTTGATTTCGAAGACGTAGTTTGGCGAAGCGTAATTGCGTAAAACTACGCGTAGTTCCAGTGTAGCGAAGTTGGCTGACTACGACCATCCCTTATTGCAATGCCTCATGGGACTTGTAGTTCCACCACAGCTGGAGTGCCAAGGTTAGCCATCACTGTCCTAGGGGTTCGAGGCACCAGTGCCATATTGCTGAAGGACAGCTCCACCACGGCACAAATCCTAGCTCCTCATCAACGCAGGAGCAACCCTCAGACGAATAGCTACTATCGTATTGCTCTTAATAATCACCCATTGCACGAGTGAAGCTGGCAGTTCGATTTGCTGGTAATCCTCGTGTGATATCAGGTGGTAAGAAGCACACATGCTGAAAGCTAGTTAACACCAGGAATAGGATATGGCCCAGGGAGAAATCATTTGTGAAACAAACAGATAAGGAGAGATAGATCATGAGTTAAGACAGCAGTGTTCTCCCCAGACTCTTTTAGCCGGATGCTCCACCCAGCTAGTTTTTGTGAGCACCCGGCTGTCATCGGCTCACCTCCTCCTATACTGTAAGCAGAGTTGCTCACAGAAGCACCGCCCCTGCATTCTCTCATCTCGCCCCACCCGGCTAATTTTTCATGCCACCCGGCTGGAAAACAATTCTGAGGACTGGAGAACACTGGACAGGTAAGGAGAGATAATTCATGAGATAAATCAGGTAAGGAAAGATAACAGATAAGATAACATTTCTGAATCAACTGCAATGATAAAAATTTTTACAGTTAGGTCCATAAATATTTGGACAGAGAAAACTTTTTCCTAAAGTTGGTTCTGTGCATTGCCCCCAATGAATTGTCAGTGAAACAACTCAGAAGTTTTGGGTTAAGTTGAGCGTTAACCCTTTCCAATCCTATGTCAGACTATGTCTGACACGGACCCTTTTCTCTATAGGTCCAATATAGGATAAATGGCTGCTGCTAGATGGCGCTGTCACTGGATCAAATCTAGGGCAACGTCTTCTCTTCAGATCAAGGTGTCCGACTATGTAGCATATTTTTCAGATTATAAGACGCTCGGGACTATAAAACGCACTTAGGTTTAGAGGGAAAAAACCAGGGGGAAAAAAAATATGCTAAAACTGGTGTGTCCATGGTCCAGGGGCATCTTCTAGATGTTCTGCACCCAAATACTTTATCCTCGTCCTGTCCGCCTTATTTCCTCCTCTGTTCCCCTTTGTGTCCTCCTCCTGTCCCCCTTTGTGTCCTCCTTCTGGTTCCCCCTTTGTGTCCTCCACAGTGTTCTCCTTCTGTGTCCTCCTTTGTGTCCTCCTCCATGCCCCCCTTTTTGTCCTCTTCTAGGTCCACCAGTGTCCTACTGCATTGCCCCTGTGTAAATGTTCATATCAGCGAGCCTTCGTAAGTCGGGGACTCCCTGTGTTTGGACTATAAGACGCAGGAAATTTTTCTCCCCACTTCTGGAGGGAAAAAGTGTGTCTTATAGTTCGCAAAAATACTGTATTTGACCTTGCTTGATTTCCCATTACTGCATATTTTTTTCACGCCGAACAGCTTCTGATCCTTAAACATAATGTGATATTAGACAAGAGGAACTTTAAGTATATTATGGGAAGTAGGAAGGCGGAAAGCACTGCAATCCAAGAAAAAAATCAATGCTCATCTCTCAAGTGCAAATGAAATACCTGAATGATTTCAAAGTCTTTTTGAAATAATATTCAGTTGAAAGATGACTCAAAAGTGGAAATCTTTGCAGAGCGCAGGTTTTATTATGCCTGGACTAAATGAAATGCGGCATTCCACAACAGAATCTTCATACCAACAGTGAAATATGGTGGTGGAAGTGTGGACCAGAAATGCTTTCCTACCTCAGGGACTGGAAGACTTTCCAAGTTTAAAGGATACCTGAACTGGCATACAGACATCAAACCAACAAACCAAAAAATGTTGCAAGGACACAGGCCCAATGGTGTTCAGATTCATTCATACTCATGAACCCAGGTCTTATGTTCAAATCTTTGTTTAGAGCGTGAATCATTTTCATAAACTTGTATTCAAATGTCCCCCGTTCTTCCCAGATTTTACATTTCCCCATAATCTGGCAATTTTCACATTCATTATGCCTGGTTTCATTGTGCCTGGATTAAATCACAATATGGCCGATCAATGTTGGTGGCAAGGGCCAGTGTCCCCCCAAGTGAATATGTGCCCCCCCCCCCCCCCCGTGCCCCTGTGCAGTGTTAAAGGCTCACTTGTCACGCTGGTGTAAATTCTGGCCTCCTGCTGTGTCCGGCGCCACCGCAAAGCGCCTGTACCATGTGACATTGTTAGAGTTGGCCTAGAGAGAATTGCTTTTATTTTAACCATTGTGTGCTCTTGTTAAATAACATTTGAAACAGATCATGTAACGATTGTGGAATTCTCTCCGTGATCAGCGCACAGGACGTGCGCTGACACTGTGGAAATCCTCCACAAGCGTATAATTTGAGGGAACCCAGCACAAGGTGCAACGCACCTGTAGAGGGAAATTCCTGTCGGCAGGCGGAGCTGTGGAGTGCAGAGGAACAGCTCCTCTGCCCTGCCACAGACGCCAGACAGGAATTGTACGAAGGGAAGAAACGCAGGGCAAGATAGCCCTGAAAGAGAGAGATCAAAGCGACAGAGGGTATGTGTGTCCACCAATCTAGTCGCCACCCTGCGACGATGAACACACAACCAGAAAGATAAAGTGAGAACAGCGACACAAGACCGAATAAGCACAGATGAGGAATGTATGTATGTCCACCAATCTAGCCGCCAACCTGCGACGGTGGACACACAACAGAGGAAACCAAGTGAGAACGCAATCGCAAGAGAAGCGATTGCGAAAGAGAATGAGCACAGGGATAGAATGTATGTATGTGCCCCAATCTAGTCGCCAAACCGCGACGGTGCACACACAACAGCAGATATGAAGCAGGAACGCAATCGCGAGAGAGGCGATTGCCAGAGGTGACACAAGGCTACAGCAAGGCAGAGCACGAGAGTAGCAAAGGCACAGCAAATCATACAATGAGAAGATAAGGAAAATAACAAACGCTAACTAAACGCGAACACCGCACTCATTCGCAACAGCGAACGTGTTTTCTGCGCGGTCTCCGCATGATAGGCACAACAGAGACAAGCACGCCTAACTAACCACCGACAGACAAACATGAAACAGAGGACGCGAGCGCTTGCTTAACGGTTACCTCACCGAGCCTCCAGCAAGCGTTCGTAGCAGACAAGACAGATACACGAAAACAGGAATAAGTGAGAGATAGGATCCACAGCACTAGTGCAAGGCCAGTGCGATCCAGGCAAGACAGATCAGAAGTGGCTACCAGTAACAACCGCTGTTCCGGTTAGCACCCAGACACACAGAATGATCTCCTGTCGACCACCGCTGGGACAGGACAATCGTAACAGACAAACAGATAGGCAATCCTAACTGCACTAGGGAACCTGCCTAGTGCAGTCCCAGGAATTACTCTGAGCTAATCTTTAAACAATGAGCAAGGCTGACACTCCAGGAGTGTTTCACAGGACTAACCCTTATGACCAGCCCAGGTCTGTGATATCACATGTTATTTATAGTACAAACCTCCAGAGGATGTGGCTAGGAAATTTGCATGACCAACGTATGCAAATTCCTCAGTAGCAGCAAGCTGCAAAACTGACAAAAGGTTTCTCTTCCAGAGACCTGCAGAATGCAGACCTGAACAGTGGTCAAAAAGCTGCCTGCCTGCGCAGGCAGCCGAGCGGATCCTCACAGATCATTTCTCATGTCTGCTATTTTTACACCCAATTTCCAGCAGAAACCTCCAGCTTGCACCAGAGACCATTCATTTATCTGTGAGTGTGTTTCTGTGACCCGTCTGTGAGAGGGGATAATAGAATACTCTGCAGACGTTTGAGCTGTAGGGTGGTTTAATTATCCAGTGCACAAAATACAAGGCAAGCTATGATCAATACAGAAAGCAAGAACAAAAAGTGGCTCATTGAGATCCTGATTTACCCTTTCCCAGCCCCCATGCCCTTGACTTCTCATTGACCAAAGAAGATCAATACCTCAAAGTTCAAGAAATGAAAATACAATTGCCAGAATCAAAAACTTATGGTTACGTATATGTAAATCCCAATTACCAGCTTGACTTAAAGGACTAGTTTTAAGTACATGTATTCATATACCAATAAGAAGTACATTTCTCCCAGAGTAAAATCTGCCATAAATGACTTTTCTCCTATGTTGCTGTCACTTACAGTAGGTAGTAGAAATCTGACAGAACCGACAGGTTTTGGACTAGCCCATCTCCTCATAGGGGATTCTCAGTATTGCCTTTATTTTTTATAAAGACGCTCCCTCAAAAGTATTTAAAGGGAAGGTTCAGGGAGGGTGGGTAAAAAATAAAAATCAAATTCCACTTACCTGGGGCTTCCTCCAGCCCGTGGCAGGCAGGAGGTGCCCTCGCCGCCGCTCCGCAGGCTCCCGGTGGTCTCCGGTGGCGCGCCCGACCTGGCCAGGCGGGCTGCCAGGTCGGGCTCTTCTGCGCTCCAAGGCCCGGAACTTCTGCGGAGCGGCGGCGAGGGCACCTCCTGCCTGCCACGGGCTGGAGGAAGCCCCAGGTAAGTGGAATTTGATTTTTATTTTTTGCCCACCCTCCCTGAACCTTTCCTTTAAACAAATATGCTACCCAGCCTGCCTGCTCACTGTATACTTTTTTGGCAGTTGGATGGACCAACTGCCATTCACTAAGTGCTTTTGAAGATAAAGAAAACCCTGAGAATCCCCCATGACGAGATGAGCTGGTTCAAAACCTGTCGGTTCTGTTAGATGTCTAATACCTACGGTAAGTCACAGCAACATAGGAGAAAGGTAATTTAAAGCTCATTTTACTCTGGAAAAAACGTACTTCTTATTTTTATGTTTACATGTACTTTAAATTTTAAAATTTTTACAATAGCGATCCTTTAATTCTTGGAATCTTTTCTTGCCTGAAAATCTGTCTCCACCCCCTTTCCTTGTCTGGTCCAAGAAGCATCTCTTTTTTTGGCACAGACCTGGTTTCCAGGTTACTATGAGCTATCTGGTTACATAGTAAATGTAAAGGAATAGTAATAAAATGTCATGTTTTATGGTACAGATGACCTCATAATTAAGGATATTGACATATTCAAACTATATTCTCCCTATTTACAAGTCCCACTGGCCAATTTCCTAATGGATGCCTTCCGAATACTCAGGGGATCTGGCCTGAAGAAACAGTGTAGCACTATGCCTGGAAGTTCAGCATCACTCTGATGAATGGACAACTGGAGGGATATGGAGGCTGCCATATTTAATGCCCATATCCTGGCTGTACTGCTGACCCTCTGCCTCTTATACTTTTAGCCATAGCCCCTGAACAAGCATGCAGCAGATCAGGCGTTTCTGACATTGTCAGATCTGACAAGATTTGCTGCATGCTGGTTTCTGGTGTGATTCAGACACTACTGCAGCCAAATAGATCAGCAGGACTGCCAGGGAACTGGTATTGTTTAAAAGGGAATACATATGGGGCTTGATTTACTATGCGGTGCTAACCTACTTAGCACACCTAAAGTCTTTAGACGTGCTAACCAGGGTGCTAAGTAGGTTAGCACCGGTTTTCTCAATCAGATTGTGCGCTAAGTACCGCGCGCAACGTTTTGCGCGCACAAAGTCCTATGCGCGCACTAAATCCCATAGGCTTTAGTGGGCACTTCGCGCGGAGCGCCCTGCGCTCTGTGCAGTGCGCGTGCAAAACTTTGCGCGTGGTACTTTGCGCACGATCACTACTTCTCACATTTCAACTGAGTTTAGACGTGCTAAGGGCCAGTGCTAAAGTTAGCACCGTTTTGTAAATCAAGCCCAAGGCAGCCTGCATATGCTTCTCATTTCAGTTGTCCTTTAAACTCAATGGACAGTTTGTTTGTTTGTTTTTTGTTTTGTTTCCATTTAAATTTTCTGTTCCTCAAAATCACAAAGTCAGCTCCCAGCGCTGTTAAATAATTCATCTCTTTCCAATTCTGTGTCTGTCATTTATCACAGCCCAATTTATTGACCTAATTATAGGGCAAGAGGTACTGGGAGATTTATCAGTGTCAGGTGCTGAAGAGTAAAGAGAACTGGTTAGACCGGGAATAATATCACCCAGGAGCGCTCTAGATAAACGTCTCCCCATGGCTCAGACCAATACCAGCAGAGATGGTCAATAGGATGGTTGATAGGAATAGTTGGAAATTTCTGCTGGAATGGAAATTTCCAATTTTCTAATCTGGAATCGCAAAACGTAAATCAGATTTCCGCAGAAATTCAATTTACCACAACTTGGTCATTTTAGGCCAATCACAGCCCTCGGGAGCACTCAACCAATCGGAGAATGCTGAATTTTTACCACGGAAATTGGATTGTCGTGGTAATTATAGGCCAATCAAAGACTTGGATACTCCCGAGTCTTCTGACTGGCATAAAAAAAAAATCCAATTTTCTGGGCAAATGACCGCATTCTCTGAGTGGTCCAGCATTACAGAGTATTTCCAAGTTTTCGGGGTTAAACGGAAAATTGGAAATACTGTATTTTAACTGTACATTACAGCATTCTCTCCAATATTACAGAGTATTTCTGATATTCTGAATTTTCACAGCAAAACGGAAAACAGAAAATTGACTGCATTTTCTGATTGCTCCAATACTATAGTATTTCCGATTTTCCATTTTACAGTGAGCATTCGGAAAACCAGAAATCACATTACCGTGTATACAGCGGTACCAGAAATCGGAATTTACGGAAATCAGAATTTCTGTAGAATCGGAAATGGGCAATTTCGTCAGTCCCTAATGGTCACAATAAAGTTTGCAATTACGTTGCTAGGGTAAAGCGCGTTATGCTACTTAACATTGTGCATGTTACCTAGGTAACATGGATTGTGCTAACTGCACAACATGTGATATGTAACTGGCACAGGTAGCGCACAGCAATTTCACTGCAATCAAGTGAATATGCCTCATTGTTATCTAAAATACAGTACTCTTTAACCACTTGCCGACCGCGCACTCATACCGCGCGTCGGCAAAGTGGCAGCTGCAGGACGAGCGACGCAGTTCTGCGTCGCCGGCTGCAGGCTAATTAATCAGGAAGCAGCCGCTCGCGCGAGCGGCTGCTTCCTGTCAATTCACGGCGGGGGGCTCCGGGAATAGCCTGCGGGCCGCCGATCGCGGCTTGCAGGCTAAATGTAAACACAAGCGGAAATAATCCGCTTTGTTTACATTGTATGGCGCTGCTGCGCAGCAGCGCCGTAAGGCAGATCGGCGATCCCCGGCCAATCAGCGGCCGGGGATCGCCGCCATGTGACAGGGGACGTCCTGTCACAGGCTGCACAGGACGGATAGCGTCCTGTGCAGCCCCAATCACCAGGGGGCCAGGTAGGAGAGGGGGAAGCGGAATTTCGCCGCGGAGGGGGGCTTTGAGGTGCCCCCCCCCCGCCAGCCACACGCAGGCAGGAGAGATCGGACCCCCCCAGCACATCATCCCCCTAGTGGGGAAAAAAGGGGGGTGATCTGATCTCTCTGCCTGGTGTTTGATCTGTGCTGGGGGCTGTAGAGCCCACCCAGCACAGATCACAGAATTCAACGCTGGTCCTTAAGGGGGGGTAAAGGGTGGGTCCTCAAGTGGTTAAAGTAAACCTGAAGTGAAAATTAACAGTGAAAATAGTCATACACAGGTCATACTTACCTCCTGTGTAGTCTACTACTTAATCTCTCTCTCCTCTTCTGTGTCCTATTTGTCCACTGTGATCTATGGAATTTCCTGTCCTCCATTGTGAAAATTGCCATTACCCTCTAACAGCTTCCTGGTCAGCACACTGATAAACTGTTATATCCCCCATGTGAGCCATAGGGAAACATGGATATTACCTTGCACATCAGTTATAACTGACAGCAACCAATATATTTCAGTTCTGACAAAATATTGTCAGAGCTGGAAGGGATCATTGTTAGAAGAAAATGGTGAGCTTCTGATAGGAACTGACGGTGAGGTAAGTATGTAATATTCATTTGCAGCTACATCATGTGTTTACTTCAAATAAACACATGATGTAGCTGAAGGGAAACATAACATTAGGGCTGGTTTCACAGTGGGACATTAAAGTCCCACGTTACAGCAGCCAGTAACGCAGCCTAACTCACAGCACTGTAAAATCAATGTGCTGTTCACAGTGCCCACCTTGCGTTAGGGTGTAACGCTGCACGTTAAATGAAAGTGCAGCATGCTGTACGTTATACCCCTATAGAGCTGCGTTAGACTGCTTGCACATGCTCAGTGACTAGCCACATGGCTAATTAATATTCACTGCACTGTGGTGACTCCTGGTGGGACTGTAGTGTTGTCCGGATCATGAACGAATCGTTCATTTGATCCGGATTTTTTTTGTGAGTCGAATCATCCGGATCCTCACAATGAAAGATTCGGTTCACAGTGGATGTCTGTCTGGAAGAAACAGGAACATACAGAATGTACAGTGCAGGGAAAGTCCTGTCCTGCTAATCATTTCACCCAGTCTGCTTCCCTAGTAAAATGATTCAAATGATTCGGTTCAAAGATCCGGATCTTTTCAATGATCTGATTCGAATGATCCAAATCCTTAAAAAGATCCGGACTTCCCATCACTATCCTGGAGTGGCTGCTTTGAGCGCTGCATAACGCTGCTCAATCTGACGTCCAACTTCAACATCACCATGCGTTGCGTTAGGGGCACGTTATGCGACCTTAACGTCCCCTGAAACGCAACGTCTTAGTGTGAAAGTAGCCTAAAACTTGGTATGGTGGTCTCTCCCTGTTAGAGTGACTTACCCTCCTGTGTTCCTGGCATCTTCCATCGTCTCCTGGTCTGTGTACTCCACTATCAGGGCAGTAGAATACACTTAGCAGGATGTTCCCAGTCTTCAGCCTTGCTCCCAAGGTGTGTTCCGAGGGGAATGCCCCAAATCTTAGCTGCGGTACCCCCGATCTTTCCATGGCACTAAATAATCCCTGCTTGGATTCTGTTCCGAGCAGAGGAAAGAGGAGATAATGGGGTGAGCTCTGTACAGACATGCTTTTCGGCTATGGGTCCTTGCTCAGGCAGGCACAGTGCGGTCTCGCAAGCGCTTGTAGAGGAGCGCGGCCCCAATCAGATCTCCAACAAGCTATTGTCAGAAATCTTTGTGGGGCTCGGAGGACACCATGGGAAGAATCTATAGGATCCTCCTCTATAGGAGGCTTCCCTCTTCTTATATGCACTTTTACCTTACTGATGAGTGCAGCTAGGCCCAGGCGAACCATGCGGCCGTGTGGGGCCTCACCCAGACCAGGGTCCTCCCATGCTTCCCTGTCTGTGACTTGTACGACCGTCCCTGCCTCCCCATCACTCACACACAGACCTCAGATCAGCAACAATGTGAACAGAGGATAGAGTGGCGCAGTGGTCACGGGATACACTTCAGATGCGGAAGTGAGGTCATTGCTTACTTCCTGCCTTTGAGGTGTGTCACACTATGCACTGCACTGCTCTTTTCAGGTCACTCCCGATCTGCCAATCTGCATATGTGTGTGTATGTTGAGGATGGGGAGCCAGAAGGACACTACATACCCCCAGCTGACACCAATACCTACCTAAATTGGGGGGGGGGAGGTGCACCTTTGGCCCCCACTGACACCAATAACTACCTAAATTGGGGGGAGGTGCACCTTTGACCCCCACTGACACCAATACCTACCTTATATGGGGGGAGGGGTCACCTTTGGCTACCTATATGGGGTTGACTACCTAAATTGGGGGAAGGTGCACCCTTCAATACCTACCTATACTGGAGGACTACCTATTGGGGTGGGGCAGCTTTGGCTTTCTATTATAATGGGAGAAGGGGTCTCTGATTGGGAGGGCGGAGCACAAAAACCTTAGCAGCCAGCACCAGACTCCCTTTTTAACTCGTCTCTATTTGAAATTATTCACAGTGGACTCTTTACTCAGCCGCGCGACCATTGAATTGGGTTTGGCACTTACATAGCTCAGACTAAAGTAGTAAAGTAATACCACAAAGCACGATAAACAGCAATGTCAACAAGACAACAAGATACATTACAGAAACAATGTTTCACTCGACAGTCTAATGGTCTGGCTCCCGCAGCCTTATGGGGGTAGAAAGTGAGGTGAGTGGAAGCTGGAGGTGTGGAGACATAGAGGGAGTTCAAGAGGTTGACAGCAGAGGGTAAAAAGGAGTTCCTGTGCCTTGACGTTCTGGTGGAGATGGCCCGAAACCTGCGGCCTGAAGGTAGCCAACAGAAAGAGCGGTGGCCGGTGTGTGAGGGGTCGTTTGCAATCCTCAGTGCTCTGGAGCACGGTCTAGAGGAGGCCAAATGGGGGGAGTGGTGTTCCCATGATTCTCTCCACTGATCTGATGACCCTCTGTAGTTTGTATCTGTCCCTGGTGGAGGAGCCAGATATATTTTAATGTTTGAATGCAGCAGAAAAAAGAGTAGTGCAGCAGAAAGTACATGAGAGGAGATCAGTGGCAAACAAGTGAATTAGGCTCACTAGATGAGCTCAGCTGTCTGGGTTTCACTCAGCGGACCACAAATAAATAGTGTCTCGGCAGATTGCTTGTCAAGACAGTTGGGACTTGGGTACAGCCGCTAGTCAATGTCAGAATCAGCCTTCCAATGCAAACTGCAAGCAGAAGCCTAAGCATTCAGCATTATAGACAACACAACTGCAGTTTTGGGGCCAGTCTAGCACACGGCAGGAACGCCAAGGATAGGAGATGAATACATTTAATGAAACTAACAATGCATTTTAAGGATTTATTTTTAGGGAGAGGTTAAGAATCTCATTTTTAGACTGTTTATGAATGCTGATCCTGGCAGTGTCCCGTCACTAACTGTTCCCTCAATCGCTTGGCAGAGACATTAGTCAAATGCAGCTGCAAACGTGTTTAAAATCCCCTCCAATAACATTGTTACTGTGAATCACTGACTTGGCATCTCAAACTGTATTATTATTACGATGATGTATTTACTGTTTACCTGCAGTGCTTTAAAGAGTACAAAGTCATGTCACTGACTGTCCTCAGGAACTCACAATCTAATCCCTACCACAGTCATAGTCTAATGTCCTACCATATTATTATGTATTTATATAGCACTGACATCTTCTCCAGCACATTACAGAGTACATAGTCATGTCACTAACTGTCCTCAGAGGAGCTCACAATCTAATCTCTACCATATTCATAGTCTAATGTCCTACCATATTATTATTATTATGTACAGTATTTATGTAGTACAGACATCTTCTGCAGCACCTACATACGTGAAGGTGGAGTTGGAGTGTTTAGCAAGAACAGGATGGAGCAGGGCAGAAAAGGCAGAGCAGAAAGTGTCTGGGAAGACATATGAAGGTGGAGTTTAAAGCGGACCCAAACCAAACATTTTTTTAATTAAAAATATTTAGTTGCACCACGCTGACACATACAAAGATAAATAAACACTCCTTCAAACCTATGATCATTTCAGTGCATGCTTTTCACCCTTCTCTTTTCATAGCTAGGGTTATACTGGGGGCAGCCATTAGCAATTCCTCCATTGCCAGACACCATCTACTCCACCAGTTTGCCGGAAAAATCCCGGCAATTTGAAAGGAAGGGAGGGGTTCCTCCAATAAATGTAAAATATTTTATATTTGTCATCATGCAGCTGAAAAAGGCTGCTATTTATTATTATAATTTAGAAAATAGATTTTATTTCTGAAATCTTGTATTTTTAATTTGGGTCCACTTTAAGTGTTGGGAAGACATACCGTATGAAGGCAGAGTTCAAGTATTTAGCAGAAGCAGGAAGAAGCAGATTAGCAGTAGCAGAGCAGGAAGTGGATGGAAAGACATATGAAGGCGGAGTTTAAGTGTTTAGCATAAGCAGGAAGAAGCAGATTAGCAGTAGCAGAGCAGGAAGTGGCTTGGAAGACATATGAAGGCGGAGTTTAAGTGTTTAGCAGAAGCCAAAAAAAGCAGAGTAGCAGAGCAAGAAGTGTCTGGGAAGACATATGAAGGTGGAGTTTAAGTGTTTAGCATAAGCAGGAAGAAGCAGATTAGCAGTAGCAGAGCAGGAAGTGGCTTGAAAGATATATGAAGGCGGAGTTTTAGTGTTTAGCAGAAGCAGGAAGAAGTAGATTAGCAGTAGCAGAGCAGGAAGTGGCTGGGAAGACATATGAAGTCAGAGTCTAAATGTTTAGCAGAAGCAGAAAAAAGCAGAGTAACAGTAGCAGAGCAGGAAGTGGCTTAGAAGACATATGAATTTAGAGTTTAAGAGTTTAGTGGAAGCAGAAAGAAGCAGAGTAGCAGTAGCAGAGCAGGAAGACATATGAATTAAGAGTTTAGCAGAAGCAGAGTAGCAGTAGCAGAGCAGAAAGTGGCTTGAAAGACATATGAAGGCGGAGTTTAAGTGTTTAGCAGAAGCAGAAAGAAGCAGAGTAGCAGTAGCAGAGCAGGAAGTGGCTTGGAAAACATATGAAGGCGGAGTTTAAGTGTTTAGCAGAAGCAGAAAGAAGCAGAGTAGCAGTAGCAGAGCAGAAAGTGGCTTGAAGGACATATGAAGGCGGAGTTTAAGTGTTTAGCAGAAGCAGAAAGAAGCAGAATAGCAGTAGCAGAGCAGAAAGTGGCTTGGAAGACATATGAAGTCGGAGTTTAAGTGTTTAGCAGGAGCAGGGTAGAGCAGGGCAGCAGGAGCAGAGCAGAAGGTGGCTGTGAAGATGTATGAGGGCAGAGTTTGAGTGTTTAGCAGGAGTAAGGAGTAATGTGGAGCAGGACTGCAATGGCAGAGCAGGAAGTGACTGGGGAGACATACTGTAAGTTCTGCAGGATGAAAGTTAGACAGTAGCAACAGTACAGCAGCAACAAGTGACCAGTGTACAAATACATGACTTCCACAAGACCTCCTCTATGTAGCCCTATCAATGCTGTAGTATCACAGCTCTTTCCAAACGCAAAATCTATCATTAATAAACATACAGCAATTGAAATACTGACAAGAAGGGAGTTTAAAACACCTTTTAAAATGTGTTTTTTTTTTCATTGCACTTACACCTTAAGCACTTAAATTACCTTTATCGGTCAGTGGGACTCAGTCAACTCATGTGGTGAGCCTAATTCACTCATTTCTCATGATCATCTCCTCTGGTGTACTCAGAGATGTGCCCTAGTTTTTCTCGTTTTTATTCAGTTATTCTGCCAAGTTCCAGGTCACGGATAACGAGACTGGGAGAAGCGCTCTCGCAGCGTTCTAGCTGCAATCTGAAACTCGCACGTATGAAGTGGTCGTAATGAGCATGCGGCAGATCGCAAATAACGCACACAAAAAAAGGATCATCCATCTCCAAACTACATGTATGAGCAGGTTGCGGCGCACATCGGATCTTTCAGAGTGAGAAGGTGGAATTACTCTTTAACCTGCTGGGGACCGCCTAATGCCAATTGGCGTCAAGTCCTGGGGCTGCAGTTTGCCAGGGAATGGCCGAGCGCATGCGCGATCTTTCCCTGCCACTTCACGGAACGGAGTTCCGTGAATAGCCTGCTAGCCGCCGATCGCGGCTAGCAGGCTGCTTGTAAACGTAAGGGAAAAGAAATCCCCTTTGTTTACAACTGTACAGCGCTGCGGTCCCCGGCAGCGCTGTACGAGATCGGCGATCCCCGGCCTCTGATTGGCCAGGGAGCACAGTCCTCTCATAGGCTGATGCCTATGAGAGGCTGAACAGGACGGATCGCCGCCCTGTTCCAATTCAGAAAACGGAGGGGAGGAGGGAAGGGGAGGGAGGAAGGGAGAGAGAGCCTCATAGAGGCCAAAAAAAACACTGCCACAGCGATCGGACACCTCCCGGCGGCATGTCCCCTTAGGGACAAAAAAAGGAAGTGAACCCGATCGCTGGGCTCCATAGCTGGGCTGTGCAGGAGGCTGAAAAGCCTGCACAGCCCAGCATAACAAAAAACAGCCTGGTTGTTAGGGGGGTTAACACTGCGGTCGTCAAGTGGTTAAATAATTTGCATTCCTGGGTTTTTACCCCTTAGGGAGTGAACATTCTTTATTGTAGCTTTTTCTTATTGGTACAAGATATTGCCGACGTTACAGCGTCCCACAGTGACCCACTGCGCTGGATCTATAGATGTCACAAACTTGGCTGCAATTTCTATTCATAAAACATAGCCTAAAGTATACAGGCCTATAGTGTACTTACACTTACTGTAAAAAGGAACTGTAACCAAGGATTGAACTTCATCCCAATCAGTAGCTGATACCCCCTTTCCTACAGGAAATATTTACCTTTTCTTGAATAGATCATCTGGGGAGTCTGTGTGGCTGATATTGTGGTGAAACCCCTTCCACAGTGTGATGTCAGGGCCATAATCCTGTTAGTTTCCTGTCTGTGAACCTCGTTGCATTGTGGAAAAATAACGGCTTTTTCCAACTGCCAAGCAAGCAGCATCTCCCTCTGTGCATAGAACTCTCAGTAAGAACATTACGTACAGATCACCTGGCAGGGCTAACGATGTCACCACCAGTGATACATTTCAGAATGTAAATCAGAGAGAGGAAAGATTTTACAATGGGCAAACACTGGCTAAATAATTGATTAACCTATTTTGGTTCCTGGACGTAGAAACTACGTCCAGGAACCATGCGCGCTACCGCGTGCTCCCGCGGCCGATCGCGTGCGTGCACGCGCACTCCCGGCCGTGGATTCGGTAGCCAAGGAATCAATGTATCGGGCTATGGTGCCCGATCACTGATTCCTCTCCCCCGCTGAAAAAGCGACAGCTTCTCTCGGAAGCTGCGCTTTTTCTGGCCGTTCCCTCCCCAATGAGTCACTCTAAGGCCTCTTGCACACTGCAAGCGATTCCGATTCAGATTCCGCTTTTTAATCAGTTTTTACCTCCGATTCAGATTCAGATTTGCAGTGTGCAAGGAGCAAACTGCAAATCTGAATCTGAATCGGAAGTAAAAACAGATTAAAAAGCGGAATCTGAATCTGAATTGCTTGCAGTGTGCAAGAGGCCTTAGCGTGTGTTACGCTTAGAGTGACGTCATGTAAACAAACTCATGGCCGCCATCTTGTGGCCAAAAAGTAAAACTACAACTAAAATTAAAAAAAAATTAAACATAACACACAATTACATTATAAAACTATACTTTACATCCCACCCTCCCAAAAAATACCCAAATAAAATGTTTAATATAAAAAAAAAAAAAACCATTACAATAAAAAAAAAAAAACATGTAAATATTTACCTAAGGGTCTAAACTTTTTAAATATCAATGTAAAGATGAAATATTTCTATATTTTTTTTATTTTAAACTTGTAAATAGTGATAGATGCAAAACGGAAAAAATGCACCTTTATTTCCAAATAAAATATTGTCGCCATACATTGTAATAGGGACATAATTTTAACGGTGTAATAACCGGGACATAGGGGCAAATACAATACGTGAGTTTTAATTATTGAGGCATGTATTATTTTAAAACTATAATGGCTGAAAACTGAGAAATAATGATTTTTTCCGTTTTTTTCTTATTCTTCCTGTTAAAATGCATTTACAGTAAAGTGGCTCTTAGCAAAATGTACCCCCCAAAGAAAGCCTAATTGGTGGCGGAAAAAACAAGATATAGATCAGTTCATTGTGATAAGTAGTGATAAAGTTATAGGCTAATGAATGGGAGGTGAACATTTCTCAAGTGAAAACGACGGAACCTGAATGGGTTAAGGAACTTGGTAAAAAAAAAAAATAAGCAATTATATTAATTGTTATTTTCGCCATTCCTCTTAAGTTTGCTTAAAGGGAACCTTAACCAGTTAAGGACCACAGGCTTACACCCCCCTAGTGACCAGTAGAGATGTCGCGAACGGTTCCCGAATCATTCGCCAGTGAACATCTCAGCATCTCTGGGCCCTGTACTACTTCCGGGTCGCTATGACCCGGAGTAGTACGCCTGCGCTGGCCCGGCAGTGCGCGTCCTAGATCTCGCTCCTGTTGCCGGGCACTTTCTGTGCATGTGCGTGACGTCATGAGTGACGTCACAATCATGCGCAGAGAGTGCCCTGCAACAGGAGCGTGATATAGGACGCGCTCCGCCGGGCCAGCGCAGGCGTACTACTCCGGGTCATAGCGACCCGGAAGTAGTACAGGGCCCAGAGAGATTCGCCCGGCGAACGGTTTGGGCCATCTCTAGTGACCAGGCTATTTTTATATAATTTAGTACACAAGTTAATTCCTCTCTTTTCTGCCTACCAACAGAGCTTTCTGTTGGTGGGCTCTGATTGCTGGTGCTATGTTTATTTATTTTTTTATTAATTTATTTGTATTTTCTTTTTAAATAAAATTGTCTGTTTTTTGTTTTAGCCAGCCAATCACAGTCAGCCTCTCTGTTAGGCATCAGCCTATGAGAGGGGATTGCGATCGTAGCCTCTCCAGGGGACAGCCGAGTGACACGGCTGTCCCCAGTACTGCGGTGCAGTAGATCACAGCGCTGTACAATGTAAATAGACGGCGGTTTTGCCATCTAACAGTCTGCTAGCGACGATCGGCGCTGGTTGACTGATGTCGCAGCGGAGCTCCGTCACTCAAGCGGGGTTGCGTGCGCATCGGCGCACAACCCCCAATAAAACCACACCACAGGACTTGACGCCTTTCAGCGTTAGGTGGTCTGGGGCTGCCACGGGATGCTGACCTTGGTAGGTTGTCATATTCTGCGCCTGCGCTGATCCCGGAGGCTGCCATGTTTATTTCCTTTTAAACAATACCAGTTGCCTGGCAGCCTTGCCGATCACCTGCGTGCAGATCAGATGTTTCTGACTGAAGTCTGACTGGATTAGCTGCATGCTTGTTTCAGGTGTGTGATCCCGGCACTACTGACACAACAGCGATCAGCAGGACTTTTTTAAGGCCCATTTTACCTTTTACACTTGCAGGGTAAGCCTGCATTGCGTTAACCTATTTTTCCGCAAGGGATCGCAAAAGCAATGAGAGTCTGAGGACACTTTACCACCTATTGTGGTCTGTTGCAGTACGCCAGAAGTATCTGATCCGACGCAAGGGCTGCAGTGAGTTACCGCAAGCCACGCATCTAACGCATGGTGGCTGGGGTAAGGGAAGTCTATGGGCGACACAGTAAGTGTAAACACAGGAGTGCGCTGCGACGCGGCGCACATGCACAGAATAACGGGAATCTCAGTGACATACTTCCTGCGCCCAGCAGGATGTACACCAATAAGCAGGGGGTGTGGCTGTGCATTTGACCCTGTCAGGGCACTCTGGCGCAGGTTCATATGATTGTCGTTTTTGCATTGCAGTGCAGCAGGCGCAGGAGTCTTAGGCCTCAATGACAGTGGGTTGTTGCGGAGCTGCACAACTGTTATAACGCAGCTTTCCGCACTGCAATGCTAATCCTATGGGACGGTCACCGTGCGACGTTAGCGCCGCATTGTACCGTGCCGTGTAGCGTTATGGTAATGCACTGCTTGCAGTTAGAGATGTCACGAACATCAAATTTTCCACGAACTTCTGCAAATGTTTGCGAACAGGTGAATCTGGCGAACCGCCATAGACTTCAATGGGCAGGTGAGTTTTAAAACCTACAAAGACTGTTTCTGGCCACAAAATTGATGGAACAGTTGTTTCAAGGGGTCTAACACCTGGACTGCGGCATGCCGGAGGAGGATCCATGGCAAAAGTCCCACCACAAATTACGGAGTTGATGCAAAGTCGGGTTTTAATCCATAAAGGGCAGAAATCACATTATGCACAGCTCTGGTTGTCAGTGGGCTGTGGGGTGTCTCACACAGAGAAATGCAATAGTACTATCAGAATACAGTGAAATAATAATGCACTGGAGTGGTTCTGTGCCTGTAACTTAATGAGGCCACAGCAGTAGTGTGCACACAGCTTTGGGTGTCACACGCACATAAAAAACACAGGAGACCATTGCGCTAGCCCTCAAAAGGGCTGTTTGGGGTGCTTTCACAGCAAATGAGGAACAAGAACACAGGCCTAGCTAATGCTTCCCTACCTATCTGCAGCAAGTCTGACCCTGCTCTCACTAACAGTCAGCAGCCAGCAGAGAATCAATTTAATATGGCCACCGCAACTGCTTTTTGATAGGGGAGTGGGGGGTCCAGCAGGAGGTGCTAGCTGATTGGCTGCCATGTGTCTGCTGACTGTGAGGTAAAGGGTCACAGTTTAGCTCAATCATGATGTATAGGGGGTGGGTCGAACACGCCAAATGTTCCCTGTTCACCGCGAAAAGTTTGCAGAATACTGTTTGCCGACGAACTGTTCAGGCCATGTGTACTTGCAGTGCGTTACCTATAAACATACATGTTACCAGGTACTGAAAGCATACTTTTCATTGCCTGTATGCTTTACTGTACCTACTGTATGCCATGGTAATTCTGACTTAATGTGCGTTACTTGTTTTTGCGTTGCGTTGTAATGCTGCATTGGGACTTTAATGTCGCATTACAACGCAACCTCCCACTGTGATTGAGGCCTCAAAATGAATAAATATGGCAGCCTCCATAGGTCTCTTGCCTCAGGTTCCTTAGAAGCCAGTAAATAGTCTCTGCATGCATCTTTAGAAGACTATCCAGAGAGGAAAGGATGAAAATAAAAAGCAGCGTGCTGTTATTTATCATCTCACAGGGGAGGCCCCGGTGCAAGCGCTGTAATCAATTAATGGCCTAAAACACACAATATGGCATTCCAAGTCATGCGTTTATAAATGACCTGAGATACACTGCGCCATTCATCCACCGCTGTGACTGTAGAAAAGGCTGCCAAGCAGGGCTGATCCAGGAGATTAAACAAATGCATAGCATGAATTCATAAAAGCTCCAGGAACCCAATCATGCTGCACAGATCTTTACGGCCTTTCCTGGTGATTGTAAATGATGTACAGAGCAGCTCGAAAATAACACAATGGAAATATTATTAACGGGAACAGCCAGGGCCATAGCTAGCAACACAGCAAACTAGGAAGGGAAATAATAGATGTCAACCAATTAGAAGACAGGTTTGGTTAGTCATGTTGTAGATTAACTAGTTAATCCCTAAGAGTTTTTCCCCTTGTGGCCCAGAGCAATTTTCACCCTTCAGCGCTCCTCCCTTTCATTTGCCAATAACTTTATCACTACTTATCACAATGAAATTACCTATATCTGGGGGGGGGGGGGGGGGGGGGTTGCCACCAATTAGGTTTTCAATGGGTTGTACACTATGCTAAGAATTTTTTATTCTAAATGCATTTTAATTGGAATAATAAGGACAAAAAATGGAAAAAATTCATTATTTCTCAGTTTTCAGCCATTATAGTTTTAAATTAATATAGTGTACTGTAATTAAAACCCACATATTTTATTTGCCCATTGGTCCCAGTTATTACACCATTTCAATGAAGTCCCTATCACAGTGTATGGTGACAATATTTCATTTGGAAATAAAGGTGTATTTTTTCAGGTTTGTGTCCATTACTACCTTATATTCCGGTGTATAAGATGACTGGGCGTATAAGACGACCCCCCCAACTTTTCCATTTAAAATATAGAGTTTGGGATATACTTGCCGTATAAGACTACCCCTCTTCCAGCGCACACCCAAAAAAATTTTTTAAAATCATATACTGGTGCTATGTATGAATAGATACTGGTGCTGTACTGTATGTGGTACCCAGTATATAACAGTATACAGGCGATTGACTGGTTGGATTGGTCAACTCTCCATAAGCGAATTGGTCAGCTCTCCCTGTTTATCAGAGTGGTATGGAAGAATAGATTGCGCTGTGCCCATAAAACACGCCTCTTTCACCCTTGTATCCTATTTACTTCCTTCTCTGCATCTCAGATTTCGCACATGTGCACCTGCGCCGCTTCACTATAGTCCTCAGCAGGGAGATCTGAGAGGCGGTAACAGGATAGGGCGGGCCAGACGGGTGGAAGAGGCGTGTTTTATGGGCACAGCGCGATCTCTTTCTTCCATACCCTGGGAGTCCCAGATCTTGCAGCATGAGCGATGAGCTCTCCCCCAGCATATGCGTGGACCGCCAAATCTACAGCACCCAGTAATTAATCATCAGCATTTCACGTACGTGCATCACGTATCAGCATTGCGTAAACATCAGCATGTCGAGTACGCACATCACATAACAGCATCGCGTATCCCCCTGCATTAATGACACCCGGTGTAGAAGACGACCCCCGACTTTTCTGAAGATTTTCAAGGGATAAAAAGTAGTCTTATATGCCAGAATATACAGCAATTACAAGCCCTTATTTGCAAAAATAACCGTAATATACCCTCATGAGTGGTAGACAAATATCTACATCTCTGGGACTTCAGATAGTAGATATACTGCACTCAGTGCAGTAACTAGTTCATGAGAAATATCCATATAAAATGTTTTGCTGAGATTTCCTTGGGTTTGGAGCTAGAATTAAAGTTGTGACGGGGTGGCCATCCCATGTGATTTTTAATGTTATCAATGATTTATAATAAATTTTGTTACGTTTTTTGCAACTTTAATTGATTTACGAGTATCATTTACGGTTACCTTAGGTTGGGTGCTGTAGGTCCTGCTTCTTTAAAATCCACTGCCATTTTTTGATTATCATAGTTACTGTAATTAAAAATGTTGCCTGCAGCGCCACTTTCTGGTGAAACTTGGCATTGCTGTTTGACCATACATACTCTATAAACCTCTATAGCCTATAAGCAACACCATAGCAAAACAGTCTTATTTCTTTACTCTTTTTTAGAAGGACAAGGAATTTGGGTTATGCATAAATATGGCAGCCTTAATGTCCTCCTCATTTCAAATGTGTTTTAACTATCCAGTGAAAGCACACTTCAAGTGAGGGCGATAAGGAGGCTGCCATATTTATTTCCTTTTGAGCAATGCACATTGACTGGCTGTGCTGCTGATCCTCTGTCTCTAATACTTTTAGCCATGGACCCTGAACAAGCATGCAGATCAGATGTTTCTGGATTTGCTTGATGCTTGCTTTAGGTGTGTGATTCCGGCACTACAGACCAGAGATAGATTAATATGTAATGGGGTCCTAGGCAAGGTAATGGATTTAGGAACCCCTTGTACACTTTTTGGCAAGCTGAAGTGGACAGAGGTCAGAGAAGGTAATGATCCTGCTCTGCTACAGATGCATGAGAGATGAAAGAAAACCTGTAACGAAAAAAAACTCCCCTCAGGCTTCCCTCGTCCTCCTCGTTCCCACGGCGGTGGCGATAAAGCTCCCCGAACAGCGGGGATGTAAATATTTACCTTCCCGGCTCCAGCTCAGGCGCAGTATCGGCTCTCCGCTCGGAGGTAGGCGGAAATAGCCGATCGCTGTTGGGCCGTTCTACTGCTCAGGCGCAAGTCCTGACCCGACAGAGCGGACCGGACAGAGATCGGCTATTTCTGCCTATCTCCGTGCGGAGAGCCGCAACAGCGCCACCCACTGGATCCAGGGAAGGTAAATAAATTGCCGCTTGTCGAGGGAGGATTGCGGGCCACTTCGGGGGAGCCAGCGCTGGATTGCCTGCAGCTACAGGGGAGGGGGAAGCCTCATTGGGACCCTGAGGCTTACCCCTCCCAAGGTGAGTACCCCCCAGGGAAACTTTTTTTTGTTACAGGTTCTCTTTAATAAGATGCCAGGCAACTGGTATTGTTTAAAAGAAAATGGATTCCCAAACATCGTACCGTGAGAACAGAGGGCAAAGGGTAACATATAAACATTGAGAGATGTGAGGATGGGCGGGAGAGAGTTCAGTCACTACCATCAGAAATACTATAACTGTTTGTATCTCTCCAGAAAGTGCTGCAGTTCTACTGAGTTAACTATACGTCTTCAGAAATAGGCTATTGTAACATAATGACATCTTGTCCCGTGTGCAGAAATGTACATCAGCAACAATAGTTATTGCCTCTGCAGAGTTATTCGTCTTCCATTGTTCATGAAGCATATTCTACCATAATATCTATCATGATAGACACAGATAGTCTGCCTGCTATTAATCACATTACGTACTGATACAGGGGCAAACCCAGGATTTTCAAGGGGAGGGGGGGGGGGGGGATTCCTGAAAGGTCTCCCTCAGTCACGCACAATACAGTATAATAATATGGTAGGACGTCATGCTGGGTACACATAATGCAATTTCCCGACTGACAACGGGATCGATCAGGAGCAGTTTGGTTACAGATAATAATGAGGACAGCTGACATCAGTGTCGGACTGGGACACTAAGGGCCCACCAGGAAAGCTTTAGCCTGGGTCATTAATGGGAGGGGGCTGCTGTACATGGATGTTACACATGGAAGAGGGGGCTGCACATGGAATGAAAGGGGCTTCTGTATATGGATGTTACACATAGAAGAGGGGGCTGCACATGGAATGGGAGGGGCTGCTGTAAATTGATGTTACACATGGAAGAGGGGGCTGCACATGGAATGGGAGGGGGCTGCTGTACATGGATGATACACATGGAAGAGGGGGCTGTACATGGAATGGGAGGGGCTGCAGTACATGGATGTTACACATGGAAGAGGGGGCTGCACATGGAATGGAAGGGGCTGCTGTATATGGATGTTACACATGGAAGAGGGGGCTGCACATGGACTGGGAGGGGATGCTGTACATGCATGTTACACATGGAAGAGGGGGCTGCACATGGAATGGGAGGGGCACTGCTGCACAAAAAGGGGAGTCCCAACATACTTGGCCTAGGGGCCTAAAAAGTATAAATCCGGCCTTGCCCATCCCTCTTATCTCTAAAACTGTTCCTCTTTTAAGTTATCAGTTAAAGCTAATTTGGATGATACTTTGCCTAAAAATGTAGATACTGTAAGTACCTTGGGAGAGAGAAGCCTCTTGATCCTCCGGACACTTCCCCATAGCTCTCCGTCCCAGCGCTGGGACCCACAGAGTTCCCCATAGCTTGCCCATACTGTGCAGGCACACATGACTCCCGCCTGCCCAGTAGCACAGCGGAAATAGCCCAGCCCACTCAGCTCTGTGTTAGTGCGCAGGTGCAAGCTGTCTGCATCTGCTCAGTGCGGGTGAGCTCCATCCACAAGGGCCCAACGATATGCTTGTGGGGGTCTCATCACTGGAATGATGAGAAGGAAGGTGACGGGGAAGCCTCAGGAGGATCCAGACATTTCCCTCTCTCTCCAAATTGGGGTCTTTTCTTATCTACGAAATAACTTTTCAGCACCCAGCAACTGAAATAGTATTAAAAAGTATGAAAAAAAAATATCATCCAATTTATGTTGAGTACTTTCTTGTCTGTATGGTGCTAGAAACGTATCTTATTAATAAAGTGCAAAAACAGCTTCCATGCAAAAATGCAGGAGTAAAGTTTATTGAATCAGGTCTATGGTGTCTGAACTCCTCTGAATGTAAAAATTTGTATAATATTTGAGGCCAGAATCAATCCGTGGTGGTGACTTTTAAAGAGAACCAGAGAAGAAGCACCCTCATGTATTTTACCATATATATCAATGGGAACATGACAGTAAACACCTACTCTGCTCTCTGGTTCATTCTTCACTGCTCAGTCTGCTTGTTATTAGCTCTGATAAGAATCCCCAACTGAGCATTCAGTCTAGCTTTTACCAGAGAGATTATAGCTCAATCAGTCTTCTGAGCTGTATTTTGAAGCCCAAGCCTGCCCCCTTGTGGCTCTGATTTCCTGCTAAGAGGATACATAGCAGGAAAGCAGAGCCACAAGGGGGCAGGCTTGGGCTTGAAAAGACATCACAGAAGACTGACTCAGCTATAATCACTCTGGTGAAAGCTAGACTGAATGCTCCATTGGGGATTCTTATCAGAGCTAATACCAAGCAGACTGAGCAGTGAAGAATGAAACAAAGAGTCATGTTCCCATTGATATATATGGTAAAATACAAGAGGGTGCTTAGTCTCGTGTTCTCTTTAAAGTACACCAGAAGTGAGAGGGATATGGAGGCTGACATTTATTTCCTTTTAAATAATACCAGTTGCCTGGCTGTCCTGCCGATCCTCTGTCTCTTATGTGTTTAGCCACAGACCCTGAACAAGCATGCAGATCAAATGTTTCTGACTGAAGCCTGAAAGCTTCATGCTTTCAGGTGAGTGATTCAGAACGGCTTATGCCAGAAAGATCTGACAGGCAAGACAGTCAGGCAACTGGTATTGTTTATAATGAAACCGGTAGGGCGGAGCTTAGAGTGACGCGCTGAACCAGGAAGGAGCTTCCATACCGTCATGGCCGGATCGCTTCTGGAGGATAACGGTGACTATGATGGGCTTTTATATCAAGAATTGATTTTGTACGCATATGCATTTTAGCAGGATTAAGTGTTTTAGTAAATGATTTTACACATGCCAAGTTTTCTTTGTATTATGAGGTACTAAGAGATCAGAGAAGACGGCGGTGAGAAATATATTCAATACAAAGAATTAATCTGGTGAGCGGGGAACTGAGGGGGGTGAGAGACCCTGAATCCCCGGTGAAGGTGTTTGCCTGCACTCCCCAAGCTCAGTAGAGTGTGTGCTGTGGGTGCACAGAGGTGTAGACAGATTGTTTATACTTGCTGCACTATGATATGTCTCTCCGTTTATTATCATAATACTTCCTGCAAGCGTACTTCCTACGCTTGCAGGCCGCATAAACAAAAAGTTACTGTGGCCATCTTGTGGCCAAATAGTATAACTACACCCTAAAGCATTTTTCATATACAAATACATTAGTTTTACACTAAAAATTAACTCATTACCTCCCACACTCCCCAATTATTATTTTTTTTGTAATTAAAAAAAAAAAAATTACAATAAAAAAATACATAAATAGTTACCTTAGGGACTGAATTTTTTAATTATTTATGTCAAGAGGGTATAACAGGGCCGGGCCGAGGCATAGGCTGGAGAGGCTCCAGCCTCAGGGCGCAGTGTAGGAGGGGGCGCAGAATTCATTCAGCTGTCATTCCTAATTGTGTTTGAAGCAGAAAGAAATAAGAAAAGGGGATACACGGCAGTGACTGCAAGCCAGATAACTAGAGATTAAGGTGTTGGGGAGGTTGTGGGCCCTGTGGCCCTCTTAGTCTAATAGCAATCCATGTGTGACAGCTGGGGTGGGAGGGATGGAGGGGCGCACTTTGGTGTCTCAGCCTTGGGCGCTGGAGGACCTTGTCCCGGCTCTAGGTATAACACTGTTACTTTATAAACTATGGGCTTGTAATTGGGGATGGACGCAAAATTGAAAAAATGCACCTTTATTTCCAAATAAAATATTGGCGCCAAACATTGTGATAGGGACATAATTTAAACGGTTTTATAACCGGGACAAATGGGCAAATACATTTCATGGGTTTTAATTACAGTAGCATGCATTATTTAAAAACTATAATGGTCGAAAACTGAAAAATAATGAATTTTTTCCTATTTTCTCATCAAAACACATTTACAATAAAATAATTCTTGGCATAATGTCCCACCTAAAGAAAGCTTAATTGGTGTCGAAAAAAACAAGATATGGTTCATTTCATTGTGATAAGTAATGGTTAAGGTATAGATGAATGGATGGAAGGAGCGCTGAAAGGTGAAAATTGCTCTGGTGCTCAAGGGGTAAAACCCCTCAGTTGTGAAGTGGTTAAAAGGTGTATATATGTTCTGAGGACTCAGGCATTCTGTGGATGACTGGTGACATTGAACATTGAGCTCTATTGGAGTGGATTGGATTGTTTATAATGAAATTAATATGGCTTCCAATATATACCTCTCACTTTAGGTTCTTTTTGAAATACTTAATAAGGACCACTATGGCAAAAAATTGTACTTTTTATTTATGTGTTTTCATGAATTTTTAAATTTTACATTTCTCCCAGAACAAAATGTGGTATAGGTTACTTTTCTCCTATGCTGCGGCAGTAGAAATCTCAGGGCTCGTTTACACTATCGCGAATCCGCATGCGTCCAACGCATGCAGATTCGCACATGTAATGCAAGTGGATGGGCCTGTTTCCACTGTAGCGTTGTTGAGGTGCGTTTTTTTCATCGTTAAAAAAATGCACAAAAGAGCCAACGAATTCGCCTGCGAGTGGAATGCATGCGAATCGCCGCTAATGTATTTAATAGGGAATTCGCATGCGGCTATGGTATGCGAATTTTCATGCGAATTCGCATAGGTACCAATGTAACTTCAAACAGGCAGTGACATGGTTAAATTCGCACATACCCTCACATATGCGAATTCGCGGCCAAAAACGCGAAAAAAATCGCATCCGCATGCTATTTCATCAGCGGTGGAATCCAGGCGATTCTGCACCGCAATAGTGGAAACGAGCCCTGACAGAACTGACGGGTTTTGAGCTAGTCCATGTCCTCATGGGGAATTCTCAGGGTTTTCTTTATTTTCAAAAGCACTTTGTGAACCGCAGTTGATCAGTCCTACTGTCAGAACAGTGTACAAGTGAGTAGGGTGGGTGGCCAGCATTTTTGTATAGATCCTTTCCAGGGAGGGCTTTTGTAAAGAATAAAGGAAATACTGAGAACCCCCATGATAAGATGGAGTAGTCTAAAACCTGTCAGTTCAGTCAGATTTCTACTAACTAATGTAAGGGCCCATTTCCACTATCGCGAATTCGCATGCGTTTTTCACATGCGAATTCGCATAGCAATACAAGTGAATGAGACTGTTTCTACTGGATTCCTTTGCGTTTTTCTGTGCAGAAAAAATCTGCATGGCAGAGCCATCAGAATTCGCATACCGCACACCGCTATGCGAATCGCATACAATGTATTTAATAGGAAATTCGCATGCGGTTTGGGTATGCGAATTTTCATGCGAATTCGCATAGAATCAATGGAAAATCACACCAGCACTGCCATGGTTAAATTCGCACACATCGTCATCCATACGAATTCGCATAAAAATTTGCATAGACCCGCATGCGAAATTTGCATCCACATGCAAATTTTTCCCGCAACGATTCCCACCGCACAAGTGGAAATGCAGCCTAAGTGATTGCAACATAGGAGAAAAGTAATGTATAGCTCATTTTACTCTGGAAGAAACATATTTGTGTTGACATGTATTTTACATTTTACAATTTTTTGTGATAGTTGTCCTCTAACCGATATGAATGAATGAAGCTCTGAAACAAGAAAATCACGTCACTTCCGGTCATCCAAAGACTTCCGGTGACCAGACAAGCATAATGATGAGGCAGATGGAACAACTCTGCACTCATAGGGGTTGATTTACTAAACCGTGCTATGACAAATAGCACGCTGTAAGGGATAGCGGAGATGCCGCCGCAAAGACAGGCGGCATGGCGACTGTCTCCGCGTATCAGCCGGCGGCCTCTGCCGCGCAGTTTCATGCTGGTGATCTGGCTGGTCCTTCCATTGCACATAGACTGAGGGCTACGCGCGCGCGCACCAGGTGACAGGACCTTTATGCGAATAGAAGGAGAGTTAGCTGATCTGCCAAGTCAGCTGACTCCAACAGTACTTCAGATTGGCTGAGTGGCTGGGGCGGCGCTGCAGAGCAACTTAGTATATATAGTACCAGACTGTCAGTTGCTCCGTGTCTGCTGTTGCAAATGCTTACGTGTGAGCGCTCAGACCTTAGTCAGATCCCAAAGTGTGCTAGAACTGGCCGGAGCTGGGGATCCACACTTAGCCAGATTCTGTTGATAGCTTAAAGTACTAATTACATCGTATTATATGTTATGACCTTCTGCTTTCGTTGACTATTCTCCTTCTTGCTGACTCTGTACCTCTGCCTATCTGATTCACGTTGCCGACCCTGCCTGAAAACAACTCTGAATCAGCCTTCTGTCTTTGTACCTTATCTGTCCGTACGTTACCTACTCTGCTTGTCTGACCTCTCTATCCTCGCCAGTGGGCCTAGCCACTGGTGAGGGATCTGTAGCAGTCACCTGCTCCTCAGGCGAAGCTTTATTGTAGTACTGTCTGTAATACCTGCTCCACAGGTGTCCAATAGCTGTAGTATAGTCTTAATCACCTGCTCCTCATGTGATCACCTTTTGCAGCTTTACCGGTGGCACCTGCTCCTCAGGCGTCCACTGGCTACAGTACTGTCTGAATCACCTGCTTCTCAGGTGATCAACCTTGCAACATTACCAGTAGCTCCTGCTCCTCAGGTGCCCTTTAACTGTTGTACAGCCGGACTCGCCTGCTCCTCAGGTGATCCTTGGCTGCAGTATTGTCTGTGGTCACCCGCTCCTCGGGAGACCTTATCTTCCTCATTACTGTTGCACCAAACACTATCTCACATTGGTAGTCCTGTGTCTGGCTATACTAGCATTATTGGTGATTCTGCAGATCACCACATAATCAGGTATAGCGTCTGTATTATTGGTGATACTGCAGATCACCAATAATCAGAAAATCTGTTTAGCTGACACCAATTGTTACACACGCCTTATCAGAGATAGCATGCCTTATCAAAGATAACACAACTTATCAAAGATAACACGCCTTATTAAATATAGCACGCCTTATCAGAGTAGCAAAGGTAGGAGAGAGCAAAGCACCAGCACTAAATGCAGTAGGGATGGATTAATACCACATGGGGCTTACCTGCAGCGTGCTCCTTAGTAGAGATCCACAAATTCCAAACAAAGAGAAGGAGAGATGGGCACAGCTGCCTAAAATACCCTTTATTGTGGCTGGGTAGACACAATGGTTACAGCAGTGGGGGGAAGGGTAAAATCTGACAGCTGTTTCGCAGGGACTAGTCCTGCTTCATCAGAGACGGTCTCTGATGATTATAGTCTACCCAGCAACAATAAAGGGTATTTTATGCAGCTGTGCCCATCTCTCCTTCTCTTTGTTTGGAACTTATCAGAGTAGCATCGCGAGCGCTACGAGCTTATGCCTGCTAATTGGCAAAGGTACTCGTCCTGCCCTGAGCCCCTGCAGGTTCATAGCACTCGCTATGCTACTCTGATAAGGCGTGTTAACTTTGATAAGGCGTGTTGTCTCTGATAAGGTGTGCTATTTGTCATAGCATGGTTTAGTGAATCAACCCTATGGTATCCACCTTCAGTATAGTAGACACGGCACTGGCTCATTGTTATCCAGGAAACAGAGAGGTCAGAATAGCCTGAAACCCTGAAGGATGGTACAAAGAAGGCCAGGAGCACAATGCACCCAAATTCCTTTTTATTAAGTCTCTGTGTGGCCTCAGCTGACTCTAATCAGCCACCTTGTCAATGACTGTCAGAAGAAGCAGACACAGTTCTTGGGTAACAGTAAGTCTAACCTTTCACTGGCAGCTTCTGTGTCTTGAGACATTAGCGCACTCTTGAAATGGGAACTTCAGTGAAAAGAGGAAAAAGATCAATATATTGCAAAGTGAAAAGTTAGTTAGAAATGATTGATATTCGCCATGTAATTTGTTAATATTGTTTGATCCACAATCAGCCTGCAGGTCATCATCTTTACTACTGGCAGACATGAAAAAAACAGCACTAACTGCCTTTATCCATAACCCCATCCCCTAACAAAGCAATAGGCTAAAAGGTTGTTTATTTTATAGATATACATATGCACAGAGGATAATACTGGTTGCTTGGCAGTTGGGAACAGCAGTTAATTCCCACAATGCAACAAGGTTCACAGACAGGAAACTGTCATGACCTAGAGCCTGACATCACACTGTGGGAGGGGTTTCACCACAATGTCAGTCATACATACCCCCGTGATGATCTATTTGAGAAGAGGTAAAGATTTCTCATGGGAAAGGGGGTATCGGCTACTGATTGGGATGGAATTCAATCCTTGGTTACAGTCCCTCTTGAAGCCATAATACCTGTAGGACATCCACTGCAAACATTTGGTTCCTCCACACAAGAATCCCTCCATCTGACCCCCTCGCAAGAAGTGAAACAGCAGGCAATCAGCAGTACTGCACATTAAGTGCCACCTAACAAGCTCTAGACTGGCGTCACTTAGCAACTGAGATGCTAGCTTGGTAACCAGGTGGCACATGCACTTTCATCCCGTCTCTGCTGAGGCAGCATTAGTAGGTTAGGACTTACTGATGGGGTCCACCTTATTACAAATGTAGGGGTGGGGACAGAAACTTGGATTTCTACCAGGCCCGTGATTCTGTCTGTCATCATCTATTTCCATTGCCGACTTTCTACTTTTTAACACCCAAGGCCAGCTATCACAAGCCACCCCCCCTCCCCCCAACTTACACATCTAAATGAGGCCTGTACATGTGTTTGATTATAGCACATGGTATGCTGTGTCAATTGTATTTTCCTCCTACATCCCCAAACATATTAAGTTAATTGGCCCCCCACAAAAATGGCCTAACTATGACTATGGTAGAATAAGAGCTTGAGCTCCTCTGAGGACAGTCAGTGACATGACTATGTACTCTGTATTGTGACGCAGAAGATGTCAGTGCTATATAAATACATAATAATAATATGGTAGGACATTACACTATGACTATGGTAGGATTACATTGTGAGCTCCTCTGAGGACAGTCAGTGACATGACTATGTACTCTGTAATGTGCTGCAGAAAATGTCAGTGCTATATAAATACATAATAATAATATGGTAGGACATTAGACTATGACTATGGTAGGATTAGAGTGTGAGTTCCTCTGAGGACAGTCAGTGACATGACTATGTACTCTGTAAAGTGCTGCAGGAGATGTCAGTGCTATATAAATACATAATAATAATATGGTAGGCCATTACACTATGACTATGGTTGGATTAGAGTGTGAGCTCCTCTGAGGACAGTCAGTGATATGACTATGTACTCTGTAATGTGCTGCAGAAAATGTCAGTGCTATATAAATACATAATAATAATATGGTAGGACATTAGACTATGACTATGGTAGGATTAGATTGTAAGCTGAGGATAGTCAGCGGAAGGACTATGTACCCTGTAAAGTGCTGCAGAAGATGTCAGTGCTATTAAAGGGAATTGCTATTAAAGTGCTTTTAAAGGAGGGATCTGAAGCTTGGGTTTATACAGAGACATTTACCTAAAGAGAGGGAAGCCTCATGATTCTATTGAGGCTGATGTCCCCTCCCTTAATCAAAGCGACCCCCTTCCATATCGTGTCTGCGCTCCTCTTGCTATGAGTGCGGACGTACATGCGCAGTAGCACAGAGCCACTCGTACCGAAGTAGCTCCAGCCTACTGTGCATGCGTGGGTGTGCTGATGAAAGAGGAGGCAAGCGGCCCTAATATGATTGGTGACAATCCATTGTAGCCAATCTTCTGGGAGGCTGTACTTAGGGACGAGGGACATCAGAGCACTGAAGGAAGGAGGTCAATGAATACAGCCCACTTGCCAGCACCACCAGGTGGGATGCTGACCGTGTGCAGATTATTCCCCCATGCAGCAGCTGCAACCAATGTTACATATTGCAGTTACTAATAGCTGACACATTTGCAGCAATTTCTATCGGTAGACGTGTATTGTAGACAGTCGCAGGTCTTTGCTACAAATTGCCCTAACTCATAGCCATACACAGTAAGCAGAGTCATACTGGCAGGGCCAGGCTGAGGCAGAGGCGAGAGAGGCGAGAGAGGCTCCAGCCTCAGGGTGCAACAATGTAGGAGGGGGCACCCAACTCACTCAGCTGTCATTCCCCTATAGTGTTTGAGGCAGAGAGAAATAAGAAATGGGGATACATGGCAGTGACTGCAAGCCAGATAACTAGAGATTAAGGTGTTGGGGGGGGGGGGGGGGGCGGTCTGGGACAGCTCTTAGTCTAACAGCAATCAGTGTGTGACGACTGGGATGGGGGGGATGGAGGGGCGCACTTTGGTGTTTCAGCCTTGGGTGCTGGAGGACCTTGTCCCTGCTCTGCATACTGGATACACATGATGTTATTTCCTATCCAATCGACGGGAATCGGATCATGGCCGATCTGCTGTCTGATCGACTTTCTGAAGTTATCACGGGAAAGTTGATCCAGTTATGGATTGGGGGAAGTTTGGACATGTACACATGATGCAACTTCCTGCCAGATTACCTGTTGATTGGATGAGAAATTGTATCGTGTGTACCCAGGGCCAAAACTTGCACTTTTTACCGCCCAAGACCCACTATCACCATCTGCCCCGGACCGACAGCATCCTCTCCCCAACACAGCAGGGATTACATTATAAGCTCTTCTGACGACAGTTAGTGACAGGATGGCAGGGTTTAGATTGTAAGCTCCTTGGCGAGCTGCACATTCGTTGAGTGACAAGCAGCTCAGAGATCACAAGTGCCTGTTTGCTGCCCCCTCATCCCCAGAGTGTCAGATCCAGCTGTTTTTAGCCGCCCACCGCTATGTGCAAACTCTATGTAGCAGGACGAATATTCGGCAGGCTAACTGCTACTGCACACCCTGCTGCCCACAGCCCACCCCCTGCTTTCCTGGCGCCCTAGACCATGGCCTTTGCGGCTTTGCCTGAAATCCGGGCATGTGTGCAGGCCAGCATTGCAAGTGGCTCACAGGCAGATACGCAAGTACTGGTCTAGCAGAAACAGACACAAAGGTCCATAATTATCATGTCTTCTAAATGCTGCATTTGAGATAAGGGAATGACGGAACTGAGACCTACAAGCTCCAATTTCTTATTCCTCCTCAGTATCGATATAAGTCATCAAACCCAACAGATTCCCAGAAAACTACGGTATTCTAAGCCTTCAGTTTTAGATAAATGGTAAAGATTCTTTTATAATACAAAATAAAAAAAGAAAAAGTCCAGGGGGAAAAATATGTATTTCCCGTTTACCGTACTATGATTTGGATGAGTGAAAGCTTTCACCTACAAGCGTACAGTCATATTAAAGATCTTAAACCATTCTGAAGATCTGTCAGCCTTTAACAGACAGCCCAAGAGACAGACCAGACACAAAAAACACACCGTTAGAAACATGGAATGTACAGACACAACAGAGAGGAGTTTGGACAAACATCGTGTGAATCCAGCCTGGAAGCGCACAGATTGGGATCTAGCTAATGAGCAGCTAACACAATAAAGATAATTTTACTTATTTACTTACGATATCCGCTACTTTCCGAGCAAAGGGACACTGACCTACAGAAACCGTATGGAGCCTTCTAAGATGCACAAACCCTGATCAGAACTGACAGTTCATTCATCTCCCAAAGCTAATGCTTATATAAAACTAAAGTAGTTATTTCAATGTCGAAGGGCCTCATCTGAAAAGCTACAGAACCGTGAAGCAGGCACCTTAGTCCAAGCTAGCCAATCAGAAATCTGCTTATATTCTCGTAACCACACCACACTATTAGGCCTGGTGCACACCAAAAACCGCTAGCAGATCTGCAAAATGCTAGCAGATATTGAAACGCTTTTTCTTATTTTTCTGTAGCGTTTCTCCTAGCATTTTACGGTTTTGGGAAGCGTTTTTGCTGTAGTAGATTTCATGTATTGTTACAGTAAAGCTGTTACTGAACAGCTACTGTAACAAAAAAACGCCTGGTAAACCGCTCTGAAGTGCCGTTTTTCAGAGCGGTTTGCGTTTTTCCTATACTTAACATTGAGGCAGAGACGCATCCGCAATCCAAAATCTGCAGCAGCCCGGGAGTATGCGTTTCTGCAAAACGCCTCCCGCTCTGGTGTGCACCAGCCCATTGAAATACATTACCCTAGCAGATTCGCACCCGCAAGCGGATCGCCAACCGCAGCCGAACCGCTCTGGTGTGCACTAGGCCTTAAAGGATACCCGAAGTGACGTGTGACATGATGAGATAGACATGTGTATGTACAGTGCCTAGCACACAAATAACTAGGCTGTGTTCCTTTTTTTCTTTCTCTGCCTGAAAGAGTTAAATATCAGGTATGTAAGTGGCTGACTCAGACAGGAAGAGACTACAGTGTGACCCTCACTGATAAGAAATTCCCCTTTTTAACTCTTTCTTGCTCTCAGAATCCATTTTCTGCTGGGAAAGTGTTTTATAGTTGGAATTTCTTATCAGCGAGGGTCACACTTAAGTCACTTCCTGTCTGAGTCAGGACTGAGTCAGCCACTTACATACCTGATATTTAACTCTTTCAGGCAGAGAAAGAAAGAAAGGAACACAGCATAGTTATTTGTGTGCTAGGCACTGTACATACACATGTCTGTCTCATCATGTCACATATCACTTCCGGTATCCTTTAACCACTTGAGGACCACAGGCTTACACCCCCGTAGTGACCAGGCTATTCTTTACAATTTAGTGTTCTGCAGCTTTAATAGCTCGCTGCAGAGCCATAACACTGAGCACACAAGTGACCCCCCCTTCATTTTCTGCCCACTAACACAGCTTTCTGTTGGTGGGCTCTGATCGCTGGCGCCATGTTTATTTTTTTATTAATTTATTTGTGTTTTATTAATAATACAAAATTGTTGATTTTTTTAATTGACCCCTCCCCCTTCCCCCGCCAGCCAATCACGGCAATCCTCTCTCATAGGCATCAGCCTATGAAAGGGGATCGCGATCGGAGCCTCACCAGGGACAGCCGAGTGACACGGCTGTCCCCAGTACAGCGCTGAAGTAGACCGAAGTGCTGTACAATGTAAATAGATGGCGGTTGTCGCTGTAGATCGCCGCTGGTAGACTGATGACGCAGCGGGGTTAGCTCGCATCGGCGCACGCGATCCCCTATAAAACCACTGCCCCAGGACTTGACGCCGTTCGGCGGTCCTGGGACTGCCACCTTCCTGACGCCTATCAACGTTAGTCGGTCGGGAAGGGGTTCATAAACTGCAATCTGATTGGTTCCTGCCAGTAATTGCAAAGTATTGCCCTTTGCACTCAAATGAATTCTCAGTTTAGTGCAAGTCTGCATTTTCCCACTGAGAGGTTATTGAGCTTCTCTCCTGAGATTTAAACAAGCAATGCTCTGTAACATCAGAACGCTTCTGACACAAGACCCTCTCCAACAGAATTCCATTACCAAAGAGAATACTAGCTTATAGGACAGGGGATTAACCAAATAAAAAAAACTGTTATTCTGATGAGCTGTGGCACAGGGTAAAAGCAGTTTTAAATACAGACTCACGCTAAAGCCATATTAAAAGCCTTTACAGGTGAATTAAGAAGATTGGTATCTAGGCAATGGATCTTATTGCATAAGCTGTGTAATGTAGAGGTCCTCATTCTATATGACCTATTGATTTAGAGCTAGCGGTGTATGTGTAGCAAGCGGAGGTGGGAATTGTGGTGATTAAGTGGAAAAAAAAGAAGCATTTGATGAGTCACCTAGCTGCTAGAGAATATATGACAGTACATCTTCCATATCGACCAATTAGACGGCACCAACACCTTGGTAAGACGGAGAATGCAAGATGCATTTGCATTTCACAAGAGCTTATGGTCTATTTAGTAACAGGCAGTGGCGTAGCTAAGGAGCTTTGGGCCCCGATGCAAGTTTTACAATGGGCCCCCCTAAGCACTCTATACATAACAATTGATACGGCGCACCAAAACCTGTCAATGGCAACTACAGTGTCAGAGGTGCAAGAAGGGGATGGGGAACAGTTTGTTAGTGATTACCACTATTCAAAGTATCTCTAGAAGTGATTATTATGAGCACAGGACCAATAGAGAGATAATAATGTAGTTGAGGGAGGGCCCTTCGGGGCCCCTCTGGCCCAAGGGCCCCGATGCGGTCGCTACCTCTGCACCCCCTATTGCTACGCCCCTGGTAACAGGCTCTGCTATGGGTTTAGAGAAGGTTTTTCTTTTGCAATTCTTTATTCCCTGCAGCACTGATTGATAGGTAGATAGTTTTGAATACTTGGAACTTTATTCTGTAAAAAAGAGATTAATAAACTTATAGGCAGCAGCCACAAGCAGCGAATCAGAAGTCGTCTAGCAGGACTTTAGGTCTTAGTACACACAATGCAATCTTCCGTCAGAATTGATTATTTTTGACATGTCCATTGCGATTTCCGATTGTTTTTCAGATAGATTTTGTATAGAAGTGATCGGAAAATCGATCAGAGAAATGAACGGCAACCAAATTAGACCTATTGGAAATAATCGATTCATTCAATCCATCTATCTGATGGTAAATTGCATGGTGTGTATCAGGCATTTTAAGGTGGCCATACACTCAATAGATTGCTTTTTTGGTGGATTTGATCACCTTGATTAAATAGTGACTCCCACATGACCACTCAGTAAACTTTGAAACAATCTTGTACAGTGTAGGGATTGAAAACATGGGGGAGGGGGTTACATTTTAATAAAGTGGATGGGGGAGGAGCAAAAGGAAAGTGGGTGTGGGGGGGCGGTCCTGGGGACTACCGTGACATCACTTTGAGCTGAATCCAGCATAAAGACACTAGAGGGGGCAGCTGAATCAAGATCAAGTGGGGCAAGATGGTAAATCGATTGCTACTCCCTGATTGAAGGATAATCAATAACTTGCTGAATCTATATATGGCTCAGACTGATTGACATACCATGCAATTTCCCATCAGATACATGATACACGAGAATCGATCATTTACAACAGGTCTGAACTGACTTCCTATCGTTTTTCTGATCACATCTATACAAAATCGATCAGAAATAAGATCTGACCTGTCGGAAATAATCGATTCAACCCCTCTATCTGGTGTGCGCCAGTCCTTACACCAAAATTTACCATCAATGCATCAATTCCACAACATTGTTTGGCGATCTGACCTCCCAGATAAGAAATTGAGCAGCGATGGACCAACGCTATCATTTTGGGGTCTTACATTCGACTTCCACTCATCCCTTGCTCATCACTCCCCTCCCATCCCCTCATGACAGAACAGACTTCTCAACTGTAGTCGGGCAGCATGTCTGTACAGCGATCATCCCAAACACTTCCCTCCTAACGATCACGTAGGATGACAGTAGCTGAGGGACCGTCCATAGTATTACTACTGCTACCTGCACTATGTGGAGAAACAAACACCTTCTCCACATTGATTCCATAGGAGTATTGGCTATTAAACTTGTATTTAAAGGAAATGTGATTTTTAATTCAACTGTATATTTTAATCAGTAAAATGTGAAAAAATTACATAGCAATGTTTCCTTCTCTGAAATCTCACCTTCTGGTTCACTGACAATGTCCATAAGTACAAATGATTATTTTTTTTATTTGTTTTTTACCTAATAACCAATCACCCCTCCCTCCTGCTCCCCCCTAGCTAACCAAGTCCTTGGACTTGGCTATTGTAAAATTACAGATCCATTGGCTGCAACCCCACTGCAAAAAGCGCTTGCCTACTTACAACTACTTACAAAAAAATGCCAGTTTCCAGACATATCTCTAAATCAATACCACAAACTCATTTTCAACATGGTATGTTTTCCAAATAAGACATAATAAGAAGAACCAACCATGCAAATGTACCATAAACAGGTTAAAAGAAAAAAAAAACTATACATTTCAGCTGAAGATCCACTAATGCCTTCTCTATTGGTAAAAGATCGAAGTATGAGAAAATGATTCAAAAGACAACCACAAGGAGTCTTAAAAGACAATTTAGGACATCTCAGAAGAACACCCATCACATGCAAAGAGAACTGATGATCAAAGAGGAAGTTTAAAAATGATACTTTTAATGTTTATAGACATTCCATCCAGGAGGCTGATGTAGATTATTGGCACAGTTTAAACTTCTTAAATCTGCCATTGAGGATGGCCACTTGTGTCACCCAACAGACCACCCCCCCCCCCCCCTTTCCCCCAGCCAAAGAATACAAACCTTGAGAGTGTAAAATGTCCTATTCTGTATTACCTTCTATGGGGTTGGCTCAGTTGGGCTGATTATGCATGCTGAACAAGCGATGCCTTTAACCCAGCAAAGCCTGCAGTGATCTTAGGTTGGCCCAAGGGTTACAATGGTACAATGAGGACTCCCAGCAGCAGCCTATACAGTGAAGAAGCAAGTATTCCACCACGAACCATCATCACCTGGGTGACATATATTCCATTAGCTGCCCTCTAGCCATATTTTTTAGGTTCCTGCACAATGGAGAGTAGGAGAGATGGTTATTCCTGGAGGAGGAGGAAGGGGGGGTCCTTACCATTAGATCTCCGCACAATATTCTCCAAAAAGGTGTTCTGAGGAGCGACCAGACCTCTGCGACCCCCGGCCATGGCCATGGTTGGCTTCTTGAGTCCAGAGCAGGGGCAAGCTCCCGGGGCTTCAGGGTAGTGGTGGGGCACCAAGAGCCAGAGCTCCAGTTAATTCAAGTGAGTTCCCCATAGTCCTGAGCCGGGGTCCAGCTCGGCTGTTATTGCATCAGGAGGAGAAGCGGAGAGATCTCCCTGCCATCCTCGCCTCGCCAGCATTCCTCGTCTACCTCAATCACTCCCTCCCTGCCCCCCACCCCATTTACTCCCTGCACACCTCCCACCTAAAGCTCCTCTCGCTCTCCGCTGCTCTTGCCCAGGTCCCTCGACTCGGCTACAGCAGCGCTACAGGAGCCGCGCGCCTCGCTGTTCTCTCTCTCGCTCTCCAAGGTCCTGAAACGAGCAGCGACCACCAGCAACTCCTCTCTTATCTGCTGGTGACTAACAGAGGGATAACCTGTTCACTGCCTTTCCGGACTCACTCAGCACACAGGACTGCTGCTGTATCTGCAGCACTACTTCTACTGATTCTAATTGCAAAAAGACAAGGGAGATGGAATTAACTCATGCATGGACGTATGTGCTGCTACTATTCGACAGCTGCAATCTATATTATGGCTGCTAACACACCTGGACTTTGCCTGATGCTAATTGGACATGCATTGAGCTAGCCATACACAAGTCAATTATGGACCGATATGCCAAGACCATCGATCACCATCCGATTGGAATTGCGATCAGATTGTGCAGCACGGTGGTGTAGTGGTTAGCACTCTTGCCTTGCAGAGCCGGATCCTCGGTTTGAATCCCAGCCAGTACAGTATCTGCATGGGGGTTGTATGTTCTCACCGTGTCTGTGTGGGTTTGCTCCGGGCACTCCAGTTTCCTCCCACATCTCAAAAACATACAGATAAGTTAATTGGCTTTTGCCTAAATTGGCCCTAGACTATGATACATACACTGCAAGATACATACATAGACATGTGACTATGGTAGGGATTAGATTGAGAGCCCCTCTGAGAGACTGTTAAGTGACAAGACAATGTACTCTGTATGGTGTTGCGGAAGATGTTGGCACTAAGTGAACAATTATAACAGTGTTTGTGATTCCTACCATACACGGCAAACTCAGTTTCGATTGATCTCAGCAGAGATCTTTCGAGAATCGATTAAATGACGAGCAGAACAGCATTGTAGGCTATTTGCACCGCACAGACTTCCTACAGAGTACATAGCTCTGTTCACACGCGCGATTGCTGCTGATGTAAAACAAGCAATCCCTGACGTTTTGCACCGAACGACTGGCATCTGCATGTTTGAAATCAACGCCTGCACAATGTCGGTCCACCGATCGGAACGTTAGCAGAAGAGCTAAACTGAAGACCGGAAGTGCGTAGCTAGCCGTACGCGAGTTTGAATGGAGTATTTGTTTGTCATTGTTCGATACAAACGACTAACACCGATTATCATGCAAACCGATATGCCCGGATGATAAAGACAAAAGAAATACAGAGAGCCCAATATAGTGTAGTATGCAAAACAAGGAGTTGGGAATGAAAAGTATATAATGTATATACTCACAAACGTGGGTTACCGCCACTGTATAGGCAGGTGAGGAGATTACACCTGTCCTCACTCAGTCGATTTCTGTAGATAAGGAAAAAATGGGGATCAACCCCTCCACCAGGGGTGGATATTGATAATGTAAGAGTGAACAAAGGCGCCAGCAGGATAAAAGGTTCTAAAAGGCTTAAAATCCCTCAGGAGGTGGTGGTGGACTCGCCTCCCCGAAGCAGACAAGATACCGTCAGTTTTATGACAACAGGTTTATTAATATACTCCAAAACAAACAGTGCAACTCGTTTCACGGGTATGTTCCCGCTTCCTCAGACAATAAACAGATAGGAGTACACACAGTATAGTCTCAAGGTCACGAATAGCGCCTCTGATATGCCAGAATGGATGGATCTCAGAGCCAGATCAACAACAAAGCAATCCTAGGAAGTTGCCTTGGGCCTGGAGGGAGTCTAGGGGCCAGGTGGATGCTAGCCTCCACCAAATCTGACTAAAAAAGCCAGGTGACCATCAGCGGTGTGCAAAAACTGCCATCTTGCCTAGGGCCCATTTCATCTTCCTCCTTTTCAATCTGTATAGATGATAACTACTTTTACCAAAAAGTTGGTACAACATTTTAAAGATTATTCTCGTGTGACCAGTCGTTCTTCGTTTGTTTCAGATCATGATGGTCAAGTGTATCTTATGGAACTAAACAGAGTCCATCAATTTTACAATCTTGATTGTACAGTCTTACCAAATCTATGGAGTAGAAAGGTAACCTGAGTCAGTATACTTTAACCCTCCTGGCGGTCTATTAAAAACCGCCAGGGGGCAGCGCAGCAGTTTTTTTTTTTAAATCATGTAGCGAGCCTAGGGCTCGCTACATGACAGCCGCTGTGCAATGGCATCCCCGCACCCTCTTCGATCTCCTCCGGCGATAAAGCCCGTCCGGAAATCCGGTTCTGAACGGGATTTCCATTAGGGCTTCCCCCGTCGCCATGACGACGGGTGGGATGACGTCTCCGACATCATCGACGTTGTGACGTCAAAGGGAGTCCTGATCCACCCCTCAGAGCTGCCTGGCACTGATTGGCCAGGCAGCGCATGGGGTCGGGGGGCGGCACGGCGGGTAGCGGCGAATCGGCACGGAGCGGCGGTGATTGGAGTGCACACGCAGCTAGCAAAGTGCTAGCTGCGTGTAGCAAAAAAAAATTATGCAAATCAGCACAGCAGGGCCTGAGAAATCCTCCTGCGCGGCTTACCGCCAGGAAGGTTAAATTAATGCTTTCAGTTTTCCCTCATACTATATAGAAGTAATAAGATTGTACAATCAAGATTGTATCTTTAATAGGCACCTTACTCGTCCCTTTAGAGGAGCTCACAATCTGATTCCTATTACAGTCATCATCTGATGTCACTAACATGGTCTAAGGCCAATCTTTGGAGGTGAGGGGATGGGTTAACTTATCTGTATGTTTTTGGGAAGTGTGAGGAAACGAGAGTGTCCGGAGAAAACTTTACGAACTCCATGCAGATAGCATCCTTGCCCAGATTTAAATCTTCAGAGTTCAGACCAGCAGACAGATCTTTGCATGTAGATCTTGATTAATGCTTAGTTCAGGGGAACAATATTCCAGTTCTGGACGGTGTGGTGCGGTGTTAAGGTAGCCATTCATGTAGAGATGATGGGCAGATTCAACCAAGAGACAATCTACAGGATACGATTCTTTGCACGATTCGATTACGATTCTATTTACGATCCGATTAAATCCGACATGTCCGATCGGGATTCGATTCAATTCGATTTGCCATTGTTTTGCACACCAGAGCAGTTCTGAAGCGTTTTTTAAAACTCTTGCAGGAGGAAAACCGCTTGGCTAATGAAAGTGAATGGGCTGAGCACACCAGAGCGGGTCGTTTTTTCCACAAACGCAAACTCGGGGGCTGCAGCATTTTGTAGATTTCTGAGGCGTTTCTGCCTCAATGTTAAAGTATAGGAAAGTGGAAAACCGCTCTGAAAAATGCTAGATCAGAGCGGTTTTCCAGGCGTTTTTGTTACAGAAGCTGTTCAGTAACGGTTTTACTGTAACAATATTTGTAATCTGTTAAACAAAAATGCTCCAAAAAATGCTAGGCATGTGTAGAAAACGTCTCTAAACCTGCCTAGAATCGCTCTGAAATCTGCTCCAAAAACCGCTAGCGTATTGCAGATCTGCTAGAGGTTTTTGGTGTGCACTGGGCCTCAAATATGATTAGAGAGAGATCTGTCAGCTGCCCATACGCTGCAGGCCGATTCCCCATCGATTTCCTGCTGAAATCGATCCTGAATTGGCCTTGTGACGACGCATCTGCCGCCTCGCCACCGACACTTCCCCCCAATGTTAAGTGTGTGTCTTCCAACCCCCCCTTCCCCCCGCCCCCCGTGCCTGTTATAAATTACCTGTCCACGACCTCCCTGCGGGCTCCAGCCGCACTCTTGTCTTCATACGCACGTGCCACATGGTTGCCTAGTAACGTGGCCATGTGTCTGACAAAATCATGCGCCCTTGCAAGGAAACCATGTGGGGGTTGCGTCGCATTCGTCGATCGTCCCAAAATTGCACATTCGAGCAAGTTGCCCCCAACATCTTGCAGCAAGCGGGATCGACTATGCAACCAATTTCAGGACCGAAATTGGTCGCATTGTCAGTTGGGCATGCACTTGGCGGCACCAATTATCATCTGACATCATCTCTGCTGCTCAGAGACGAGTAAATACAAAAAAATGTATACATACCTGGGGCTTCCACACACCCACTCACACGCACACAAAAAAAACGGATCGTTTTAGCCAGCAAAACCTACTTTAGTGATGGAGGTCTGGGGGGGGGGGGGGGAGATATGGGAAAGCAGAACTGAATCAACTGAACGGGAACGGAACAGAAATGGATCCGTTCTCACAGATCTGCTTTCCAGATAATTGCCAGTTCCCAGCCACTGGGGAACCTAACCATCAAGGACAACTGAAGCGAGAGTTATATGGAGGCTGCCATATTTATTTCCTTTTAAACAATACCAGTTGCCTGGCTGTCCTGCTGAGCCTCTGCCACTAATACATTTAGCCATAGCCCCTGAACAAGCATGCAGCAGATCAGGTGTTTCTGACATTATTATCAGATCTGACAAGATTAGCCACATGCTTGTTTCCGGTGTGATTCAGCAGCCATAGCATTAGCAGGGCAGCCAGGGAACTGGTATTTAAAAGGAAATAAATATGGCAGCCTCCATATTCTTCTCACTACAGTTGTCCTTTAAAAGGACCACTCCAGCGACAAAAGTAAGCAGTTAAAATCTGACAGAACCGACAGGTTTTGGACTAGTCCATCTCCTCATGGGGGAGTCTCAGGGTTTTCTTTGATTTCAAGAGCATTTCCTGTTATGCTAGTTGCTAAGTCCAACTGCCAAAGTAGTGTGCAAGTGAGTAGGGAGGCTGGGTGGTATCTTACTGTTTAGGCTGTTAAACTGCCAATCAGGAAACTTTTCTGAAAGCAAAAGAAAACCCTGAGAATCCCCCAGGAGGAGATGGACTAGTCCCAAACGGGTTCTTTCAGATTGTAACTGCTTGCTTTCTTCGCTGAAGTGGTCCTTTTTAATCACCCCTGTGTTATCTGTGAGCAGTTGATAGCGTATAATATGAGCATGGATAAGAGCAAATGTGCTGTGGAGTGTTTGAAGCTGCTGCCAGCTCCATTCTTGTCTCAGCAGTGGTAGTAGAAGCCTGCAGAAAATGCACCAAGTCTCTCTGGTAGACTGTGGGGTGTCATGTTTGATTTGGCCAGTCTGCTCTGGAGCAGTTCAATGCTGTCAGTTTCAGCGGTGGTGCTGTGAGCAGACTGCAGTGCAGGGTAATGTCAGCAAATGCAGACAATTAGATCTGCCTAAATAAGCAATTGGCCCAATAGACATTGTGTAAATCAACGTGCGTGATTCTTGCATGTTCTGCATTGCAACACCGGAGTTCCCTGTACTGCATTGCAACGGATAAGGTGTGAACTCTTCATAGATTTGTAATAGTTTCAGGTTACAGTGTGCAAAACAGCATCTCTCACTTAGGCTCAACACACACCATACAATCTTGGTTGTTCAATCTTACCACTTTCATGTAGTATAAGAGCTTATCCAATCAATCATTCCAGGTATTTTCAATCTGTTGGCCCTTATACTACATAAATTTGGTAAATCTGTACAACCAAGATTGTATGGTGTGTGTTGAGCTTTAGTCACAATGCAACGTTTTAATGCGAAAATACCCTTAAAGCGTATCGGAGATGAAAAACTAAGTATAACAAGTAACTTGTCTATATATCTTATGTAAAATTTAGATTTAGTTTACACAGCAAATATAGCTGCAAACAGCTTTAATAGAATATGATTATTTCTTCCTGTGATACGACAGCAGCCATGTTGTTTGTAAACATTGCACAGAGGCAAGCTTATCTGCATCTTGAGCAAAAAAACCTAATTCCCCCCTCCTCCTCCCTCCTCCCCTCTGCCTCTGAAATCTCTGGCTAGTAATACCTCCCCCTCCTCCTGCCCAGACTGAGCTCCCATGAGCCCTTGCTACTGTCTGAAAATGCCAAGGCTCTCTGAAAACCTGTGGGCGTGGCTTATTTAGTTTATAGGGAATTAAAGTATTAAAACAAAAGCAAAAAAGTATTTGGCTTGAGGAATGCCCTATAAACTATAGGAAAGGAACACAATTATGCAATGAGTAACAGTTCATCTCGGATCCACTTTAAAGGGAACCCAAAGTAAGAGACTTATGGAGGCCGACATGCTAATTTCCTTTTAAAGTGTACCGAGGCAGGGCGGGGGCAAATGGGACAGAGAGGAATGTTCCTTGCCTCATGAAAAGCCTCTGTGTCCTCCCACCGCTGCGCTATAACCCCCTGAAATTGGTGATGATTGTCACTATTCTCGAGGGGAAAGGAGGAGAGGGATTCCTCAAATATTTTTACAGTTGAATTGGTGTCTGTATGTTCTGGGGAGGTAAGCGGTTACCTCTCATTTACACATTATGTTTTAAAATTTAAAGAGACTCTGTAACGAAAAAAGTTCCCCTGGAAGGTACTCAGCTCGGGTGGGGGAAGCCTCCGGATCCGATTGAGGCTTCCCCCGTCCTCCTGTGTCCCACGCTGGTCTCGCTGCAGCCCACGGAACGCACAGCCGACAATTTATCAGGCTGTGCAATATTTACCTTTTCTGGCTCCAGCAGGGGGCGCTGTTGTGGCTCTCCGCTCGGAAATAGGTGGAAGTAGACAATCTCTGTCGAGTCCGTTCTACTGCACAGTTGACTTGCGCCTGTGCAGTAGAGCGGCCCGACAGCAATCGGCTATTTCCGCCTATCTCCGAGAGGAGAGCCGATACTGCGCCTGCGCTGGAGCCGGGAAGGTAAATATTTACATCACCGCCGTACGGAGGGGCACAGCAAGACCGCCGTGGTACACAGGAGGATGGGGGAAGCCTTGATAGGATGCGGAGGCTTCCCCCACCCGAGGTGAGTACCTCCCAGGGGAACTTTTTTCCATTACAGATTTCCTTTAAACATCCGTATATTTTGGGCACCTCCAGCCCACCCTTCTATGTTATAGGAGGACTTACCTACATAATCTGCTGATAGTATTCAATATCTGCCAGGGGCAAATCCAGGATTTCCAAGGGGGGGTTCCTGAAAGTGGTGTGTGGGCGTGGCCAAAACATGGTGTGGGTGGGGCCAAATACTAGGCTAAATTGCATCCGGGGTGAGGGTGTAAAATGTGCCCCCAACGTAGAGACAGGTATAGGTGCCCGCAGTATAGGTAGCCAGCTATAGGTCCCCCCCCCAGAATAGGTAGCCCATATAGTTGCACCCAGTATAGGTTAGATAGGTATATGCCCAGTATAGATTAGATAGGTATATGTCCCCCAGTATAGATTAGATAGGTATATGTCCGCAGCATAGATTAGACAGGTATATGTCCGCAGTATAGATTAGATAGGTATATGTCCCCCAGTATAGATTAGATAAGTATATGCCCAGTATAGATTAGATAGGTATATGCCCCCCAGTATAGGTTACATAGGTATATGCCCCCAGTATAGGTTAGATAGGTATATGCCCTCAGTATAGGCTATAGGTATATGCCCCCAGTATAGATTAGATTGGTATATGCCCCCCAGTATAGATTAGATTGGTATATGCCCCCCAGTATAGATTAGATAGGTATATGCCCCCCCAGTATAGATTAGATAGGTATATGCCCAGTATAGATTAGATAGGTATATGCCCCCAGTATAGATTAGATAGGTATATGTCCGCAGTATAGATTAGACCGGTATATGCCCCCAGTATAGATTAGATAGATATATGCCCCCAGTATAGGTTAGGTAGGTATATGCCTCCAGTATAGGTTAGGTAGGTATATGCCTCCAGTATAGATTAGATAGGTAAATGTCCCCCAGTATAGATTAGATAGGTAAATGTCCCCCAGTAAAGATTAGATAGGTATATGCCCCCAGTATAAGTTAGATAGGTTTATGCCCCAGTACAGATTAGATAAGTAGATGTCCCCCAGTATAAATTATATAGGTATATGCCCAGTATACATTAGTTAGGTTAGGCGGGGGGAGCGGGAAGAGAGGAGTTTCCACTTACCTGTCTTCATCCTGCACGCAGCTTCTATCTTCATCCTCTCCCGGCGAGCGTCGCATCGGTAAGAGCTCCCCCTGTGATGACATGCGGTTATGTCATCACAGGGGGCGCTGTTACCATAACGACAGACGCCGGCCGGGACAGGATGTAGATAGAAGCTGACAGGATCGAGGAAGGTAAGTGGAAAGTCTTCTCCACGCAGCGCTAGTGCCCGTACGCCCGCTCCCCGCCGCCAGCAGCAAGCGAGGCCCCCCGCAGCGTGAGGCCTCGGGTGCCCCTACTCGTGCTGCCAGTCAGATGGGACTATCCACCGCACACACAAATGGCAGCCCCACTTCCGGTCTCGGTGCAGGGGGGGTGTTTCAGACACCCGGAACCCCCCCTTCCGTGCGCCACTGTCTGCTGCCCCTAAACTTTATGGAGATGGTAAGATTGGTCAGTGATTGGCCAATCATAATTAAAAGGGTGTACTAGGCTTATTTCCTGGAACTCATCAATTTTAATTGGCCAATGATTTGCCAATTTCCCCTCCTCCATGTAGTATGAGGGCAAGCAGATTTTGAATACTATGAGCAGATGGAGTAGGTATATTCTCATACTACGTGGAGGTGGTAAAATTAGTCAATCAAAACTGGACGTGTTTACTGAGAATAAAGCCTAGGACACACTTTGTTGTAATTGGCTAATCACTGACCAATCTTACCTCCTCCAGTAAAAGGGACAACAGATATTGAATACTATGATCAGATTTTGTAGCTACATTGTCATACTACTTGGAGGTGGTAGAATTGGTCAGTGATTGGCCAATCATAATTGAAAGTGTATACCAGGCTTAAAGGAAACCAGAGACGAAGCACCCTCATGCAGTTTACCATATATATCAGTGGGAACATTAGAGAAAACACCTACCCTGCTCTCTGTGTCATTATTTACTGTTCACATTGCTTCTTACCACCCCTGATAAAATTCCCCACTGAGCATTCAGTCTGGCTTTGTTCAGGAATCTTTATAGCTTAGTCTGACTTCTCTGATGTCTTTTCAAACCCAAGCCTGCCCCCTTGTGGCTCTGCTCATGAGTCTTTATAGCGGAGTCTGTCTTCTGTGCTGTCTTTTCAAGCCCAAGCCTGCCCCCTTGTGGCTCTGCTCATGAGTCTTTATAGCGGAGTCTGTCTTCTGTGCTGTCTTTTCAAGCCCAAGCCTGCCCCCTTGTGGCTCTGCTCAGGAGTCTTTATAGCGGAGTCTGTCTTCTGTGCTGTCTTTTCAAGCCCAAGCCTGCCACCTTGTGGCTCTGCTCAGGAATCATTTTAGCTGAGTCATTATAGCAAAGCCAGACTGTATGCTCAGTCAGGGATTTTATCAGGGCTGATAACAAGCAGGCTGAGCAGTGAAGGATGAAGCAGAGAGCAGGGTAGGTGTTTTCTCTAATATTCTCACTGATATATATGGTAAACTGCATGAGGATGCTTCTTCTCTGGTTCACTTTAAGGGCCCATTCACACTAAAAACCGCTAAACGTTAGCGATTTGCATTAGCGGTTTCCATGTATGATTTTTCCATAATTTAAAGCGGAAAAATCACAGGACAAATTTGCATTTATGGGGCGATTGCGATTAGCTGTTCTATACATGCTAATGGCGATCACTCCAGAAACGCCTGAAATCTGTTGCAGGTAACGAGTTTGCGATTAGCGATAATCGCAAAACACCTGCGATCGCGGCAGTGAGAACACTGCTATAGGCTATAATAGCACAAGCATTTTAAAAAAAAATATTCAAAATACAACCACTGCGCCAAAGTTCCTAATAGTTACCAAACACACAATTGGAGAAACTCACTCCCAAACAGTTCTCTGCTGCTTTATAAAGCCTGCAGGCTGCTTATAAGCCAATGAGAAGTGCACAAATAATACACCTAGCTTGCAGTGATAATCAAGCAGAAGCTGAGCTCAGCTTCTGCTTGATTATCACTGCAAGCTAGGTGTATTATTTGTGCACTTCTCATTGGCTTATAAGCAGCCTGCAGGCTTTATAAAGCAGCAGAGAACTGTTTGGGAGTGAGTTTCTCCAATTGTGTGTTTGGTAAGTTTTAGAGCAGTAGGAGACAGGCCTTGAAGGTGGCAGCTCCAAGGTTTTGGCTGCGCTCACATATGGTGTTAGATGCTGGTTCTGGGGCCCCGGGCAGTGAGAGTTCCCGGGGCCCCAGGCTGGCTCATGCACCATTGTTTTTAATTATTGTAGTATCTCATGCAGTTTAGTTAGGAGGGGGGCAGATGAGAGGGAATATCCTGCACGCTGGTGCCCCCTGCTGGTCATATAGCCATTGTCTATATGCAACTGAAGCCCTCTCCTACTAATTGGCTGACTTGCTCAGCTTCTGCTTGATTATCACTGCAAGCTAGGTGTATTATTTGTGCACTTCTCATTGGCTTATAAGCAGCCTGCAGGCTTTATAAAGCAGCAGAGAACTGTTTGGGAGTGAGTGTCTCCAATTGTGTGTTTGGTAAGTTTTAGAGCAGTAGGAGACAGGCCTTGGAGGTGGCAGCTCCAAGGTTTTGGCTGCGCTCACATATGGTGTTAGATGCTGGTTCTGGGGCCCCGGGCAGTGAGAGTTCCCGGGGCCCCAGGCTGGCTCATGCACCATTGTTTTTAATTAAAGTTCCCAATAGATCACACATAAATTAGCAAAGTTCCTGGGATCGCTGCAAAAAGTCCAATGCTGGATATAGTAATTCAATAATAATGCTGCGCTCCCCAGACCAGATTTATACCACCTCAGCTTGTCAGGTGGATCTTAAGCAGAGTAATTATACAGCCAACTGGAACTTAATCCTGTAAAAGAAAGGGATCTCCACATAGGGTAATACAGTTCAATATTGATTTGCTTCAATCTGCAGACACTTTGCTTCCCCACTAACTACGCTTTAAAGAGGTTTCAATCACGACTCCTACTTCTTTAAAACAGGCCTCTTGCAAGGTCCTTCCGTTTTTATTCCAATGTAAAAATTCTCAATAAAGCATAAAGAGAACAAAAGACCACATAGCGGAATACTGTAAATAACTTTGCCTCTGACGTCGCACACAATAAGGAAGAGCACGGACCAGCCGGTCATAGCAAGGCGCACGATCCGGAACCCTGAGCGAGAGAGGCGACGCAGCGGACTAGCGTGGAGAGGTGGAAACGTATCCTGCGCCAGACGGATGGGCATTGGCACGGATTGTCTGTGATATGCGAAATAGCTTCTGGATGCGTAAGTGAGCTGATTAATGCGCACAGAGGCAAAGTTATTTACAGTATTCCGCTATGTGGTCTTTTGTTCTCTTTATGTTTTATTTAGAATTTTTACATTGGAATAAAACAGAAGGACCTTGCAAGAGGCCTGTTTTAAAGAAGTAGGAGTCGTGATTGAAACCTCTTTAAAGCGCAGTTTCCACCCATGTACAGTGGTGGGTCATATCTGGTGAGAAGTACGGCATGTAGTGTGTGGATTGGCACATTCACAAGGTGTTAGTGGGGAAGCAAAGTGTCTGCAGATTGAAGCAAATCAATATTGAACTGTATTACCCTATGTGGAGATCCCTTTCTTTTAGACAAGACAAACAACATTTATATAGCGCTTTTCTCCTGGCGGACTCAAAGCGCCAGAGCTGCAGCCACTAGGACGAGCTCTATAGGCAGTAGCAGTGTTAGGGAGACTTGCCTAAGGTCTCCTACTGAATAGGTGCTGGCTTACTGAACAGGCAGAGCCGAGATGCGAACCCAGGTCTCCTGTGTCAGAGGCAGAGCCCTTAACCAGTACATCATCCAGCCACAGATTTAAGTTCCAGTTGGCTGTATAATTACTCTGCTTAAGATCCACCTGACAAGCTGAGGTGGTATAAATCTGGTCTGGGGAGCGCAGCATTATTATAAAATTACTATATTGAAAAAAAAAACACTAGCATTTTGCAATTAGCGGAAATTGCGCGATTCCCACTTAAAGAGATACCGTGACCAAGAATTGAGCTTCATCACAACCAGTAGCTGATACCCCTTTTTGTAAGAGAAATCTTTTCCTTTTCACAAACGGATCATCAGGGGGCGCTGTATGGCTGATATTATGGTGAGACCCCTCCCACAAGAAACTGTGAGGACCATGGTCCTGGCAGTTTCCTGCCTGTGAACCTTGTTGCATTGTGGGAAATAGCTGTTTACAGCTGTGTCCAACTGCCAAAAAAGCAAACAGCATCTCCTTCCACTGACATCACCTGCCAGCAGTAAAAATGTCACCATGTGATACATGCCAGAATCAGAATCAGGGAGAGGAAAGATTTTACAATAAGAAAACACTGACTAAATTATTTATACATCATTATTGTAAAAATGAAGCACTTTTTTTTATTGCATCATTTTCACTGGAGTTCCTCTGGGCCCTGAGAGGCAGATGATCAGCACAGAAGCCAGGCACCTGGCATTGCTTATTAGAGAATGAAGATAGCAGCTTCCGTATTCCTCTCACGTTATGTTCCCTTTAAGTGTTAGGAGATTACACTGCACCATAGGTTGGCACGATATAAGTTATGAAAATAAAAGTGTTTTGTTTGTTTTGTCAGCTTTTAGAATCACAGATCTCAGCTCCACTCTGACTCGTCAATCAGTCAAATTCTCCATCCGCAGCAGAAACACAATCGCCTTGTACAGAAGAGTAACGCAAAGGCCACAGGTTGCTTGCTGCAGACCTGCAAAGCTACGTGTGCTGGGGGCTAGCAGAGCCTCGTGTGCCTATAGCAGCCGGAGAGCTCTGCATCCGCTTCCAAGAATACCGTAACCTCTCTCTGTTCCTGATCTCTATGTTATTGCCGTTGTGTGACCCTCTGTGACTAGTCTGCAGCCCCCCGAGCCGGAGGAGCGCAGATCATTCTGTAGAGCGGGGTACGTCTCCTCAACGGTTAACGCGGCAGCCGCCACCCACTCACTGACTCCACGGGGAAGCCGTCCCGATTCTTCGCTATACGTATTGTGTCCGCCCACTCGATAGGATTTCCCCTTTGCTGCAAAGTTTGAGAGACGTATAATGCCGGCGTGACAGCTGCTGACAGAAGCTGCTCTTCGGAAAGACGCAGCTGACAAGGGTCGCCTGTCACCTAATACACTGTCACAGTACAGCTAGCAGCTTGTCATCTACTGGCCATATGTTGTCCATTACAGCACCAGTCCTTCCCTTGTCATGTTGGTTGCTCGTCATTCTAGGCTACCTGTCAGATCTGGCTGCCCTTATTGTGCCTGGGGAGCAGGGCCGGTTCTCTCATGAAGCAAGGTGAAACATTTGCATCAGGGCAGCATTTTTGTACTGTGTGTACCTTCCTGAGGAGGAATGGAGTGGCTGAGGGTGAGCAGTATGTTTGTCACAGACTCAGCCAGCCAGTGTGCTATTGTGTTGAGCTGCAGCATGTCATGTGAGAACATTAAATGAAGCAGAGTAAATTGTTGGGTGCTGTGCGATCATTCCAAATCAGGGGTAAGGGGGCGCATCATCACAAGTTTGCCTCAGGCAGCAAAAAGTCTAGAACCGGTCCTGCTGGGGAGTGATTGTGTGTGTGTGTGTGTGTGTGTGTGTGTGTGTGTGTGTGTGTGTGTATATGTGTGGTGTGTGTGTGTGTATGTGTGTGGTGTGTGTGTGTATATGTGTGGTGTGTGTATATGTGTGGTGTGTGTGTATATGTGTGGTGTGTGTGTGTGTGTATGTGTGTGTGTGTGTGTGAATATATGTGTGGTGTGTGTGTGTTTGTGTATATGTGTGGTGTGTGTATATGTGTGGTGTGTGTGTGTATATGTGTGGTGTGTGTATATGTGTGGTGTGTGTGTGTATGTGTGTGGTGTGTGTGTATGTGTGTGGTGTGTGTATATGTGTGGTGTGTGTATATGTGTGGTGTGTGTGTATATGTGTGGTGTGTGTGTATATGTGTGGTGTGTGTGTATGTGTGGTGTGTGTGTAAATATATGTGTGGTGTGTGTGTATGTGTGTGTGTGTATGTGTGTGTGTATGTGTGGTGTGTGTGTGTGTGTGTGTGTGTATGTGTGGTGTGTGTGTGTATATGTGTGGTGTGTGTGTGTGTGTGTGTGTATATATGTGTGGTGTGTGTGTGTGTGTGTGTGTGTGTATAAGTGTGGTGTGTGTGTGTGTGTGTGTGTGTGTGTGTGTGTGTGTATGTGTGGTGTGTGTGTATATGTATGTATGTTGTGTGTGTGTGTGTGTGTGTGTGTATGTGTATAGTGTGTGTGTGTGTGTGTGTGTGTGTGTGTGTGTGTGTGTGTGTGTGTGTGTGTGTGTGTGTGTGTGTGTGTGTGTGTGTGGTGTGTGGTGTGTGGTGTGTGGTGTGTGTGTGCGTGCGTGCGTGCGTGTGTGTTGCATACTCTCGTTGGCCGAATACTTTGAATTGACTCCGCACTCTCTGATTGGTCTAATGCTTATGACGTCTGTGGTTGGGCTAAAATTACCAAATTGCATTAATGCTGTATTCAATTTTCAATTTCTGTCTTCTGATTTCTAATCGGAAATGCCAATTTCCGATTGGAAATGTGGAAATTTCAATTCTGTGGAATCCGAAATGAGCATCCTCGTGTGTGTTAGAACTTGTTTGTCATGGGGAAATTGGGAATAGTTGGCAGATGGGAGGACTGCTAAGGCAGCACATACAGTGGGAATGCGAAAGTTTGGGCAATGTTATTAATCGTCATGATTTTCCTGGGTAACTCGTTGGTTGCTACGATAAAAAATGTCAGTTAAATATATCATATAGGAGACACACACAGTGATATTTGAGAAGTGAAACAAAGTTTATTGGATTTACAGAAAAGTGCACAATAATTGTTTAAATAAAATTAGGCAGGTGCATAAATTTGGGCACTGTTGTCATTTTATTGATTCCAAAACCTGTAGAACTAATTATTGGAAATCAAATCAGCTTGGTAAGCTCAGTGACCCCTGACCTACATACACAGGTGAATCCAATTATGAGAAAGAGTAGTTAAGGGGATCAATTGTAAGCATCCCTTTCTCTTTTAATCTTCTCTGAAGAGTAGCAACATGGGGGTTTCAAAACAACTCTCAAATGACATGTAGACAAAGATTGTTCACCATCATGGTTTAGGGGAAGGATACAGAAAGCTGTCTCAGAGATTTCAGGTGTCTGTTTGCACAGTTAGGAACATATTGAGGAAATGGAAGCCCACAGGGTCAGTTCAAGTTAAGGCTCAAAGTAACAGCAGACCAAGAAAAATCTCCGATAAACAGAAGCGATCAATGGTGAGAACAGTCAGAGTCAACCCACAGACCAGCACCAAAGACCTACAACATCATCTTGCTGCAGATGGTGTCACTGTGCATCTTTCAACCATTCCGCGCACTTTACACAAGGAGATGCTGTATGCGAGAGTGATACAGAGGAAGCCTTTTCTCCGCCCACAGCACAAACAGAGCCGCTTGAGGTATGCTAAAGCACATTTGGACAAGACAGCTTCATTTTGGAATAAGGTGCTGTGGACTGATGAAACTAAAATTGAGTTATTTGGGCATAACAAGTGGTGTTATGCATGGAGTAAAAACAACACAGCATTCTAACAAAATCACCTGCTACCTACAGTAAAATATGGTGGTGTAGTGTGTGGCCAGTGCAGTGACTGGGAATCGTGTCAAAGTTGAGGGACGCATGGACTCATTCTCAGCAGATTCTGTAGACCAATGCCCAGGAATCAGTGACTAAGCGGAAGCTGCACCGAGGCTGAATCTTTCAACAAGACAACAACTCTAAACACTGCTCAAAATCCACTAAGGTATTCACGCAGAGGAACAAGTACAACGTTCTGGAATGGCCATCTCAGTCCCCAGACCTGAATATAATTGAAAATCAAACCTGAATGAACTAGAGATGTTTTGTAAAGAGGAATGGTCCAAAATACCTTCAACCAGAATCCAGACTCTCATTGGAACCTCCAGGAAGCGTTTAGAGGCTGTAATTTCTATAAAAAGGAGGTTCTACTAAATTTGTATTTCATTTATTTTTGTGGTGCCCAAATTTATGCACCTGCCTAATTTTGTTTAAACGATTGTTACGCACTTTCTGTAAATCCAATAAACTTCATTTCACTTCTCAAATATCACTGTGTGTGTCTCCTATATGATATATTTTACTGCTTCGCCATATTCCTCTCAATTTAGTTATCATTTAATACCTAATGAATAGGTATAGATCATGCCTAAAGTAAATTAACCCGAAACAAGTTTGTCAACTCAAGTTTGATTCAATACAAAAATCATCATCTTTAGTATTTTACTCATCATTTTTACAATTACAATGGTGACAATAATAATAGTGACAGGATTCCAGCCTTCCTTGGCACAGCAGAATGCAGACTCGAGGAATCGTTGGAAGTCAGTGAGCTAGATAGCCTGATCTGATTTCAGGACCATGGAGAGAAAGAGCGTGGGTTTCCCGACAGCTAAAAGACATCTCAGCAGGGGACCGCGGGATGCTTGGATAAGCCTTCATACACTGGTGGCGCAGCGCCCTCTGCTGGAATTCACAGGCTTTTCTTGCTCTCCGTCACATTTGATAAAATGTATTCTATACAATATATTATACCACATCGCCCCCTACTGGTGATGAGAAAAAAAAACATTTCTATGAACTTTTATTACTACTAGTACAGAGAACCCAGGCAGCTCATCATGCATACATGAAATAAAGTCGCGTGGGAAAAAAGGGCACAGGGGATTGCTGCTAGTAGCTACAATTAGTGATATTTTACCATTACCACTGTATATAGTAAAGTATTGGTAATGTTTACTGATATTTTACTATAGCTAAACCTAACCCTACTCTCACACAAACCCTCCCTCTGCCGATGCCAAACCCCAATCTCCCCTGGTGGTGCCTAACCCTAAGACCAGGGTCGGATTTGTACTTTCCAGCACCCTAGGCCGGCTGTCACCAACCGCCCCCTCCCCCCCATTCTGACCAACTCTGACTAGTTTGAACAGGCCCCCTCTGTTTTGCTGCTTTGCCCCGTTCAACAAAGAAGCAGTGCATGCTCTGTCCACTCCATGTAATTTTGCCCTCCTGTCTGCATGCACAGCAGGCGATAGTGTTCTGGGCTTGCATACTTCAGAAATGATGCTCATGTATGAGCACTCAGCAGCACTTGTCAAGTACACATACCCATAACACTCCCTCTGCTCCTGTGCACCTGCATACAGGAGTGCAAAATCACAAGTAGCTCCAGTGGTCAGCGCTGCTTCTTTGTCCTCTGTGCGACTTGCTGCCGTCAGAGCCACAAATAGGGGACAGTGCAGCACAATGCAGAGAACCCCATCCAAAACAGAGAGCAGGTAAGTAGAAGGATCCGACACTACACACACTGGCATAGATGGAGTGTAATGCTAGGTACACATGATGCAACTTTCTGACAGATTTACTGTCGGGTAGATTATTTCCATCATGTCTGATCTAATTTCAATTTTTCGATCAATTTGCTGTTCACTTCTATGAAAAATCTTTCAGAAAATTGATTGGAAAGCAGATCGGACATGTTGGAAATAGTCGATCTGACAGTAAATCTGTCAGAAAATTGCATTGTGTGTACCCAGCATAAGCTCAGGTGTACTTTACACAGTGACAATTTAGCACTTAAGACAGATCTTAAAATCAGTCAGCAGGAAGTTTTGTAACAGAATAACACTTTTTATTGGCAGTGAGCCTTTGGTTAATGAGCCGTCTTCAGACTTTGTTCCTGTATACAAGATGTTAGGCACACAGCTATATATACAGTCAGCAGGAGATGCATTGATTCTTTTGTAAATATAAATAAATGTAACAGTTGTCATTCTGTTTCAAAACATCCTGCTTTCACTGATGGTCAACACAGTACTTTGCTGGCAAAAAAGAGCCAGGAAAGAGTTAAACTGTAGGACAAAGAATGTTGTTGTCATTCTCTAGGAGGAAAAAAAAAGCCATAAATCTAACAGATCTGAGGTCTTTAACAGCACTGACCTAGTAATAAACTATCATCAGTCAGGGAGGAGGAGAGCTGCTAATTCCTGCCCGTGAATGCGTGCTGCATGAAAAAAACTAATCGGAACTCAAGAGTTCTGCTACTTGAGCCCATATATTTTTCTTCTCACAGCAGATTGTTTGTCCCCTCTCATCATACAGGTGACAGCAGATGCTGACTGCCATAACACACACTTTGCACAAGTAAGAGAGATGCAGGGATCTCTGGAATTCAGGCAGACCAGAGCAAAGCAGGAGAGGTGATTTACTTTGACATGTGACCTCTTATCTCTCCAAGTCCTGCGCCCTGCTGATTTTTAACGCCCTAGGCCATGGCCTCTGTGACCTTCCCAGAAATCCGGCCCTGCCTAAGACCCCTCTGGTGGTGCCTAACCCTAAGACCCCCCTGGTGGTGCCTAACCCTAAGACCCCCCCCCCCCACACACACACACACACACACACCGCATGACAAGTCACCCGCCAATCCCATCATATTATGTCACAGTTGCCACAGAGGTCTCATCCACTAAGGACGTCTGGAGGTGAATCCACTGTGAGCAGAATAAATGTTTAAGATTGGTTGATGTGCCCATACATGATACAATCTCAATTGTATGTATCTGTATAATAAAATTATCGATTTCACACTGGAAATCGATAGTACCATGGTCTTACCTGGTGCTGGTTCCAGCGACAACTCTCCTGCTTCCGGGAGTCAGTCGGCAGCTCTCCTTCAGCGGCATCCCCGCAGCTGAGCTCGAGCACATGCGAGCACGGCCATCCGCCGCTTTTATGTGTTATGTCATCGGCATTAGCCAATCAAGGCAGTGCTAAGTTTGAAGGTACAGAGTAACCAATTTTGCACTCTCTTGTTTGTAGCTGGGCATCATGGGAATTGTGGTTCTAATCATGTGGGTGGTTCTGGATGTAAGGAGGGTTATTTAAAAGGGCTGCTTCAGCAGAGTTCCTCGCCCGTGATAGCATTTGCTGCTTCCCACGTCACTAGGTGTCATTATCATGGATTCTGTGTAGGCCTTGCTTGCCTATTGACCCCGATTTTGGATTGTTGCCTAGACCGAACTTGGAACTGGTTTTGCCCTGAGATTGCCTATCCCTTCGTAGAGTGTTTGATTTATCTTCTGTGTATAGATGGACTGTTATTGGATTGCCTTTGTCTCTGTTAATCTGCACTGCGTATTTCTGATTACCCGTTGCCAATTCGGACTGTCTGATTCTTCATTTGTTCCTGTCTAGTGTGGTTCTGTTGGGACCTCTACCTTGCTTCTTTCAGTTCCTACACCTTACGCATATCAAGGCCTGGGTGTAACCGGGTGTTGGGACACCGCACTTGTCATCCTTGGGATGACCGGGGACGCACCACACAAGGTGAAGACTGCAGAGGAGATTGGGACATAGGGACTGAAACAAGACAGGTGATCCAGCAGGCCTCACAGATGGTAATATGCTGCCACCAATCTTTTTATTTTGCCATGAGTCAAAGAGACCTTGGGACTAGCTTCCTAAAAGGAAAATGGTTAACTGCAACCTACAGTAACTAGCCAAATCAACAATTTATAAAAAAAATAAGACAATGCAGTAGGATGTCTCTTTTTTGAAGACATGGGGCCTGATTCACAAAGCGGTGCTTACAGTTAGCACCCTGGTGAAAAGCCCTTTATCATGCCTAAACTCAGTTTAGGCATGATAAGTTTAGGTGTGATAAGTTTAGGTGTGATAAGTTTAGGCGTGATAAGTTTAGGTGTGATAAGTTTAGGCGTGATAAGTTTAGGTGTGATAAGTTTAGGTGTGATAAGTTTAGGCGTGATAAGTTTAGGTGTGATAAGTTTAGGCATGATAAGTTTAAGCACCAACTGCGTTAGCACCGCAGTGCACAGCTGATCAAAAGTTTTACGCTAGCAAAGACTGGTGCACTTCATATAAAGTTTAATGGCGCTGCTTTGCGCGCGGGACTTTGCAAGCGATCTAAACTTATCTAAACTTAGCATGCCTAAACTTATCACACCTAAACTTATCATGCCTAAACTTATCACACCTAAACTGGCTTTTCACCAGAGTGGTGCAACGGTTATCATGCCTAAAGTCTCTAACTGGGTTAGCACCGCTTTGTGAATCGAGCCCCTGGAGTTCCTAGCATAAATCAGAATAACCAAATACAAGGGCAAAACTGGAACAATTCAGTCGTTAGTTTATTATAAAACTATACACAAAAAAAGTTAAATTAGCTGACAGTGACAGATAAATATATCTAAAAACTATAAAACACCACACTTAAAGGGAACCTTAACTGAGAGGGATATGGATGTTTCCTTTTAAACAATACCAGTTGCTTGTCAGTTCTGCTGATCTTTGAGTCACCTACTATTGCAGCCACACACCTGAAACAAGCTTCCGTCAGAGCACCTGATCTGCATGCTTGTTGAGGGGTTGTGGCTAAAAGTATTAGAGACACAGGATCAGCAGGAGAGTCAGGCAACTGGTATTATTTTAAAAGGAAAAATCCATGTCCTTCTCAGTTTAGGTTCCCTTTAAAGAGGAACTCCAGTGAAAATATTGTTATGAAAAAAAATTCTTCATTTTTACAATAATTATGTATAAATGATTTAGTCAGTGTTTGCCCATTGTAAAATCTTTTAAATCCCTGATTTACATTTTGACATTTATTACATGGTGACATTTTTAGTGTTGGCAGGTGATGTAGCTGCTGCTTGCTTTTTTGGCAGTTGGAAACAGCTGTAAACAGCTATTACCCACAATGCAACAGGGTTCACAGACAGGAAACTGCCAAGAGTACCATGGTCCTCAGAGTTTCTTGTGGGAGGGGTTGCACCACAATATCAGCCATACAGCGCCCCCTGATGGTCTGTTTGTGAAAAGGAATAGATTTCTCATGTAAAAGGGGGTATCAGCTACTGATTGGGATAAAGTTCAATTCTTGGTCGGTGTTTCTCTTTAAGAAAAACTAAGGACTTGTTCACATCTAAAAATCGAAATTGCCGACGCCAGCAGTTTCGATTTTTTTGTGCGTTTTTTCCCCTTTCCGGCGCTCACCTGCAGCTTCATTTTTGTATAAAACGCTTTTGCAGTCAGGAAGTGAACTCTTTAACCCGGAAATGAATAAATACAACGTACTTCTTCATGAAAGCACTGGGGAAATTTCTTCACAAAGCGTTTTTTTAAGCACTTTGCGATTTCCCTATACCTTCCATTGAGGCAAATCGCCCCAAAAATGGTACAGGCAGTGCTTTGCTGAGCAGATCGGAATTGAACCGCTCAGATATGAACACACTCATAGGGAATCATTGCTTTTAGGGAGATTTTGCAAATCATCGGCGCTTAAAAAACAACCCCTTAGAGTGGCCACACACGGTGGTGCGCTTATCTTCCACAACAAAAGATTAAATATATCTCAAAGCGCACATATTTTTAGGCTGGAATCAACAGACAAATGTTCCACTATTTGGATTCCCAAATGTCCTTTTGGGGTATCCTAAAAGTTCACAAACCAGGTAAGCCTTGCTGGATGAACCACCACCACACCCAGAAGATGGAGCACTCACCACTGAAAGTTGGCCCTCTGTGAGATCGGATCTTCAGTGCCTGCAAGGAAATTAAGCCCCCCCAGCCTCCTTTTACGAACTCTCCAAGGGTACCTCTTCACAGCTTGATAACACCAATCACCTCAAATATAAGCCCAGAGGCCTCCATAGTGTAACAACAATATGTATTCAAGTAGGTATGCGCTCCTGGAAACGAAACACTGAATAGTTACTAATTGCAATGTATTTGGTGCGTTCTCCTCAACAATTTGGTGAGAATGAAATGTTCATAAACAACAACTGGAGCAGCGCTCAAAGCCTAATTGTCCACGTTCCCACCAGAAAGATAGTCCAGTACAATCTCTCCCAATCTTCAGATTCAACGGTGTAACTTTTCAAGTGGCCAACACAGCATATGCAAGGAAATAGAAAAGACAAAATCCAATAGTGTAACTCTGTATGGTAAAACTGATCCACCACCACCTTCCCTGTACTTCAGCTTTTTTCAACAATTGACTAGAGATGGCCCGAACCTTCGATTTTCGAACTTCTGCAAAAAGTTAGGTTCGCGCGAACTTCCGCGAACCGCAATAGACTTCAATGGGGAGGCGAACTTTGAAAACTAGAAAAAATTATGCTGTCTACAAAAGTGATGGAAAAGATGCTTCAAGGTGTTTAGCAGTTAGATGTCAGGTGTAGAGATGGGCCGAACCTCCAATTTTTGGTTCACGAACCGGGTTCGCAAACCTCCGCGGAAGGTTCGGATTGCGCAAACTTTTGCGAACCGCAATAGACTTCAATGGGGAGGCGAACTTTGAAAACTAGAAACAGTTATGCTGGCCACAAAAGTGATGGAAAAGATGTTTCAAGGCATCTAACACCTGGAGGGGGGCATGCCAGAGTGGGATGCATGCCAAAATTCCCGGGGATAAATCTGGATATGATGCAAAGCAGCGTTTTAAGGGCAAAAATCACATTGAATGCTAAATTGCAGGCCTAACGTGCTTTAAAACATCTTGCATGTGTATACTACAATCAGGGAGTGTAATTAGAGTTCTGCTTCACACTGACACACCAAATTCACTGTGTAATGCACTGCAAACAGCTGTTTGCGTAGTGATGGCCATGCTGGACTGGTGCACACCATGGCGAGAGTGCAGGCTGTGGCGGTTTTCAAGCCCATATGGTTTGCCGGGCTGTGGTAGCTCAATGATAGAACAACAGTGACTGTCCAGCTGATCAAATTTGGTCTGACCACAATGAAGCAACGACCTTATTATCTTTGGTGTGCCTCCCCCCCCCCCCCCCCCCCCGATAGACTAATCTATAGCCGGCGGTCATTGCTTCATTGTGATACGCAAGCCCCTTCACTGTGGCAAGGTAATGATCACGAAGGGGAATGGGCACACGTACCTGCCTTTTGTTTTGTTGTTGCAGCTGCAGTGCAGCCAGAAAAATTAGGCAGGCATGTACACGCACCAGAAAAATTAATACAGCGGCCTTAAAAATTCAGGAATCCACCTGGAGTCCTGGACACTGTTGGTGGTGACGGAGAAGGCAAGCGGCCTGCAGGCAGAGAATCTGTGTGTGGGGACTGACTTAGTCTTCGGACGGGCAGTAGCCCTCCAGGATCCATGCCTCATTCATTTTGATAAAGGTCAGGTACTGAACACTTTTGTGACTTAGGCGACTTCTTTTCTCAGTGACAATGCCTCCAGCTGCGCTGAAGGTCCTTTCTGACAGGACTCTTGAGGCAGGGCAAGACAGAAGTTGGATGACAAATTGGGACAGCTCTGGCCACAGGTCAAGCCTGCGCACCCAGTAGTCCAAGGGTTCGGCGCTGCTCACAGTGTCTACATCCACACTTAAGGCCAGGTAGTCGGCTACCTGCCGGTCCAGGCGTTGGTGGAGGGTGGATCCAAAAAGGGCTAAGTCGAGGCGTTGGACTAAAAAATGTCCGCATGTCCGACATCACCATGAGATCGCTGGAGCGTCCTGTCCTTGCCTGCGTGGACATGGGAGAAGGATTACTGGCAGTGGTACCTTTTATTGCGTTGTGCTGTGACATCACCCTTATACGCATTGTAAAGCATACTTGCCAGCTTGTTCTGCAAGTGCTGCATCCTTTCTGCCTTCAGGTGAGTTGGTAACATGTCCGCCACTTTGTGCCTATACCGATGGTCTAGTAGCGTGGCCACCCAGCACAGGTCATTCCCCTTGAGTTTTTTTATACGGGGTCCCTCAACAGGCTGGACAGCATGAAAGACGCCATCTGCACAAAGTTGGATCCAGACGTACTATCCATCTCCTCTTGCTCTTCCTCGGTGATGTCAGGTAAGTCCTCCTCCTCCCCCCAGCCACGAACAATACCATGGGAACGTTGAGCAGCACAAGCCCCCTGCGATGCCTGCTGGGGTTGTCCTTCTGCCGCTGCCTCCTCCTCCTCCACAGAAACACCTTCCTCATCATCCAAGTCTGACTCCTCTTCCCCACACGACTCTTCCTCCTCCTCCCCCCCTCTGTGCTGCCGCAGGTGTTGAGGAAACATCTGGTTCTGATGAAAATTGCTCCCACAACTGTTTCTGCCGTAACTGCTCCTCTTCACGCTCCTCCACAGCTTGATCCACCACTCTATGCACGGCGTATGGGATCAAGTCACTGATGGAGCCTTCACTGCGATTCACCAGGTTGGTCACCTCCTGAAACGGCCGCATGAGCCTGCATGCATTTCGCATCAGATTCCAGTTGTTGGGCCAGAACATCCCCATCTCCCCAGGTTGTGTCCTTTTACTGTAATTGTACAGGTACTAGGTGACGGCTTTCTCCTGTTCTAGCAGGCGAGAGAACATGACCAGGGTCGAATTCCAGCGAGTCGGGCTATCACATATCAAGCGTCTCACCGGCAAGTTGTTTCTCCGCTGAATGTCCGCAAAGCGTGCCATGGCCGTGTAAGACCGCCTGAAATGCCCACACAACTTCCTGGCCTGCTTCAGGATGTCCTCTAAGCCTGGGTATTTTGACACAAATCTTTGCACGACCAGATTAAGCACATGTGCCATGCAGGGTACATGTGTCAGCTTTTCCAAATTCAAAGCGGAAAGGAGATTGCTGCTGTTATCACACACCACGCTGCCGATCTCCAGCTGGTGCGGGGTCAGCCATTGCTCCACCTGTTTGTTAACAGCAGCCAGGAGATCTGGTCCAGTGTGACTCTCCGCTTTGAGACAAGACATGTCTAAGATGGCGTGACACCGTCGTACCTGGCATGCAGCATAGGCCCTGGGGAGCTGGGGCTGTGTAGCTGGAGAGGAGAAGGAGGAGGAGGATGAGAAGCCAAGGAGGAGGAGGATGACGACAGCGAAAAAAGTTCCATCTTAAACAAAGTCCCATCTTAAACGTCTCGGTATTACACCTTCCTTTCCTTGTCTTTCTAAGGACACCACATCTGTAATGATCTAGAGGCGATTTCCACAGTCAGCGCACACCAAGTGCGCTGAAGCAGATGGAAATCCCCACAATCACAGAAACAGAGTACCCAGTATATATTTGTAGAGGAGAATTCCAACCAGCAGGTGGAGCTGTGGAGTACAGAGGAACACGTCCTCTGCACATCCACAGATGCCAGATTGAAATTTCACGATAGAGCAACACTGGGAAATAGACAAGGTAGCAACCCAAATAGAGTAAGAGCAGAGACAGACTGTATGAATGTCCACCAATCTAGTCGCCACCCGGGGACGGTAGACATATCACAACTGAACAGACCAGAGTAAGAAAGCCAATCGCAAGAAAGGCGATTACTGTCAAAAACATAAGACTGAGCAAAGACAAAGCATAAATGAGTAATGAAAGACACAGCAAACAACCACAATCCGAACGCCAAGGAAAATAACAAATGAACTAACTAAACGCGGTCACCGCACGTTATTCGCAACAGTGACAAGCGCGTTAATAGCACGGTCACCGCACGTTAAGCGTAACAGTGACAAAGCGTACCAACCCTGACTAACAAATGAACACGGAAAACAAAGACAAACAGATAGCGAGAACGCTTGCTAATCGGTTGCCCAACACCAGACAACAGCAAGCGTTTACTCTAGACAAAACAGACTAAACGATTCACTATCAACCACCGCTGGAGAGAGTGCAATCGCAAGTATAGGACAAGACAAAACTAGACAGTACAAATAATACACAAAGCTGACAGCACTAGTAGGAGTGCAAAGTGCACTCCCCAATAATTAACTACACCAGAATATTCAGCAAAAAGATACAAAAAGGCTGAGCCTCTAAAGTCAGTCTTCACCAAACAGAACCTATGACGAGCAAGGAATTCTGGGAGGAAGTGACATTTTTACTGAAAACCTTCAAAGGAAGCAGACAAGCAGATTGCAAGGTAAGTGGATGCAAATCAGTCACTACAGCAGCAAGCCTCCCGAATCTTGAAAACTGACAAAAAGGCCTCTTTTCCCTGGACTGAACTATGCAACCTGCATAGGAAACTAACAAACTGTCCAGGGAATCAAGGCCAGCAGAGCGGATTCTGACAACATCCCACCATAACGCAAGTTTCTTCTCACATGCAAAACTTAGATGTTGAAACTGTGATTCAAGACTATTTTCCATTTTTTCTTCTAACTGTTGTACAAACACTTGTTCTAAATAGATCTCCCTGTTATCCAGAAATTCAAATACATCCATTTCATTATATTAGGGGTAGCTGCCTCCAGGGATAGGATATGTAAAGACAGTCTGTAGTGCAAATACTGTGGCTCCCCCACTTCAGCGTGAAGAATAAGATTGCAGCTGTGTTAGGATTCATCCTTGTATCCAAGTAGTCAATGATGTAGTAGAAATTTACAGCGCAGGTATATTCTTCCCTTGGATGTGTATCTCCCCACTTCACCACCTGTATATGCACTCAATGTGCAGATAAAGCAAAACAGGGATGCTTTCAGTGGATAATATCAATCTTGTTTATTTCTGGATAAAAAGGGCAATACAGGTGATACGAGGTGACACTTACTTCTAGAGGGCCCTAATCCACTTAGCACCCTCTCTAGGAGTGTAACGCCCTCCACCCAATGTGGTACTATGGACCTCTGTATGCGACCCTGCTGCGTGCTGCCCGCTCTTGTCCCGACTAGTTTCGGCTATCTGCCATCTTCAGGGGATAGACAAGAGTTGGCGGGCATGCACAATACATATATATATATATATATTATATATATATATATATATATATATATATATATATATATATATATATAAACATAATTACCTGCTAAGAGATGCCCCCAGAAGCTGCCCTGTCAATCGCTGCTCTGTGGGCCGTCTAACTTCCGGTGACGTCACCCGACTTCCGAGGTGACCGACCGGCGCTATGCGTCTCACTAAAACACTTCCGCGTTCCAGCAGCCGGCTTTACTGGAGCGCAGTGCGAAGATAACGTAGCATAAAAGTACCATAAAAAGGAAATAATGCGTCAAAAACAGCGCATTAAACTGTAATATTGATTAAAATGTTGCAGCGAAAAAGGCGCATAAAAAATGTAATAATAGATATAAGGAAGCAGCTTATATTATGTCAGGCTTAAAACATAATACAGTACAACAAAACATATAAAATATCATGGGCTTGATTCACAAAGCGGTGCTAACCCAGTTAGAGACTTTAGGCGTGATAACCATTGCACCACGCTGGTGAAAAGCCAGTTTAGGCGTGATAAGTTTAGGCGTGATAAGTTTAGGCATGATAAGTTTAGGCGTGATAAGTTTAGGCTGAACACAAGAAGTGGAACATAGCACCACTAAATCAATAAAAGATAATAAATGATTCCTGAGCGTGCTGGAGGCCAATCAAAACTGGAAAACTAGAGAAGGGGAAAGAAGGCCATAAAAGCACCACTCAGGACTAATATATAAACCAGTATGTAATACATTCATCTTTATTAACAATCCAATAAATAAAAACACATAAAAACAACAACCACAAAGTGAGTCTGGGGTCCCAAATACAATAAATGGATAATACACCTGCACTAATAATAATTCATGTATATAACAATGGTGCAAAATGTAAACAAGAAGTATATATGTTTCTATTGGGTGAAAAACACCCACTGCCTCTACTGAGATCAACAATGTGTCAAGCAAGAGAAATAAATAGAGTAAACCCTATGGTCCATAGATAGATGCTAGGATAATTAGATATAAATATAAATATATATAAACACTCCAGGAGCAATAAGGTGCTAACAACGATAAAATGAGACAATAATAAAGTGACTAAGTGCAAAAACAAAACAATAATGTTGTGCTGTATACCCAAAAATAAATCTGACAGCACAATGGCTGAACAAGTGAATCAAGAAAAGCGCACACAAACAATGTGCCTAGGATGCACCACGGAGGGTGAAGAGGCAAGTTGACGGGGATACTCACAATGAAGGCAATAGAGGCAGGAAGGAGGGGGACCCCAGGCTCGACGGGAAGCCTTAGTGCACCTCGCGGGAAAACGCCCGCTTCTGAGGAGGCTGAATGCTGAACAAAGTGTGCGTATGCGCAATGCACGGACAGGACGCGGCCGCGTCATTACGCCAGCTACGTCGGGTTGCCATGGCAACCCAAACATAGCGGCGCTGTCGTTGAAGCCAAATAATGTGGTAAAAGGGGAGCATGTGCAGAAAATGTAGGCAAGGGAGAAATGTTGACAAAGGGCAGGAAGGATCAGAGAAATAAAGATGACAAGAAATTTTAAAAAATAATAAAATATGATATCTATATGTATATACAACAATAATCATATAGGAAACAAAACAATTATATTGGGTAATAGCATTTGACCTGCCAACGTGAGAAGGGAAAATAAGGGAAGGGGAAACACTGACATCATGTGGCCAACAACCATATATATCTAAGAAGGACAAATTCTGCAATAAAGATGTATATGTTTCTTAGTAACGAGATCTTGTTTCTTCAAGCGTCTTGTTTATATCGTCTTGACATCCTTTATGGAAGTGAATGAAGCAATTCTCGAAAAGGACAATGAAAATCAAAAAGAGAAAAGGAGAGAAGAAACAAAAAATATATTAATAGTAATATATCAACAATTGCACTGGCAAAATTCGACAATGATCATAATGAACCAGAACCACAGGGAACCCAAAGAAGTTTAGAGTGGATGAAAATATGGAACATGAAGTAGGATGTATATAGATAGATAGGAGAAGGAAAAAGAGAGAGAGGGCACTAACCTGATATATATACTCCATGACTGCTTAACCATCCATAATAGAAAACATGATGCAACATGTGGGCAGAAGGGAAATGACTTAAGAGGTCGGCATGTGTATGGTATACACTTCAGACAGAATGAACAAAAGTAACTAAATAACCCGAAAGTCAACACCACAGCTGTAGTAAAAGGGTAGAGATTGTATAATTGTAGATCATACAGGTGAGTGAGCATAGATATGCATCAAGCAAGAGTAGCACAAAAACCAGTGACTCTTTTGTGTCAATAAGGTGCAGGATGCATCAAATCAGCAGCAAAAACAGCTCCGCATGGCACGTGTGTGGAGGGAGGGAGGAAATAAATGCCATAACTCCCAGATCAATGCAGAAAACTGCTGAACGAAAAATCTTCATTCAGACCACCAGGGATTTGCGTACCCATTTCGAATATCCACCTTGTCTCCGCTCTAAGCAGAGACTGAGTGATGTCTCCTCCTCGCAGTGGAGGTGTGATCTTCTGTAACCCTGTGACCTTCCAACCCACTGGACTGCTGTTATGGTACACCAAGGCATGTTGGGCCACAGGAGTAATCTTTTTGCCTTCGGAGTAATCTTTTGCTGATAATCTGATGGTGGAAAAGTGCTTCTGTATTCGTAGTTTCAGAATGTTTTTTGTTTGGCCAATGTATTTAAGTCCACAAGGGCACTCCAGAAGATAGACCACACCTGGGGTTAGACAATTAATGTATTGTTTTAATTTATTGTTTTAATTTAAAAAATTTCGTGTGGGATGCATTCCATACTAACTTCATAGGTGTCATTGCTGAGCATATATTGCAGCTGTTACAGGGATAACTGCCTCTTACTTTCGTTGTGGATATTCCTTGCTTACAATAGTGACTTTTACACCCAATAGAAACATATATACTTCTTGTTTACATTTTGCACCATTGTTATATACATGAATTATTATTAGTGCAGGTGTATTATCCATTTATTGTATTTGGGACCCCAGACTCACTTTGTGGTTGTTGTTTTTATGTGTTTTTATTTATTGGATTGTTAATAAAGATGAATTTATTACATACTGGTTTATATATTAGTCCTGAGTGGTGCTTTTATGGCCTTCTTTCCCCTTCTCTAGTTTTCCAGTGATAAGTTTAGGCGTGATAAGTTTAGGCGTGATGAGTTTAGGCATGATAAGTTTAGGCATGATAAGTTTAGGCATGATAAGTTTAGGCATGATAAGTGTAGGCATGATAAGTGTAGGCATGATAAGTGTAGGCATGATAAGTGTAGGGGCTCGATTCACCAAGCGGTGCAAAGTGTTAGCACCGTGGTGAAAAGGCCCTTATCACGCCTAAAGTCACTTTAGGCATGATAAGAAGAAACTCGCGCGAAGTTGCCGCGCGCAAAGTTTTGCGCGCGCAACCGCGCGCGTGCGCGCGCAGCGTCCCCGCTTCGCGCGAAGCTCCCATTAAGCCCTATGGGACTTTGCGCGCGCTCTCACGCGCGAATGCGCGAACGCGCGTTCGCGCGGTAACTTCGCGCGAAGAGCAGGAAAAAGCGGTGATAACTCAGTGGTGAAAAGGTCATCACGCCTAAAGTCTTTTAGGCGTGATAACTGGGTTATCACCGCTTTGTGAATCGAGCCCCAGGCATGATAAGTGTAGGCATGATAAGTGTAGGCATGATAAGTTTAGGCATGCTAAGTTTAGGCATGATAAGTTTAGGCGTGATAAGTTTAGGCATGATAAGTTTAGGTGTGATAAGTTTAGGCGTGATAAGTTTAGGCATGATAAGTTTAGGCATGATAAGTTTAGGCGTGATAAGTTTAGGCATGATAAGTTTAGGTGTGATAAGTTTAGGCGTGATAAGTTTAGATAAGTTTAGATTGCGCGCAAAGTCCCGCACGCAAAGCAGCGCCATTAAACTCTATGCAAAGTGCACCAGACTTTGCCAGCGCAAAACTTTTGATCAGCTGTGCAATGCGGTGCCAACCCAGTTGGTGCTTAAACTTATCACACCTAAACTTATCACACCTAAACTTATTACGCCTAAACTTATCACACCTAAACTTATCACACCTAAACTTATCACGCCTAAACTTATCACGCCTAAACTTATCAGAAGTAAACTTATCACACCTAAACTTATCACGCCTAAACTTATCACACCTAAACTTATCACGCCTAAACTTATCACACCTAAACTTATCACGCCTAAACTTATCACGCCTAAACTTATCACACCTAAACTTATCACGCCTAAACTTATCACACCTAAACTTATCACGCCTAAACTTATCACGCCTAAACTTATCACACCTAAACTTATCATGCCTAAACTGAGTTTAGGCGTGATAAAGGGCTTTTCACCAGCGTGCTAACTGTTAGCACCGCTTTGTGAATCAGGCCCCATATGTGAAATAAATTAATTTAAAATGTACAAACAAATAGTATATCAGGATTAAAAGTTTTTGGATTTAGTCTCTTCACAGTTCCATGTATATAAAGTGTATTGCATTATATCATATGCTAATTGCACTTCTTAATTTCAATATGCCACTTATTGTCAAAATGTTAGTTTTGTTCACAATGAAATATGCTTACATATTCCATTTCTTATCCAACAGTGGCATCTAGAGGTCTGAAATATTATTGCATCTAACATCAAGATCCAAAGTCTTGTAGTTTTTTCCTCACAAAGATCCAATGTTTCTCAAGTTATTGCACTTCTCCCCCATATTGCCATCTTGTGGTCAATATAGAAAATCTCCATGTTTTCTTTATAATACATTCTACTCCATTTTAATGAAAATTATAGGTTTAAAAAAGCTCCCGGATAGAATCTTATCTATAGATAAAAATTAATCTATATATATAAAATCGGATGTGTGTGTGTGTGTGTGTGTGTGTGTGTGTGTGTGTGTGTGTGTGTGTGTGTGTGTGTGTGTGTGTGTGTGTGTGTGTGTGTGTGTGTGTGTGTGTGTGTGTGTGTGTGTGTGTGTGTGTGTGTGTGTGTGTGTGTGTGTGTGTGTGTGTGTGTGTGTGTGTGTGTGTGTGTGTGTGTGTGTGCCGCGATCAGGGCCGGCCTGCCCATGAGGCGGGGTGAAACTTTTGCCTCCGGCGGCACTTCTGGGGGGGCGGCACCCGCCCGTCCGTGGGTGTGAGGGGTCGCCCGAGCTGGAGGGGATAGCGGGCAGGAAGGGGGTATTGGGCCTAGCGGCGGAGAGGGGGGTCGGACCCCCCCCTCCCTCGCCTGGGTCCCCCGTCCTCCGCTCCCCTCCAGCTTTAAAAAGTTGCGTGGCTGGCTGGCTGGCTGCAGCTGTAAGAGGCAACGGGCGGGGATCACTTACCACTTCCTCGTTCCAGCGTGCGCTCCACTGACGTCACTTCCTGCGGCGTAGCAGGAAGTGACGTCAGTGGAGCGCAGGCTAGGCTGGAACGAGGAAGAGGTGAGTGATCCCCGCCTGTTGCCTCTTACAGCTGCAGCCAGCCAGCCAGCCACGCAACTTTTTAAAGGTGGAGGGGAGCGGAGGACGGGGGACCCAGGCGAGGGAGGGGGGGTTCGACCCCCCTCCCCGCCGCTAGGCCCAATACCCCCTTCCTGCCCGCTATCCCCTCCAGCTCGGGTGGCCCCTCACACCCACGGCTTGGGGGGGGAGGGGTTTGCTTAAAGCTTGCCTCAGGCGGCAAAAAGTCTAGGGTCGGGCCTGGCCGCGATCACTCGAAAACGGCTTGACCGATTTGAACGAAACTTGGTATACAGATCCCTTACTACCTGGGATGATAGGTTCTGGGGGTCTCGCGGCCCCCCTGCACACCTGGACAGAGCTACAAACAGCAAATCAGATTTCACCCATTCAAGTCAATGGAAAAAATGTAAAAGGCTGCCATTCTCACAGTAATCAAGCCAGAGTCCCCACACTTGGCACAGTTGGTCACTTGGTGACCGAGGTTACAAATTCAGGAAAAGCGGGCGGAGCATAAAACAGCCAATCAAAATTCAGCCATTTATTTTAAATGGGAAAATGTAAACTGCAGCCATTCTTACACTGTTAATCGCAGGGTTCTCAAACTTGCCACACTTGGTCACTGGGTGAGTAAGATTAAGATTTAGGAAAGCGGGTGGAGCCTACAACAGCCAATCAAAATTCACCTATTGCGTTTAAAGGGGAATATTTAAACTGCTGCCATTCTTACACTGTTTATGGCAGAGGCTTCAGACTTGCTGCAGCCAGTCATTGGGTGACTGGGGTCCAAATTCACTAAAGGGGCAGGGCCAAAAATAGCCAATTAAATTTCTTTGCTGGATAAACTGCTTCCATTCACATTTTTGATGCCAGGAACCTGAAAGCTCACAAAATTGGTCATTGAGTGACTGTGTGACAAGGTTACACAAAGTGGGCGGAGCCAAAAACAAATTTTACTGGGAAAATATAAACTGCAGCCATTCTTACACTGTTAATGGCAGGGTTGTCAAACTTTGCACAGTTGGTCATTGGGTGAATGAGATTAAGATTTTGGAAAGTGGGTGGAGCCTACAACAGCCAATCAAAATTCAACTTTTGATTTTCAAAGGGAATATTTAAACTGCTACCATTCCTGTACTGTTAATAGCAGATGCCTCAACCCTGGTACAGTTGGTCACTGGGTGACTGGGGTTCAAATTCAGAAAGGGGCGGAGCCACAAACAGCCAATCACATATACAAAGTATTGATACCAAGGACCCCAAAGCTGATAAACTTGGAAACTGAGTGACTATATGTCAAGGTTACAAAAAGTGGGCGGTGCCAGAAATTTAATTTTTTACATGGCAGGGTTCCCAAACTTGACACAATTGGCCACTGGGTGCCTGGGATTATTATTCAGAAATGTGGGTGGAACCTACAACAGCCAATCAAAATTCACCTATTGATTTTCATGGGGAATATTTACATTGCTACCATTCTTACACTGTTAATGGCAGAGGCCTCAAACCTGATACAGTCAGAAATTGGGTGACTGGGGACCAAATTCACTAAAGGGGGTGGAGCCACAAACAGCCAATCATATTTGTTACATTGATTTCAGCCATTCTGTTATTGGCAGGGTTCTCAAACTTGACACAGTTGGCCACTGAGTGACTAGGATTAATATACAGGAAAGTGGGTGGAGCGTACAGCAGCCAATCAAAATTCATCTTTTGATTTTCAAGGGGAATATTTACATTGCTTCCATTCTTTCACTGTTAATGGCACAGATTATTATACAGATAAGTGGGTGGAGCCTAAAAAAGCCAATCAGAATTCACCAGTTGATTTTCAAGGGGAATATTAAAATTGCTGCCATTCTTGCACTGTTAATGGCACAAGCCTCAAACATGATACAGTTGGTCATTGGGTCACTGGGGTTCAAATTCAGAAAAGGGGATAGAGCAGGCATGGGCAAAATTGGCCCTCTAGCTGTTGAGGAACTACAAGTCCCACAATGCATTGCAGGAGTCTGACAGCCACAGTCATGACTCATAAAGGCAAATGCATCGTGGGATTTGTAGTTCCTTAACAGCTGCAGGGCCAAGTTTGCCCATGGCTGGGATAGAGCCACAAACGGCCAATCAGATGTGTTTCATTTCACTGAGAAAATACAAATTATTGATGCCAAGGACCCAAAGCTCACAAACATGGTCATTGAGTGACTGTGTGTCCAGGTTACAAAAAGTGGGCGGAGTCAAAAACAAATTTCACTGGGAAAATGTAAACTGCAGCCCTTCTTCACTGTTAATGGCAGAGATCTCAAACTTTGCCAAGATGGTCACTGGGTGACTAAGATTAATATGCAGGGAAGTGGGTGGAGCCTATAATAGCCAATCACAATTCACCTGTTGATTTTCAAGGGGAATATTTAAATCGCTGCCATTTTTACACTGGTAATAGCAGATGCCTCAAACCTGCTATAGTTGGTTATTGGGTGACTGGGATTCAAATGTTGGAGAGGGGCGCAGCCACAAACAGCCAATCTGATTTGTTTAATTTCTATGGGAATATACAAATTATTGATGCCAAAGACCCCTAAGCTCACAAACTTAGTCATTGAGTGTTCGGGCATTAGGGTTAGAAAAAGTGGGTGGAGCCAAAACCTGTCAAATACATACACGGGCAGGCAGTTCCAGGTCATTAGTGGGCGGAGACAAATACAAATTTCACTGGGAAAATGTATACTGCAGCCATTCTTACACTGTTAATGGCAGGGTTCTCAAACTTTGCACAGTTGGTCACTGGATGACTGGGTTTAATATTCAGAAAAGTGGGTGGAGCCTACAAAAGTGAATCAAACTTCACCTATTGCTTCTCAAGGGAAATATTTAATTGCTGCCATTCTTGCACTGTTAATGGCACAGGCCTCAAACCTGCTACAGTTGGTCATTGGGTGACTGGGGTTCAAATTCAGAAAAGGGGATGGAGCCACAAACAGCCAATCACATTTTTTTTTTCATTTCAATGCAAATTATTGATTCCAAAGACCGCAAAGCTCACAAACTTGGTCATTGAGTAATTGTGTGTTAGGGTTAGAAAAAGTGGACGGAGCCAACACCAGCCAAATACATACCCGGGCAACGCCGGGCAATCAGCTAGTAGTAAAAATAAAATACAATACTAAAAGTCTTCTCTTCAACAGTCCTACCTTATCTTCTGTTCAGAATCTAGGAGTTTGCTAAAAAAAAAACTATTTAAATCAAAGTCAATATTTAGGCCATTCGGATGCAAGCAATTCAATTTAATAATCCATTCCATTTCTTTCTTAGTTAGATCCCTCAGTACAAAAAAGCCAGGGACACACAATCATTATGTTGATGACGCAGGGACACTTGCATTTTATTGTATAGGATACTTTCAATCAACAAGATTGTAATATGCAAATTGAAGGAGTCGGCGTCGAGGAGTCAGAGGAATCCTAACCTGTGGAGTTGGAGGATTTTTGTACCGACTCCACAGCCCTGAATCGACGTTCCTGTGTGAATGACGGCAGCCAATGAGATGGTACCGTCATTCACAAAAACCCGATCCTTTTACCAATACACCCAAAAAAAATCAAACATATAAAACACAACATATCCGGCTAATTCAAAAAGGTATGCCATACCCAAATGTGGGGGATACGTATAGGGAATGTGGGTACCTAACCCACAGGGCCGGGACGAGGCATAGGCAGGAGAGGCTCCAGCCTCAGGGCGCAGTGTAGGAGGGGGCGCACAATTCATTCAGCTGTCATTTCTAATTGTGTATGAAGCAGAAAGAAATAAGAAAAGGGGATACATAGCAGTGACTGCATGCCAGATAACTAGATATTAAGGTGTTGGGGAGGTTGTGGGCCCTGTGGCCCTCTTAGTCTAATAGCAATCAGTGTGTGACGGCTGGGGTGGGAGGGATGGAGGGGCGCACTTTGATGTCTCAGCCTTGGGTGCTGAAGGACCTTGTCCCGGCTCTGCTAACCCATATAACAATACACGCCAAGTTCAAGAGTTGAACCAGAATTCCTGTACGCATGTCACAAACTATATAAAATGAACTGGCTGCTACTCGCAGAATTGACTAGCCTAATTAAAACTTAAAACAAGGCATGGCCACAAGTCTTGGTATACACCTAATATATGGGCAGGATTCCATAACACAAGATATAGATTGTTCCATTGTGATTATTAATAAAGTTATAGGCGAATGAATGGAAGGAGTGCTGACAGGTGAAAAATGCTCAGGTTTCTTAAAGCGGAATGAAACCCTTTCATTTCTTCTTTGCGCTAAAAGATTTAGGGCCCTTTTCCACTAGCAATCGCAATCACAAACGCCAGCGATTGCGATTTTTCATTAAATCTGTATTGCGATTTTGATTTTTCATTTGCATTGCATTATCACTCTAAAAAAAATCGCTCCAGAAAGCGATTGTGATTTCCAAATCGAATCACTATAGTGGAAAATACTTCTCAGGATTTCTATGATAAAGTAACAACCCTAGCGATTTAAAAATCACTAGCGATTTGCGATTCAGCTGTGTAGTGGAAAAGGGCCCTTACAGAATATTATACACTACCACCATTTTTTTTTTGCCAGAACAGCATTCAAAGGGTTAAACACAGGAGTTACAAGCTCAGTGGAGAGAAAGCTGGACTCATCAGAACTGGAGATAATGTTATCTTGTGTTTACTTAAAGGGACACCGAGCGCAGAAACTATGGAAAGATGCATATCATTTTAAAGCTCTCTTTAAAACTAAAAGGCGTAGGGTTTAGGTGTCGCCAGAAAGAGGAGAAAGAGAGCTTTAAAATGATATCCATCTTTCCATAGTTACATTGTATTACACAGGGCGACTTTTTCTGCTGAATGGAGCTGCTGACTTTAAGAAAAAGTCGCCCTGTGTAATACAATGTAACTATGGAAAGATGGATATCATTTTAAAGCTCTCTTTCTCCTCTTTCTGGCGACACCTAAACCGTGGCCCTACGCCTTTTAGTTTTCTCTATTTTCGCGATCGAAATCACGGCCGCAGCAATTTCAATCGCGAAAATGCGACAACTAAAAGGCGTAGGGCGGCAGTTTATATATCATTGGAAAGAGGAGAAAGAGAGCTTTAAAATGATATGCATCTTTCCATAGTTTCTGCACTGCTCGGAGTCCCTTTAATTGTATCAAGTGAGGAATGTGACACATTCTCTGACTGTGCAGACTCTCCTGGACAGACAATCAGAAAGTATTTCTGCTTAAATTAAAAGATGAATAAACCTGTTATGAATAAAATTCAAAGTCAGCTTTCAGAGCAATAAAAGTGTACTTTGGCAACTTGTAATTTCTAAATGAATAATAATACTGCACAAAAGCACATATAACCATATGGCATATAAAAAGTTGGAAAACATGTTTTTATTGAATATTATGTCAAGGTTTTATACCACTGTAATGGAATACACAGATTTTTTTTGTAGCAGATGGTTCAACAGATAATTTGACAGCTCTGATCAATTTCTTATAGTTAATGGAAATCAAAACACGATTGGATAGAAAAAAAACTGCTGAAAAATCTAATTGTGTATACCCAGCATAAGGGGAAAAATTCCTTGGAGGTGAAGTGGCTAAACATTTATTTTGTGGCAAACCAAAATACTTGTCAAATTGTGAACTGGAAAAATTTCAACCTGATTGGAGGGGGTTTAACACTATTTGAGACAAATAACTCAAGATAAAACATTGGCACCCAAAGGATTAAAAACATTTAGACCCCATCTGACTAAAGGTGCATACATGCCTTTAAAGGAGGATGAACAAGTCTTTAACGGTGGCCACTAACAGTACAATTTGTCAAACAAATTTTCAATTGTTAGTGGACAGCTGGGGGGGGGGGGGGGGGACCCACTTACCTAGTAGATATCACTTTGTGTAGTTTTTTTACTTAAACTAGATTAGCTAGATCCACCATACACACACCTGAAACCTCTCCTACCCAATTCACCCATTCCCCAACCCTTTCAAAAGGGCTCATCAACATTAACCACTTCAGGATGAGAGCAACTTTCACATATCAGCGCTGCTCCTATTAATTCACCAATAACTTTATTACTACTTATCACACCTAAATGCTCTATACATTGGTTTTTTTTCAGGACAAATAAGGCTTTTAGCATGTGATCATTTTGTTTAGTAATTACCTTATTTTCTATGCATTTTAAAGGGAAAATAAGGGAATATATATATATATATATATATATATATATATATATATATATATATATATATATATATATATATATATATATATATATATATATATATATATATATATATATATATATAACACTATTTCTCCATTCACATTCAGTATAGCTTTACAATAAACAGTGCTAACTATAAGTTAAACCCACACATTTTATTTGCTTATTCATCCTGGTTATTAAACATTTAGATTTTGTTCCTAGCACAATGTATGGAGACATTATTGTATTTGGAAAGAAAGGTGTCTTTTTCTGTTCTTTTATTTTTTTTTCTTTCTTATTATACACTTTTGATGATTACAAGACCTTATTTGCAAAAATAGTAATATACCCTCATGGCATACATATTTAAAAAGCTATGTTCCTAAGGTAACAATATATATTTTTTCTTTTACATTCTGTAACTTTGTTATCATTTTACAAGTCGTTTATTTTGGTACAGACTATGGGACAATTTAATTGCTTTTGATTCAGTTTGTGACTAAAAAGAATACACAAGACATGGGCCTCAACCCTAAAACTGTCTAAACTGTATTCTACTACTTATCCCGGTTGATATGTTACAATATATGTCTCTAGTAGTTTTCTTACAACTTTCCCAAGTTTGATCATAATTTTGAAAATTAATTTTTATGTTTTGATTGAGTTTGTCCCTACCTATTTTTTATGTGAGGGGGTCCAAGCTGTAAGAAACACCAAAATGTATTCTACAACTAGTCATGGTTAAAAGCATACCACATGTGCCACATTAGTAACAAACTGGTGGTGCATTGGCCACAAATACAATGGACGTATATATACGTCTTTTGTCATGAAGTGGTTAATATAACTCTAATGGTCTTGAGCTGATAAAAATTTAATTTAGCTAAAGGGGCCCATACACCTAACGATTTTCCCGCCGGTATACAGCCGATTCAATCACAGTGATTGAATCGGCTGTGAAATCGGCGCGCACACCGCTGACAGAACGATCGATTTCCGTCCGAAATCGATCGTTCTCGTCGATTCCCGCCGATCCGTCCGTGTGGAAGATTTTCCTCGATCGCTGGCGGGTCGGGAGTGCGTCGATAGCGGCGTTCGAATGCCCAACGACCGACGCAATACAACGGGTATACATTACCTGTTCCGCCGGCGCGACTCCCCTGGTCCTGGTTGTCTTCTTTCCGCGCTGGTCTCCGGTCCGTTCCTGCAGCTACACAGAACTTCCTGTCCCGGCAGGAAGTTAAAACAGTAGAGCGCCCTCTACTGTTTAAACTTCCCCTGGACAGGAAGTTCAGTAGCTGCAGGAACGGACCGGAGACCAGCGCGGAAAGAAGACAGCCGGGACCAGGGAAGTCGCGCCGGTGGAATAGGTAATGTATGAGGGGGGGGGGGGGGGGCGGCAGCAGCGCCAGCTCCACAGATTGTGATCGGTTTCAGGCTGAAATCGGTTCACAATCTGTTTGCAGTAAAGGTAGCCATACGATCCCTCTCTGATTAGATTCGATCAGAGAGGGATCTATCTGTTGGTCGAATCTGATGGCAAATCGCCCAGTGTATGGCCACCTTTAGGCCTCTTTTCCATGGCCTGTTGACAGGCATTTAAATGCCTCTCAAACTCTCAACTGCTCACTGCTGCCAGATACCTGCTCACTGCTGCCAGATACCTGCTCACTGCCTGGTAACTGCTTGCTGAGCACACAGCTCAATAGTCCGTGGAAAAGGGGCCTAAGGCCTCTTCTCCACAAGACAGTTGAACTGTGTGCTCAGCAAGCAGTTCAGAGTTTGAGGGGCATTTCATTGCCTATCAACTGCACGTGGAAAAGTGGCCTAATGGTACGTACACACTTGTGATAACGATCCTTTGCAAGGAACAAGATGAACAATATTGGAACGATTGGAATGCAGCAATCATACACATTAACCTCCTTGGCGGTATGAAAAATACCGCCAGGAGGGAGCGCAGCAGTTTTTAAAAAATTTTTTTTTTTTAATCATGTAGCGAGCCGAGGGCTCGCTACATGATAGCCGCTGCTGAGCGGCATCCCCCCGCCCGCTTCGATCGCCTTCGGCGATCTCCGATCAGGAAATCCCGTTCATAGAACGGGATTTCCTGGAGGGCTTCCCCCGTCACCATGGCGACGGGGCGGGATGACGTCACCGACGTCACTGACGTCGGGACGTCATTGGGAGTCCCGGGCCACCCCTCGGCGCTGCCTGGCACTGATTGGCCAGGCAGCGCTGGGGTCTGGAGGGGGGGGGGCCCGCGCCGCAGCAGATAGCGGCGATCGGGCAGGGGCCGGCGGCGATCAGAGTGCTGGCGCAGCTAGCAAAGTGCTAGCTGCGTCCAGCAAAACAAAAATTATGAAAATCGGCCCAGCAGGGCCTGAGCGGCACCCTCCGGCGGCTTACCCCGTGTCACACACGGGGTTACCGCCAAGGAGGTTAACGATCGTTCTCGCAGAAAAGGATGATCAGAGGGAAATGTTGCGTACATATTTATATAAAATTACAACAACAAAAAAAGCAAACAAACATGGGGTTACAATAGTTAATGTTATAATTTAAGTAGGCCTCAGTTACTTGGCCTGAGTTTTATGTAAAAGGCTTGTCCGCAGTGTATGCCTTTAAAATAGACAGAGGCATCTCAGGGTCTGCGTGTAGCAGAAGATACACGCAGATACTGAGAACATGTTCCTAAGAGAAGGCCATCGGTTTACTCTGACCTCCACTTACAGGACAGGAACAGTAAACATTGGCCATATTTACTAAACATTCACATTCCCGCATCTGGGTCAAGTGCCTCATCGATTATTAATCGAGTAGGTGTGTATGATGACACCACAAGTGAGTCCACCAATAGACTTATTTAGGGGGTGGCGAAGATGATGTCATATTTAACTCTTTCCTAGCCGGTATTAAATCTGGAGCGAGCAATGGAGAACTCACTTCTGCTTCTTCCTTCTGCACTAGCTCGCAAGGCCGACTGGGACCTAAGCATGTTCGTCCTTTCTGTAATCTGATATAATGTATGCTGTACATATGTAGTTTAGTGTAACGTAGTTAGGAAGAAGGTACCTGATTGACTTCAAGAGGGAGTCTAATCATGAGCTTATAACGCAACATGAAGATTGGCATGGCTAGGATATGATGAATGTATCTATCTGTATTCCTGTGACTTGAATAAATAACGGAAACATTGAAAGAAGCCTGAGCAAGTCTATATCCTGTTTGCTGTGTGGAGAGTCAAGTGATCTCACAGTCTGTGAGACGATGGTGTCGAAGCAAGGTGATAAGAACAGTTTATAACAGGGTTAAACCCTTCCCTGTTTAGCAAAACAGGTGGACGGGCCGGGGCCGAAAAAGAAGTTTTCAGGATATTCCACAGCAAGACAAGCGGAATAGACGGACGCAGACGGTAAAGCTTATCAAGCTGATACTGATAAGTGGTGTGGGATGTGTGCGGGAGTCAAGCACACGGCAGCGATTCGAAAAATCAGCGGCGAAACTCTTGGACGTTACACTGTAACTGCATGTGCACACAGTTACAAGCCTAAAAACCTGGGTCAGAAGGAACTCTCCGAGGCTACGGCTGCTCGCAACTGCCGCTGGAGATTGATCCGCTGTGGGGGAAGGTGGATGCCCCCCACTGACGTTCCGGTGTCCACAGAGGTTTCGTGGGAAAAGTTGCGGAATGCTGGTGAATTGCGAAGAATCTGCTGCTCAGGCAAGTTTGTTTACGTTGTTGTATGGCCTTATCTGTGTTGTATTTGGGTATTATAACAAGGAGAGGTTAATGTGTTAATGTGTACATTCTGTGTTAAGTGCAGCATGGTGGCTGCGGGCTTCTCATCTCTCCCATGCATGGTGGGAGGGGGGAGTCTGGTTTATGTGCTTGGTTTTTTTTTTTCTCCCTCTTCAGATTCAAGCTTCCTGTGTTGTATATTTACGGAGTGGTTATCTCTGCATTTGTCTCAGGCATGTTTGTGCTGGCAAGAAGTTTTTTTTCTCTTCTCTTCTCTTCCCGTCTCTACAGAGGCTGGGAAAAAGGGGGGGGTCCCCCGCAGCAGGAGATAAGCCAGCGGTGCTTCAGTCTGTTGGGGCTGGATGGGGGGGAGAGAGGGGAGAGAGGAGGAAAGCGAGTGTCTTTCTGTTTGTGAGATGTTCTGCACGTTTCTCGCATTTCCAGTCGGGCGGTTCTTAGTTATGTCTGTGATAGAGTGAGAAAGATTCCTACGTCTCTGGGGATCCGTATGTCTGATTGCAGTTCGGATTACAGCTGAGACGTGAAGGAATGCTGATGCTGATTTTTGTGCACTGTGGATAGATGCTGTGTGTGACTAGGCATAAAAAAAAAATAAAAAAAAAATAAATGTTTGTTTGTATTTTGTTCTCTCTCCTAGGTCTATAGGAACGAGAGGCTGCTATGGGAGCAGCCATCTTGGCTGGCAGTCCAGGACTCAAAATGGCGGCAGTGGAGAGAGCCCGCCCCCGTGAGTCATGGCCCCCACACGTCATGGCAGGGGGGAGGAGGGGCTGGGGGATCCACGTCACGTCAGGCTGTGCTCGCGGCTCCGGGAAGAGCAGCTGGAAGGGAGGGGGGGAGAGATACAGAGACATGCTACTGTGTGTCTCGGGTTGCAACGTATTTCCCCAGAGTTTTTCCCAGAGTCCATGGACAGGAATGCCAGAATAGGAAGTGTTTCCCAGCTCGGTGCAGGGACACACGGAGCAGTACAGATCAGAAATGGGTCTGTACTGTGTTGCTTATGGGATTATTCCTGTAAGTGAGGCACCTTAATGGGTGGTGCAGCATGAGTTCCCAATAGAAGGAAAGGGGGACAGCGCATCAAAGGGGGTGCCGGAGTTGGAAAAAAGGGAGTTGACCAATTCGGGTTTCCGTCGCCGCTTCTGCAGAGCGGTAACGTTTTTTCCGGTTTTGTCGTGAATAGGGCCAGAGCTGGACTGAGAGGTCTATGCTGGGCTGCAGCTGTTTTGTGTGCGTTTTTTTTCGTCCACTGATTGGTCAAATATGTTTTTTCCAGCTCCTATCAATTGTAGCACAAAGAACAAGGACTGACAACAGTTCATGGGGCAATTATACAGATGATAGAATTGCCGTTTACAGAGTGACAGTGTATCAGTACGCTGTTTGTCATGTGACTACCTTCCATGTGGGCATTCAGGGATCTGCATACAGGCATGTGACGCTGGTATGCTTAGCCCTGCACCCTGTGTAGTTTAAGTGCAAAGTGCTCCTTCCTACAGGGAGGCAGCCAGTTTTTTTGGGTAGTTTAGGTGGTGGCACGGCAAACATTGGTCAGAGGGTACAACACACAGAACTTCTAGCAGAGCTGGTATCGCGATGAAGTTCTAGACAAGGAAATGCGATAATGAGTAAGAGCATTGCAGGCTCACCTGCAAAGCAGCATCAGGTGTGGCATCCGTAATCTGTGCATGCGACGGCCGCGCATGGACAGATAAGGGGGGATGTGGAGTGAGCTGCAATGGGGGAGAGCTTCCAAAGGTGAAGCGAGCTTCCATAGGTGAAGTCCGCGGGAGCATATTTTAAACAGGTAAGTACTGAAGATAGTACTGAGGTAGGGGGGTGAAGTTTAACTCCAATCTACCAATAAGAGTAAACAGAGTTCATGAGAACCATAAAGCAACGAGATCAATTACGGTATATTGATCAATTTAAAGTGTAAAGAGTACAAGCCGCAGGGCGAATCCCAAATCATTAATAAGAATTGATTTGTTTGTATTTCGATTTCAGGTGTTTGGCAATATGGATTTGAGACAGATGCCGTGCTGGCAGCAAAGCTGGAGATGTCAGTCGGATAAGCGAAAGGTTCCAGATGCCAATCTAAGCTTGGAGGAACACGAGATTCCTGAAATCGGAAAGAGACTAAAACACGAGATTCCTGAAATTGGAAAGAGACTAAACCACGAGATTCCTGAAATCGGAAAGAGACTAACAAAACTGTCGGAGCAAAGCATAATGCAAAGTGCTAATGTTTTTCTTTCCCAGGGTGGTGCTTTTATAATGAAGTGTACCATGCTGATAGTGATCCTAGGTTGCCATTCCGTCCTAGGAGAACGAAGAGAGGACATTCTCATGTATAATAAGGGGTTAATGAGAATGCAAGGCCCAAGCATGTTAATGTTGGGTGACAAAGGTACTGATCCTTTCACACCTCCCTCCGCTTGGCACAGATGGACCATGCAGGGACGGAGGAAAGGAGCACTTGTGCCAGGAGAAAGCAAATTTCATGGCACAATGTGGGTGAAAGGTCTGAAGGGTCAAGTGTGCGGGCAGTGGGAATTTAATGGCAGTGTAAATCTGCTATTGAATGCCACACTCCCAGAATCAATGCACCCATCCAAAGGTTTGTTAAAAGGTACATTGCAGTACAATGGGTACATGCAAAAGGGGGAGTGTGTGATTCAGGGGTACCTTGTCTTGGTTATGCAGAGTGAGATGGGTCCAGATTGGAGAGGAACGAGCAGGAGGCGTCAATTCTCTTACCAGAGAGACGCAGGGGACCACATCACACTCTGGAGCTACCAACAGAGAGTGCCTCTGAAACAACTATACACACGTAAAGGCTGGAAAGCCAAGGGTGGGAGGTTCTCGAAACAAGAAGTAAAAATCGAGATCAAGCCACATTTCCAGGTGACAAAGAGGGTGGGGAGAGCGGTCCCGGGGGAGGGAAAGCCCACACAGGGAACCCCATTCACACCACACGGGTCACAACAGGGGACGATATTACACAGTCTATATGCAACAGCTTATCCTCATGAGAGTTGGGTAAGTGAAGAGGTACACTTAATCGAAAGATTGCAGAGAGTACAGTCTTCCCGACCTCAGGTACATATTGTGCCTCAGGACGTAAGGGGGGAAGAGGTCCAATCAGGACAGCTGGGGACATATTTTGTCAGCGAAAGATTGGACAAGGGGAGGTATATTAATTTTTCTGGAGAAGGATCTTTTGCATGGCAGCTTCGAGATGTTTGGGTGAACAAATGGAAACGGTGCAACATTCCTTTAGGCACCGCCACTTCCTTAGTTCCCACCTCAACCCATGTCTTACACCAGGACCTGAGAGGTCAACCTTTTTTGGTGCTAGACAGGGAGGTGAAACAAGTAGAGTTGTCCTCATGTGGGCAATTCTTGCAGAAGTACCTGCGTTGGCCGGGGCAAGTCAAATTTAGTGAAGATGCCTGCAGGCTCAATAACGCAGAGTGCGAGGCTACCATTCAAAAGATCCACCCTGAAGCCCAACCGATAGTTCTGGTGGCGGAAGGAAAGGTTTGGTTTTTTAACATAAGGTCTAATGATACATTCAAGGTATATTCTCATAATTGTTCCGATAAGGGGGAGTTTCCAAGGGGAACATATTGTGTGAGTGGAGATCCCATATGGATCCTGTCATCCAGGTTTGATGACGTTGTTTCTCAAATTGTTAAGAGAACTCTAAAGGTCAAAGTTTCACGGGTAGTTCCCGTCCTGAAAGAGAACACGACATGGGACGAAGGGGAACAGGGTTTGATCCAAGACGGCCACATGTTGTTACAAAGGTTAAACAAACAGTACACTAAGTTAGAGGTAAGATTTCACCATGATACAGGTGATCTTAACGAGGTAGAACACAAAAATGAGCAGGTGAGTTCCAGTCTGCCCTGGTGGACAAAGGTTCCGGTGATGTTCCAGGGACACTCGGACGGGGCATCTGCAGTTCCAAAGTTCTTTCTACACCCACTGGTCGTCTGGATGGGGATGACAACTTTAGGCATCGTTATCCAGGTGAGGTTGCGGGTTAAAATTACGTAAAATAAATTAACCGGTCCAGAGATTGGTGCCTCATAAACAATCTCCGGAACCAATAGTTTAAATTAAGGGATATACAGGGTTACGGGTATAGGTTTAGTAGTACCTAGGAGCTGATTGTATAAAGGCGCTCTTTTAGAAGGCACCTGGCACTGCTCCGTTTTGTAACAAACAAACGAGTTTCACTTTTCTGTGGTCATGCAAGTTTGTGAGTAATACGCAAGTGACGCAAATGCTGAGCATGTGGTATTGAGGGACTTAGAAGTAGGGCCTCCCCAGAGAGCCTGGTTACAGGAAGACCAAGAGGTCTTGCTCTCTCTCTTCCAGGGGTAACCGCCTAGAGCAGAGAAGTTGTGTGAGCACGAACATCGAAAAGTGAAACATACAAGAAAGAAACCAGGTACTGGGAGGTTCAGACGCTGAGATCTGCGGGTCAAGCCGTTTTAGGGGGGATTGTTATAATTTAAGTAGGCCTCAGTTACTTGGCCTGAGTTTTATGTAAAAGGCTTGTCCGCAGTGTATGCCTTTAAAATAGACAGAGGCATCTCAGGGTCTGCGTGTAGCAGAAGATACACGCAGATACTGAGAACATGTTCCTAAGAGAAGGCCATCGGTTTACTCTGACCTCCACTTACAGGACAGGAACAGTAAACATTGGCCATATTTACTAAACATTTACATTCCCGCATCTGGGTCAAGTGCCTCATCGATTATTAATCGAGTAGGTGTGTATGATGACACCACAAGTGAGTCCACCAATCAGGGGCGTAGCAATGGAGGTCGCAGAGGTCGCATTCGCGACGGGGCCCGCCGACCTGAAGCCTTGAGGGGGGGCCCGGCTGCCGGGCCCCCCCTCCCTGTTTGCATAATGTAATGTTTTTGCGAGGACGAGGATTGCGGCGTGCAGGGGCGTTGTTAGGCCTGAAGATCCGAAGCACGTGCTACGGACCCTCCTCACTGTGCCACGAACCTCAAGCCACATGATGCGCTGAGCAGAAGCGGCAGCATCTATTATTATGGCAGCCGCTTTCTGCTCCTCATGCAGCGTTTGTTGTTGCTATGGCAGCCGCTCTCCGCTCCCCATGTATCGCAGTGGCCAGGTAGCTTGTAGTAACAAGCCGCTCTGCCCCTTCTCTCTGTCGCCTGCTGCTCTGATGCTACAGCTGTAGCTCCGCCCCCAGAAGTGTTTGAATGGAGCCCGGGCTGATGGGGAGCAGGAAGGGAGAGTAGACTCTGCTGAGCCAGGCAGCCCACAGCCCAGGAAGGCAGCAAATCGGGACACAGAGGAGGCAGGGGCAGGTCAAATGACAGGGAGGAGGATGCCACTGTCAGCCTGAAGAAAGGATCCATTTTCACTGCAGCAGGTAGATTGTCTACTGAAATATTGCAGATGCACCTGTTATTGTGACATGTCAGCCTCAGTCTAGAGATGTAGCAAAGTCTGGTCTGTACTGTGCAGTGCTCATTGTGTTATCTAATGCTCTCTGTTATCATACCACTTGAGACTGAGTTGGAGATTCACGGAAGTCTGTCTGGGAGAGGCTGACACTACACTGCTGTAAACTGACAGTCATACCCTGCTGAATAATGCTAATGCTGTTGGATTGAATCACTGGAGAAATCTGATCTGGAAAATTCCTCTACAGGGCACAAACAGGTTGCACTACTTAAATACCCACAATAAAGAACATTATTTTCAGATGTTTTGCCTCATTTGCACAGATTTCTCACCAGCTAATTGTAGGTGTGTGTGTGCGTGCGTGCGTGCCCTGTCCTCTGTGCCTGTAATGACAGTAAACTAGCTGCAGTGCTTGCTGACCTCTCCTACCTCCAGTATGTACAGTATAAGCTGTTCTGTGCCTGTACTGATAGTAAACTAGCTACAGTGTGTGCTGATCCCTGCTACCCCCAGTATGTACAGTATAAGCTGTTACTCTGGGCCTGTACTGATAATAAACTATCTGCAGTGTGTGCTGATCTCTGCTGCCTCCAGTATGTACAGAAGAAGCTGTTACTCTGTGTCTGTATTGATGGTAAACTAGCTGCAGCATGTACTGATCTCTTCTGTCTCCAGTATGTACAGTATAAGGTATTACTCTTTGTCTGTATTGATAGTAAGCTAGCTGCAGCATGTGCTGATCTCTGCTACCGCCAGTATGTACAGTAGAAGCTTTTACTCTGTGCCTGTATTGATGGTAAGCTAGCTGCAGCATGTGCTGATCTCTGCTACTGCCAGTATGTACAGTAGAAGCTTTTACTCTGTGCCTGTATTGATAGTAAACTAGCTGCAGCATGTGCTGATCTCTGCTACTGCCAGTATGTACAGTATAAGGTATTACTCTTTGTCTGTATTGATAGTAAGCTAGCTGCAGTGTGTGCTGATCTCTGCTGCCTCCAGTATGTACAGTAGAAGCTTTTACTCTGTGCCTGTATTGATGGTAAACTAGCTGCAGCATGTGCTGATCTCTGCTACTGCCAGTATGTACAGTAGAAGCTTTTACTCTGTGCCTGTATTGATGGTAAACTAGCTGCAGCATGTGCTAATCTCTGCTACTGCCAGTATGTACAGTAGAAGCTTTTACTCTGTGCCTGTATTGATAGTAAACTAGCTGCAGCATGTACTGATCTCTGCTACCCCCAGTATGTACAGTAGAAACTGTTTCTCGGTGGCTGTATTGATAGTAAACTAGCTGCAGCATGCACTGATCTCTGCTACCTCCAGTATGTACCAGTGTAAGCTGCTACTCTGTGCCTGTTCTGATAGTAAGTTAGCTGAAATGTGTGCTGATCTCTGCTATATCCAGAATGTACAGTATAAGATGTTACTCTTCGTGCTGATCCCTACTACCACCGGTATGTACAGTATTCACTGTAAAGCCTGTATTTAACGTCTGTTTTACCTCATACTACATGGGGGTTGTAAAATTGGTCAGTGATTGACCAATCAAAATTGAGTCTGTGTATGCATCTTTACGCTATGCCTATGCTGATAGTAAACTATCTAATGAAAGGATAGGGGCCTCCATCCAACATTTAGCTGGGCAGGCCCATTATCTTTAAGGCACACCGCTCCTAAGTTTGTGTACATTTGGCCCCACCCATGGCCACACCCACTCACCACATTGCCACACCCATTCGCCTCACCTGGTGCCCTTGGGTGCCCCTGACCTCCTAGGATCCTAGCAACGCCCCTGGCGGCGCGGCCGCCGGCTCCGGCAGACCCTGATCTCATCTCATCTCTCTCTGACTCTCTCCCTCGGCTCCGCCTCCCTCCTCCCCAGCGTCAGCAGCAGACAGCAGTGAGCAGTCATTAGCGGCAGACTCGGCGGAGCAGCCAGGCGAGTCTGGCGAGATGAGTCGTCACTGTCTGTGACTATGACGTTACTCGCTCTCTCCCCTGGTGCTGGCTGGCCTCTAGCTCTATCTATTTACTGCGGTGAGTGAGACACATCACTCTTCACAGCCTGTACCGCCCTCTCACTCACTGATCTCTGGTTGGCAGGCCTAGCTCCTCCCATCTACCTAGCCTGTGACTGTCGAGAGAGAGAGCTGCCAGAGAGTGTCTGTCACAGTCAGTGTGCAGACGTGTTTGCCGCCCAGCCGCCCACCCACGTGCCTGGCTAAAACAGTTTCTGCCTGCCTGCCTGCTGCTGCCATAGTGTGGTTTGTGGAGGACTGTCAGTTACTCTTGGACGGACTTGGTCGGTGAGTAGTTGGCTAAGTTGCCATAAATGCCTTTTTAACTGCTTTATGCTTTGTGCCAAAAAACAGTGACTAGTGGGCCCTCTAAAATAGGGGTGTAGGGCCTGGGCCATGACCTATCCTGAACTTGTGCTGGAGGGACCCATGCCATGTGTCTTCCAGGTGGCTGTGGCGGCCGGTGGGTACTTGCACGGATGCAGCGGCACACCAGAGTCTCGTTGCAACGCAGATGTGGTAAATGCTACTCTAGTGTGTGTCATGGTGTGAGTACCTGCCACAGTCGCCTGGAACACATGGGCCCCTCCAGCACACAGGCACGCCAATAAGCCCTATGCCCCTGCTGCATGGTGCCCAGGGAGTAGAACCGCTATTGTGTGTGTGTGTGTGTGTGTGTGTGTGTGTGTATGTATCAGGGTGTGTGTGTACAATGTATGTATGTGTGTGTGTGTGTGTGTGTGCGTCCGTGTATCAGGGTGTGTGTGAACAATGTGTGTGTGGAACACATGGGCCCCTCCAGCACACAGGCGCGCCCATGAGCCCTAAGCCCTGCTGCATGGGGCCCAGGGAGTATAACTGCTATTGTGTGTGTGTGTGTGTGTGTGTGTGTGTGTGTGTGTGTGTGTGTGTGTGTGTGTGTGTGTGTGTATAGTGTGTGCGTGTATGTATGTATCAGGGTGGGTGTGTACAATGTGTGTGTGTGTGTATGTGTGTACAATGTGTGTGTGTGTGTGTATGTATCAGGGTGTGTGTGTACAATGTATGTGTGTGTGTGCGTGCGTGTATCAAAGTGGGTTACTAGTAAATTGGCGTGTGTGTATCAAAGTAGGTTGCTAGTAAATTGGCGTGTGTGTTCATAGGGGGGGGCAAGGGGTGGCGGGGGGGGCCCTCATACAGATTCCGCATCGGGGCCCAGAGGTTTGTAGCTACGCCACTGCCACCAATAGACTTATTTAGGGGGTGGCGAAGATGATGTCATATTTAACTCTTTCCTAGCCGGTATTAAATCTGGAGCGAGCAATGGAGAACTCACTTCTGCTTCTTCCTTCTGCACTAGCTCGCAAGGCCGACTGGGACCTAAGCATGTTCGTCCTTTCTGTAATCTGATATAATGTCTGCTGTACATATGTAGTTTAGTGTAACGTAGTTAGGAAGAAGGTACCTGATTGACTTCAAGAGGGAGTCTAATCATGAGCTTATAACGCAACATGAAGATTGGCATGGCTAGGATATGATGAATGTATCTATCTGTATTCCTGTGACTTGAATAAATAACGGAAACATTGAAAGAAGCCTGAGCAAGTCTATATCCTGTTTGCTGTGTGGAGAGTCAAGTGATCTCACAGTCTGTGAGACGATGGTGTCGAAGCAAGGTGATAAGAACAGTTTATAACAGTTAACAATATATGATAACTTGAAAACAAAGTTGTTTGAAATGTATAATGCAATAATCATTATGGGCCGTGCTACACAGGAAGTATGGGAGAGGGCCAAAATCTAACACGCGCGCATTGGCCTTTGTAACTATTGTGCTCGGCAGAGAACTGTACACACTAAAGTTTTGTAACAATTGTTGTTAAAGAGACTCTGTAACATTAAAAAGATCCCCTGGGGGGTACTCACCTCGGGTGGGGGAAGCCTCCGGTTCCTAATGAGGCTTCCCACGCCGTCCTCTGTCCCACGGGGGTCTCGCCGCAGCCCTCCGAACAGCCGGCGACTGTGCCGACTGTCAGTTCAATATTTACCTTTGCTGGCTCCAGCGGGGGCGCTGTGGCGACTTTCTGCACGGAAATAGACGGAAATACCCGATCTCCGTCGGGTCCGCTCTACTGCGCAGGCGCCGGAAACTTGCGCCTGCGCAGTAGAGCAGACCCGACGGTGATCGGGTATTTCCGCCTACTTCGGCGCCGAGAGGCATCAGAGCGCCTGCGCAGGAGCCAGGAAGGTAAATATTGCGTCACGGCTGTACGGAGGGCTACAGCGAGACCCCCGAGGGACGCAGGACGGCGTGGGAAGCCTCATTAGGATCCTGAGGCTTCCCCCACCCGAGGTGAGTACCCCCCAGGGTCCGTTTTGTCGTTACAGTTCCTCTTTAAATATGATCTGTCCTGCTGGATTTTCTCATCGTGCCGATATAGTTCGTTCATCGTTGTACTTACTGATCGTTTGGTAAAGTTCTCTACCCAATTGTCGGCAGACCGATCTTTAAAGGGATACTTAAGTCAAACAAAAAAAATGAGTTTTACTCACCTAGGGCTTCCAATAGCCCCCTGCAGCTGTCCGGTGCCCTCGCCGTCTCCCTCCGATCCTCCTGGCCCCGCCGGCAGCCACTTCCTGTTTCGGTGACAGGAGCTGACAGGCTGGGGACACGAGTGATTCTTCGCGTTCCCAGACACATTAGCACCCTCTATGCTGCTATATGGTATATGATATATGCTATAGCAGCATAGATGGCGCTATTGTGGCCAGGAACACGAAGAATCACTCGCGTCCCTAGCCTGTCAGCTCCTGTCACCGAAACAGGAAGTGGCTGCCGGCAGGGCCAGGAGGATCGGAGGGAGATGGCGAGGGCACCGGACAGTTGCAGCGGGCTATTGGAAGCCCCAAGTGAGTAAAACTCATTTTTTTTTTTTTACTTAAGTGTCCCTTTAAGCTGCTGTTTCAAATGACCATCGTCGCAATTTTGTACGTACCATTAGATTTGAGCTGGGTACACACCTTTAATTATAATTGGCCAATCACTGACCAATTTTACCTCCTCCACATAGTATGAGAGTTTACCTACATAATCTGTTCGTAGCACTCAATATCTGACCCTTAAGGTGGCCACACACAATACAATAAAATTATCCGATTTTACAGCAATTCAATAAATAAGATCGGATTTCCTGAAAAATCAAAAGCTTTTTTTTTCATTCGAGCAGTTTTTATTTGATAAAAGTTGATTGGGAGTGCTGAATTATTCTGATCAATTTTTATGAAAATTTAATGGTGTGTGGTAGATAGGGATGGCGAACGGTTCCAGGCGAACTTCCATGGTTCACGATCGCGGAGAACCGCAAACTTTTCCGGAAGTTCGGTTCGCCCCCATAGTGCATCATGAGCGTCGACTTTGACCCTCTACATCACAGTCAGCAGGCACATTGTAGCCAATCAGGCTACACTCCCTCCTGGAGCCACTCCCCCCCCCCCCCCTTATAAAAGGCAGGCAGCGTCAGGCATTGGACTCACTCGTGTGCCTGCAGTAATTAGAGAAGGGAGAGCTGCTGTGCAGAGACCTATAGGGAAAGCTTAGTTAGGCTCTTGTAAGCTTCTTAGCTTGCTCCTGGCTGATTGTTATTGCTAAAAAAAAAAGCACCCCTCAACAGCTCCTTTGAGAGGTAATCTTGTTCTTGTGATCTAATTTTTTTTTTGTGTGTAGCCCACTTGCATTATATACAGCCCTGTCAATCAGTCGCAGCGGGCCTTTGGCCCCTTGATGGTATAATTACTACTGTGCCAGGTGCACATTGTAATACCCATCACTGCATATACCTACTACCTGTTGTTCACTTCAGTGCACCCACCTACCTATGTGAGCGCGCACAGTGTCACTGTGCCTATCCGGTACCTGTCTGTGTGTGACAGGTGCACATTGTAATACCCATCACTGCATATACCTACCTGTTGTTCACAGTGCACCCACCTACCTACGTGAGCACACGCAGTGTCACTATGCCTGTCCGGTACCTGTCTGTGTGTGTGACAGGTGCACATTGTAATACCCATCACTGCATATACCTACCTGTTGTTACCTTCAGTGCACCCACCTACCTACGTGAGCGCACGCAGTGTCACTGTGCCTGTCCGGTACCTGTGTGTGTGTGACAGGTGCACATTGTAATACCCATCACTGCATATACCTACCTGTTCACAGTGCACCCACTTACCTACGTGAGCGCATGCAGTGTCACTGTGCCTGTCCGGTACCTGTGTGTGTGTGACAGGTGCACATTGTAATACCCATCACTGCATATACCTACTACCTGTTGTTCACTTCAGTGCACCAACCTACCTACATGAGCGCACGCAGTGTCACTGTGCCTGTCCAGTACCTGTCTGTGTGTGACAGGTGCACATTGTAATACCCATCACTGTATATACCTACCGGTTGTTCACTTCAGTGCACCCACCTACATACGTGAGCGCACGCAGTGTGCTATTTATTACCACCAGTCACTGTACCTGTTCACGATACAGGTGTGTGACAGGTGCACATTTGTAATACCCATCACTGCATATACCTACCTGTTGTTCAGTGCACCCACCTACCTATGTGAGCGCAAACAGTGTGCTATTTAATACCAGCAGTCATTGTACCTGTTCACGGTACGTGTGTGTGACAGGTGCACATTTGTAATACCCATCACTGCATATACCTACCTGTTGTTCAGTGCACCCATTTACCCACGTGAGCGCACGCAGTGTGCTATTCAATACCACCAGTCACTGTACCTGTTCACGGTACGTGTGTGTGACAGGTGCACATTTGTAATACCCATCACTGCATATACCTACTACCTACCTGTTGTTCATTGCACCCACCTTCCTACGTGAGCGCACGCAGTGTGATATACCACTCCGTGCATACCTGTTAACTGCACCTGTGTGACTGCACATTGTATTAGTCAAATCAGTACATACCTTTCACTTCATCCCCCCCGATTTGGACAAAACAGGTAGAGGCAGAGGAAGACCCGGAGGAAGGCCACCCGGGAGGTCTGTTCGAGGTCGTGCTGATGTGATTTTGTGCGGCCCTGGACAAAAGTACAGTGGTCAGAAGAAGGCACGTCCCATCAACTCCCAAGATTGTCAGGACGTGGTTGACTATTTAAAACAGAACACCTCATCTTCCGCAGCCACCAGCGCTACTACTAGCACCACATCCATTCCATTTGACACTTTGCAGGAGTTATTTGGTGGAGAATTACCGTATTTTCCGGCGTACAAGACGACTTTTTAACCCTATAAAATCTTCTGCACAGTCGGGGGTCGTCTTGTACGCCGAGTGTCAGGCTGCCGAGTGTCACTACATAAACATACCGAGCCGCGGGACGGGTTTCCTGCAGAGGCACATGCGAGCAGCCGCTCGCGCTGGTAATAGAGCTGCCGGTAATGCAGGGGACAGAGCAGCCGATCACTTGAGGTACAGTGCAGCAGCTCGCGCTGGTAGCAGAGCTGCCGCTAATGCAGGGGACAGTGCAGCCATCGCGCGGGTTTTAGCACAGCTTCCTGGATCAGGGATAAGCTGGCCAATCATGCAGCTTCCTGGTTATCACATGACCGATGATGCGGCTTCCTGGGGATCACCTGACTAATGATTCCTGGTCATGTGCACTCACGCTGGACCTATGAGGCTGCTGAAAGAGGAATTCAGTGGAGTGAACCAGGAAGCTGCTCTGCTGCTGACATGATGCTGGTTGGAATCAGGAAATGGCCTGAAACGGATTTTGGCTTCAGCATCTGGTATGTAAGGCAAATGCTGTGTGTAACAGCTAATGTAATAATAGCTTATATGTAGGAATGACAGCAAGTTAATATTATTATTATTATTATTATAAGTTTAAAAACGAAGTACACAGCCCCCCTCCCACCCCCCTTGGAGATGCAGCACCCAGTATGTATCATTTTGATGTGGAGTGCAGAGGGTGTACACAGGGGTGGGCCAGAGGGGTAGTCTTATACGGCGAATATATACCAAACTCTATATTTTAACTGGAAAAGTTGGGGGGTCGTCTTATACACCCAGTCGTCTTATACGCCCGAAAATACGGTAACTGATTCACAGCAACTATTGTTACAACAAGATGAAGGCGCTAAGCAAGTTACACCACCTCTTATGTCTGAGTTAGGCGACACTATGGCCATAAGGTGTGAGGAGGATGATGATGAAGTACCTGCTGTTGGTGCAGTTTATGAGTTGTCTGAGGCAAGCCAAGCTGGACACACACAAGCAATAGAACACAGCAGTACATGCATCCAGCTACATTTAAATGGTCAGCAGGTGCTCGTCAGCCAATCAGGATGCACTGTCATACACCCTTTACCTGCCATACCACATCTAGCAGCCATTAGCATTCAGGTGGGAGGCTTCAGTTGGACGCAATCGCAAGATTGCGTCGCTAGCAGGACCGCCCTGTGCAGACATCCCTCCCACGGGGGTCCCTCCCTAACTGCTCACCTGTCCGCCGTGTCCTAAAGCTGAAAAAAAAACGTTTAAAAACACACGATTGGTTCACATAATGGCCAGGGGCCCGGACCTCTCTCACTGGCCAGGGCCCCAAGGCCAACACGCGATACCTGGAGGGGAGTGCAGGTGGGCCTGGACCTCTCACACCCAGGCTCTGGACCTCTCACATCCAGAAAACCCACCAACACTGCCTCCATACTGAATGCTAAATTCAACACACAAGCAATAGAACACAGCAGTACATGCATCAAGCTACATTTAAATGGTCAGCAGGCGCTCGTCAGCCAATCAGGATGCACTTTCACACACCCTTTACCTGCCATACCACATCTAGCAGCCATTAGCATTCAGGTGGGAGGCTTCAGTTGGACGCAATCGCAAGATTGTGTCGCTAGCAGGACCGCCCAAGCCAAGCTGGGCAGGATGATTATGATGATGACGATAATACGGATGTCACGTGGGATCCTAACAGACAAGATGACCAAGGGGATAGTTCAGAGGGGGAGTCAGAGAGGAGTAGGAGGAGACGAGTTCCTGAAATAAGCAGGGGGAGCTTGTCATCAGAAACAGCTGGTGGCAGTGTCCAGCGCCATGTATGGACCTATGGCCAACCAGCCAACATGCCCTTCAACGTCAGCTGCTGATGCCACCATAGTGCCATCACCCCAGGGGGGCTCAGCGGTTTGGAAATTTTTTAGTGTGTCTGCCTTAGATCAGAGCAATGCCATCTGTTTGTTCTCTCTGCCTCCACAAATTGAGCCGTGGAAAGGCCAACACCCACGTAGGGACAACTGCCTTACGAAGGCACCTGCAGAAAAGGCACAAACTGCAATGTGAAGAGCACCTGAGGAAAAGCAGCACACAAAAGAAAAGCCACCCTCCTTCTCCTCTTCCTCCTTCAGGTGCAGCATCTTCAGCCACATTCTCCCTTGCACCTTCACAATCAAAGCCACCCTCCTCCACTCCGCCTCTGACCTTGAGCGGTTCCTGCTCCTCTGCACACAGCAGCAGCCAGATGTGTGAGGGAAATCTTTGAGCGGAAGAAGCCAATTTCTGCCAGTCACCCCCTTGCCCAGCGTCAAACAGCTGGCTTGGCGGAACTGTTAGCTCGCCAGCTGTTACCATACCAGCTGGTGGACTCTGATGCCTTCCGTAAATTTGTGGCCATTGGGATACCGCAGTGGAAGATACCAGGCCGCAATTATTTCTCTAAAAAGGCGATACCCAAACTGTACCATGAAGTTGAGAGGCAAGTGGTGTCATCACTGGCACACAGCAATGGGTCAAGGGTCCACCTGACCACGGATGCAGACGCGTAGCTTGGGGGGGTCGGGGTAGGACAAGTGCCCCGGGGCGCTGGGTCCCCAAGGGCGCCCAGTTGCTGTCATACCTCCGCATCAAATTAAAACATAGGCAGCATCGGCGCTCTGCATTTATCGGGAGTCGGGAAGGCTAGGTCTAGCAGCTTCAAGATTCCATCAAGGACCCATCTCTACTGCAGGTGTGGTGAAATTTTTTGCAACTTTATCAGATTTTGCAACCGGTTGCATTTATTTATAGGTATAGCTATCAGAAAATGCAACCTAACCATTGACTTTAACCTATCTGTATCAGAAAATGCAACCCAACCAAACCCTATTCTCACACAGAACCCTCCCCTCTTGCTCAACTAATAACCCCCCCTGGAGGGAACAATCCCCCCTCTTGCTCAACTAATAACCCCCCCTGGAGGGAACAATCCCCCCTCTTGCTCAACTAATAACCCCCCCCCCCCCAGGGAACAATCCCCCCCCCTCTTGCTCAACTAATAACCCCCCCTGGACGGAACAATCCCCCCTCTTGCTCAACTAATAACCTCCCCTGGAGGGAACAATCCCCCCTCTTCCTCAACTAATAACCCCCCCCCCCCCCCCTTGAGGGAACAATCCCCCCTCTTGCCCAACTAATAACCCCCCCTGGAGGGAACAATCCCCCTTCTAGCTCAATGGGATCTGTGGTTGCAAAAAATTACAGGCGTGTTAACAGAGAGGAGCCACGCCTACACAGCCATACACTGTCCTCTATGGCAAGTTGCAAAATATGATGGGTAGCAAAATTTTTCACTACACAGGCTGTCTCTTCAGCGCCTGTTATCTAGTGTTTAAAAAAGCTCTATATATTTCAGTTAGGCGCTGAGTAGACAGCAGGGTTGCCAACCGTCCGTAAAAATACGGACAGTCCGTTTTTATTACCCCCAAAAGCCGCTGTCCGTACCTGTCCGTATCTGGGAACAGGTGTCCGTCTGATTAGTGTGGATTTGACAGCGCTGGGTACTGCGCATGCGTGCCTTTCTGTACAGGCATATCGCTTGCTGGCTAGGGCAGCTGAGGTCCTCCTTTCTGTCCCCGACTCCCTCCCTTCCTTCCTCACTGGCTCCTGGCTGAGGCTCCCTCCAATAAGAACGGCCAGCGCCTCTCTCCTGCCAATTGAAAGAGAGAGAGAGAGAGAGAGAGAGAGAGAGGCAGATGGGCCCGCCCACATCCCCGTCCAGTGGCAGCACCCTGCAGGAAAGTGAGCAGTGAAGCTGCACCACGTGGGCCTAGAGTCAGTCCAGGAGTCACAGGCAGCGGCTGATTCACCCTCGTACCTCCTCATAGCTCTCTCACACAGGTAACTAGTGGCACCACATCAATGCACTGCATTGAAAAGAGCTGAACTAGCTCCTGCCACATCCAGCTGGGTGAAGGTGAAACGGACAGACAGCAGGAGAGGTGACTGGAGAACTATGCAGTTGTTTACATTCAGATCGGGAGAAGATGAGACACAAGCAGTGCAGGCTCAGTGACAGGCTGTCTGAAGCAGCATGCTGTGTCCCCTCTGCTCGAAGAGAACGTAAACAGACTGTGTGTAGTCACATCATCTCTCCTGCTGTGTCTGTCTCCCCCCAGCTAGATGTGGCAAGCAGCTAGTTTTATGGCCCGTACTCACGGGCTGCAGAAGTGGCCTGTCGCCAGCACACGTGAGCATGTGGGCGACAGGCCGGCGACAGCTTCTCTCCAGGTCCCTCCGCGTACACACGCGGAAGAGGGACCAGCGGCGAGACGGAAGCTGTCGCCGACGTTCCTCCTCCCCCCGCCGGAAGCTTCATTCACCTCTATGGAGGTTGTTGTCGCTAGTCCGCGTACTCACGCGGACTAGCGACAGTTGCGGCGGAGGTGCGGCGGGCGACTGTTGCCATGCGATTGAAACTTTCAATCGCATGGCGACAAGAGCGGCGGGCGACAGTTCGGGGTGCGCGCGTGTGCGACGGCCCATACTCACGGGCGACCTGTCGCCGCAACACGCGCGCGCCGCGTGTTGAGGCGACAAAAGTCCCTCGTGAGTATGGGCCATAACCCTCAGTGCATTGAGCTATAAAGGCTGGGAATTGTCTGCCTGTATGTGATCTGTCACAGTTTAGTGTTCCCCCTCCCCCCTTTTACAATCACAACCACACTGTTGAAAATAAGGGGACATGAATTGACCCCTCTTTTCTGCAAAGATAGATTTGTCTGCCTCATTCCAATGTACAATCCTCCTTCCTACACAATGTACTATTACTGTATGCCCTTCACCTATCGCTATCTCTACCATGATGTTACCATGTCTCTCTCACTTTTCCTCTAGTTGTGGCCTCCCATCTCTGTCCCATGTTCTGTTATCCACCCCTCCTCTCTCCCTCTCCCCTCCATATATTTTATCACTGTCTTTTTATACTGATATTATGGTGTGTGTGTGTGTGTGTGTGCGTGTGTGTAAGACAGCATTGTGTGTGGCGGACCTCTGCAGGGCAGCACGGTGTGTGGCGGACCTCTGCAGGACAGCACGGTGTGTGGCGGACCTCTGCAGGACAGCACGGTGTGTGGCGGACCTCTGCAGGACAGCACGGTGTGTGGCGGACCTCTGCAGGGCAGCACGGTGTGTGGCGGACCTCTGCAGGGCAGCACGGTGTGTGGCGGACCTCTGCAGGACAGCACCTTGTGTGGCGGACCTCTGGAGGACAGCACCTTGTGTGGCGGACCTCTGCAGGACAGCACCTTGTGTGGCGGACCTCTGCAGGACAGCACCTTGTGTGGCGGACCTCTGCAGGACAGCACCTTGTGTGGCGGACTTCTGCAGGACAGCACGGTGTGTGGCGGACCTCTGCAGGACAGCACGGTGTGTGGCGGACCTCTGCAGGACAGCACGGTGTGTGGCGGACCTCTGCAGGACAGCACCTTGTGTGGCGGACCTCTGCAGGACAGCACCTTGTGTGGCGGACCTCTGCAGGACAGCACCTTGTGTGGCGGACCTCTGCAGGACAGCACCTTGTGTGGCGGACCTCTGCAGGACAGCACCTTGTGTGGCGGACCTCTGCAGGGCAGCACGGTGTGTGGCGGATCTCTGCAGGGCAGCACGGTGTGTGGCGGACCTCTGCAGGACAGCACCTTGTGTGGCGGACCTCTGCAGGACAGCACCTTGTGTGGCGGACCTCTGCAGGGCAGCACGGTGTGTGGCGGACCTCTGCAGGACAGCACCTTGTGTGGCGGACCTCTGCAGGACAGCACCTTGTGTGGCGGACCTCTGCAGGACAGCACCTTGTGTGGCGGACCTCTGCAGGACAGCACCTTGTGTGGCGGACCTCTGCAGGACAGCACCTTGTGTGGCGGACCTCTGCAGGACAGCACCTTGTGTGGCGGACCTCTGCAGGACAGCACCTTGTGTGGCGGACTTCTGCAGGACAGCACGGTGTGTGGCGGACCTCTGCAGGACAGCACGGTGTGTGGCGGACCTCTGCAGGACAGCACGGTGTGTGGCGGACCTCTGCAGGACAGCACCTTGTGTGGCGGACCTCTGCAGGACAGCACCTTGTGTGGCGGACCTCTGCAGGACAGCACCTTGTGTGGCGGACCTCTGCAGGACAGCACCTTGTGTGGCGGACCTCTGCACGACAGCACCTTGTGTGGCGGACTTCTGCAGGACAGCACGGTGTGTGGCGGACCTCTGCAGGACAGCACGGTGTGTGGCGGACCTCTGCAGGACAGCACGGTGTGTGGCGGACCTCTGCAGGACAGCACGGTGTGTGGCGGACCTCTGCAGGACAGCACGGTGTGTGGCGGACCTCTGCAGGACAGCACGGTGTGTGGCGGACCTCTGCAGGACAGCACGGTGTGTGGCGGACCTCTGCAGGACAGCACGGTGTGTGGCGGACCTCTGCAGGACAGCACGGTGTGTGGCGGACTTCTGCAGGACAGCATTGTGTGTGGCACTGGCAGGCTTCTGCAGGACAGCACGGTGTGTGGCGGACTTCTGCAGGACAGCATTGTGTGTGGCACTGGCAGGCTTCTACAGGACAGTATTGTGTGTGGCACTGGCAGGCTTCTATAGGACAATATTGTGTGTGGCACTGGCAGGCTTCTACAGGACAGTATTGTGTGTGGCACTGGCAGGCTTCTACAGGACAATATTGTGTGTGGCACTGGCAGGCTTCTGCAGGACAGTACTGTGTGTGGCACTGGCAGGCTTCTGCAGGACAGCAATGTGTGTGGCACTGGCAGGCTTCTGCAGGACAGAAATGTGTGTGGCACTGGCAGGCTTCTGCAGGACAGCAATGTGTGTGGCACTGACAGGCTTCTGCAGGACAGAAATGTGTGTGGCACTGGCAGGCTTCTGCAGGACAGAAATGTGTGTGGCACTGGCAGGCTTCTGCAGGACAGAAATGTGTGTGGCACTGGCAGGCTTCTGCAGGACAGAAATGTGTGTGGCACTGGCAGGCTTCTGCAGGACAGCAATGTGTGTGGCACTGGCAGGCTTCTGCAGGACAGCAATGTGTGTGGCACTGGCAGGCTTCTGCAGGACAGCAATGTGTGTGGCACTGGCAGGCTTCTGCAGGACAGCATTGTGTGTGGCACTGGCAGGCTTCTACAGGACAGTATTGTGTGTGGCACTGGCAGGCTTCTACAGGACAATATTGTGTGTGGCACTGGCAAGCTTCTACAGGACAGTATTGTGTGTGGCACTGGCAGGCTTCTACAGGACAATATTGTGTGTGGCACTGGCAGGCTTCTGCAGGACAGTACTGTGTGTGGCACTGGCAGGCTTCTGCAGGACAATATTGTGTGTGGCACTGGCAGGCTTCTACAGGACAATATTGTGTGTGGCACTGGCAGGCTTCTGCAGGACAGCAATGTGTGTGGCACTGGCAGGCTTCTGCAGGACAGCAATGTGTGTGGCACTGGCAGGCTTCTGCAGGACAGCAATGTGTGTGGCACTGCCAAGCTTCTGCAGGACAGTACTGTGTGTGGCACTGGCAGGCTTCTACAGGACAATATTGTGTGTGGCACTGGCAGGCTTCTGCAGGACAGTACTGTGTGTGGCACTGGCCGGCTTCTGCAGGACAATATTGTGTGTGGCACTGGCAGGCTTCTACAGGACAATATTGTGTGTGGCACTGGCAGGCTTCTGCAGGACAGCAATGTGTGTGGCACTGGCAGGCTTCTGCAGGACAGCAATGTGTGTGGCACTGCCAAGCTTCTGCAGGACAGCAATGTGTGTGGCACTGCCAAGCTTCTGCAGGACAGTACTGTGTGTGGCACTGGCAGGCTTCTGCAGGACAGAAATGTGTGTGGCACTGGCAGGCTTCTGCAGGACAGAAATGTGTGTGGCACTGGCAGGCTTCTGCAGGACAGAAATGTGTGTGGCACTGGCAGGCTTCTGCAGGACAGTATTGTGTGTGGCACTGGCAGGCTTCTGCAGGACAGCATTGTGTGTCAGCTCAGTAGGACTGTTTCACATGAGCCTTATGCAGTAATCACCTGCTTCAGCTAGGTTGCTCTCCTCCTGTAATCCACAAGAAGTTTCAAAAAAAGCCCGCTACTGACTCCGCCCCCTGACTCCACCCCCTGTCCGTCCAAACCTTGGGGTGTCCAGATTTTTTGACCATTTTGTCCAGGAAAATTAAGAAATTGGGTTGGCAACCCTGGTAGACAGCCTGCAGAGCAGTGTGGGGTCTTCAACTTTGAAGTATGGAACCCCGGGAATATGCAGAGCGCTGGTGGTGATGGGATTCATGGGAACACTGCAGCTGGGAAAGGGGAGCAGAGATGGAGGGTGACAAGTTGCTGCTGCTCCTGTGAAAGGAATGAGCTACGGTATGATGTATCTCAGGCTGGTCAGGAATGGTATGATGTATCTCAGGCTGGTCAGGAATCCCTCCTCTTTTCTTCACGCAGCACAGTGGTGCTTCCAGCCTGGACTCTGCATTCCATGTCTGCTCTCATGGTAAGGGGGGAGGGGGTACTTAACCCCTTCAGTAACTTGGCTGACTTTTTCAGGAAGTGTGTGTGTGTGTGTGTTTTCAGTGCGTACATTGTGTGTGTTGATTTGTTAAAACAGAGATTTCTGCTCCCTTTTTTTTTTGTAACCCTATACATTGTGTGTGTGATTTGATGATAGAATGTGTGTGTGTGTGTGTGTGTGTCTGTGTGAGAGAGAGAGTGTGTGTGTGTGTGTCTGTGTGAGAGAGAGAGTGTGTGTGTGTGTGTCTGTGTGAGAGAGAGTGTGTGTGTGTGTGTGTGTGTGTGTGTGTGTGTGTGTGTGTGTGTGTGTGTGTGTGTGTGTGTGTGTGTGTGTGTGTGTGTGTGTGTGTGTGTGTGTGTGTGTGTGTGTGTGTGTGTGTGTGTGTGTGTGTGTGTGTGATTTGCTGATAGAACAATGATTTGTGTGAGATATTTTCTGATAGAACGATGATTGGTGTGTGTGTGTGCGTGCGTGCGTGTGTGATTTGCTGATAGAACAATGATTTGTAAGTGATTTGCTGATAGAAGAATGATTTGTGTGTGTGATTTGCTGATAGAAGAATGATTTCTGTGGGTTTTTTTGTAACCGTATACATTTTCTGTGCGTATGTGTTTTTTTTTTTTTTTTTAAATAGCAACACCAACATCTTCCACAGCGCTCACTTAAAGGACAACTGAAGTGAGAGGGATATGGAGGCTGCCATATTTATTTCCATCTAAGCAATGCCAGGCCCTCCTGCTGATCCTCTGCCTCTAATACTATTAGCCATAGCCCCTGAACAAGCATGCAGCAGATCAGGTGTTTCTGACATTATTGTCAGCGCTGACAAGATTAGCTGCATGCTTGTTTCTGGTGGTATTCAGACACTACTGGGGCCAAATAGATCAGCAGGGCAGCCAGGCAACTAGTATTGATTAAAAGGAAATAAATATGGCAGCCTCCGTATACCTCTTACTTCAGTTCCCCTTTAACTGTCTCTTAGAAGGGCTCACAATGTAATACCTACTATAGTAATGTGTCCATTGTAGTCTTAGGCTAATTCAATTAACTTATCTGTATGTTTTTGGGATGTGGGAGGAAACCAGAGTGCCCAGAGGAAACCCACACAGACATGGAGATAGTGCCCTGGCTGAAATTCGAATCGGGGACCCAGCACTGACTGCAAGGGTGAGAGCTCTAAGCACTGACTGCACCACTATGCTGAGGGCATAATTTTTTTTTAATTATTATTATTGGGCTCGGGTGATCCACTTCCTGCTTGTAGCAGCATCCAATGTTACCCTTTCTAATAGCAAATTATCTTTAGGGTCACTTTGCCTGTGTTTTGGGAGAAAATGCTGGTGCATTAGGAAGGGGGGGGGGGGGGGGTGATGGCCTGATGATGTGTGAGTGGCCCCAAAATTTCTGATGGCGGCCCTGCCAGTTCCTGCCTGACAGCCCGCCGGGGGAGTATGGGAACTCGGAGTGTGCAGCGCGATTTTGCTGGTGCTGCCGCTCACACTTGGGTGACTCGTGGGCGCGGCTGCTGGAGGGAGGCTCACGGTACAGAGCAGCTCCAGGACTTCCGGGGGAGGATGGACGGGAGGCTACTGCACGGCAGAGGAGATTGTCAGACCAGGAGAGGCTCCCCCAGGACTGTGTCGGCTCCATGCAGAGAAACAGGCTGTGTGAGTGACAGCTGAGGGAGGGGGCAATGGGCGGACTGCAAGGCTCAGCATGCATTGAGAGAGCGCCTAAAACTCAAGTGCCAGCATAACATTCACCTAAAGCACTGCAAGTCCGGTGCAGGCTATGCTGACACTTGTCGTGCATTACAAACTGGCTATTCTGGTACTTGTAGTTCCTCACACTCGAGCACATACAGGCTATACTCGCACTTGTAGTTCATCACATACTGGCTCTTGTAGTGAAACTTGCATTTTAAGTGCAAGTATATCCTGTGTGTGATGCACTACAAGTGCCAGTATATCCTGTGTGTGATGCACTACAAGTGCCAGTATATCCTGTGTTTGATGCACTACAAGTGCCAGTATATCCTGTGTGTGATGCACTACAAGTGCCAGTATATCCTGTGTGTGATGCACTACAAGTGCCAGTATATCCTGTGTGTGATGCACTACAAGTGCCAGTATATCCTGTGTTTGATGCACTACAAGTGCCAGTATATCCTGTGTGTGATGCACTACAAGTGCCAGTATATCCTGTGTGTGATGCACTACAAGTGCCAGTATATCCTGTGTGTGATGCACTACAAGTGCCAGTATATCCTGTGTGTGATGCACTACAAGTGCCAGTATATCCTGTGTGTGATGCACTACAAGTGCCAGTATATCCTATCCTGTGTGTGATGCACTACAAGTGCCAGTATATCCTGTGTGTGATGCACTACAAGTGCTAGTATATCCTGTGTGTGATGCACTACAAGTGCCAGTATATCCTGTGTGTGATGCACTACAAGTGCCAGTATATCCTGTGTGTGATGCACTACAAGTGCCAGTATATCCTGTGTTTGATGCACTACAAGTGCCAGTATATCCTGTGTGTGATGCACTACAAGTGCCAGTATATCCTGTGTGTGATGCACTACAAGTGCCAGTATATCCTGTGTGTGATGCACTACAAGTGCCAGTATATCCTGTGTGTGATGCACTACAAGTGCCAGTATATCCTGTGTGTGATGCACTACAAGTGCCAGTATATCCTATCCTGTGTGTGATGCACTACAAGTGCCAGTATATCCTGTGTGTGATGCACTACAAGTGCTAGTATATCCTGTGTGTGATGCACTACAAGTGCTAGTATATCCTGTGTGTGATGCACTACAAGTGCCTGCATAGCTTGTATGTGATGCACTACATGTCAGCACAGACTGTGTGTGAGGCACTACAACTAGCTATACTGGGGCACTACCTACCTATACTGTAACTTGGCACTATACTAGCTATACTGGGGCACTACCTACCCATACTGGGCACTAACTAGCTACACTGGGGCACTACCTAGCTATACTGGGCACTATACTAGCTGTACTGGACACTATACTAGCTATACTGGGGCACTATACTAGCTATACTGGGGCACTACCTACCCATACTGGGCACTATACTAGCTACGGGCACTACCTAGCTATACTGGGCACTATACTAGCTGTACTGGGGCACTACCTACCTATACTGCGCACTATACTAGCTATACTGGGGCACTACCTACCTATACTGGGCACTACTGCTAACTTCCTGTACATTTGGCTCCACCCATAACCACGCCCACATTTATTATGTGGCCATGCCCCTTTTTTGGCACGGCGGAGCCTTCACCTTAGGGGGTGCATTAATAGTCTTTGTCCCCGGGCGCTGAAAGCCCTAGCTACGCCTCTGCACGGATGCCTGGTCTGCCAAGCACAGTCAGGGCAAGTACATTACTTACACAGCCCATTGGGTCAACCTGGTAACCGCTGACAAGCAGGGAGTACGTGGCTGTGCAGTGGACCTACTTGTGACACCTCTACGTCTTGCAGGCAGGCCCGCTGCCACCTCCTCTCCTCCTGCTACATCCTCTTTGCTGTCGTCCTCCTTCTTGGCTGAGTGGCAGCGCAACTCTACTGGTGCTGTGATCTCCTCTCCAGCTACACAGCCCCAGCTCCCCAGGGCCTATGCTGCATGCCAGGTACGACGGTGTCACGCCATCTTAGACATGCCTTGCCTCAAAGTGGAGAGTCACACTGGAGCAGCTCTCCTGACTGCTCTGAACCAACAGGTGGATCAGTGGCTGACCCCGCACCAACTGGAGATCGGCAGCGTGGTGTGTGACAATGGCAGCAATCTCATTTCGGCTTTGAATTTGAGAAAGTTGACATATGTACCCTACATGGCACATGTGCTCAATCTCGTAATTCAGAGATTTGTGTCTAAGTACCCAGGCTTACAGGACGTCCTGAAGCAGTCCAGGAAGGTGTGTAGGCATTTCACATGGTCTTACACGGCCATGGCACGCTTTGCCGATATTCAGCAGAGAAACAACTTGCCGGTGAGAAGCTTGATTTGCGATAGCCCGACTCGCTGGAATTCGACCCTCCTGATGTTCGACCACCTGCTACAACAGGAGAAAGCCGTCAAACAGTATCTCTACAACTACAGTCAAAGGACACAGTCTGGGGAGATGGGGATGTTCTGGCCGAAGTACTGGACACTGATGCGAAATGCCTGCAGGCTCATGCGGCCGTTTGAGGAGGTGACAAACCTGGTGAGTCGCAGTGAAGGCGCCATCAGCGACTTGATTCCATATGCCTTCTTCCTGGAGCGTGCCATGCGTAGAGTGGTGGATCAAGCTGTGGAGGAGCGTGAACAGGAACGGGAGGAAGAGCTGTGGGAGCAATTCTCAGCAGAAGTGTGAGAAAGCGCGGAAGAGCCGCCGCCATGAGCCAGCGGCAGGCGGCTCTTTCCGCGCATAGTGGACCTGCACATGGAGAGGCAGCCGCCTCCTCTCGGTATGAGGCGGCTGTCTCCCTGCAGGGCTCAGCGGAGCGCGGAGAAACCGCCGCATTGGACGCGGCGGTTAGCGCGCATGCCCCCGCTGCGGAGACACCGCAGAGTGGGGCTGCTGTGGCTGGGACTCGTAGTCCCTCCAGGTTCAGAGTGACGCGCGTGCGCGCACTCAGGCAGGGAATTTATGACAGCCAGAAAGGAGTCAGCTGACCAGGCTGGTCAGCTGACTCTGGCTCCACTCGTCATTGGTCCAGCACTTAGGGAGGTGCTGGAAGGGTACCTGTCTTTATATACTGCTACCTGGTCATTTCTCTGGTGTCTGGCGTTGCGATCACATACGTGGGAGCACCCAGATCCGTAGTCAGATCCTTAAGTGTGCTGGGACCAGCTGGAGCTGTAATCCTACACTTAGCTAGATTCTGTTGATAGCTAAAGTACTAGTTTGATTGTGATTATCTGTTATAACTTTTTGCCTGCCTGACTATCCTCCTGAACTCTGACCTTGTACCTCGATATTTCTGATACTCTGTTGCCGAACCCCCGGCTCGTCCTTAGACTCTGTTTCTGCCTCCTGATCTTGTACCTCGATATTTCTGATACCCTGTTGCCGAACCCTGCCTGTACTTTAGACTCCGCCTCCGCCTACTGTAATTGTACCTTATCTGTCCGTGTGTTAACGACTTGGCTTGTCCGACCTCGAGAACCGACCTCACTATTGGAGGCGGTTCCCCGTCCTGTTAGTGACACTTCCTCCAGAGTGTCACTTTCAGACAATCCTTCCTACTGTCAGCCTGACTCCTCCTGCCTTGGAGAGTTTAGGTCTTCGGAAGGAATCCGTGCAGTACTCCTTACTGCACTGAGGCCTAGTCCTCTAAGTGTTACTGTTACACCAAACACTACACTCTACTCAGGTTAACAGAGGTTAGCTGGTATATCGGATTATCGGTGATACTGCAGATCACTTATAATCTGGTATACATCTGTATTCCCCCGTGATACTGCAGATCACCGGTAATCAGATCCTCTCTGTGCTTCACCGATCGTTACAGAATGCCAGACCCAAACTTATATGGACGGACACTCTGACCGTCTGGGAGCAATGGCCTCCTCAATGGACGAGATCAATCGAATGCTGGGTGGGCACCAGACACTGATTGATTCTTTGTCCGGGTCGTTACAAATACTCCGGACGGCTATAGATGAGGTCCGATCCCATCCTAGTACTGATATATGTATGCCAGTACCCGAGAGATTTTCCGGCCACAGATCTGACTTCCGCAATTTTAAGAGTAGAGTGTTGTCGTATTTTGAGTTGAGACCCCAATCCTCAGGCATGATGGCCCAAAGGGTCACATTTCTTAAGACATTACTGACAGGCAACTCTCAGACCTGGGCGTACAGCTTACCTGAGGGTGACTTAGCCTTAACATCTGTTGATGAATTCTTCAAAGCAATGGCGGTAATCTACGACGACCCAGATATTGCCTTAACCTCAGAGCAGCAGCTCAAGTTATTATGCCAAGGCAAGGGTCCAGTCGAGGATTACGCCTCTGAATTTAGGAGGTGGTCAGTGACAACCAGGTGGGACAACTTCGCCCTGTTAGACCGTTTCCTATCTGGGTTGTCGGATGAGGTCTCCAGCCTCATGTTGAGTCAGCCAGAGCCCACGACACTTGATGGCGCCATTTCGACGGCCATCAGGATTGATCGCAGATTGCGTGATCAGCGACAAAACCAGGTTAAACTTGTCTCTTACGCAGCTCCTCCTGAGACGCCACCTACGCCTGTTTTACCTCCACCTGAACCTATGCAGATAGGTCGGTCAAAACTATCTCAGGTAGAGCGGAGACGCAGAATGACAGAACAGTTGTGTTTATATTGTGCGGAGCAGGGTCATAGAGTACGAAATTGCCCCAACAAGCCAGGATATGGCCCCAAGAAGGCAGGAAACGGGCATGCCTAGGAGTAGTGGGGGGTGACACCCTAGGCACTCTATTCTCACCCCGTAAAGAGAAAAAATTGCTTCTCCCTTGTGCTATTACATGGGAGAACAATTCTATAGCCACTGAAGCTTTTGTGGATTCCGGTTCAGTGGCTAATTTTATGAGTTTTGACTTCGCTAAAAGAATGGGTATTCCTCTCACCCCAGTGAAACCTCCCATCCAAGTCACGGCAGTGGACGATTCTCCCTTGCAACGGAATCGTTCTCTGTCCCAGACTCCAGAGATGAAGGTCACTATTGGGGTACTGCATGAGGAACTATTGCAGTTTTTTGTTTTACAAATGTCCACCTCCACTATCATCCTAGGCATGCCATGGTTACAAATCCATTCACCGCAGATAGACTGGGCCACAGGGCAGTTAACAGCATGGTCACCTCATTGTTTCCAGCAGTGTTTGGGGAGGCTGACGTTAGGTCAAACCAGGGTACAGGTGGAAGGTGTACCTGAACAGTACTCGGATTACGCCGATGTGTTCTGTCCTAAGGCTGCGGATAAATTGCCCCCGCATCGCCCTTTCGACTGCCCCATTGACCTCCGTTCTGGCTGTATGCCCCCTCGAGGCCATCTGTATAATTTATCTGGCCCTGAAAAACTAGCCATGCAGGAGTATATCCGTGAGAACTTGGCCAAGGGCTTCATTCCTCCGTCCCGGTCACCGGCTGGGGCAGGTTTCTTTTTTGTTAAGAAAAAAGACGGGGGCTTACGGCCATGTATCGATTACCGGGGCCTTAATAAAATCACAGTGAAGAATCGCTACCCGTTGCCATTAATAGACGATTTATTCACACAGGTCACGGATGCTAGGATATTCTCGAAACTAGATTTACGGGGGCATACAACCTGGTGCGAATAAGAAAGGGCGATGAATGGAAAACGGCCTTCAATACACCTGACGGGCATTACGAATACCTGGTGATGCCCTTCGGGTTATGTAATGCCCCGGCTGTTTTCCAGGAACTCATTAATGAGGTCTTTAGGGAGGTGTTAGGGAAGTTCGTTTTAGTCTACCTAGACGACATTCTTATCTTTTCTAACAACCTCTCTGAACACAGAACCGATGTCAGAATTGTATTGGACAAACTGAGGCAGAATTTGTTATACGCTAAACTTGAGAAGTGCATTTTTGAGGTTACATCGGTTGCCTTTCTGGGATATATAATCTCCACCTCGGGCCTGTCCATGGACCCTGCCAAGGTCTCCGCGGTCCTGGAGTGGCTGCAGCCGGTGGGGTTAAAGTCTTTACAATGGTTCTTGGGTTTTGCAAACTATTATAGAAGGTTTATTAAGGGGTACTCCACAGTAGTCGCACCCCTCACCAGTCTTACCAAGAAAGGGGCAGACACCACTCATTGGCCTCCCGAGGCCTTACAGGCATTCTCTACTTTAAAGGGCTTGTTCTGCTCGGCGCCCATACTGAGACACGTGGACACTTCTTTCCCGTTTATAGTTGAGGTAGATGCCTCAGAGGTTGGGGTAGGGGCTGTGCTGTCTCAACGTTCAGGTCTTCAGGGTAGATTACACCCGTGTGCCTATTTTTCCCGGAGGTTCTCTCCGGCAGAGAGAAACTACGATATAGGCAACAGGGAGCTCCTAGCCATCAAATTGGCCTTCGAAGAGTGGCGTCATTGGCTAGAAGGAGCAGAGCAGACAATCACGGTTTATACCGACCACAAGAATCTGGAATACATCGAGGGGGCCAAAAGGTTAAGCCCTCGGCAGGCTCGATGGTCTCTATTTTTCTCGAGGTTCACATTCTTGATTACGTACACTCCAGGTAGTAAGAATACCAAGGCGGATGCACTCTCAAGGTGTTTCGAGCCAGAGACAGCACAGCCCTCTGTCCCCGAGACCATTGTTCCACGAAGATTGGTGTTAGCCACTACCGAGACCTGGGAGGACTGGAAGGAGACTTTGAGTCCTTTCCAGCAGGATATCCCGGAAGGGAAACCAGATGGGGTTCTGTTTATCCCGTTACCATTCCGTCTCCACTCTCCAGATCCTGGAGATGGTCCACTCACACAAGAATGCGGGACATCCTGGGGCGTCTAGAACGCAAGATCTCGTGGCCAGGTGTGCGTGGTGGCCCTCTCTAGCAGCTGACTGCAAAGAGTTTGTCAGGGAATGTGCGGTGTGCGCAAAAAACAAGCCCTCCCGGCTGGCACCTGTAGGTACACTGCAGCCTTTGCCCACCCCGAGTGAGCCATGGACCCACTTGTCCATGGATTTTGTGGGTGAGCTTCCTAGGTCTGAGGGCATGTCGGTCATCTGGGTGGTAGTCGACCGCTTCAGTAAAATGGCCCATTTTGTGCCTCTGAAAGGACTCCCCTCGGCCCAAGAACTGGCTGATTTATTCATCACACATATCTTCCGTCTGCACGGCATTCCGGAAGACATAGGGCCTGATTCACAAAGCGGTGCTAACCCAGTTAGCACGCCTAAAATACTTTAGGCGTGATAACCATTGCACCATGCTGGTGAAAAGCCAGTTTAGGCGTGATAAGTTTAGGTGTGATAAGTTTAGATAAGTGTAGATAGCGCGCAAAGTCCCGCACGCAAAGCAGCACCATTAAACTGTATGCGAAATGCACCAGACTTTGCTAGCGCAAAACTTTTGATCAGCTGTGCACTGCGGTGCTAACGCAGTTGGTGCTTAAACTTATCATGCCTAAACTTATCACACCTAAACTTATCACACCTAAACTTATCATGCCTAAACTGAGTTTAGGCGTGATAAAGGGCTTTTCACCAGCATGCTAACTGTTAGCACCGCTTTGTGAATCAGGCCCAGAGTATCCGATCGGGGAGTCCAGTTTGTCTCAAAGTTTTGGAAGGCATTCTATCACCAAATGGGCATGAGTCTGTCATTTTCGTCTGGCTACCATCCACAGACGAATGGTCAGACTGAGAGGGTCAACCAATCGCTAGAGCAATTTTTAAGATGTTACGTTGCCAAAGCACAGAATGATTGGGTTAAATTCTTACCTTACGCAGAATTTGCGCATAATAACTTCCTCGGGTTTCTGTCCTTTTCAGATAGTAACCGGGAAACTGCCCAAGTTCTTCTCCTTGCCGATTGCGTCCACTCCATTTCCTGCCTTGGAGGCCTGGCAAAGGTCATTCAAGGACATGTGGTGGACCATAAAGGATAACCTGGTAAAAGCGTTTCAGAGTCAGAAAGGTCATGCCGACAAGAGACGCTCTTTAGAGTGGAGATTTCTACCAGGAGACTTGGTCTGGGTGTCCACCCGCCACTTGGCCTTGAGACAGCCTTCGGCCAAGTTGGGACCCAGGTTCATGGGTCCATTTCGGGTATCAAGAAAGATCAACAATGTCACGTATACCGTTGATCTTCCTGCTAGCATGCGTGGTGGAAGGTCTTTCCATGTATCCCTACTTAAACCTGCAGTTCATGTAGGTCTTTCTTCTCCTCCTCCTCCTGTAATAATAGATGATCGACCTGAATATGAAGTTGAGAAGGTTTTAGACTCTCGGGTAGTACAGAATTCAGTACAGTATCTGGTGCATTGGAAAGGGTATGGCATTGAGGAGAGACAATGGGTACTAGGGACTCGCATGCATGCCGATGAGTTAAAGAGGGAGTTTCACACTTTGCACCCAGAAAAACCTGGAAGGAGCTGTCCGGAGTCCACTCCTCGAGGGGGGGGTACTGTGAGAAAGCGCGGAAGAGCCGCCGCCATGAGCCAGCGGCAGGCGGCTCTTTCCGCGCATAGTGGACCTGCACACGGAGAGGCAGCCGCCTCCTCTCGGTATGAGGCGGCTGTCTCCGTGCAGGGCTCAGCGGAGCGCGGAGAAACCGCCGCGTTGGACGTGGCGGTTAGCACGCATGCCCCCGCTGCGGAGACACCGCAGAGTGGGGCTGCTTTGGCTGCGACTCGTAGTCCCTCCAGGTTCAGAGTGACGTGCGCGCGCGCACTCAGGCAGGGAATTTATGACAGCTAGAAAGGAGTCAGCTGACCAGGCTGTTCAGCTGACTCTGGCTCCACTCGTCATTGGTCCAGCACTTAGGGAGGTGCTGGAAGGGTACCTGTCTTTATATACTGCTACCTGGTCATTCCTCTGGTGTCTGGCGTTGCGATCACATATGTGGGAGGGAGCACCCAGATCCGTAGTCAGATCCTTAAGTGTGCCGGGACCAGCTGGAGCTGTAATCCTACACTTAGCTAGATTCTGTTGATAGCTAAAGTACTAGTTTGATTGAGATTATCTGTTATGACTTTTTGCCTGCCTGACTATCCTCCTGAACTCTGACCTTGTACCTCGATATTTCTGATACCCTGTTGCCGAACCCTGCCTGTACTTTAGACTCCGCCTCCGCCTACTGTAATTGTACCTTACCTGTCCGTGTGTTAACGACTTGGCTTGTCCGACCTCGAGAACCGACCTCACTATTGGAGGCGGTTCCCCGTCCTGTTAGTGACACTTCCTCCAGAGTGTCACTTTCAGACAATCCTTCCTACTGTCAGCCTGACTCCTCCTGCCTTGGAGAGTTCAGGTCTTCGGAAGGAATCCGTGCAGTACTCCTTACTGCACTGAGGCCTAGTCCTCTAAGTGTTACTGTTACACCAAACACTACACTCTACTCAGGTGAACAGAGGTTAGCTGGTATATCGGATTATCGGTGATACTGCAGATCACTTATAATCTGGTATACATCTGTATTCCCCGTGATACTGCAGATCACCGGTAATCAGATCCTCTCTGTGCTTCACCGATCGTTACAAAAAGTAGATGATACCTCAATACCTGCGGCAGCACAGAGTGGGGAGGAGGAGGAGGAAGAGAAGTCAGATGATGAGGAAGGTGTTGTTTTAGAGGAGGAGGATGAGGCGGAAGAACAACCGCAGCAGGTGTCGCAGGGGGCTTGTGCTGCTCAACTTTCCCTTGGTATTGTTCGTGGCTGGGGGGAGGAGGAGAACTTAACTGACATCACTGAGGAAGAGCAAGAGGAGATGGAGAGTACGTCTGCATCCAACTTTGTGCAGATGGCATCTTTCATGCTGTCCAGCCTGTTGAGGGACCCCCGTATAAAAAAACTCAAGGGGAATGAGCTGTACTGGGTGGCCACGCTACTAGACCCTCGGTATAGGCACAAAGTGGTGGAGATGTTTCCAAATCACCAGAAGGCAGAAAGGATGCAGCACTTGCAGAACAAGCTGGCAACTATGCTTTACAATGCATTTAAGGGTGATGTCACAGCACAATGCAATAAAGGTACCACTGCCAGTAATCCTTCTCCCATGTCCACGCAGGCAAGGACAGGACGCTCCAGCGATCTCATGGTGATATCGGACATGCGGACATTCTTTAGTCCAACGCCTCACCTTAGCGCTTCCGGATCCACCCTCCACCAACGCCTGGACCAGCAGGTAGCCGACTACCTGGCCTTAAGTGTGGATGTAGACACTGTGAGCAGCGATGAACCCTTGGACTACTGGGTGCGCAGGCTTGACCTGTGGCCAGAGCTGTCCCAATTTGCCATCCAACTCCTGTCTTGCCCTGCCTCAAGTGTCCTGTCAGAAAGGACCTTCAGCGCAGCTGGAGGCATTGTCACTGAGAAGAGAAGTCGCCTAAGTCACAAAAGTGTTCAGTACCTCACCTTTATCAAAATGAATGAGGCATCGATCCCGGAGGGCTACTGCCCACCCGAAGACTAAGTCAGTCCCCTCACACAGCATCTCTGCCTGCACGCAGTGTGAATGCCTGCCCCATGACTAATTCGGTCCCCACACAGCATCTCTGCCTGCAGGCCGCTTTTGTCTGGCTGCACTGTGGCTGTAACAACAAAACAAAAGGCATGTACATGTGTCAATTCCCCTTCGTGATCGTTACCTTGCCACGGTGAAGGGGCTTGCGTATAACAATGAAGCAATAACCGCCAGCTATATGAGTGTCTCGGGGGTGGCACACCAAAGATAATAAGGTCGTTGCTTCATTGTGGACAGACCAAATTCAATCAGCTAGACAGTCACTGTTGTTCTGTTATTGAGCTACCTCAGCCTGGCGACCATATGGGCTTGAAAACTGATATCGCCTGCACTCTCGCCATGGTGCTCACTAGTCTAGCACGGCCGTCACAACACAAACAACTCTTTGCGGTGCATTACACAGTGAGTTTTGTGTGTCATTGCGAAGCAGTACTCTAATTACACTCCCTGATTGATGTATACACATGCAAGATGTTTTAAAGCACTTTAGGCCTGCAATTTAGCATTCAATTATTTATTTTATTTATTATTTATTTGTTGTATTTATAAAGCGCCAACATATTACGCAGCGCTGGACATTAATTTAGGTTACAGACAATATTTAGGGGTGACAAACAGCAATATGACAATACAGGAATACAAGAAAACCAGATCACACAGCACAGTATGAGTACAAGGTAATGCTTAGTCAGTCACTGGATGGGAGCATGGAGTTAGGCAAGTTAGGTTCACTCAAATGCATAGCATGGGTGCACAGTAATAGAGGTGCATGAATAGGTAGGACACAAAAGGAGTGAGGACCCTGCCCAAAGGCTTACAATCTAGAGGGAGAGGTAGGGACACGAGAGGTAGGGGACCAGAGTTCGGCTGTGGGTTTAGAGCAATTGTGAGGGGTGGTAGGCAAGAGTGAAAAGGTGAGTTTTGAGGGCCTTCTTGAAGGTGTTGAAGGAGGGGGCTGCCCTAATGGGTGGAGGTAGGGAGTTCCATAGTGTCGGAGCGGCTCTTGAGAAGTCTTGGAGGCGTGCATGGGACTGGGTGATGCGGGGGACGGTCAGGCGAAGTTCATTGGAGGAGCGGAGTGAGCGGCTTGGTGTGTATCTCTGAGTAAGATCAGAAATGTAGGTTGGACAGGTTTTGTGGATGGATTTGTAGGTCAGACACAATATCTTGAATCTGATTCTGGACTGGATAGGAAGCCAGTGGAGGGATTCACGGAGGGGAGCCGCCCTGGTGGAGCGATGGGAGGAGTGGATAATTCTGGCAGCCGCATTCATGATGGACTGCAGTGGGGCTATTCGGGTCTTAGGGAGTCCAGACAGAAGGGCATTGCAGTAGTCGAGGCGGGAAATTATGAGGGCATGGATGAGGAGTTTGGTGGTGGCAGGGGTCAGGAAAGGGCGAATCTTACAGATGTTACGAAGGTGGAAGTTGCAGGACTTTGTGAGGTTTTGGATGTGGGGAGTGAAGGAGAGTGCGGAGTCCAGGGTGACACCCAGACAGCGGGCTTGAGAGGTAGGGTGAATAGTAGTGTGGTTAACAGTGACCTGCACATCTGGGAGGTCCAGGGATGACCGGGGTGGGAAGATCATAAATTCCGTTTTGTCTAGATTTAGTTTTAGGAAGCTAGCGGACATCCAGGAGGAGATGGCAGGTAGGCAGGAGGAGACCTTGTCCATGGTAGTGGTGGATATGTCAGGGGTGTGGAGATAGATTTGGGTGTCATCTGCATACAGATGATAGTTAAAACCCATGGAGGAGATAACCTTGCCAATGGAGGATGTGTATAGGGAGAACAGTAGGGGGCCAAGGACCGAGCCTTGGGGGACTCCCACTGAGAGGTGGTTGGGGGTGGACGAGGACTCATTGAAGGAGGTCATGAAGGAGCGGTTGGAGAGGTAGGATGAAAGCCAGGTCAGGGCGAGATCGTGAATGCCCATGGATTGGAGGGACTGGAGGAGTAGGGGATGATCTACTGTATCAAAAGCTGCTGAAAGGTCAAGGAGGAGGAGAATGGTGTATTTACCTTCAGCTTTAGCTAAGGCAAGGTCATTGACCACTTTGGTGAGAGCCGTTTCGGTTGAGTGGGCAGGCCGAAATCCAGATTGCAGTGGGTCTAGTAGTGAGTTGGCATTGAGGTACTGGGTCAGGCGTTTGTGAACCAGACGCTCAAGGAGTTTTGAGGCAAAGGGGAGGAGGGAGATCGGGCGGTAGTTGGAGGGTAGCGAGGGGTCGAGGGAGGGTTTCTTGAGCAGAGGCAGTACAGTGGCCTGCTTGAAGTCTGAGGGGAAGGTGCCTGTGGATAGGGAGAGGTTGAACATGGTAGTGAGGACTGGGGCCAGATCCGTGAAGTGAGGCTGAAGTAGATCAGAAGGGATAGGGTCAAGGGGGGAGGTAGTGGTATGGGAAGTCTGCAGTAGGTGGTTGACCTCCTCAGTGGTAGTAGGAGTGAAGGAGGTGAGGGGAGGATAGGGTGGAGAAGGAGTAGGTTGTGAGCAGGTGGGAGGTGAAGATTGAAGATTGGATATTTCCTGACGGATGGAGACTATTTTGTTGGTGAAGTGGGTGGCTAAATCTGTGGCAGAGAGGGAGGAAACAGAAGGTGGGGGGGTGGGTTTAAGCAGGGAGTTGAAGGTGCTAAAAAGACACCGGGGATTGGAAGCTTGTGCTCCGATGAGCTTGGTAAAGTATTCCTGCTTCGCATGAGCAAGGGCAGTGTGGAACTGCTGCAGGTTAGTCTTGCACTGTAGGAAATCCTGGTTTAGTCGAGTTTTCCGCCATTTTCGTTCAGTGGCGCGTGTTTCCCTCTGGAGGTTGCGAGTATGGGTAGTGCGCCAGGGCTGGGGGTTAGGGGGTCGGTTGCGGCGGAATATTGGTGGAGCAGCTTTCTCTAGGGCTGATGAGAGAATTTGGTGATACTGAGCTGCAGCAAGATTAGGACAGGTTAGGGTGGGGAGAGTGGAGGATAGGCCATGGAGGGAGTCAGCAAGGACGCCAGGGTTGAGCTTGCGTAGGTCTCGCTGCCATCGACCAGGTGGGTGGGCGGGTAGTTTGGAGGTGCCTTCCGTGAGGAGGTTGAAGACGAGAAGGTAATGGTCTGAGGGTGGAAATGGTGCGATGTCGAGGTCTGCAATGGTGGTGGATTTAGTGAATATAAGGTCGAGAGTGTGACGTGCAGTGTGAGTGGGGGCGTTGGTGTGTTGTACTAGGCCATGTGAGTTGGCTATGGTGAGTAGCCGGGTCGCAACAGAGTTCTTGGGTTCATTGATGGGTATATTGAAATCCCCGAGGATGATGGTGGGGAGGTCAGAGGAGAGGATGTGTGGGAGCCAGGAGGCAAGGTTGTCGAGAAATTGTCGTGTGGAGCCCGGAGGGCGGTATAAGACTGCAACAATGGCTGGGAGGGGATTGTAGAGGCGGATAGTGTGGGCCTCAAATGATGTGAATTGTAGGGAGGAAGGTGGAGTGAGGACACGGAATGTGCAGGATGGGGAGAGGAGCAGACCCACCCCTCCCTCGGTCCTGTTGTCTGGTCTGGGGGTGTGACTGAGGTGAAGCCCCCCGTATGAGAGGGCAGCCTCTGCGGCAGAGTCAGAGGGGGTGAGCCATGTCTCAGTGAGTGCGAGGATGGTGAGGGATTTGGAGAGGAAGAGGTTGTGGACTGCTGTAAGTTTATTGCGGACGGATCTGGCATTCCAGAGACCGCAGGGTAGGGGGAGCATGTGCTTGTGAGTGGGATGGATGGAAATGAGGTTGGGGCAAGGATGGGTGTTGAAGTTATTTGTGGACAGAGAGCTGTGAAGCGGGTCAGCAGGGGATGCTTGTCTGGCAGCAGGCTGTGGCCCAGGGTTAGGCGATATATCACCAGCAGCAAGTAAGAGTAGGAGGGAGAGAGTAAGCAAATGTGAATGGGATTTAAATGTTTGTGAGGTTTTTGAGCTGCTGGAGGGAGAGAGAGATTTCAGGAGAGCTAACAGTTCATGAAAAGCTGAGTAAGGTGAGCAAAGCAGAGCAGATGAAATGAATATGGAGTGAGGTACACTGGGAGGATGCATATTGCAATGCAACTTGTAGATGTTTGCAGACAGGCAGAACATAAGAAAAAGTGCAGTAAACATGGTAAGTGTCAATGATTATCAGCAGGAAATTTCCAACTCCTAAACAGTTTATATGAGTATGCAGTTAGTGCAAGCAAACCTGTGTACATAAAGAGTCTACTTGGTAGTTCAACATATGTCCAGCAGTGGCATTTTGAGCAACAGCATTGGAGGCAGTTGTGGATGCAGAGTAGTAGTTTCCAGCAGAGTCCTTTGGCTGTTGATTCCTGTTTGAATTCCTGGGTGAATTCTTGGTAAATTCTTGGTAAGTTGTTGCAAAGCACTTTGTAATAAATGGCACTTAGGAATTAAATGGCACTGTAAGGAAACGCGGAAAAGCCGCCATCTCTCGAGGTGAGGCGGCTGTTTCCGCGTCCAGCATGGCGTCACAACGCGGAAAAAACGCCGCATGCCGCATAGGCAGTGCGGCGGAATCCGCATCAGAGGCGGCTCCCGCACTAGATACATTGCATGACAGTACTGGTGTGGCTGGGACTGATAGTCCACCAAGATTCAGACTTACACGCGCGCGAGCAGAGAGGCAGAGTTTAAATAGCAGTTAGAAGGGTGTCGGCTGACCAGCTGGGTCAGCTGACAAATTCCACTGCTCTCATTGGACCAGCAATTAGGGAGGTCCTGGAAAGGTCCTAGAGTATATATACTGCTGGTTGTTCACTTGCTCTTTGTCTGGCGTGCGATCACATACGTGGGAGCACCCAGATCCGTAGTCAGATCCTGAAGTGTGCCGGGACCAGCTGGAGCTGTAATCCTACACTTAGCTAGATATTTGATAGCTAAAGTACTAGTTTGATTGTGATTATATGTTATGACTTTTGCCTGCCTCGACTATCCTCCTGAACTCTGACCTTGTACCTCGATATTTCTGATTCTCTGTTGCCGAACCTCGGCTCGTTCCTAGACTCTGTTTCTGCCTCCTGATTTTGTACCCCGATATATCTGATACCCCGTTGCCGAACCCTGCCTGTACTTTGACTCCGCCTTTGCCTACTGTATTTGTACTTTATCTGTCCGTGTGTGTACGACCTGGCTTGTCTGACCTCGAGAACCGACCTCACGATTGGAGGCGGTTCCCAGTCCTGTTAGTGACACTTCTTCCTGAGTGTCACTCTCGGACTTTCCTTCCTACTGTCAGTCTGACTCCTCCCGTCTTGGAGAGCTCAGGTCTGCGGAAGGAATCCGTGCAGTTCTCCTTGCTGCACTGAGGCCTAGGCCTCCTAGTGTTACTGTTACACCAAAACACTACACTCTACTCAGGCGAACAGAGGTTAGTTTGTATATCGGATTATCGGTGAGACTGCAGATCACTTATAATCTGGTATATATCTGTATTTCCGGCGATACTGCAGATCACCGGTAATCAGATACTCTCTGCGCCCACCGATCGTTACAGGCACCAAATGACCTAGGCCACAAGTGACCTTCTTGCAGCGTTTAAATAGGTATGATAGCTGCCATGGCTGAAATGGAAGTGATTCTCAATTAGAAATTGAGAAAACAGTTCAGCTGGGGATGGGAGTGGCTACCAAAAAACAGGCCTGTAATAAATAATTCAATGTGATTTCTGCCCTTAAAACGCTGCTTTGCGTCAAATCCAGATTTTTCCCCGGGACTTTTGGCATCTATCCCACTTATCCATGCAAAAACTCAGATGTTAGACCCCTGGAAACATCTTTTCCATCACTTTCATGGCCAGCATAAATGTTTCTAGTTTTCAAAGTTCGCCTCCTCATTGAAGTCTATTGCGCTTTGCGAAAGATCACAAGTCCGCGAACCTAAAATTGGAGGTTCGGGCCATCTCTAATGTCTATATTGTGTAGTGAATGTATTGCAGTGTAGGGCCAATTTAGGGGGGAAGCCAATTAAATTATCTGTATGTTTTTGGGATGTGGGAGGAAATCAGAGTGCCCTTGCAGATGCTGACCTGGCTGGGGTGCGAACCGGGGACCCAGCGATGCAAGGCAAGAGCGCTAACCACTACGCCACCATGCTGTCCATAGAATGTTATAATTTTAACTAGAATCATCTAGAATGTTATAATTTTAACTAGACATTGCCCTGTTTTTTCAAAGCGCGTTGATATATTTGCCTTTTGTCTCTTATAATCCATTCTGAGAAAAAAAAAATGTTTTTTTTTATTGTACATTGTCCTCAGCTCAGAAATGGAGGGAGATTTAAATATGGTTTCAAGTGAACAGACCGTTTGGTGTTGACATAAAGGTGTGATCAGCAACATGTGAAGACTGTTCTATTCAAGAGAGAGGAAAGAGAAAAAAAAGGTTTATGTGTTACACATAAAAGAGAAGTTGACAATACAGCTGCGATGGGACAATACTAAATCGGTTACAGTTGCGCATGACTTCCGTACCATTCATGACTCCTCCCAAAATCATAATTAGACAGAGATCCCACTAAAAACATGACTCCTTTCACCCTCATCTCTTACCTCCAAAGACTAAAACGACGCACAAGAATGAACCATCACCGCTTTAAAATCAATGAGGGTAAAATGGACACACCAGTGGCCCAACTCTTCTGTGAATCAGGACACAGCATGCAAGGTCTCAAAGTACTTATTCTTAAAGAAAACCTGAACTGAAAATTAAAAGTCAAAATAAGCATACACAAGTCATACTTACCTCCTGTGTAGTCCACTCCTCAATCTCTTCTTCCTCTCCTGCACCCTGTTTGTCCACTGTGATCCTCCATCTCCGACCTCCATTTTGAAAATGGCCATTACACCATAACAGCTTTCTGGTCAAGCACACAGTTAAACTGTAACATCGCCCATTTGAGCAATAGGGAAACATGGACACATCAGTTCTCCTCTCAGCTGTAACTGACAGCAACTGATATATAACTGACAGCAACTGATATATATAACTGAGAGCAACTGCTATATTTCAGTTCTGACAAAATGTTGTCAGAACTGGAAGGGATCATTGTCAGAAGAAAATGGTGAGCTTCTGAGAGGAATTGATGGCAAGGTAACTATGCAATGTTCATTTGAAGTTACCTCGAGTGTTTATTTTAAATAATTTTACTCAGTACAGGTTCTCTTTAAGGGTAACTTCAAAAAGGAACAATCAAGAAAGATTTCTGAGTCCAAATTGATGAAAATGTTTAAGACATTAACAGAAGATTTACATTGTGGAATGAGATTCATGACACCTTATGTAACCTGATTGACTTGGTGTCATGATCTTCAGAAACCTGCTTGATTTCATGTTTGCTTGCATGAACTCAATGGCTCCAGCCTGCTGATCACCTGACATCTAACTGCTAAACAGTAACCAGCACAACTACCATCTAACGTGTTTTCTATTTGCCTGCATCAGTGTTTTACTTCAGCTAACATATGGAAATATGCCTGAAGAAATGGAATAGATCCCAAAAAATGTGCATAATTTAAAATAATTTATCAGTTAGCCATTAAAAGGTATTGTCATGCACGATATGGAAAGTCGTGCGTAATCGCCAATGATTTCCGTGTAATCCAGCAGAGCTAAATGGACTTTTTTTCTCTCCTGTCTTCTTTTGCTTTCTCACCATCACCCACACTGAATGTGAGCAGAGTTCCTCACCCACTTCACACCTAAGTGAGAGCAAATGGTCCTTTCATTAGTAACCAGAGATTGTCCTCAAAGGCAGTTTTAAAAAAGAACTTCCCACTAAAAATTTCCCTCCGAAAAGTGAATTTAGACAATAGGAACATCCCATGTATTAATAATAACTCGAGATGGAGTTATCACGGACAGAAAACAAATACATTTTCCCAGTTTCTAAAAATTAGAATAATAACTCTGTTAACTTATGGCATTCTAACGACTATAGAAACCGAGTTATTCAGCGTTCGCTGACCACACAGGATAACCTATCCAAATTTAGTCTCATTTGATCAAACATCGGCCGCAGGTTACAAATCTGCCCTCGGATTCGCTGTGCGCCAATACAGACAGAAATGGCTCAGGTCAGAGCCGGGACAAGGTCCTCCAACACCCAAGGCTGAGACACCAAAGTGCACCCCTCCATCCCTGCCACCCGAGCCATCAAACACTGATTGCTATTAGACTAAGAGGCGCCACAGGGCCCACAACCTCACCAACACCTTAATCTCTAGTTATCTGGCTTGCAGTCACTGCCATGTATCCCCTTTTCTTATTTCTTTCTGCTTCAAACACAATTAGGAATGACAGCTGAATGAATTGTGCGCCCCCTCCTACACTGCGCCCTGAGGCTGGAGCCTCTGCAGCCTATGCCTCGGCCCGGCCCTGGCTCAGGTTATTGGTAAATTGTGTCATTCTGTGGTTGTACAAAACCCTGCCTATCCTGCTCCGCAGGAGGTAGAAACGCCCATCTTTTACTAAAAGACAGCCCACCAAGGCAGATTTTATAAAAAACTGGACCCTCAGCCACCATCTTTGTCTTCCAAAATTCCGCCGACAAAGAACTTTCTCCAGGCATGCGCCCTAGGAGGACCGGACGCACGTCATATAAGAACTTTTGAGATCAATGCCTGCATTTGAACTGGACTTTATTTCACTCAATATCCCCACAAGAACTTCTAAGCTAAGTAAACCTCACTGTAATTTCCCTTTTATTTCAAGCTTTGTATTTATATGTTAATTAGTGTATCTAAATGTGTGTATTGCATTTTTGTTAGTAAAACGTTTAAAAATCATTTTAGCGATTATGACCTGTTCCTGAACATACACAATTGTACTTGCTCCTCCGAAAGCGTTACCTTGTGTTCTATGGTATTTTGCATCTACAACCCGTATGCTTGAATAGACAGATCTGGCGCCGATCCCTGCATACAGCTAAGGATTAAGTTACAGTGTTCTCAGTGTGTTAAATAGTTAGTCGTGCGCTGACTCACACGTGGTGGCAAGCATTTGAATTGTATGTGTGTGGTGAATCCTTTGGAGTCAGAACGCTCCTCTTGGCTAGTCTGCTTACAGATTGCGTATTCACATATGGGCATCTATGCGCAAAGTGACAGCGAGACTAAGTTTCTGACTCTGAGCGATTGACCCAATCAAGGATCGGCCCTTGCGGTCCTTGACAGGTATTACTTTTACAAAACTTTTTTTGTTTCATGCAAATTCTGATTTCATTTAAAGGCGTATAGGTTTAATTTTTTTTTACTATTCACTATAACAGAGACATTTTTTACAGGAGGATTTTATACCTGTACAGTATTCTGAAGTTTAATAGCTGAAGCATGGAACTTGGTGCTGCAATATCTTATTTTAACACTAGATGGTGATCTCTACTAGGAAGTATTCCACGTGCAGTAAATATTGAGAATTGCTAAACCATTCAATAGAAAAAGAAAGGCTAGTTCAGTGATGCCCAAATAACTTTAATTTTGCATAAGCTCACGTTGTTAACATTCCATATTTCAATTTATTTTTTACTCAGATGTTTAACTTTAAAAAAAAAGCAATGACATAGATCGCCCAAAAGCATCACTAGGCAGATGTTCCCTCAAATCCTAAATTCATTTTCACCCCCAGTAAACTCACAGTAAATAAGTAATGAATTAATTAATCAGCTGGTGTCATGATCCCCAATGTGATTAGACCATTGTAAAGTTATATATTTTTCTCCACATACATACAGGATGATTTAATATCTGTACAGACAGTCCCCTACTTACAAACCACTTAAGTACCATGTTTCAGAGATACAAACAAAGTTATCTTCATGTACACAATATACTTTTTTTATTTCATATTTTTGTTTTTAAATGTTACAGTATTGTATAAAATGTTATAAGTTGTTTAAAATATGTAAAGTGACTTCAAACTGTCCTCTCTTGTTCCCCTCGTTCCAGTGCCACCACCACCATTTAAATTGCCGCCTTTGAGTGCTTCAGAAGACAAGTGGCTCTGTACTGCGCATGCGTGAGTGCGTGTGCAAGCGCACTCACGCATGTGCAGTACAGCCCCGCCTTCAGAAGCACTGAGTTTCCAAAGTCATGGATGTGTATTTGACCAGTTGGTCGAATACACACAACGGGGGGGAGCGGCTCTATAGAGAGGAGAAGGCTCTATAGGACCCACCGCCTTCTCTCTCCGTAGATAAGTATATCTTTTTCTTTTTTTTTTTTTTTTTTTAGTCACTTTCCATTTACTTTAAAAAACAAACGCAAAAAAACAGTTTATACTATATGTCTAAATCCAGAGTTGTATGAAAGTAAGTCATTTATTCATGTTTCATCATTCAACACAGTACTCAATTTACAAACAAATTCAACTTAACTACCTGCGGACCGACGTAGTTGAAATCTACGGCGGGCAGGGGGCGCTGTGGTTCTGACCGGACGTAAGCTCTACGTCCCATTCATCGCGCGCCCCTGCCGCTGTCGCTGCTCTATCCCCGCCGCAATGCGTTGCCCTGCCGCCTCTATGACGGCAGAGTGCTGTGAGCCGGGCAGGAGCCGTTCCCATTGGCTTACATGGAGTGACAGGGTCAGCAGCCAATGAAACCCGCTCCTGACCGGCGCACAGAGCTCTGCCGTCATAGCGACAGCAGAGAGAGCAGCCTGCGGCGGGGACAGAGCGGCGTGACTGGCGGGACTCGGGAGCGGTGGATCATTGCGGCGATTCGTCGGGAAGTGGCGGTTTACTGTACCAGCACCCTCTGGTCCTTAAGGGGGCAGAGGGTGCTGGTACTCAAGTGGTTAAAAACTTACAGTCTCCCGCTACGTAACCTGTTTGTAAGCAGAGGACTGCCTGTATTCCATGTTTGCTGGTACCTGAAACCAGAACTTGGTGCTGCAATATCTAATTTCAACTCTAGATGGCGATCTTTACTGATAAGTATCCTACATTCCACAGTAATATTCACAACTAAACCATTTATATAAAATGAAAGGCTGAAAATGTATTGATGGTCAAATAACTTTCATTTTGTATAAGCTCACTTTGATAACATTCCGTTGTTCTGTTTATTTTTAGTCAGACGTTTCAATTTGAAAAAAGTAAGAATAACAAAGAAATAAGAAAAAACACTTTACAAATGTTGTTTGTTGTACTTGCCAAAGTGACGGTTCTCTGTGTGCCACTGCTATTCAAACCAGTATGTTGGCATATAAAAGCCATGCAGTTCAGTCCGTACAGATGATTAACTTTTTTGACAGAGGTAGATCAACAGCCTTCCATAAGGGCAATAAAAACTTGTGCTGCTCTCATAATACAATGGGGGGGAGGGGGAAGCAGGAAAGAGATAAAAAGAGTCAATAATTCATAGATTTGAGCTCTGGCATACTTAAATGAAGAGGTTATTGAGCAGAAACAATGAAACAGTAAAAACGTAGAAACTAGATTTAAATATAAAATAAAACTGTGGGACATCTAAAACAAGTCATTTTTAGGAGAAGGAGGATAGATATAGATGTTTCTTGTTAAACAATACCATTTGCCTGGCAGTCCTGCTGATCTCTTTGGCTGCAGCAGTGGCTGAATCACACACCTGAAACAAGCATGCAGCTAATCCAGTCTGACTTCAGTCAGAGCACCTGATCTGCATGCTTGTTCAGGGGCTCTGGCTAAAAGTATTAGAGACACAGGATCAGCAGGAGAGTCAGGCAACCGGTATTATTTTTAAATGAAAAATCCATACCCTTCTCAGTTTAGGTTCCCTTTAAGTAAAACATTTTGTTACGTAAAAAAAAGCAGTTGAACTTCTTGCAGCCCCCTGCAGTCATCCTGTGCCCGCCCCATCCTTCCGGGACCCTCCAGCGAGCAGTGGCGACCCCTTTCAAAGCTGGCTGGTCGTGGGCAGTTGTAGGCTACTCCGCATGCGCGGCCCCAGGCAGTGCACATCCTGATCGCGCTCCCATTGCCGAGACCGATCTGCGCACGTGCAGTAGAAATTTTTCCGTACTGTGCATGCGCAGTATACAATGAGGGACGCAATGAGGAGGTGCGTGGTAGGCCAGCTGTTAGGGGGTTGCCGCTGGGGGGTCTCGGGAGGATGGTGCTGGAACAGGATGACTGCAGGGGGCAGCCGGCAAGTAGAGTTGGGCCGAACGGTTCGCCTGCGAACGGTTCCATGCGAACTTCAGTGGTTCGCGTTCGCGTCCCGCAGGCGAACTTTTGCGGAAGTTCGGTTCGCCCCATAATGCACCATGAGGGTCAACTTTGACCCTCTACATCACAGTCAGCAGGCCCAGTGTAGCCAATTAGGCTACACTAGCCCCTGGAGCCACTCCCCCCTAATAAAAGGCATGCAGCGGCGGCCATTACGCTCACTCGTGTGCCTGCGTTAGTGAGAGTAGGGCGAGCTGCTGCAGACTGTCTCTCATAGGGAAAGATTAGTTAGGCTTAGCTTGTTCCTGGCTGCATACCTGTTCTGTTAAGTGAACCTGCCACTGCATACCTGTTCTGTGAACCCACCACTGCATACCTGTTCTGTGAACCCACCACTGCATACCTGTTCTGTGAACCCACCACTGCATACCTGTACTGTGAACCCACCACTGCATACCTGTACTGTGAACCCACCACTGCATACCTGTTCTGTGAATCCACCACTGCATACCTGTACTGTGAACCCACCACTGCATACCTGTTCTGAGAACCCACCACTGCATACCTGTACTGTGAACCCACCACTGCATACCTGTTCTGTGAACCCACCACTGCATACCTGTTCAGTGAACCTGCCACTGCATACCTGTTCTGTGAACCCACCACTGCATACCTGTTCTGTGAACCCGCCACTGTATACCTGTTCTGTTCAGTGAACCCGCCACTGTATACCTGTTCAGTGAACCTGCCACTGCATACTTGTTCTGTGAACCCGCCACTGCATGCATACCTGTTGTGTTCAGTGAACCCGCCACTGTATACCTGTTCAGTGAACCTGCCACTGCATACCTGTTCTGTGAACCCGCCACTGCATACCTGTTGTGTTCAGTGAACCCGCCACTGTATACCTGTTCACAGGGCCGGCGCTACCATAGAGGCAAAGGAGGCAGCTGCCCCAGGGCCCCAGAGCATGTAGGGGCCCCCAGTGGCTACAAGAGGAAAAAAAATTCAAATCGACCTTATAGTTTTTGGGAAAATCGATTTTAAAGTTTCAAAGGAAAAAAAAAACACATTTAAAAACCAGCCGACTTTAATGGTTAATAGCAAATCCACCTTAAATTCTAGAAACCCTAAATTTGCAGTATATGTTAAGGAGATCATTGGGAATAAGAGGAAAAAACAATTTTTCAAAAAGACATAATAGTTTGTGAAAATCGATTTTAAAGTTCAGAAGGAAAAAAGTATACTTTTAATTGCGCCAATAGAATAAAAGTCACTTAAACGAGCTTAAAACCGATGGGGCAGTGGTGGGCCTATCCCATCCATGCGGACAAAGCAAACAAAGGAAGGACTGTGGCATCAACAGTCAAACAACAATTTTATTTATACTCCACGGTAAAAATAGGCAACGCGTTTCACGGGCTCAATCCCGCTTCATCAGGCCAATCAAAAGGGAGCATACAGCTGAAAACAAAGTGTCAGAGGACATAGTGTAAGGCAAAGTGTCCTCTGACACTTTGTTTTCAGCTGTATGCTCCCTTTTGATTGGCCTAATGAAGCGGGATTGAGCCCGTGAAACGCGTTGCCTATTTTTACCGTGGAGTATAAATAAAATTGTTGTTTGACTGTTGCTGCCACAGTCCTTCCTTTGTTTGCTTTTTCTGCATGGATGGGATAGGCCCACCACTGCCCCATCGGTTTTAAGCTCGTTTAAGTGACTTTTATTCTATTGGCGCCTTTGGAAAGCTTCTACATATTGCTAAGTCCACCCTTGGTGGAGGGTTGTACCCATCTTCTTCCCATCTACAGAGAGCGACTTTTAATCCTGAGTGGGGGCAGGTTAATCTCCCCACCTGCCTTCACAGTGGTTGCCTAATGGTAACCCTGGTTTTGTGAGTATTAAATTGTTATATTACTCATTATTAATTATCATCTATACAATATCACACTATTGGGCTCTTGGTGTCCCCCCTCCCTTTATACTTTTAATTGCGGTAAATGTCACTTTTAGTAGTAAACCTAACGGTAGTGTAATTTTACATGCATCAAACGAAAGCGCAATAAATTTCCTGACAGGGTTTCCAGGGGGTCTATACGCAGCCGCAGTGCTTTGGCCAGGGATCGCTATACAGCCGCAATATGGCTGTATGAAGATCCCTGGCATTTTTTTCCTATTTTCCAATTTTTTTTTTATGTTTAGAGTGTGGGAATTTTTTTTTATAAATTATGTGGGGTCCCCCCTCCTGAAACTTTTTAGCCTCTTGTCCCCCATGCAGGCTGGGGTAGCCAGAATGTGGAGCTCCGACCGATTGGGACTTCACACCCTGACTATACCAGCTGCAAAAAAGGTCCCTTAATGCTGATTTTTGCTCCGGGGTATCTGTTGGGAGGCCCCCCCAGGTTTATTTTGCCCTGGGGCCCCATTGTTGCTTAAACCGGCCCTGCCTGTTCAGTGAACCTGCCACTGCATACCTGTTCTGTGAACCCACCACTGTATTCCTGTTCAGTGAACCCGCCACTGCCGACACTACACAAACAGCTGTTTGCGGTGCGTTACACAGTGAGTTTGGTGTGTCAGTGTGAAGCAGTACCTTAATTACACTACCTGATTGATGTATACACATGCAAGATGTTTTAAAGCACTTTAGGCCTGTCATTTAGCATTCAATGTTATTTCTGCCCTTAAAACGCTGCTTTGCGTCAAATCCAGATTTTTCCCGGGGACTTTTGGCGTGTATCCCACTCCGCCATGCCCCCCTCCAGGTGTTAGACCCCTTGAAACATCTTTTCCATCACTTTTGTGGCCAGCATAATTTTTTTTTTTTTTCAAAGTTCGCATCCCCATTGAAGTCTATTGCGGTTCGCGAACCTTAACGCGAACCGAACCTTCCGCGGAAGTTCGCGAACCCGGTTCGCGAACCTAAAATCGGAGGCTCGGCCCAACTCTACCGGCAAGAAACCCCCAGTAAGTTAAACTGCTTTTTTGTTTAAGATTTAAAGAGAACCTGAGATAAAGGATTGATACTTACTCAGGGTTTCCTCCAGCCCCATGACCACCGCTGGCTCCCTCGCTGTCCTCCCGGGTGGCTCCATTTGCCTGACTGATGCAACTGAAAGAAGATTACTGGCACCGATAGCAGGCGAACTGAGCAACCCGGGAGAATGGCGAGGAAGGCAACGGTGGTCATGCCGGGTCTGGAGGAAGCCCTAGGTAAGGATCAATTCTTTTACAGCCTTCATCCCAGGTTACCTTTAAGATTTCATTTAAAGAGAAACTATAGCGAAAAGGAGAAAAAATAAATCAATACATTGCAAAGTGAAAAGGTAATAGAATAGCCTAATAGACGAGAGATCAAGAAATTATTGATATTCACCACTTAATTTGTTCATATTGTTTGCTCCCCAATAAGCCTGCACACAATCATCTTTACTACTGGTAGACATGAAAAAAGAGACAGCACCAACTGCCATTATCTCTGACCACACCTCCAACAATGCGATAGGCTGAAAGGATGTTTCTTTTATAGATATACATATGCGCAGAGGAAGACGATACTGGTTGCTTGGCAGTTGGAAACAGCTGTTATTACCCACAATGCAAGAAGGCTCAGAGACAGGAAATTGTCAGGACCATAGTCCTGACATCCCACGGTGGGAGGGGTTCACCGCAATATCAGCCATACAGACACCCCCCCTCCCCCCCCTTCCCTGATGATCTAATCAAGAAAAGAAGATTTCTTGTAGGAAAGGGGGTATCAGCTACAGATTGGGAATTTGGGATGAAATTCAATCCTTGGTTAAAGAGAATCTGTATTGTTAAAATCGCACAAAAGTAAACATATCAGTGCGTTAGGGGACATCTCCTATTCCCCTCTGTCACAATTTCGCCGCTCCCCGCTGCATTAAAAGTAGTCAAAAACAGTTTTAAAAATTTTGTTTATAAACAAACAAAATGGCCACCAAAACAGGAAGTAGGTTGATGTACAGTATGTCCACACATAGAAAATACATCCATACACAATTAGGCTGTATACAGCCTTCCTTCTGAATCTCAAGAGATCATTTGTGTGTTTACCTTCTGTCCCCCTGCAGCTCTCACCCACTCAAGTGACAGGCTTCCTGCAGACAGCTCTGCCTATGTTGTTAAAGAGAAACTCCAACCTAGAATTGAACTTTATCCCAATCAGTAGCTGATACCCCCCTTTTACATGAGAAATATAATGCTTTTCACAAACAGACCATCAGGGGGCGCTGCATGACTGATTTTGTGCTGAAACCCCTCCCACAAGAAGCTCTGAGTACCGCGGTACTTTTGGCAGTTTGTTACAATGTAACAAGGCTCACAGACAGGAATTAGCTGTTTACAGCTGTCTCTAACAGCCAAAACAGCTAGGAGCATCTACATAACCTGCCCACAGTAAAAATGTCACCATGTAATAAATGTCAGAATGTAAATCGGGGAGAGGAAAGATTTTACAATGAGCAAACACTGACTAAATCATTTATACATAATTGTGGTAAAAATGAAGCACTTTTTTTACTACATTATTTTCACTGGAGTTCCTCTTTAATTCCTCAGTATGTGACAGCCCAGCTCCTTTCACAGCCTAACAGAGGAGGATTTTTATCCAGCTCTCTTCTATCACTGATAAGATAGCAGAGACGCTGCTGGCTTATGTAAATAACACACACATTGGAGTGTGCATAGAGGAACAGATCAGCAGGGAAGAGTTGGCAGCCTTCCAGACACAGGGCGACAAGTCTGACAGGGGAAAGATACATTGATTTATTACAGAGACGGTGATAGTAGAAAGTGCTGCAGTAAGCCAGAGCACATTAGAACAGGTTTAGGAACTTGTAGGATGGTAGAAAAAACGTTGTAATTTTTGTTACAGAGTCACTCTTTAAGTAATGCTGATCGCCCCAACTCTGCCCCTCCCAACGGTACTCTCTATTACAAACCTCTCTTAGGGGTATTCATTTTATATATTTTTTTAAAAATCAGGTGCTGAGTTACCGTTAATGTTGTATTCTGCCAAAAAGATTCTCTAACCCGGCACTGTATTTATTTCACAGAAGAAAAAGGAACTGAGGCCTTGTCTACATCTAATCTTCAGCCACACAGTAAACAGATATGAATATAGAACACCATTGTATACACCGCCATGCAGATGAGTTCCGGGAATAATGTCTGCTCAGCATCGGCCTTTGCCCCTATGACATCACCACAGCCAACAATCACACAACTATCTCCGATGGAACATCTTTTGTATATGCTTTTCTTATAAACGCATTCCATATTTTGTTTTTACACTTCTAATAAAATGTTTACCAGTTTATTTCAACACAGCTTAAAGTGGATTGGTACTCGGACAAGAAACTAATAACAATGTTTATACAAGGCGTAATACACATGGAAATTACTTACTTACGTCTGTAATTATGCATGGACGGTTTCCTGGTGTAATGATCGCTGCTGCAGCAGCTATTACTGGAAGTAGTAGTGCTGCAGCTCAGGCAGTTCTGATCTATTTCCATGCAAGTTGCATAGCTTTGTCTGTCTTTCCCTGCTGTCAGCTTGTGACTGATTATCATTCACCTGTGTGGGAATCTGCATGTCTGCTCCCATTGGATGACCTCAGTATAAAGATCTGCTTCCTGCAGGGTTTCCTTGGGTTTTCATAGCTTCAGCTTAAGCCTGTCTTGCTGTCGCTTTAGCCCCCGATCGTGTTTCTTGTTATAAAGATACTTTGCTGGTCTTTGCATCATATATTGGTTCATTGCCAATATATATGCATACCAGCACATTTATTATTTTCCTTGTATTTGTGTTACGTTAATACATCAGTGTCGCTGATGTATACGTACACGAACTGTTTATATCCTGTGTGCAGTTAGTCAGCTTTCCAGCACGTTTTGGTAGGTTGCGCGTACCGTGACCACCCGTGCTGAGGTAGTTACCCTGCTCCTGGTTCTGTTTGTGGATTGCGTTCATCTCTGCGAAGAGATAACGAATCCTTCTGAATCCTGTTCTGTTACTGTTTGTGGATTGCGTTCATCTCTGCGAAGAGATAGCGAATCCTTCTGAGTCCTGTTCCCTGTATTACTCTAGTCCTAGTCAGCGTTCCTGCTTATGTCATATATCGGTTCATTGCCGATATATACATATGTTAGTCAGACGTTACAAATAGTTTCATTGATAGCTGTAATTGTAATACGCTAGGAAAACATACTTATTGTATATTTATCTGTGTTACGTTCATCTATCTTGATCCTGCTGTTTTCTGACTGTCCTGTCCTGTCTTTGTGAGGCACGCCATCGCCGCATCGCATTGGCTGTCTCATTCCAGTCTGTCTGGTTTTGGACGCTTGCTGTCGCTAAGTAGCCGCTAGCTAGCAAGCGTTCATTCTGTCTACCTGTCCTGATCTCCTCAGTTCTGGTTTGTGCGCTCAGCGCTACTTTGCGCTGAGACGTTATAACGAAAGCATTGTTTGTGGCTGTCAGATCTGCACCGGCTCTGTGCGCCACAATCTCCTATTGGAGTCAGTCCTCCCCTCCACTATACTAGGGATAGCCTGTTTCCTGGTGCTAGTGTGTGTACCTCCTCCACGCCAGCTCATGCGTTGCATGCTGACTGTGGAGAATACACCACCAAGCCTTACATTATGAAAACCCCATTACCAATCCCCATTGTGGGGGGGATTCCCAGAAAGTATGACACTGTTAATTATGGTTCCTGTTCCTTTAAGAAATTTGAAGAACTTAGCTCCGAAACAGAAAATGAGTTTTTCTCTGAATGTGCCAGGTTCCTGGCCAATCCTGATCTCCAAGCGACTCCTGTTTCAACCTGGGCACTCCAACTAAGTTATATTTTGTTTAAAGGGGAATTATTCCAGTGGGCATTTGATGTTCTCAATCATTCCGATTTGAAAGATAGACCGCTGGAATTTCTAGCGTTTGTGATCCATAACTGGTTGCGCATAGATCCATTGCCTTTTCCTCTTAATGAACTCCTGGCAGCAGGCCAATCAGCTACTCCTTCAATTGCTTGCAAGAATGAGCAGCAAGCAGAAAGTGTTACTGATAATTTTCCTGCAGCTTTGAATAAATCACCAAAAACCGCAAGGTCAAAGGCAAAACGCAAACGTTCTAAGAAACGTGTCCAATCTGCAGAATCGTTATCCTTAGCGACTGAGACCTATAATGAGATTCTGCCATTAACAGATAATGAAATGCAATTGTCTTTCAGGGGAGTTAAATGGACTTATGTAACTACTAATGAACTTTCCTCCCTGGCTAGGGAAAATAAAGATTTTTGTTTAAAAAAATTATCTGAGTATGATTATGAGGAGATATTACAGAGTATTGAACAAATCAACTTATTTGTAAAGCAAGGAAAGTTTGCATACACTACAGTTCAGCACTTGCTACAGGTATTGGAGATTCTTAGGAATAAGGAATCTGCCAATCACCTGCTAATTAACCCAATATATGTCCCTGCTACAATCATATCTGCAAACCATGATCTGCCTGTTAAGTATGCTTGGAATCCTCCATTTGAGAAAGGAGAGATGGAAGCTCTGGTCAATGAATGGAAGAATGATTCAAGTTCATTTTGTCAATTTTACAGTGCAAAAAGTGAATTGGTATTGAATGCATGCATTAAGTCTGCCTATAACCTAATAAAAACTGGTGTGTGTGAGTATGACTTTGTGGCTCCATTGATTGATGTGTGGGAACTGATTTTGGATGATTTTTTTGTGACTCCGAATTCGCAAATTTGGCGTTCTGACCCGCCTGCTTCAGCACCTTTGGCTGATTCAGCAGGTGATTCGGAGCTCTTTTTGTGTGAAATTGAAGTTCCTGCAATTCCACCCTGTACCATGGATAACTCAGTGTTACTTCCCAGTAAAACAGAAGCCACTGATACATTCTTAACCTTGCCCTGCGCAAATTTCTCAGCAGAGAATCCAGAGGTCCTGCTGACTTCCGAGTCCAGCCTAGCCAGTACTCATGACTCTTTGTTTAGTGAAACAGACACCAGAAAAATCTTGCCTGTCTCTGCAAACACTTCTGCAGAAATTACCTGTGTTAATAAAGTTCAACTCCTGTCTGATCCAGCAGATGCGCAAACATTGTGTCTTGATCTTCCTGTTTCTACACCTCGCTCTAGTTTCGTGAATAGCTCAGAGCATCTGCTATGTGAACCTGAAATCGCAGAATTATTACCTTGTTCAGAAAATTTTCCAATAAATTTGCCCTGTACCATGAATTGTGCAGTAGATCTCTCCAATGAAACTCAGGTCACAGAATCATTATGCTGTCCAGCAGGTGCTTCCATGGTTTTGCCCTGCAATATGGACTGTTCAGTGATCCTGTCCAGTGAAGCTGTGGTCGCAGAGTCTTATGCTTCACCCAGTATTTTGGATACTTTAAACCCTCTAGCAGAGGAGGCTGAAGCACTGCTTACCTCAGTTGGTGTTGCAGTAATATTCACTTGTCTAGCAGCTGTTTTGGAATTACAGTCTGCTCTAATAAAACTTGATGAATTTCTGCCCAGCAAAGCAGAAGCCATTGAAATATTGTCCTCGTCAGCAAGTGTGTCAGATACCTTGCCCTGTACACAGTCTGATTTAACCAAAGTTGTTGAGTCCCTCTCCAGTGTTGTAACAGCCGAGGAACTCCAGCCCTGTCCTCTGAATGTTTCAGAAGTCTTGCCCTGTAACATGGATAATTCTGATTCTCTGGTCAAAATAATAGAAATCTCAGAATTTCAGTCCGGTCTGATGAGTGTTCCTGAAACCCAGCCCTGTATCCTGAAAGATTCTAGTTCTCTGGCCGCTGTGGCAGAGGTTCCAGAGTCCCCTTCCTGTCCAGGGAATTCCTCAGTTTTGCCTAGTCCAGTGGGGGCTGCTGCAATACTGACTTGTTCTGCAGCGCCTCATGAGCTCCAATCCAGTGTATTAAATGAGTCTCTGTCCAGTCCAGAGGTAGTTGTGGAGTCCCTATCTGGTTCAGTGCATACATCAGATTTGTCCTGTTTTGTTGGTGCCCCTGAATCTGATTTGTTACTGACTTTGCTGGAATCAGCGACATCTAAGTCTGATCCAGCATTCTCGTGTAAAAGTCCAGTGGTTGCGAAGTTTAGTCATGATGATTTTTTTTTGGCCAGTCCTGGTTTTGGTCCTGTCTTGGCTGACCCTGAGGCTCACAGTTCCTTGACATGCCCAGAGGTTTCTCTTGTGCCGGTGTGCCCAGATGTTCTTTGTGTGCCAGAATGCCCAAGTGTGTCTAAGGTGTTAGCGTGCTCTGATGCTTCCTTAGTGGGAACACGTTCTGATGTTGCCAGTCTGCCTGCATGCCCAGAGATGGTTCTGGTCCCTGAAAGCCCTGATATTGATGTTTGTCCTTGTGGCCCTGACTCGGGAATTGCCCTAGGTTCCATAGGGGTTCTTGATAGTTCTCCATGTGAGCCTAAGAGGCGTTCTGACCTATGGGGATCTCTTTGGAGCTTCAAGGTGTTCTGGGAGGTCTCTGAGAAAACCTGTCCTGGTACCTTGGACTGGTTCAACAGTGGGTTTTGTGTTGGTAAAGACAGTACCGGTGGGCATTGCAAAGGCTTTGGCGTTTCTGAACGGTTCCTGGAAGGCGGTGGGTATCGCTCAGGGAATTTCGGAGGGCTTTCTTCTGGAAATCATGGTTCTGATGGGTGTCACACTGGGGCTTGTGGTACTGATGGGCGTGGTTCTGTAGGTTCTGGTTCTGATGGGTCCAGTCTTGTGGGGACTGATTCTGGAATTCGGTCTTGCCGGGCTGTCCCGGTCATCATGAATTATCAGTCAGACTGTTTTGTTGGGAATTTCGGTTTTGAAAAGCGTCTGGAATCCGCTTTTAAAGGCGGGGGTACTGTAATGATCGCTGCTGCAGCAGCTATTACTGGAAGTAGTAGTGCTGCAGCTCAGGCAGTTCTGATCTATTTCCATGCAAGTTGCATAGCTTTGTCTGTCTTTCCCTGCTGTCAGCTTGTGACTGATTATCATTCACCTGTGTGGGAATCTGCATGTCTGCTCCCATTGGATGACCTCAGTATAAAGATCTGCTTCCTGCAGGGTTTCCTTGGGTTTTCATAGCTTCAGCTTAAGCCTGTCTTGCTGTCGCTTTAGCCCCCGATCGTGTTTCTTGTTATAAAGATACTTTGCTGGTCTTTGCATCATATATTGGTTCATTGCCAATATATATGCATACCAGCACATTTATTATTTTCCTTGTATTTGTGTTACGTTAATACATCAGTGTCGCTGATGTATACGTACACGAACTGTTTATATCCTGTGTGCAGTTAGTCAGCTTTCCAGCACGTTTTGGTAGGTTGCGCGTACCGTGACCACCCGTGCTGAGGTAGTTACCCTGCTCCTGGTTCTGTTTGTGGATTGCGTTCATCTCTGCGAAGAGATAACGAATCCTTCTGAATCCTGTTCTGTTACTGTTTGTGGATTGCGTTCATCTCTGCGAAGAGATAGCGAATCCTTCTGAGTCCTGTTCCCTGTATTACTCTAGTCCTAGTCAGCGTTCCTGCTTATGTCATATATCGGTTCATTGCCGATATATACATATGTTAGTCAGACGTTACAAATAGTTTCATTGATAGCTGTAATTGTAATACGCTAGGAAAACATACTTATTGTATATTTATCTGTGTTACGTTCATCTATCTTAATCCTGCTATTTTCTGACTATCCTGTCCTGTCTTTGTGAGGCACGCCATCGCCGCATCGCATTGGCTGCCTCATTCCAGTCTGTCTGGTTTTGGACGCTTGCTGTCGCTAAGTAGCCGCTAGCTAGCAAGCGTTCATTCTGTCTACCTGTCCTGATCTCCTCAGTTCTGGTTTATGCGCTCAGCGCTACTTTGCGCTGAGACGTTATAACGAAAGCATTGTTTGTGGCTGTCAGATCTGCACCGGCTCTGTGCGCCACAATCTCCTATTGGAGTCAGTCCTCCCCTCCACTATACTAGGGATAGCCTGTTTCCTGGTGCTAGTGTGTGTACCTCCTCCACGCCAGCTCATGCGTTGCATGCTGACTGTGGAGAATACACCACCAAGCCTTACACCTGGATTTTTCTACCCTTCCCCCCTGAAAGTACGGCATATCTGAGAAAACAATACTAACAATACTAAATTCTGTCTGATACCCCCAAATCACTCTAACCCACTTCACCACTAAGGGGTTTTTCCCCTTATGGACCAAAGCAATTTTCACCTTTCAGTATTCCTCCCATTCATTTGCCAATAACTTTATCACTACTTATCACACCAAAATGATCTATTCCTTGTATTTTTCGCCACCAATTAAGCTTTCTTTGGGTGGTACTTTTTGCTAAGAATGATTGTATGTTTAAAAAATAAAACCCGCATATTTTATTTTCCCATTTGTCCCAATTATTACAACATTTAAATAATATCCCTATTTCAATGTATGGCAACAATATTTTATTTGGAAATGAAGGTGTATTTTTCCCATTGTGTGTTTGGTTTTCTCATTGTACTCTATAAATAGTTACAAGCTCTAATTTGCAAAAATAACAACAATATACCCTTATAGCACACACATACTGTACATAAAAAGCTGAGTCCCTAACATAACAATTTATGTATTATCTTTTAAATTCTGTTCCTTTTTTTAACTGGGGGGGGGGGGCTATGGGGGTTAGAGTGTCATTTAATGGGTTAATGGGCTCGGTGTATTTAGCTTTCTAAGCTAAAACAAAAAAAAATGGAAGTTAGTGGTTTTTTTTATAAACCATTTTACCCCCAGCGGTGCAGATATCTCCATCCCTTTTTTTCATCCTTTCACCCCCAGGGAGGAGATATCCACACTCCCGCCGCTGCCCGCGCTCCCACTCTCATGCACGTCGCCGCCCCGCTCGCCTGGAGATCAATGAACGGGAAAAACGTTCCCGTTCGTTGGTCTAAGCCCCCACAATGATCGGCTGCTTCTATGTGAAGCAGCGATCATTGTAAAAAAAAAAACAAGTTTCCCAGCCTCATAACACTTCCTGCAAGTGTACTTCCTGTACGCTTGCAGGTTGCATAAACAAAAAGTTATTGTGGCCATCTTGTGGCCAAATAGTAAAACTACACCCTAAAGCATTTTTCATATACAAATACAATAGTTTTACACAAAAAATTAGAACTCATAACCTCCCACACTCCCCAATTTTTTTTTATTTGTAATAAAAAAAAATTACAATAAAAAAAAAAACATAAATAGTTACCTTAGGGACTGAACTTTTTAAATATTTATGTCAAGAGAGTACAACACTGTTACTTTATAAACTATGGGCTTGTAATTAGGGATGGACGCAAAACTGAAAAACATGCACCTTTATTTCCAAATAAAATATTGGCGCCAAACATTGTGATAGGGAAATAATTTAGACGGTTTTATAACCGGGACAAATGGGCAAATACATTTCATGGGTTTTAATTACAGTAGCATGCATTATTTAAAAACTATAATGGCCGAAAACTGAAAAATAATGGTTTTTTTCCCAAAATTTTTTCCTATTTTCCCATTAAAACACATTTAGAATAAAATAATTCTTGGCATAATGTCCCACCTAAAGAAAGCCTAATTGGTGACGAAAAAAACAAGATATAGTTTATTTCATTGCGATAAGTAATGATAAAGTTATAGGCGAATGAATGGAAGGAGTGCTGAAAGGTGAAAATTGCTCTGGTGCTCAAGGGGTAAAACCCCTCAGTGGTGAAGTGGTTAAACCACTCTTAAAGAAAACCTGAACTGAAAATCAAAAGTCAAAATAAGCATACATAAGTCATACTTACCTCCTGTGTAGTCTACTCCTCAATCTCTTTCTCCTCTCCTGCATCCTGTATATCCACTGTGATCAAGGGAATTCTCCGTCCTCCATTTTGAAAATGGCCATTACCCCATAACAGCTTTCTGGTCAGCACACTGTTAAACTGTAACATCACCCACTTGAGCCATAGGGAAACATGGACATTACCGGGCATATCAGTTGTCCACTCAGCTATAACTGATAAATAACTGACAGCAACTGATATATTTCAGTTCTGACAAAATGTTGTCAGAACTGGAAGGGATCATTGTCAGAAGAAAATGGTGAGCTTCTGAGAGGAACTGATGGCAAGGTAACTATGTAATGTTCATTTGAAGTTACCTCGTGTGCTTATTTTAAATAATTTTACTCAGTACAGGTTCTCTTTAAACTACACTTTTTAAAAAAAAATCTTAATCCACATTCATTGAATGAACTCTGCTGTTCTAACTTTTTGGAGTGAAGGTTCCTTGATGGGTTTAAATGAAGGCTCCCCTGGGCAAAAAAAAAATCAAATCAAAATGCTGTAATGAACTTTATTAGGCAGCACTTCCCTCCCCCAGTAGCTGGTGATGCTTATTAGGCCACATTCTGCCTTCAAGTAGTCAGTGACCACCATTAGGCACCTCCAAGTGGTCACTGACCCGCCCATTGTATATCAAAGTGTGGTTGCATTACCTGATGGCAACGCACAAAGGTGGCACCCCTGGGAGGTTCTCAAGGTGCATCAGGGTGCCGCAGGACCCAGTTTGAGAACCCGTGCTCCAACTGAAAATTATCGATCATACTGGACAGAAGATCTTGCTCAAACGGGGTAGGAGGGGCAGAGTGACGGGCTTCCGTCAGGTACATGAGATGAGGTCACAGGGTACAGCCAGCAATGGAGAGAAGACAAGACAGGTGACCAGTTTCCACACTCATCATGGGCCCCTGGGCAGGGGTGGACCTACCATGAGGACCTGGCGTGAAGCCAGCTGAATCACATGATTCGGGCAACAAAATCTAGGGGGCGGTGCTTGGGCAAACAGTTTGAGCCTCCCGGAGCCTGCCCCTTCTCCACTCTCCCGTCTGCCTCCTGGCACGCATTCCACCCTCCTCATCCAGCATGCATTGTTCCCCCTCTTTGCCCCGCCCATTCTCCATCATGCACCACACCATTATCCCTCCTCCCCCTCCACAGCATGTGTGTTAGGAACTTACCTGATCGAGCCTGCGATGCGGGCGCCCTCGCTGAAACTTGGGCCGCTCTGTCCACTTCCGCGTCTGTGCGCTCCGCTCCTGCGCATAACAACCCCAGCATCCTTCCCAACAGGGGTGTGCGCACACACAGGTCTGAGATCGGGGCTTGCGTGCAGTAGCCATATGCACTCAGGTGCAGGAAGAGCTAGTGTCAGCTGTCATTGCTAGTCAGCTGACGCTCAGGCAGCTTGTGTTGTTGTCAGCTGATCCATTAGTCAGCTGACATTCAGGCATGGCTCATAGTGTCTGATTTGCTGTTTGGAATGTGTGGCCGGCCACTGATTGGATGACTGTAGTATTTAAGGCTGCTCTGTTCATTTGATCCATGCCCGTGATAGCGATAGCTTCATAGCTGCTGGGTGCTCTGTACTTTGTGCTAACCTATGTTATTGGACTTACGGGATTTTGACCTGTGCCTGTTTTTTGACCATTCCTGTCTGCTGCCTGAACTGACCTCTTGCTTGGATTATCATTACGACTATTGCTGCCTGGACCAACCTCAGATTGCCTCTTGAACTGATTTTGCCTTGCCCCGTGTACTGCATATCTCTGATTATCCTGTGTATGACCCTGAACTGTTACTGGACTTGCTACTTCTGTACTGTTGTTTGGCTTGGATGTTTATTTGCTCACCCTGCATTCAGCTCCAATACCTTGCACATCAAAGGCCTGGGTGTAACCGAAATCAGGCAGGTGTTGTCACCTCACCTCATGTTCAAGTGGGAATGCGTCACATAAGGTGAAGACTGTAGGGATAGATTGGGGCATTGAAGCTTATTCGTGAGTGGATATTCTGACAGGCCTTACAATGTGTGTCTGTACAGCACTCGGCCCTGAACCATCACCCACCCAGTTCCGATTATTGCGGGTGACAACCATTCCGCTTGCGGCTTGTGTATGCACTTTTAGGCTAAAGTTCTCAAAAGATCATCACAATAGTCCTATGAGTGAGTCCTAGCCTCTCCAGTAGCTGCGGAGTCCTGTAAGGCAGAAGACAGATCCAGCTTAATCAGTCTGTGTGATTACATCATGTTTCCAATTACAGAATCAATGCTGGTCTGCGGGACATACAGGACTCCCAGGCACATGCTCCATATCTTATTATATCTGTCACCACCATACATTGCGCTCTATTAGGCTAACGTTTCATTGTTCTTGTGGAAGCTGCTAGAGGCGGCCGAGCATTGATCACTCACAACAGGAAGCTTGTCTTGTCTCTTTCCATTTGCAATAGATTATTATGTAATTGTGTTTTCATGTATCCAAGATCGGTGCGTCTGGTACAGAGAAACTGCAAATAGGCTATCCAGTCATTTGGAGATCTGTTCATATAATGTTAGGATTGCTGATAATACTGTGTAAAGCAGGGGTCTCAAACTAAATTTACCTGGGGGCCGCAGGAGGCAAAGTCAGGATGAGGCTGGGCCGCATAAGGAATTTCACAATCGCGGCGCATCGCCGCCTCTGCCCGCCCCTCTCACTCTTCCTTCACAGGGAGGGGTGGGGAGAGGCGACGGTTGACGTCAGGAGGGGCAGAGCTGAAGCTGAAAGCTCTGCCCCTTCCAGGAAATGCCGGCGGATTGCCCCCCGGGCGATTTGGGGGCTCTGCAGCCCTCGTTTAGCGGCGGGGATGCGGCGGTTTACTTACTTGGGAGCACTGAAGCGAACTATAAGGAAGCTTTTGCCGGCGAGGGCCACAAAATATTGTATCGAGGGCCGCAAATGGCCCGCGGGCCGCGAGTTTGAGACCCCTGGTGTAAAGGGATGAGCGCAATGTCGAGCGATAATTCATGAGATCATGTTTGTGAATAAGCACATGAAGAACGCCCCCGATGGGATTGCGGGCTTGAGTGCTGTACAGATGCATTGTAAGGCTACAGCCTTGTTAGGGCCCGTTTCCACTAGAGCCAATCTGCATGCCTTTCCTGCATGCAGATTCGCATAGACAATAAAAGTGGATGGGCCTGTTTCCACTTGTCAGGATTTCTGAGCGTTTTTCTGTGCAGAAAAAAATCTGCATGGTAGACCCCGGAGAATTTGCATACCGCTATGCGATTTGCATACAATGTATTTGATAGGAAATTCGCATGCAGTTTCGTATGCGAATTTCACCGCAAATTCACGGGCGTTTTCGCATAAAATCAATGTAAAAGCACACAGGCACTGACATGGTTAAATTCGCATACTTCCTAACATATGCGAAAACGCCCACGAATTCATACCCCCCAACCGTCCCGTTTTCGTCGGGATTCTCCCGATTTGGGGGGGCCCTCCCGCTATCCCGGGCCCCCCCTCTTGAATCCCGACGGCTGGCAGAGAATAGAGGCGGAAAAACTGATCGAGGCTCCAGCCGCGGTACTGAGGGATGCGGGAGCCCGGCTTCAATACTTCCTCCCTCCCTCCCTCTCTGAATGCCCCCTAATGTATGTCCGTGTGCCCCCCTCTCCTCCCCTCCCTATAGGCAGAGTGAGCGCAGCGGAGCGGGCAGTCGGGTCCTCTTACCGCTGATGCACACATACTGTCTCTGGCATTGGACCTCCATGTGCTTCCTGTTTACTATGACGTCACAGGAAGCACATGGAGGTCGGATGCCAGAGACAGTACGCGTGCATCAGCGGTAAGAGGACCCGACTGCCCGCTCCGCTGCGCTCACTCTGCCTATAGGGAGGGGAGGAGAGGGGGGCACACGGACATACATTTGGGGGCATTCACAGAGGGAGGGAGGGAGGAAGTATTGAAGCCGGGCTCCCGCATCCCTCATTACCGCGGCTGGAGCCTCGATCAGTTTTTCCGCCTCCATTCTCTGCCCAGGCGCCCCCCCCCCCCCCACCTAAAAGTGGCACCCTCCTCCCCACCCACGGTGACGGGCATTCTCCCCCCCTCCACTGACAACCCCCCTAATTAATGTTAATCACATAAGGGGACACTGGGGGCACATTAGGAGGGAGGGAGGGAGAAGCTTAACAGCGTCCATGCGGCATCCATGCCGCATACGCATCCCCGGAATGGTGCCTCGATCGGGTTTTCTTTTCCCCCCCTCGGCCACCCTCACCACCCTCCTCCCCCTCCCACTGGCACCCTCCCTTTCGGGAGTAATTAATTAAATTTTTTTAATAAAAAATAAATTAAAAAAAATAAAATAAAATAAATTAGTGGGCGTGACTAGGGGGTTGGGGGCGTGGCCAGGAGTGTGGCCTAAGTGTCCCGCTTTCGACACTTAAAATGTTGGGAGGTATGCGAATTTGTAGTAAAATTTGCGGCAAATTTCGCATCCACGTGCGAATTCGTTTTGCGTTTTCCGTGGTTAATTCGCCCGCACATGTGGAATCGGGATCTAAAGCTTTCTGATGCTATGAAGGGAGGGGGGAAGGGGAGAAATGGTACAGTGCATGGTGGAGCTACTTCCAGCAGGAGGGGTAAGGAGGAGAACGATGCCCTCGGCCGGCTCTCTGGATCTCTTAGCGACGCATCACAAAGGGTTTACGCACAAGGGGCTTAATTCACTAAACTGTGATAACTCAAATATCACACCTTATGAAAAGATATCACACCTTATCAGAGATCACACCTTATCAAAGATATCATCCCTTATCAAAGATCACACCTTATCAAAGATATCACCCCTTATCACATCTTGAACTGGTCTGCTGAAGCTGATTATATGGTGTGCTGGGAGGTTAGATGACAAAGTCCATGTGATCTCAGACCTGCCCTCATTAGCAGTCTGCAATAGAAATGTTCTTGAAGTAGAGACCTCTGCTGGTGGGCAGAGAGCAGTTCAGGCTGCATAATCCCTGAAGAGACTGGTGACATAGCAAGTTCATCCAAAGAGTTCATGATACCAGCAGATGCAGACCGTGACACACACCTTATGAAAAGATATCACACCTTATCAAAGTTAACACACCTTATCAGAGTAGCATAGCGAGCGCTACAAACTTATGCCTGCTAATTTTCAATGGCACTCGTCCTGCCCTAAGCCCCTGCGGGTTTGTAGCGCTCCCTATGCTACTCTGATAAGGCGTATTAACTTTGATAAGGTGTGATATCTTTTCATAAGGTGTGATCTTTGATAAGGTGTGATATTTGAGTTATCACAGTTCAGTGAATCAATCCTACTGGGTGCTAACCCTAAAAACTAATAACAGAAACATGAATCTGAAACATGAATAAGGACCAAGAATAGGCAGACACAGTAGATGTAGACGGCTAAGTATTTTTCTTTATCTTGGGCATCTCAGTGACCATATTAGATGCAGGGCTAGCGCTACCATAGTGCCAACCTGAGCAATTGCCCCAGGGTCCTGCACCACCTGCACCCCCCCCCCCCCAACCGGTCACTCCTCAATTTAAAGTGAATGGGTATCCTTTTAAAAATAAAAAAGTCAGATACTCACCTAAGGAGAGGGAAGGCTAGGTCCTAATGAGACTTCCCTCTCCTCTCCCGGTGCCCGGTCCTGCTCAGGATCCCCCGTAGCAGTAGTCGACCAGTTTGGTCAAATACTGCCACTTTGGCCGCTGAAGGGAGGTTTCGGAAGTCTTCGGGAGCACTCGGGCTCCCGAAAACGGGCCGCTCCATACTGCACATCAGCGAGCACCCTTTATGACGCACTCGCGCATGCGTGGTATGGAGCGGCCCGTCTTCGGGAGCCCGAGTGCTCCCGAAGACTTCCGAAGTCCCCCACAGCTGGGGATTTGAATGGAGGATCCACCGGGCATGGGGAGAGGAGAGGGAAGGCTCTTTAGGACCCAGCCTTCCCTCTCCTTAGGTGAGTATCTGACTTTTTTTAAAAAAAATCGGTACCCATTGGCTTTAAGTAGTGTTTCACCCGTCCTCTGTCAGTCTGTTGCTCCACGTGAATGCCATCTTCATTCTCACAAGGGCATTTCTCCTCTGTGAACCAAACCATGTTACTTCATAATTACAGGCATGGGTCTTAGAGAAGATGCGGCCAGCGGTGGATGAAGACGAGGAGAGCATGGAGCCATGGACTGACAGAGGAGCACGCCCACAAGGACAGGTGAGACTCTACTCTGCCGAAGACTTTGGAAGGCCCCAGGGACCATCCTTAAGTTAGGCTGTTGACCTGATTAAACCTGGCAGCCAGCTTCTGGGTTTGGGGAGAGCGGTTGGTGGAGGGGAGGGGGGATACGGCATCAACCAAAGGTCCCCTAATCCTACTTTACGGATGTTTGGGGTTTCTGTCTGTTGGGGAATGGATCTGGCGGTTAATTTTCCTGGGGGCCCCACTGTAAGTAGAATTGGCATAGAAACAGGCACAAACCCATGCTCTGGGTTTGAAGAAGATCAGCAGCCTCAATAAGAGGTAGGTTGGACCCACTTGTTCACTAGCAGAGCTTTCTCATGGTACAGAATTGCTCTGGAAAGTCATGTCATAGTTAATATTTTCTTTGGAACCAAAACAATCATCCTAGAAGTGTCAGTTTGAGGTCACAGTTACAGTGAAGAGTAATGATGACATGGACCACAGATTAGAGCTCAGAGGACTCAGAATAAAAATAGTGCTATGACGTCAACCGGAGCGCAGAAATCCGTCACATTAATCACCGCAAATGAGAGAATTTATGGTACAGTGTCATCAATCCATGGAATGTCACAATATTTAAGTCAGATCTGTTTAACTTGTAGACGGACACCTTCCATACTGCAGCCATAATTCATTCTGAACAGCTCAAACCCAACCAGGGCTTGGTGAACTCCAGCTAAGCCATAGAAAGGGACCTGACAAGAGGGAAGGTACGAATTCTATCTTACAGTGCCAAGGGGAGTTTCTAGGCCTTAGCGCTAACATGGAAAGGATGTTTCATTTGAGCCCTCCCACCAGGGGTGTTGCTAGGATACGAAGAGATCCGGGGCACTTTTGGGCACTCCAGCTGGAAAATGGGTGTGACCACGCACAATAATGTGGGTGTGGTCATGGGTGGAGCCAAATTCATGCACCCCCAACTCCCAGCATGCCCCCATAGAGGAACCACAGCTCCCGGCATGCCCCATAAAGGCATCACAGTGCCCAGCATGGCAGCACAGCACCCAGTATGCCCATACAGAGGAACCACAGCACCCAGCATACCCCCGAATGAGGCACCACAGCTCCCAGCATGCCCGCCATTGAGGTAACACAGCTGACTCTGCATGGGAGACATCCGGGGCACCCCAGAATAGATCCGGGGCATGTGCCATTGATCTATGGGGCTAGCAACGCCCCTGCTCCCCACCATAAACTCTGACAGCAGTTGGCTGATAGTGTAATGGTTAAGGGCTCTGCCTCTGACACAGGAGACCTGGGTTCGAATCTCGGCTCTGCCTGTTCAGTAAGCCAGCACTAATTCAGTAGGAGACCTTTGGCAAGTCTCCCTTACACTGCTACTGCCAATAGAGCGCGCCCTAGTGGCTGCTGCTCTGCTCTGGCGCTTTGAGTCCGCAAGGAGAAAAGCGCAATATAAATGTTATTTGTCTTGTCTTGTCTTGACACACTTCAGTAGCCAGAGAGCCCCAGTTAAGGTAACCAAAGAGCCCCGCTGCTGGGGTGGCCAGAGAGCCCTCATTTAGGTAGCCAGAGAAGCCCCCCTTTTAGGCAGCCAGAAAGCCCCAGTTAAGTAGCCAGGGAATCCCCCCATTTAGATAGCCAGAGAGCCCTCCCCCCCTTTAGGTAGCCAAAGAGTCTGCCCTCCCCCTTTAGATAGCAAGAGACCCCCCATTAGGAAGCCAGAGAGCCCAACCCCCTTAGACAGAGGCGCTTGGTACTAACCAGACCTGCATTTGTTATATGCTCCTGTCTATACTGCCTGATGAAGTGGTGACATGCCTGTGAAACGCGTTGCATTGATTCTCAGAGTATGTAAATAAAGGTTATCATTACATCTATCTTGTGTCTACTTGGAGGAGGTAAGTCCACCACTGCCTCCTCTATTTTTAAGCATTTTAGCAAATGTTATTCTTGTGGCGCCTCTGTTTTACTACAGATTGTATCAGTCGACCCTTGGTGGAGATGTGTTAATCCCTTTTTCCTCATCTACACAGAGCAACTTCTTAATCTTAAGGTGGGGTCAGGACTAATTTCCCCATCTTTTGTAGCCAGGGAGTCCCCCACTTAGGTAGCCAGAGAGCAGGGTAGGCAGAGGGGCAGGTGGGTGAGTGCAAGGGAGGAAGCAGCGGTGGGGGTTGAGGGAGGAGGGCTCAGCGGCGGAGGGAGTGCACAGAAGAAGTTATCACTCACCTCCCGTTATCCACATGCAGCATGTCCTTTCCTCTTCCTGGTTCTAAGCATCCTGTATCATGGTAACAGCGCCCCCTGTGAAACAGGGTGCCTAGAAGCAGGACGGACATACGGCACGGGGATCCTGGAAGGTGAGTGACAACTTCTGCTGCGCACTCCCCACCCCCCGCCCCTGCACCCTCCTCTTTCTCAACCCCACCGCGGTACCCCGGGCAATGCCCCTCTCCACCTGCAAAAATGGAAACTTAGCCTTAAACTATAATGATCTGAAAATTACCTTTAATTCTCTGCATATGGTGCTTTATCCTGTTACTGTACTGTTTACATTACTTTCTACCTGCTCATGGCCAGAGTGGGCAATGTATATTATTACATGTAAAGACTATTTACATTAACACGTTTCCAGAAAACATTATACATGAGACGTATTTCACAAATGCCTTCTTAATCGTTTCACCAGCGAAATATGAAAAAAAAAATAAGAGGTGTTATACCCAGAGCCATGCATGGTTTTTAGACTGAATAATAAGAGCAATTTTGTGGAAATGGGTTTAAAATGTTGACCTTGTGACTTATGCGTTCCTTAATATATTATTGTAGCTATGAATGATGTCAAGAGCTCCGAAAAAAAAATGTTCTTCTTGTGACAAAGTAACCACCATCAATTATACAAAATTAGGAAACTAAAAAAAACAAAAACGTGAATGCTTTAAAGCGGGTCCGAGACTATATTAAGTAACTTGGCTATACATCTTATTTAAAGTTTAGCTGATTTACACAGTAAATCTAGCTGCAAACAGCTTCATCAACAGTATATTATTATTTCTTCATGTGATACAATGAGAGCAGCCATATCCTGCTTGTCATCAGTACACAGGCAAGCTGCTCTGCATCTCCACCCCACAGCCTATAAAAACTCCCCTCGCCTCCTCTCTCCGCCCCCTTGCCTCTGAAATCTCATGCATGCTTTAGCAAAAGCCTCCTCCTCCCCAGGCTGAGCTCCCATGAGCCCTTGCAGCACTTGGGACTCCGAATGCCTAGGCACTGGAGGAGCTGGGGGCGAGGATACATTCATTTACATGCAATTAGGTAATAAATACAATTTTAAAAAGCATTTGGGTGGAAGAATGCCATATATGTAAGGGGCAGAAAAATTAAGGCAGCAAAAGTTTGTCTCAGATCCACTTTAAAGCAAACCTGAAGTGAAAAAAAATTATGATACAATGACTTATATGTGTAGTACATTTAATAAATAGAACATTTGTAGCAAAGAAAATAGTCTTGTATTTTTATTTTCAGTTATATAGCTTTGTTTATATACATAACATTTCATCATTCTGTCACAGTTTAGTGTTGGGCGAACACCTAGATGTTCGGGTTCGCGAACGTTCGCCGAACATCGCCGCGATGTTCGGGTGTTCGCGCCGAACTCCGAACATAATGGAAGTCAATGGGGACCCGAACTTTCGTGCTTTGTAAAGCTTCCTTACATGCTACATACCCCAAATTAGCAGTGTATGTGCACCTTGGGAGTGGGTACAAGAGGGAAAAAAAAAATATTTGAAAAAGAGCTTATAGTTTTTGAGAAAATTGATTGTAAAGTTTCAAAGGAAAAACTGTCTTTTAAATGTGGAAAATGTCATGTTTCTTTGCACAGGTAACATGCTTTTTTTCGCCATGCAGTCATAAATGTAATACAGAGAAGAGGTTCCAGGAAAAGGGACCGGTAACACTAACCCAGCACCAGCAGCAGCACACGTGATGGAACAGGAGGAGAAGGCGCAGGAGGAGAAGGCCACGCTTTGTGAGACACAACAACCCAGGCCTTGCATGAGGACAAGAAGCGTGCGGATAGCATGCTTTGTACCGCCATGCAGTCATAAATGTAATAAAGATAAGTGGTTCAATAAGCAGGGACCACGCGGCAACGCTAACCCAGCAGCAGCAGACGTGATGGAACAGGAGGAGGCGCAGGAGGAGAAAGCCACGCTTTCAGGCGCAACTCAGGCCTTGCATGAGGACAAAAAAATGCGTGCGCAAAGCAATGCAATGAGTAGTTTTCAGGACACAATGGGCTATTCGGAGGAGCTATTCCCACCCCCACAATCTTCTACCTGTGAAAGGTCAATGGAACAGCCACAAATGTTGTGCCCGGATTCACAACCTTTTTCTGTGGAAAATGCACCTCGCACTGAAATGCAAGGCGAGGCCGAGGATGAACATGACGTCAACAACTCAACATGACGCAAAATGGGGGCGGAACAGAAAGCTGCTTTCAATGTTTTGAAGGCCTTAATAGCCTCCGGTGGCCAGTTAGATGCATCATTCATCACACCCAAATCCCAGAGCAATGTGTGCAGGAATTTGAATCGCAGGAGGTGTACCGAGATCATCTGGACAAGTGACCAAGTGACAAAGTGAAAAGTGACCAGTGACAAAGTGACAAAGTGACAAAGTGACTGACAAAGTGACAAAATGACAAAGTGACAAAGTGACAAGTGACAAGTGACAAAGTGACAAGTGACAAGTGACAAGTGACAAGTGACAAAGTGACAAGTGACAAAGTGACCAGTGACAAAGTGACAAGTGACAAAGTGACAAAATGACAAAGTGGCAAGTGACAAAGTGACAAGTGACAAAGTGACAAGTGACAAAGTGACAAAGTGACCAGTGACAAAGTGACAAGTGAGAGGTTGTTCTGGGGAGCTCTACTCCACTGCACACAGTCACATATGAGGAGAGGTCTCGTCGGGACTGCTGATCCTCCTCAGCTTGCTCAAAGCCTTGAGGGTTCCTGAAGATCCTCTGCTTGGAGTTCGCCGGGGTTCAGCTTGGTGTCGGGGTTGGCGGCGTCCTCCTCACTCCAACGTGGCAGATCTTCTGTTGAAGGAAAAAAAAAACATTTTTAAAAGTCCCGTACCGCTTCTGAAGGACTCACCAAGAGATGCAGGAGCGCTTCAATCTAGCGCACCATCGCTCGCTGGGTGATGTCCCTCCCTACGCGCTGGAATTCTACGCTGCACATGCTAGCACGCTTTTGCGCAGTGCCGAGGCGCATTCCAGCAGCTAGCTACCAAGCTTCTGTGGATCTGATTGGGCCACCATGTTGGATCTCTGCCAAGTCCTCCAAAATTTTGAGCAATCCACGTTGCTTGTGACTGAGCAGTGACAACTCTACAGTCAGCATTACAATACCACTGCTGTGTTTACTGAAGAAATCAATGTTGAAGATGGAAACCGCTGGCATGATGCAAGTGGGGGACTCTGAAGATGAAAACGATCAGCGTGATGATACCAACATCAGGCAACCTGCCTCAGGAAACGCTGGTCCCAGCTATGACAAAGAACAGGACGAGGAACAGCTGGAGTTGGAGCAGGAATTGGATGCCCCCACTGCCGAGGGACAGAGCGGTGCACGTTGGACTTCCACAATTTATCGGGAATGGACAGCAGAAGAGGAAGAAAGTGATGCTGGTGACGAATATGGTGCATCACAACAATCACAACGCTCACACAGGGCCGGCCTTAGGTTTCACAGCGCCCTGAGCGAAACCTGATGTGCCCCCCTCCATCCTCTTCACGCATGCGCGCAAACACACATGCACTCACACACACACAGACCCATATGCAATTCACCTCTTCTCCTGAGATATCTCCTAGGAGTCGGACAGTGGTTCCCAACCTTTTTGACGTTGTGAGACATCACGCCAAATGCTCAGAACTCTGTGACACGTCACATGTATAATAGGAAAAATACTATTAATAACCATGAATGGATGGAAAGAGTGCATTATCCTGAATACACTTAAAAATAAAGGCTAGAACCTATCAGGAATATTAATGAAAACAATCAGTGGGACAGTTAGCCGCCCCCCCCCCCCCCCCCATTTAGAATGATAGCACAGCACCAAGCATAGGTGCCCCCAGTATAGGAAGTCAGTTGAAGGTCTCCATCGGTAGCCAGGCGTAGATGCCTCCAGTATAGGAAATCAGGTGTAGGTGCCCTCAGCATAGATAACCAGCTATTAGGCGCCCCCTTGGAAGCCGGCGCCCTGAGCGACCGCTCTGGTCGCACAGGTCAAAGGCCGGCTATGCGCTCACAAGAACATGAAGACAGAGGAGTCTGGCAGGATTCTCTGGCACACATGGCTCAATTCATGCTAGACTGCATTGGAACGCGGCCCGTGCATTATTCACTATTCATTATTATTCATTATTCTGGACAACACCAATTACTGGGTTTTTACCCAGTTTATACAAACACAATGTTAAAAAACTGATTGAAGAAAGTGTCAGACAGGTCAAAAATGGAACAATTCCAGCAGGCCCTTGAGGATGGAGACTTTAGAGAGGAGATTGACATCCTCCTCCTTCTGTAGCCAGTTGTACGCCGACAGACTGACTTCAGCAAACCCAGGAGGACCAGGAGGGCAGCAAAGAACACAAGCTGCTGCTCAGGGCCGGATTTACCATAAGGCACTGTAGGCACGTGCCTACAGGCGCCTGATTGGGCAAGGGCGGGGTTTAAATTGTCCCCTTCATAATTAAAAACCTCAGGGAGCGATCCCCCATGACAGCGCCGCACGGTCCGCCCACTTGCGTCATGATCCGGCGGCCGCAACTACAGTGACAGGCAGGCAGTCTGAGGGCGGCTAATCACATATGCACGGACTATTCCGCTCTTCCCGCCCACCGCCGTTATGTCTGCACGCAGCGCTGCAACTTGTAAGTGAGCAGCAGCTGCGTGCATGGGGGGGAGCGGGCGGTACGCTTCAGTTTTCAGTCTCTGCTGGCTGGGATCGGGAGAAACCACGTGGGTGGCCAGAGCTGAGCGGGCATCACTTGCCTGTAAAATTTGTCTGCCTGCGCCCATAGCCCTGAACGAGGAGGTGAAAGACCAGTCCAGCGGAGGTAGGCAAAAAGCTCCGCTCTGCTCCCCTCTCCTCCTGTTCACAATGCAGCCAGCCAGCATGTTTATTGAAGTGACAGGCGGGGAGGGGGGCAGAGGAAACAGCCGTACGGGAAAGCCTTGTCCTGTATAGGCTACAGCTCCGCCCCCTGTGTGTGTGTATGCTATTGGGGGCTTGAGGGGCACGCTGTATCTGATCTTTCCCCTATGATCTCTGACACAAGGGAGAAGGGGTCAGGCCCGGGGCACACACATCTGCACTGCAGAGTTTGCTGACAGCGCCATGCAGGGCCGGGCCGAGGCAGAGGCTGGAGAGGCTCCAGCCTCAGGGCGCAGTATAGGAGGGGGCGCACAACTCACTCAGCTATCATTTCCTATTGTGTTTGAAGCAGAAAGAAAGAAGAAAAGGGGATACATGACAGTGACTGCAAGCCAGATAACTAGAGATTAAGGTGTTGGGGAGGTTGGGGCCCTGGGGTGCCTCTTACTCTAATAGCAATCAGAGTGATGGCTGGGGTGGGAGGGATGGAGGGGCGCACTTTGCTGTCTCAGCCTTGGGTGCTGAAGGACCTTGTCCCGGCTCTGGCGCCATGGATTCCCTGCTGCTTCGGTTCCAGCCTGATCTAGTAGACAGTGTCACCTGGCTGCGAGAAACTTCAGCTCAAGATGCTGTGAACGGTACTTTCCCTTCCTGTAAAGTAGCTCATTGAATGGAGGAGGGGGAGTGATGGTTTTGTCTTATGTGTGTGCATGAGAAATGGGATGAGGGGGATTATTGTGTGTGTGTGTATATATGTTTGTGTGTGTGTGTGTATATATATGTTTGTGTGTGTGTGTATATATGTTTGTGTGTGTGTGTATATATGTTTGTGTGTGTGTGTATATATGCGCGATTGTGTGAGTGTAATCTGTATGATCTCTGTGTGTGATTGGGTGAGTGTGTGTGTGTGTGTGTGTGCGTGCGTGCGTGCGTGCGTGTGTGTGTGTGTGTGCAGGGGTGCCTCTAGTCATTTTGTCACTCCAGGCTAGAAAACCTGTGGCGCCCCTCCCCCAAGCCCCTCCCCCCCAGGAAAATAATCATAATGCAGCATCGTTTCACCAGAAGATAATCATAATGCGGCAGTGTTTCATCAGAAAATAATAGTAATTATCGTAATTCAGAATCGTAATTCACCAGAAAATAATCGTAATGTGGCAGTGTTTCACCAGAAAATACACTTATTGCAGCAGCAGTTCACCGGAAAATATTCGTAAGGTGGCAGCGTTTCACCAGAAAATACACTTATTGCAGCAGCATTTTACCAGAAATTAATCATAGGGCAGCAGCGTTTCACCAGAAAATAATCGTAACGGGGCAGCGTTGTCAGAAAATAATCGTAATGTGGAAGCGTTTTACCAGAAAATACACGTAATCCGAGCAGAGGGAAAGACTAGAGAGGGAGAGACAGCATAAGATGTAAGAGGGTGCAGAGAAACAGAGGGGAGAGGGAGAGACAGCATAAGATGGAAGAGAGTGTAGAGGAACAGAGAGGGGTAGAGACAGCATAAGATGGAAGAGGGGGCATAGGAACAGAGAGGGGAGAGGGAAAGACAGCACAGCACTAAAGCACAGGTTTACAGCTTTACCAGCCTACAGCCTAACCAGCTTTCAAAGAAAACTCTAGTATCAAAAGAGCAGGGCACATTCTAGCAGTTATAACAGTACTGGGAGTCTGCACACAGGACAGGAAGTGTTCTTAGCAGCCTGCCTGCATACCTTCTCTTCTGCCTGTGCATGCAGCTTATCATCTCTGGACTGGAGCAGAAACTTCCCTTCTACCGGGCTGTGTTGCTGTCTTGTGCGGGGGCGGGGCTCCAACACGGACACATCACATTCTTCTCTCTGTGACTGCATCTGTCCCCTGGCTGTCTCGCTCCATTGTCTGTGTGCAGCCAGTGACACAGGTGGGGGGTCAGACTGTCGGGGGCATAAGCTGGCTGGCCGCTGGCTCCTGGTTTGACTGGCGTGGGGCGGAGTTAAAGGCTGGGCCACACGAGGTAAACACTTTACCTGTGTGGCTACTGAGAGGAAGGGCACGGCTTTAACCTCCCCGGTGTTCAATTTTCCCAGGATTTCTTTACAAAAAGTGATAAAAGTTATTTTTAAAACTTTTTTTCTCCTGTAACTTGCCAAAATGTGTCAAGAAAGGGTCTAGTATACAGTGCAGGAGAGTATTGATGTGTATGCACGTTTATACTGTTCACAGCATGTTTTTATGGATGGACATTTCTGTCTATACCGCTGGGGAGGTTAAAGAAGGAGCCTGGCAGAGAAGAGCAGTATTGATTGCTCTATTGGCTGGGGAGAAGTGGAGGTGGAGGCACTGCTGAGCACATGGTAGCGTGCCGAGCACCGGGGACTGAGTCGGGAGGTAATATAATATAAAAAAAAACATGGTCACAGTAGCAGCGGCGGGGGAATGCGCCTCACCACCTCATGGCGCCTCACCACCTCATGGCGCCCCAGGCAACCGCCTATACTTGCCTGGTGGGTGAGACGCCCCTGTGTGTGTGTGTGTGTGTGTGTGTGTGTGCGTGTGTGTGTGTGTGTGTGTGTGTGTGTGTGTGTGTGTGTGTGTGTGTGTGTGTGTGTGTGTGTGTGTGTGTGTGTGTGTGTGTGTGATTGGGTAAGTGTAATCTGACAGTGTGTGTGATCTTGGTATGTGATCTGTGTGTGTGTGACTGTAATCTGTGTGTGTGTGATCTCTGAGTGTTAGTGTGTGTGTGTGTGTGTGTGTGTGTGTGTGTGGTGTACGCAATCAAAGGGCACCTGAAAATGTGGGTGCCCAGGCAAGCTGATAGTAGAATATTGGTAAATTTGCGAATATTTTACTATTAAAGAGTAAAGAAGGAAACTAAAGAAGTAAAATATCGGAATTACATACCGATATTTTACTATAGCTCAACCTACTCCTACTCTCACACAGTACCCTCCCCCTGACACCTAGCCCTAACCATGCCACACTGCACAGACACAACTCTATCCAACCATTCCGCACAAACACCCTAACAGCCCCCATCTCGCACGAACACCCTTCCTGATACCTAACTGCCCTGTCCCCTCCACACAAACACCCTACCTGATGCCTAACCTTAACCACGCCCAAACCACCAATCACCACAGAAAAAGAAAAAACATAATTTTTCATGCGCCGCCATAGACCCATTGAAATAGTGGCACTGAGGAGTAATTTGATCACCTGATGAATATCGGGTACTGGACCGCTAGGCTGCTTTTTATCACTCTGTCGCTACTTCAATGCCTTGCATAATTTTATTTTGAAACAAAAGGGGGTGTGGCTTGGGGGTGTGGCCTGTACCTAGGGGCGGGGTTTAGGGCGCCAGATCTTGTGTGCCTATAGGCTCCTCAGCTCTAAATCCGGCCCTGCTGCTGCTAGTGCCCAAAAGGGAATGGTATTGGCAGTGTCCTTGGAGTGGGAACATTTTCTGACACCCATGCAGCAGCCCACAGAACAGCAATCGGGCAGTTCCACGTCCTCCAACACCAATCGCCTGGAGAAGATGGTCAAGGTCTACATGTCAGATGGCGTAGCTGTGTTGAACAATCCATCTGCAGACAGACGGTGAGTGTGACAGCACAGAAGGACCATGGCAACTCACTCATAGTACCACAGTTTGATAGTGCTGCCCAAAAAATTATATGGATCCGTGGACCCGGGCAGTACTGGGAAGTGGGAACGCAGATTTTAGTACCTAAACACACGATACAACATGTTTTCCGGGGTCGGACTCTGAGGCACATACAGATGGTCCCGATCATCATCCTCATCATACAACTCTTCTCCTGAGTCTGACCCACCCACCACCTCTGCCACCCCAACATCCCCAGACACAGACCCCTCATCGTCCTCAACATTAACTTGGGATGCTGGCCTGAGCCAGACCTCCTCCTCCACATCAGGCCCCATCATCTCCTCAATGGCAGCCCTCATGAATCGCTCTGGCGACGGACCGATGGACACAACGTTCTCCTCCGGGGAGGGTTGCTGCTGACCACTGGCTGCTGGGGTGGATGTTATAGCTTGCGTGGGGCGTTGGCTGTTGCTGTTGTTGGGAGTGCTGCTCACAGTGGAGGTCTCTGAGGAACTCATGGTGAGCTCATATAGTGGTTGGCGGTGAGTGGAGTATTACTGATCCCAGCAATATACACACTGACTGGCAGAGTACGCAATGCTATATAGTGTGGCTGAGCGGTGTACACAGAGTGGCAGTAAACACAATGCTATATAGTTTGGCTGAGCGGTGTACACAGAGTGGCAGTACACACAATGCTATATAGTCTGGCTGAGCGGTGTACACACAGTGGCAGTACACACAATGCTATATAGTCTGGCTGAGCGGTGTACACACAGTGGCAGTAAACAATGCTATATAGTGTGGCTGAGCCGTGTACACAGAGTGGCAGTAAACAATGCTATATAGTGTGGCTGAGCCGTGTACACACAGTGGCAGTACACACAATGCTATATAGTCTGGCTGAGCGGTGTACACACAGTGGCAGTACACACAATGCTATATAGTCTGGCTGAGCGGTGTACACACAGTGGCAGTACACACAATGCTATATAGTCTGGCTGAGCGGTGTACACACAGTGGCAGTACACACAATGCTATATAGTCTGGCTGAGCGGTGTACACAGAGTGGCAGTACACACAATGCTATATAGTCTGGCTGAGCCGTGTACACAGAGTGGCAGTACACACAATGCTATATAGTCTGGCTGAGCGGTGTACACAGAGTGGCAGTAAACAATGCTATATAGTCTGGCTGAGCGGTGTACACAGAGTGGCAGTACACACAATGCTATATAGTCTGGCTGAGCCGTGTACACACAGTGGCAGTAAACAATGCTATATAGTCTGGCTGAGCGGTGTACACAGAGTGGCAGTACACACAATGCTATATAGTCTGGCTGAGCGGTGTACACACAGTGGCAGTACACACAATGCTATATAGTCTGGCTGAGCGGTGTACACAGAGTGGAAGTACACACAATGCTATATAGTCTGGCTGAGCCGTGTACACAGAGTGGCAGTAAACAATGCTATATAGTCTGGCTGAGCGGTGTACACAATGCTATATAGTCTGGCTGAGCGGTGTATACAGAGTGGCAGTAAACAATGCTATATAGTCTGGCTGAGCGGTGTACACAGAGTGGCAGTACACACAATGCTATATAGTCTGGCTGAGCGGTGTACACAGAGTGGCAGTACACACAATGCTATATAGTCTGGCTGAGCGGTGTACACAGAGTGGCAGTACACACAATGCTATATAGTCTGGCTGAGCGGTGTACACAGAGTGGCAGTAAACAATGCTATATAGTCTGGCTGAGCGGTGTACACAGAGTGGCAGTACACGCAATGCTATATAGTCTGGCTGAGCCGTGTACACACAGTGGCAGTAAACAATGCTATATAGTCTGGCTGAGCGGTGTACACAGAGTGGCAGTACACACAATGCTATATAGTCTGGCTGAGCGGTGTACACACAGTGGCAGTACACACAATGCTATATAGTCTGGCTGAGCGGTGTACACAGAGTAGCAGTACACACAATGCTATATAGTCTGGCTGAGCCGTGTACACAGAGTGGCAGTAAACAATGCTATATAGTCTGGCTGAGCGGTGTACACAGAGTGGCAGTACACACAATGCTATATAGTCTGGCTGAGCGGTGTATACAGAGTGGCAGTAAACAATGCTATATAGTCTGGCTGAGCGGTGTACACAGAGTGGCAGTACACACAATGCTATATAGTCTGGCTGAGCGGTGTACACAGAGTGGCAGTACACACAATGCTATATAGTCTGGCTGAGCGGTGTACACAGAGTGGCAGTACACAAAATGCTATATAGTCTGGCTGAGCCGTGTACACAGAGTGGCAGTACACACAATGCTATATAGTCTGGCTGAGCGGTGTACACAGAGTGGCAGTAAACAATGCTATATAGTCTGGCTGAGCGGTGTACACAGAGTGGCAGTAAACAATGCTATATAGTCTGGCTGAGCAGTGTACACAGAGTGGCAGTACACACAATGCTATATAGTCTGGCTGAGCCGTGTACACACAGTGGCAGTAAACAATGCTATATTTAGCGTGGCTGAGCGAGGTACACAGTGGCAGTACACACAATGCTATATAGTGTGGCTGAGCGAGCGGTGTACTACTGTTCCCAGCAGCGACACACAATGACTGGGGGGACCCTGGCTAGCGTGGCTGGAGCGCGAACTACCCTGCCTGCCTACCCAAAGCTAAACCCACAGACAAATGGCGGAGATATGACGTGGTTCGGGTATTTATTTACCCGAACCACGTGACCGTTCGGCCAATCAGAGCGCGTTCGGGCCGAACCACGTGACCCGTTCGGCCAATCAGAGCGCGTTCGGGGTCCGAACCACGTGACCCGTTCGGCCAATCACAGCGCTAGCCGAACGTTCAGGGAACGTTCGGCCATGCGCTCTTAGTTCGGCCATGTGGCCGAACGGTTTGGCCGAGCACCATCAGGTGTTCGGCCGAACTCGAACATCACCCGAACAGGGTGATGTTCTGCAGAACCCGAACAGTGGCGAACACTGTTCGCCCAACACTATCACAGTTACAGTTTTAAACCCACACTCTGTATTTTAAACTATAAAACAAAGCAGAAATAACGAACTTTCCCGCAGTAAAACCTTATCTAAAGCTGTCTCCATGGCTGGATTTCTGGCAAGGCCACATAGGCCATGGCCTAGGGCACCAGATAAACAAGGGGCGGCCTGCAGACAGTGGGCATTATTTGCAGGGCATTATTTGCAAGTGTCCAAACAAATGAAAGTGGTCAGGATAACTGCACTATTAGTACCAGCTGGCACCTGCCTGTGCTGTGCTACAGGCAGCTGCAGTCCGTTAACCAAACGTTTGTGAACAGTGTGTGACTAGCAAAAAGCCAGACCTTGTCCAATGACATAGCAGAAGCTCCAGGCAGTTACAGAAGGCCGGGTCTCAAACACTTGGTGTGGGGGATGAAAGGACCAGGGGCAGCACCAGCAAATAGTACAGAATACAGAAGGGAGCCTCTCACAGTACCCATTTCTTAATTATTGATTGGCCAGCGCTGTTACCCTGGAGACAGCAGTGGGTACAGGACTCACTTTTACGTGTTGCTGACCCCACCCAATGTCCAATTGTGAGCCACTTTTGACTATGTGTGAGTGGTGGACGGCTCCCACCACGCCCATCACCTGTAGGTCGCTTGATTGACCAGTTCCCCCGTGTGACATGATTGATTCACTTCACGTTGCCATGGAGACCTCGGCACTAGCCCCAATAGTGGACACCATCGGCTCAAAATTTTTTGGATGGGTGTGTGTGGAGAGAGGTGGTAGGATACGGTTTCGGTTGGGGCGGCTGGTAATAGTCGGCCTTGGGCGGTAAGAAGTACAAATCCGGCCCTGGCTGTCTCTCACTGTTTCTTGGCTGTTTAAGTGCTTCAGAAAACAGGACTGTGTCCAGCAAAGTTGGGTCTAAAAGAGCTCAGAGAAGCACAGATAACAACAGAAGTTTTTTCTTTAACTCTTCCTGTACTGGAAAACAATACAAGACTCTTTTTTTTTGCCACTAATGTTTTATCTCTTAGCTGTACTACTCATACAATTCATTGGGGGCCATATGCAATTCACTTTTTCTCCTAGGAGATAATTTTTCATCTTCAATTTATAGCAACTTTTTAGGATTTTGCAATGGAAAAAGTACCAAAAAGTAGGTGAAAAAGTACTATAAAGATTATTTTGAGTATTTGTTTGCTTGTTGGTGGTTTAAAATGCATTTTATTGACAAGTTTGAAAATTTCACCTAGGAGAAAACTCAGGTAAAAGTAAATTGCATATGGGCCATTGTGCCATAAGTTTATTTTCACCTCATGTTTGCTTTAAGTATATTAAAAAAAAATCTATAAGATTTAAGTATACTATATATATATATATATATATATTTCTTTTTTATCGTGGCACAGTAACCGCCATCACTTATACAAACTCGGGACATGAATAAAAAAACTTAAAGTGAACCAGAGACGGAGCACCCTCATGTATTTTACCATATATATCAGTGGGAACATTAGAGAAAACACCTACCCTGCTCTCTGTTTCATTATTTACTGTTCAGATTGCTTCTTATCAGCCCAGATAAAATCCCCGACTGAGCATTCAGTCTGGCTTTGCTATAATGACTCAGCTATAATGATTCCTGAGCAGAATCACAAGGGGGCAGGCTGGGGCTTGAAAAGACAGCACAGAAGACAGACTCAGCTATAATTAGAGTTGGGCCGAACGGTTCGCCGGCGAACGTGGTTCGCGCGAACGTAGGTGGTTCGCGTGCGGGTACCGCACGCGAACCTTTTGCGGAAGAAGTTCGGTTCGCCCCATAATGCACTGAGGGTCAACTTTGACCCTCTACATCACAGTCAGCAGGCCCAGTGTAGCCAATTAGGCTACACTAGCCCCTGGAGCCCCACCCCCCCTTATATAAGGCAGGCAGCGGCGGCCATTACGGCCACTCGTGTGCCTGCATTAGTGAGAGTAGGGCGAGCTGCTGCAGTCTCTCATATAGGGAAAGATTAGTTAGGCTTAACTTCTTCCTGGCTGCATACCTGTTCTGTTCAGTGAGCCCTCAGCCCACTGCATACCTGTACTGTGATCCTGCCACTGCATACCTCTTCAGTGATCCTGCCACTGCATACCTGTTCAGTGATCCTGCCACTGCATACCTGTTCTGTTCAGTGAGCCCTCAGCCCACTGCATACCTGTACTGTGATCCTGCCACTCCATACCTGTTCAGTGATCCTGCCACTGCATACCTGTTCTGTTCAGTGAGCCCTCAGCCCACTGCATACCTGTACTGTGATCCTGCCACTCCATACCTGTTCAGTGATCCTGCCACTGCATACCTGTTCTGTGAACCCCCCACTGTATACCTGTTCTGTTCAGTGGACCCGCCACTGTATACCTGTTCTGTGAACCCGCCACTGTATACCTGTTCTGTTCAGTGGACCCGCCACTGTATACCTGTTCTGTTCAGTGGACCCGCCACTGTATACCTGTTCTGTTCAGTGGACCCGCCACTGTATACCTGTTCAGTGAACCCGCCACTGCATACCTGTTGTGTTTAGTGAACCTGCCACTGCATACCTGTTCTGTGAACCCGCCACTGTATACCTGTTCTGTTCAGTGGACCCGCCACTGTATACCTGTTCAGTGAACCCGCCACTGTATACCTGTTCTGTTCAGTGGACCCGCCACTGTATACCTGTTTAGTGAACACGCCACTGCATACCTATTGTGTTCAGTGATCCTGCCACTGCATACCTGTTCTGTGAACCCGCCACTGTATACCTGTTCTGTTCAGTGGACCCGCCACTGTATACCTGTTCTGTGAACCCGCCACTGTATACCTGTTCTGTTCAGTGGACCCGCCACTGTATACCTGTTCTGTTCAGTGGACCCGCCACTGTATACCTGTTCTGTTCAGTGGACCCGCCACTGTATACCTGTTTAGTGAACACGCCACTGCATACCTATTGTGTTCAGTGATCCTGCCACTGCATACCTGTTTTGTGAACCCGCCACTGTATACCTGTTCTGTTCAGTGGACCCGCCACTGTATACCTGTTCTGTTCAGTGGACCCGCCACTGTATACCTGTTCTGTGAACCCGCCACTGTATACCTGTTTAGTGAACACGCCACTGCATACCTATTGTGTTCAGTGATCCTGCCACTGCATACCTGTTCTGTGAACCCGCCACTGTATACCTGTTCTGTTCAGTGGACCCGCCACTGTATACCTGTTCTGTTCAGTGGACCCGCCACTGTATACCTGTTTAGTGAACACGCCACTGCATACCTATTGTGTTCAGTGATCCTGCCACTGCATACCTGTTCTGTGAACCCGCCACTGTATACCTGTTCTGTTCAGTGGACCCGCCACTGTATACCTGTTCTGTTCAGTGGACCCGCCACTGTATACCTGTTCAGTGGACCCGCCACTGTATACCTGTTCTGTTCAGTGGACCCGCCACTGTATACCTGTTTAGTGAACACGCCACTGCATACCTATTGTGTTCAGTGATCCTGCCACTGCATACCTGTTCTGTGAACCCGCCACTGTATACCTGTTCTGTTCAGTGGACCCGCCACTGTATACCTGTTCTGTTCAGTGGACCCGCCACTGTATACCTGTTCTGTTCAGTGGACCCGCCACTGTATACCTGTTCTGTTCAGTGGACCCGCCACTGTATACCTGTTCTGTGAACCCGCCACTGTATACCTGTTCTGTTCAGTGGACCCGCCACTGTATACCTGTTTAGTGAACACGCCACTGCATACCTATTGTGTTCAGTGATCCTGCCACGGCATACCTGTTCTGTGAACCCGCCACTGTATACCTGTTCTGTTCAGTGGACCCGCCACTGTATACCTGTTCTGTTCAGTGGACCCGCCACTGTATACCTGTTCTGTTCAGTGGACCCACCACTGTATACCTGTTCTGTTCAGTGGACCCGCCACTGTATACCTGTTTAGTGAACACGCCACTGCATACCTATTGTGTTCAGTGATCCTGCCACTGCATACCTGTTCTGTGAACCCGCCACTGTATACCTGTTCTGTTCAGTGGACCCGCCACTGTATACCTGTTCAGTGAACCCGCCACTGCATACCTGTTGTGTTCAGTGAACCTGCCACTGTATACCTGTACTGTTCAGTGAACCCACCGCATCAGTGCGCATACCTGTGCAGTTAAGTGAACCCACCTACCTACGTGAGTGCACGCAGTGTGATATACCACTCCGTGCATACCCAATATGGACAAAACAGGTAGAGGAAGAGGAAGAGGTAGTGGCAGAGGCAGAGGAAGGCCACCCGGCAGGTCTGCGCGAGGTCGTGTAAATGTAATTTCGTGTGGACCTGGCCCACAGTACAGTGCTCGGAAGAAGGCACGTCCCATCACCTCCCAAGATTGTCAGGACGTGGTTGAGTATTTAGCGACACAGAACACCTCATCTTGCTCAGCCACCAGCGCTACTACTAGCACCACTTCCGCTGCATTTGACACTTCGCAAGAATTATTTAGTGTTGAAATCACTGATGCACAGCCATTGTTGTTACAGCCAGATGAATTTTCACCAGCTAATATGTCTGAGTTACGCGGCAACACTATGGATGTAACGTGTCAGGAGGATGAAGGACCTACTGATGGTGCAAGTTTGGATTTGTCTGAGGCAAGCGAAGCTGGGCAGGATGACTACGATGATGACGGTAATAGGGATCCTCTGTATGTTCCCAATAGAGGAGATGAAGAGGGGGACAGTTCAGAGGGGGAGTCAGAGAGTAGTAGGAGGAGAGAAGTTGCTGAAAGAAGCTGGGGCAGCTCTTCGTCAGAAACAGCTGGTGGCAGAGTCCGGCACCATGTATCGCCACCTATGTACAGCCAGCCAACTTGCCCTTCAGCATCAGCTGCTGAGGTCCCCATAGTGCCCACATCCCAGGGTGGCTCAGCGGTGTGGAAATTTTTTAATGTGTGTGCCTCAGATTGGACCAAAGCCATCTGTTCGCTCTGCCAACAAAAATTGAGCCGTGGAAAGGCCAACACTCACGTAGGGACAAGTGCCTTACGAAGGCACCTGGAGAAAAGGCACAAACAGCAATGGGATGGCCACCTGAGCAAAAGCAGCAGCAGCACACAAAAGAAAAGTCACCCTCCTTCTCCTCTTCCTCCTTCAGGTGCATCATCTGCTTCTGCCGCTTTCTCCCTTGCACCTTCACAGGCACCCTCCTCCACTCCGCCTCTGCCCTTGAGCGGTTCCTGCTCCTCTGCCCACAGCAGCAGTCAGGTGTCCGTGAAGGAAATGTTTGAGCGGAAGAAGCCACTTTTGGCCAGTCACCCCCTTGCCCGGCGTCTGACAGCTGGCGTGGCGGAACTGTTAGCTCGCCAGCTGTTACCATACCGGCTGGTGGACTCTGAGGCCTTCCGTAAATTTGTGGCCATCGGAACACCGCAGTGGAAGATGCCAGGCCGCACTTATTTTTCGAGAAAGGCCATACCCCAACTGCACCGTGAAGTTGAGAGGCAAGTGGTGTCATCTCTTGCGAAGAGCGTTGGGTCAAGAGTACACCTGACCACGGATGGCTGGTCTGCCAAGCACGGGCAGGGCCGCTACATTACCTACACAGCCCATTGGGTGAACCTGGTGGTGAACGATGGCAAGCAGAAAGCGGCGGACCAAATTGTGACACCTCCACGGCTTGCAGGCAGGCCTCCTGCCACCTCCTCTCCTCCTGCTACATGCTCTTCGCTGTCCTCCTCCTCCTCCTTGGCTGAGTGGCAGTTCTCCTCTCCAGCTACACAGCCCCAGCTCCGCAGGGCCTATGCTGCATGCCAGGTACGACGGTGTCACGCCATCTTAGACATGGCTTGTCTCAAAGCGGAGAGTCACACTGGAGCAGCTCTCCTGGCTGCTCTTAAGAAACAGGTGGATGAGTGGCTGACCCCGCACCACCTGGAGATAGGCAACGTGGTGTGCGACAACGGCAGCAATCTGCTTGCCGCTTTGCATATGGGGAAGCTGACACACATACCCTGCATGGCACATGTCATGAATCTAGTGGTTCAAAGATTTGTGGCAAAGTACCCTGGCTTAGCGGATGTCCTGAAGCAGGCCAGGAAGTTCTGTGGGCATTTGAGGCGCTCTTACACAGCCATGGCACGATTTGCAGAAATTCAGCGTAAAAACAACATGCCGGTGAGACGCCTCATTTGCGATAGCCCCACTCGCTGGAACTCGACCCTGCTCATGTTCTCCCGCCTGCTAGAACAGAAGAAAGCCGTCACCCAGTACCTCTACAACTGGAGTAGAACGAAACAGTCTGGGAAGATGGGGATGTTCTGGCCCGACAACTGGACACTGATGAAAAATGCATGCAGGCTCATGCGGCCGTTTGAGGAGGTGACCAACCTGGTGAGCCGCAGTGAGGGCACCATCAGCGACTTAATTCCCTACGCGTACTTCTTGGAGCGTGCTGTGCGTAGAGTGGCGGATGAAGCTGCGAATGAGCGTGACCAGGAACCGTTACGGCAGGAACAGGCATGGGACCAATTTTCATCAGACCCAGCTGTTTCCTCAACACCTGCGGCAGCACAGAGGGGGGAGGAGGAGGAAGAAGAGAGGTCGTGTGCAGAAGACGAGTCAGACTCAGAGGATGATGAGCAAGGTGTTTCTTTGGGGGAGGAGGAGGAGGAGGGGACAGCGGCAGGAGAACAACCGCAGCAGGCGTCGCAGGGGGCTTGTGCTGCTCAACCTTCCCGTGGTATTGTTCGCGGCTGGGGGGAGGAGGTTGACTTACCTGACGTCACTGAGGAAGAGCAAGAGGAGATGGAGGGTACTGGATCCGACTTTGTGCAGATGTCGTCTTTTATGCTGTCCTGCCTGTTGAGGGACCCCCGTATAAAAAACCTCAAGGGGAATGAGCTGTACTGGGTGGCCACACTACTAGACCCTCGGTACAGGCACAAAGTGGCGGACCTGTTACCAACTCACCGGAAGGTGGAAAGGATGCAGCACATGCAGAACCAGCTGTCAACTATGCTTTACAAAGCCTTTAAGGGTGATGTGACAGCACAACGCCAGCAAGGTACCACTGCCACTAATCCTCCTCCCGTGTCCACGCAGTCAAAGACAGGACGCTCCAGCGATCTCATGGTGATGTCGGACATGCGGACGTTCTTTAGTCCAACGCCTCGCCGTAGCCCTTCCGGATCCACCCTCCACCAACGCCTCGACCGGCAGGTAGCCGACTACCTGGCCTTAAGTGTGGATGTAGACACTGCTGTGAACAGCGATGAGGAACCCTTGAACTACTGGGTGCGCAGGCTTGACCTGTGGCCAGAGCTGTCCCAATTTGCCATCCAACTTCTCTCCTGCCCTGCCGCAAGCGTCCTCTCAGAAAGGACCTTCAGCGCAGCTGGAGGCATTGTCACAGAAAAGAGAAGTCGCCTAAGTCACAAAAGTGTTAAGTACCTCACCTTTATCAAAATGAATGAGGCATGGATCCCGGAGGGCTGCTGCCCGCCCCAAGACTAAGTCAGTCCCCGCACACACAGCATCTCTGCCTGCACGCCGTGTGACTGGCTGCCTGGCCTGCCCCAAAAAGACTAAGTCGCTCCCAGTCCCTCCACACAGCATGTCTGCCTGCAGGCCGCTTCACTACCTTCTCCGCCACCACCAACAGGGTCCGGGACTCCAGGCGGATTGCTGAATTTTTTAGGCCGCTGCTAGCAGCGGCCGCTGTAATAATTTTTATGGTGCGTGTACATGACTGCCTAATTTTTCTGGCTGCACTGAGGGCAGCTGCAACAACAAAAGAAAAGGCATGTACATGCGCCCATTCCCCTTCGTGATCATTACCTTGCCGTGGTGAAGGGGCTTGCGTATCACAATGAAGCAATGACCGGCGCCTAGATGAGTGTCTCGGGGGGCACACAAAAGATAATAAGGTCGTTGCTTCATTGTGGTCAGACCAAATTTGATCAGCTGGACAGTCACTGTTCTGTCATTCAGCTACATCAGCCAGGCCGACCATATGGGCTGTAAAGCCACCAAAACCTGCACTCTCGCCATGGTGCGCACCAGTCCAGCACGGCCGTCACTAGTACAAACAGCTGTTTGCGGTGCGTTACACGGTGAGTTTGGTGTGTCAGTGTGAAGCAGTACCTTAATTACACTACCTGATTGATGTATACACATGCAAGATGTTTTAAAGCACTTTAGGCCTGTCATTTAGCATTCAATGTGATTTCTGCCCTTAAAACGCTGCTTTGCGTCACATCCAGATTTTTCCCCGGGACTTTTGGCGTGTATCCCACTCCGCCATGCCCCCCTCCAGGTGTTAGACCCCTTGAAACATCTTTTCCATCACTTTTGTGGCCAGCATAATTATTTTTTTTTTCAAAGTTCGCATCCCCATTGAAGTCTATTGCGGTTCGCGAACTGTAACGCGAACCGAACGTTCCGCGAAAGTTCGCGAACCCGGTTCGCGAACCTAAAATCGGAGGTTCGGCCCAACTCTAGCTATAATGTTTCCTGAGCAAAGCCAGACTGAATGCTCAGTCGGGGATTTTATCTGGGCTGATAAGAAGCAGGTTGAACAGTAAATAATGAAACAGAGAGCAGGGTATGTGTTTTCTCTAATGTTCCCACTGATATATATGGTAAAATACATGAGTGTGCTTCGTCTCTGGTTTCCTTTAAATGCTTTAAAAAGGAGTCACATCGCTTTGGTGGATCAGTGTCTTGGCGTTACACTGCAGCCATTGTAAGTCAGAGGATTTCCTGGACTGCAAAGAGAAATATACAACTGTTTCTTACAGGCTTTTGCACAAATATAATGATCATTCCTTTGCAGTTTTTTGTTGTTGTTATTCCAGTTTGCGCAGTATCATGGGGCGACGCACTGTGTTCCAGAGCTAAATCTTAAGACAATGCTATTGTACTTTACTAGCTGGACAAAAGGTCTCTTTTATGCCTTAATTATTTAACAAGGATTTTCATTTTTAATGCTCGGAGAGCCTTAATCCATGAGCAATGCAAAAGATTTATAAATGAATAAACAGCCAAATTTCCAGCATCAGGGACAGTCATATTATCCCAGGAAAAAACACATATATAAGTAGATAAATACTTGTTCCACTTACATACCAGGGGCTTGATTCTCTGAAGAGTGCTAAATGTTAGCACGCAAGGTGCAGTGCGCGCAAAGTTTTGAGCTCGCATGGTAACTACTGTTTGTGCACGCTAACACAGACGTTTGTGTGCGATCGCTTGCCCGTTCGCGTGCAAAGTCTGCATTATGGCACGCAAACGGGAGTTACAAAAACTTTGCACACGTAAAGATGCATGCACGGCACTTCGCGTGCTAACTGTTTAGCACGGGCGTGCTAACAGTTAGCACCCTTTACTGAATCCAGCCCAATATGCATTGTACTGTCCATGACTTGATTTCAGTGAATTTTATATAGTAAATAAAGAGGCATTTTCCATCTATACTGTCTCTGACTGAAGCCAATCCTGATGTCATTTCCTCCCTTACTCCTTTCTTTCTTCTGGGAGCTGCACTGTCATATTTAGCTTCCTTTGTAAACACATGTGAGCACAGCATAGATCGTATTTCAACATCTTCTGCAGAAATAGGCTTCTCAACCTGTCAAACTGAACTGCCCTCAGCCAATCAGTGAGGAGCAGGAATGTGGGAGGGGAGATAACAAATTTCCCTTTCCTCAGCAATGTACCAAAAAGAGCTAGGTTGGCTGAGATAAGATTTATTACAGCAGAAACATTTATGATTATATTGGAATGCTTGCAATGCTGGGTCAGGTTGTAGACTGCATAATAAACATAGACAGTGGGTAAGTGGAATTTGATTTTATGGCTGATAATCCCACTTTAATTTCTGCTGTAAACCAGCAGTTTTGGGGGCGCATTTATCAAAGGTGGCAAAACAGAGTTAAAGTGCTGAGCTAGAGTTCAGCGCTGCGAAATATGTTGGCGCATTGCAAATGCAATAAATAAATAAACATTCAGCCCCAGGTTGCTTCCCGACACTCGAGTCTATGCGGACTGCACAGCTGCTGCAATCCTGAGGGCCATCTTATGCGGGGAAAGCTAGCACGACCCGTGGTGTGGGGTCGGGATGCGACCTGGGGCTGAATCCGGATAGAGAAACTGCGCGGAATTGGTAGAGAGGGCACGGATGGCGTCCTCCATAGAACAACAATGCACACAGGTATTAATCTTTATTTCTGTTTTTCACCTCGTAAGTCCTTTAAGAATCCAGGACTGTGAGGGCCCGTTTCCACTTGTGCGGTATGAATCGTTGCGGTAAAAATTTGCATGCGGGTGTATGCGAATTCGCATGAATGACGCTGTATGCGAATTTAATCATGGCAGTGCCTGTGTGCTTTTCCATGGATTGCGAATTCGCATTAAAATTTGCATACACACGCATAGCGGTATGCGGTATGGGAATTCGGATGGCTCTGCCATGCAAATTTTTCACACGGGTGAAAACACTCAGAATCCTGACAAGTGGAAACAGTCCCATCCACTTGTATTGGCTACGCGGATTCGCATGCGGCAAACGCATGCGAATTCGCGATAGTGGAAATGGGCCCTAAATGACATTTTCTCTGTAGTTAGTCTTGAGTTGGATTGTAGCACAACTCTCAAAGATAAGTAATTAATGGTCATAAAACTCTTGCATGGTAGAGATTTGATTGCAACTGGTAAAAATCTGAAGGAACAGATTTAAAGTAAAGGTTCAGGGAGTGGGAAAAAAAATAAAAATCCATATCCACTTACCTGGGGCTTCCTCCAGCCCGTGGCAGACAGGAGGTGCCCTCGCCGCCGCTCCGGAGGCTCCCGGTCGTCTCCGGTGGCCGCCCCGACCTGGCCAGGCCTGGCTGCCAGGTCGGGCTCTTCTGCGCTCCAATCTGTGCCTCACGGGGGCGCGCTGATGTCATCGGACGTCCTCTGGGCTGTACTGCGCAGGCGCAGTAGTTCTGAGCCTGCACAGTACAGCACGGAGGACGTCCGATGACGTCAGCGCGCCCGCGTGGAACGCAGAAGAGCCCGTCGTTGGAGCGCAGAAGAGCCCGACCTGGCAGCCGGGCCTGGCCAGGTCGGGTCGGCCACCGGAGACCACCGGGAGCCTGCGGAGCAGCGGCGAGGGCACCTCCTGCCTGCCACGGGCTGGAGGAAGCCCCAGGTAAGTGGATTTAGATTTTTATTTTTTTTCCCACTCCCTGAACCTTCCCTTTAAAAGGTCAATAATACAAGATAGGAGCTGTAGAACCGTACAAACTGCCTTCATTCACTTGAGACAATAAAAAGTGTAACTTATGTTTTTAGCTTTTAAACACAAACTAAAGGTTTGATTAGATAATTTTGTTCAATTATTCCGTTAGATCAAATATAAAGATTTTTCCAACATATCCGATTGGGTTTTTGTTGAACAAAAAAAACAAAAACGGGACAATGGTTGCCGGCTTGCCGCTATATAAATCCAATAAATAATAATAATAAATCTTCATCAAAAAAAAAAAAAAAGACTATTTTCAACTCTCAATCGCTTCGATCGTTTTGGTTGAATAAACGGGAAAATCAATTTTATTGTACCGTATATGGGCACCATAAGACTGGGGGATTCCAGGAAAATTATCTTTAGAAGGACTGTCGATACGCTTGTTTATCTTTTCAGTTTATTTACAATTCAGGTTTGCCACGTTCACAGTGGGGCGTTGCGGCACTCGTTCAGGGGCCGTACGTTGTGCTCATAAATGGCGGGGAGCATGGTCACAAGAACATGTCCAACAGGCAACGGCAGGTTGACAAGGAGAAGAAACGTCTGAGGCTTCCCTCTACCTAGGTAAGTATCTAACTTTTTTTTTAAATCTGCCTTGGGATCACTTTAACCTAAAGAGATCACCACCAATAGGGTTGATCGAAACTGCCGAATTCCGATTTCAACAAAACTCGGCATTCTGCAGGCAAATAACAAATTTTGTATTCCAATTTTTGTGTTCCGAGGGCATATTCTCACAAAAGATTTTTATTGATTTTCCCAATACAAAACAGATCAGTTTTAAATGATACCCGAAGTGACATGTGGCATGATGAGGTAGACATGGGTATGTACAGTGCCTAGCACACAAATAACTAGGCTGTTGTGTTCCTTTTTTTCTTTCTCTGTCTGAAAGAGTTAAATATCAGGTATGTAAGTGGCTGACTCAGTCCTGACTCAGACAGGAAGTGACTACAGTGTGACCCTCACTGATAAGAAATTCCCCTTTTTACCTCTTTCTTGCTCTCAGAAGCCATTTTCTGCTAGGAAAGTGTTTTATAGTTGGAATTTCTTATCAGTAAGGGTCACACTGTGGTCACTTCCTGTCTGGACTGAGTCAGCCACTTACATACCTGATATTTAACTCTTTCAGGCAGAGCAAGAAAAAAAGGAACACAGCCTAGTTATTTGTGTGCTTGGCACTGTACATACACATGTCTATCTCATCATGTCACATGTCACTTCAGGTATCCATTAAAGTGCGTCTTAAAAAATTGCAGAAGGACACAGTGATAATACATGGTACAATAAGGTCTGCAGAAGCAGAAACATTTACACATAGGCAGAGTTTAGATGTCAGCATCATTTACTGACATCTCTAGTAGTCAACAGTTGGCAAAAATAAAAGTGTCTGTGTAGGAAAGCTACCATGCAGGATCAGTGGCTTCAATGCTCATGACAGTTTGTACCGTACAGATTATCGGATAGTCTGGATATCATTGGTAGTGTTCTTCTTCTTAACCCTATGCGCAGACTATATGAACAGTATGGCTAGTATGCTGCGCGCTATGGGAGCCACTGAAGCCATTTTCTATAGAAGTCAAGGTGCGGATGTGAAAATTGACTTCGGAGACAAGAATTTTTGGCAAACAGTGACACCAACAAGATGGCAACCGGGGAATCCCCGATCCCTGGAGGCCACGTTAGAGCGGCAGAACGAGCTGTTTTCCATATGGTTCCGGAGTCCCAGCCTACCAGGGCAGGCGATGCCCTGGTCTGCTGGACCCCCATTCATGTGAAAAACTGCTTGTTCTGCCACTCTAACGTGGCCTCCGGGAATTTTGTTAACTTCACTGTGGGGCAAAAATTCTTGTTTTAGAAGCCAATTTTAACATTCCTAGCCATTGTTAGCTGAAAACTCTTGTTTTTGTAGCCAATTTTCGCATCGGCAAAACAGAACCCAGTACTTGAAACTGTAATTTTCGATTTTTGCGATTTTACTTGGAACGGCTGCATTCCGAAAGCTCATCCCTACCTATGATCAGATTTTAACCTGTATTATTAGCTCAGGTGTCCTGTAATGTGAATGCTACCGCAAGTCTTTAAAAGGTCGTTAAATCTGACCCGCGGTGGGGGAGACAACTCAGAAAACTTTTACTGCATCACGGACAAAAGGCGGATCACACAGATCAACTTTCTTAATAAAGCGACTCGAACGGCATTACTAAATATTCCCACACTGCGGCTATATTTTATTGCATGAAATATGAACGCTCTGCACCAGCCACTACAGCAGACCCCATACTTCTTGTGTTGTCCTCAGCCATTGCACATGTGCAGTTCCTGCCTATAGAAACGGTTCCCTGATCAATGCTGAAGGAACGTTTACTGGAACTGTTGGAAGAAATTGAATACTACAGGGCCCTCAGGGAGAATCTGAGATGTTTCTAATTGGCCGAGGGCCAGCATCATAAACGTGCATTGTTCCAAGTGAGTATGGGAGAACGGAAGTAGGAGAGCCTTAATAAATGGGCTTTGCTTGGATGAATCCAAACCTCCGTGCTGAGTAGGGAAATAAGAGTTTATTGCTTCTCAGCGGTGGAGCCTTGGATGAGAGCCGTGTATTAGCTCCAGAGGCTCTATGCATGACATCGCATACTGCTTTCAGACTTTTATAGTTATATTCTGGATGAACTTGCAGATCAGATCGCTGTTGGGTGTGTGACAAGATGTTCTGGCCGTGATGCACAAAGCTTGTCTGAGGAGTTATCTCTTGCCCAGGGATCTCACGGGGTCCTCCAGATAAAACAACATGGGGCTCCATCAATGAGCCTCAATCCCATCCTCCAAAAGTTGGACAATGTAATACTAACCTCCAACTTTCCACCCCCGATTTCCCCCCACACCGTTTCAACACCACTCAGTCTTTTTCTACACCTTAATAGACTTTTTTTTTTACCATAAATTAAATTTATGGTAGTATAGGTTGGATCAAGTTAATTTAGGCACTTCCAGGGGGGAGTGTTAGGGTTAGGCAGTAGGTGGGGGGGAGTTAAGGTTAGGCACTTGCTGGGGGGAAGGGTGAGGCATTAAGTGGGGGGGGGGTTAGGAACCTGCGGGGGGATTAAGATTAGGAATTAGGGGGTTTAGGTACCTACAGGGGGCTTAGGGTGAGGCACTAGGTGGGCAGGGTTCTTTTTAGGCACTTACTGGGGGAGCTAGGGGTAGGCATTAGGTGGGGGGGGTAGGTACCTACAGGGGGATAAGGATTAGGAATTAGATGGAGAGGTTAGGCACCTACAGGGGGGTTAGGGTGAGGCACTAGGTGGGCGGAGGTTCTTTTTATTCTACTACCAACACCCGGCGCCCAACTCATGCGGCGCCGCCACAATACATTCTTATTTAGGTTTTCTGGACCAGTCATTTTGTTCCCATTGGACATAACTGGAGATCTCTGAAGAACTCACTGACTATTCATTTTTTCCAACAGATTCATTGTGGATAAAATACATCACTATACCATCGCCACTATTATACATAAATAATAATATAAAAAGTCATGCAGAAGGACTTAACGCTGGTTACAAAATTTTTTAAAAAAGATGGAAAGCAACTTGATACATAAACATTACGGAACATATGGCAGAAATTAAAGGGCGAATAAAGACCACAAGAGAGGGAAGTAAAAACAACACAAATGCCAAAGCAGAATCAGGCAGAGAAGGAATACGGTGCGGTTACAAAAATGAATAATAACATTCTGACTGAAACTATTAAAGAGAAACCTTAGACTCTTCTCAGTTCTTCAGCTGTGAATGTTCCTTGGCCAGAGAGCTCCAGATCTTCATACCAAACATTTAACTTCCATCTCACTTTTGTTCAGCTTGTTCCTTTTTATTGTTCTTACAACAAAATGTGGACAAGGGAAGAAGAATACTTTAATGCCCTGCACATTCCTAAGCACTTCCAAATAAACAGCATGCTGGCTTAAAGGACACCCGAGGCGACATGTGACATGATGGCGTGTATGTACAGTGCCTAGCACACAAATAACTAGGCTGTGTTCCTTTTTTTTCTTTCTCTGCCTGAAAGAGTTAAATATCAGGTATGTAACTGGCTGACTTAGTCCTGACTCAGACAGGAAGTGACTACAGTGTGACCCTCACTGATAAGAAATTACAACTATAAAACACTTTCCTAGCAGAAAATGGCTTCTGAAAGCAGAAAAGAAAAAAAGAGTTAGTTCATAGCTCTGGCATATGTCAAATAATGTTATTGTTAAAAGTAGTAATGTTAAAAGTAGATTTAAATATAAAATAAAACTGTAAAAATATCTTTAAAAGTCATTTTTAGGACGAGCATGATAGATACAATTGTTTACTTCATTAGTTTATTTTCACCACGGGTGTCCTTTAATACAGAGCCTGCATGCAGCGAGTTAGAATGACGTAGTAGTATATACAGGGGCTGCTGTTGGAAAGAGAATTGGGGGGGGGGGGGGGGGGGGCTGGAGCTGCAGCTAAACAACAGGGTGTTAAAAGATCCAGGACACCTTGGGATATTAAGGATAGAGATAGAATGTGGTGTGCTGTGGCGGGAAATGGGTGTGGTCATCATAATGCTGTGGAAACTGGACATTGTGCAGAAGTGGGCATAGCCAACTATAATGTAACAGTAACTCAAAAGGGCCCTGAGTTTTTCCCAAAAGGCTGTTAGGTAAAGTGACCCTAAAGATGATTACATCATGTTTTCCCACCCAAAACCCCACATATAATAAGGCAGCATTACCCCAGCAAAAAAAACAAAAACAAAAAAACCCCACACATATACCAAAGAAGCGTTTCCCTACATACTGGAAATGCAGAAACTGTTACCACAATGTGAAATGCAGAAAACGTAATGCTACATAAATGAGATGCAGAAACCATTACCACAGATGTGAAATGCAGAAAACGTAACGCCACATATATGAAATTCAGAAACCGATACTACAGAAGTGAAATGCATAGAATGTTACCACAGATGTGAAATGCAGAAAACGTTACTACAGATATGTAATGCAGAAACCATTAACAGAAAACTGCTAATACCCCCCCCCCCCCCCCCACACACACACACACACACACCACCACCACCACCACACGGGTGCTTCACCAGCTCCAGCCCACACAACTGCTTCAAACCCAACCAACTCTACTAAGGTGGTGTAGTGGTTAGTATATTCACCTTACCACGCTGGGTCAATGGTTCGAATCCCAGACAGGGCTTTATCAGCACAGAGTTTGTATGTTCTACTCCGGGCACTCTGGTTTCCTCCCACATCCCAAACACATACAGGTGAGCTACTTGGCTTCTGCTAAATTGGCCCTAGACTATGATACATACACTACATGATATAGACACAGGACTATGGTAGGGATTAGATTGTGAGCCCCTCTGAGAGACAGTTAAGAGACAAGACAATATACTCTGTACAGCGCTGTGGAAGATGTCGGCGCTATATAAATACTAAATAATAATAATGTTTCTGTGATTTCTTCCCACAGCTGATTTTTGCGGTTTTTCTTCCTGTATGGGGGCCATCGTCTCATTGGTGATGTCAATAATATGTACAGAAGAGATACAGTCACACGATTTTTAATGTGTGCAGATTTTTAATGTGTGCCAAAAATATAGAAGCCCCAGTAATCCCAAAAAATACATAAATCAATACAGAATATTGTAGGGAGGAGTGATGATGGCGTCAGCAGTGGTGTAACAGTGGGCTAACTGCCACATCCATCATTTGTTTTATTTGTTTTCATTATTATTTTAAACTAGTAGACCTAAGCCTGTTAAAAACGGGCTCCAGGTCTCTCTCTCACCGCCGCATGTCAGTGCGCATGCGCGCGCACCTGCCCCCCCTGGCCCCGTCCTCCTCCTGTCCCAACGGCTACACATGCGCAGTAGCGAAAAACCACGGACACAGGATGATGCAGGGACAGTTAGGTTTTATTATATAGGACAGTGATGGCTAACCTTGGCACTCCAGCTGTGCTGGAACTACAAGTCCCATGAGGCATTGCAATACACTGACAGCTCTAAGCATAACTCGGGGAGGCAGAAGCATGATGGGATTTGTAGTTTTGTCACAGCTGGAGGGCCAAGGTTAGCCAACCCTGATATAGGATAATAATACTGGGAAGTCAGTGTGCTGTTGTTCTTTTACAGAACTGCTCATAATGATGCATATTTCAAGCTCTCGAATGCCACCTAATATGGCAAGGAGAGCCGCTTCGGCCCGCGGGCCTGGTGTTTGACACCTGTGCACTAGATCGGAAGTTCACAAGGGCAGGCTCCTCCCTCTAGTGTTTCCTGTTATACACCACACAAAAAAAGATGAACAGGTATGTATTTTGTACTTGTGTCGATGGATTTTGTGATTACACTGCATTTTTATATTTACGCTACCCTCATGTTACGTGCGCGATTTTCACTAGTGTGGTTAATATGATGGGTTGCACATGCTTTATTAGCCGCATAGCGCGCGTAACCACGGATACGCGTGCTATGCTGCGGGTAGTGCAACATAGCGAGCGCTAGTAAGTTACGGCTCTTCCTGGAGATAAGGAGAGCTCCTCTCATCCCGCCCTGAGCCCCTTCGGGTCCAATCACTGCAAAGGACGTGATCCCCGCACTCTGATTGGCCCAATAAGCTGCTTGTCAAGTAACAGGCATTACGCGCAGCATAGCGTGTGCTTCTGTGATTATGCGCGCTCTACAGCTAATAGTGTGCGTAGCGTGCAACCCATAACTTTCAGGGCACGCTAGTGAAAATAGCGCGAGTAACAGGAGGTTATGTGCGCTATTTCCTTTAGTGAATCAACCTCTACATAATGTGTTGGCAACATATAAATAAATAATAATATTAATGAGTGTAAATTTGTCAAGGCCCATAAAAGAGGCTAAACTTCTCTGAGGGCACATGGGGCACATTTATTAGGGGTGAATGTACTTACTGACCCACTGACCCGAACATTGAGCTGGGCCAGAGACAGGCAGGGCCGGATTTAAACATATTACCGCCCAAGACCCACTGTCACCAAAGCCCCCTCTCCCTGTGCTCCTCCCATCCTGTGTGCTGGACCCGTCTGTGCTGTGCTCCTCCCATCCTGTGTGCTGGACCCGTCTGTGCTGTGCTCCCTCCCACCCTGTGCTGTGCTCCCTCCCATCCTGTGTGCTGGACCCGTCTGTGCTGTGCTCCCTCCCATCCTGTGCTCCCTCCCATCCTGTGCTCCCTTCCATCCTGTGCTGTGCTCCCTCCCATCCTGTGCGCTAGACCCGTCTGTGCTGTGCTCCCTCCTGTCCTGTGTGCTGGACCCGTCTGTGCTGTGCTCCCTCCCATCCTGTGCTCCCTCCCATCCTGTGCTGTGCTCCCTCCCATCCTGTGCTCCCTTCCATCCTGTGCTGTGCTCCCTCCCATCCTGTGCGCTAGACCCGTCTGTGCTGTGCTCCCTCCTGTCCTGTGTGCTGGACCCGTCTGTGCTGTGCTCCCTCCTGTCCTATGCTGTGCTCCCTCCCATCCTGTGTGCTGGACCCGTCTGTGCTGTGCTCCCTCCTGTCCTGTGCTGTGCTCCCTCCCATCCTGTGCACTGGACCCGTCTGTGCTGTGCTCCCTCCCATCCTGTGCTGTGCTCCCTCTTATCCTATGCTGCCTCCCGTCCTGTGCTCCATCCTGTCCTGTGCTGTGCTCCCTCCCATCCTGTGCTGTGCTCCCTCCTGTCCTGTGCTGCCTCCCGTCTTGTGCTCCATCCTGTCCTGTGCTTCCTCCTGTCCTGTGTGCTAGTCCCATCTGTACTATTCACCCTCCGATCCTGTGTTGTGCTCCCTCCTGTCCTGTGCTGTGCTCCCTCCGATCCTGTGCTGTGCTCCCTCCTGTCCTGTGCTGTGCTTCCTCCTGTCCTGTGTGCTAGTCTCATCTGTGTTGTGCACCCTCCCATCCTGTGATCCTTCCTGTCCTGTGCTGTGCTCCCTCCCATCCTGTGCTGCCTCCCGCCCTGTGCTCCCTCCCATCCTGTCATGTGCTCCTTCCTGTCTTATGTGCTAGTCCCGTCTGTGCTATGCACCCTCCTATGCCCTGCAGTGCTCCCTCCTGTCCTGTGCTGTGCTCTCTCCTGTCCTGTGTGCTAGTCCCGTCTGTGCTGTGCTCCCTCCTGTCCTCCACTGTTCCCTCCTTCCCTATCCTGTGCTCCCCCAGCCCAGTATATACAGCAGAATATATGTGCAGCAGTAACAGTGCTTCTCTCACCTCCTCCAGGTGTTCACTGTCCATCTTCTCACCAGCCGTTTCTCGCTCTAGTGTCCAGCCTATCCTCATGGGTAGCGTGATTACACACAACATGAGCAGATGAAGATTCTGGGCACTAGAGTGAGAAGTGAGCAGTGAGAGAAGCATAGTGGTCTAGGGGAGCACAGGATTGGGAGTGCACACCGGGACACCGGAAAGGGGGGGGCTGTGACCACTGCGGTTTACATGTTTGCCAGTCTGCTGCCCGCCCCATGCTTCCTGGTGCCCTAGGCCATGGTCCTTGTGGCCTTGCGTTAAATACGGCCATAGAACAGGACAAGGTGCAATGTCAGCGCCCGTCTCCTTATGCCCCAGTGGAGTTTTGACAAGCATTAGGCTGCCTTTAATCATACTTGGAAACAGTGTATTTCCTATCTCCGAGCCCTATAGCTGCATTAGAATAAATAAAGCATAAAATATGTAAACGACATTCAGCATCAAAGGTTTCACCCGCAGAGCAGCGTAGAAGACGCTCTTGCCCCAGGCTGGTTACAGCATAATGCAGCCATAGATAAAAGTACCAGATCTGCCATACATATGAATGAGGCACAACTTCTGCTCCTACCTCTGCTCGTAATGCGGACTGTCAGCCAAGAGACTCGAGGTCACATGAAAGACACAGGACGTGGAAAATAGACAATATATACCTTGGCAGCTCTGCTAGTTTGCTATGCACACATATGTGTATGTATGTACAGTGGAGGAAATAATTATTTGACCCCTCACTGATTTTGTAAGTTTGTCCATTGACAAAGAAATGAAAAGTCTCAGAACAGTATCATTTCAATGGTAGGTTTATTTTAACAGTGGCAGATAGCACATCAAAAGGAAAATCGAAAAAATAACCTTAAATAAAAGATAGCAACTGATTTGTTTTTGTGGAGTATACCAATAAATTTATGTCTGTTGAAGTTGACAGTTTGTATCTCTGCTTATAGGAGGTCTACCACTGCCTTCCAAGCATTTTTAACCATTTTAGCCTATTTTATACTTCTGGCTCCTCTGTTTACAATGCAGTACTCACCTAAGAAGAGACACCTGGAGGGCGAAGGCACCCCCAAAGCCAAGCCACAGTAGGTAAAGAAGTTGGTAGCAGGAAAAAAGGGCGCCACCATAGACTTTATTGCGAAAAAAAGCAGAAAAAAGGGCGCCGCGTATCGTTAACACCATTAGAACATTAAGGTTTTTGAAGTATGTTACCGTTTTAGAAGCTTGCAACATTATAGTTTTTCTCATGTTATTTCGTTTGTATGTACAGATTTTACGTTATCAAAGACATTATCATTTCTATGCGGAAAAGGGTGTTTTTGCAAAGGGAGTGGTTAGGGTTAGGCACCACCGGGGGGAGTGGTTAGGATTAGGCACCACCCGAGGGGGCGGGGGGTGGTGGTTAGGGTTAGGCACCACCAGGGGGGTGGTTAGGGTTAGGCACCTCCAGGGGGGTGGTTAGGGTTAGGCACCACTAGGGGGGTGGTCAGGGTTAGGCACCACAGGGGGAGTTGGATTTAGGCACCACCAGGGGGGTGGTTAGCGTTAGGCACCACCAGGGGGAGTGGTTAGGGTTAGGCACCACCGGGGGGTGGTTAGGGTTTGGCATTACCAGGGGGAGTGGTTAGGTTTAGGCACCACCAGGGGAGTGGTTAGGGTTAGGCACCACCAGGGGGAGTGGTTAGGGTTAGGCGCCACCAGGGGGGTGGTTAGGGTTAGGCACCACCAGGGGGAGTGGTTAGTTTTAGGCACCACCAGGGGAGGGTTCTGAGTAAGAGTAGGATTTGGATAAGCTGTATTGTTGAATTATGTAACGATTTTTAACATTAATATCTTTTTGTTATTATTTCCCGTCTGTTTTTACAACGGTATTTATTGTTAACCAGGTTTGACAACGATGTTTATCGTTATCAGATTTCGATATCCACGGGTGCCATTTCATTATCCAGCTGGGCCCTTTTTTCACGGCGCCCTTTTTTCATGCACGCAATAAGTTTATTAAATGGACAATCACACACAGTCCACTTACTCAGTTCAGTAAAACTGCACTCCTGCTGGGAGATCCTTGTTGCTGATATTGTGGTGAAACCCCTCCCACGGTGTGATGTCATGACCATGGTAGAACAATGCTATTTAGGTATGCAGAACATGGCACGGTTGGTTCATTGGAGGAAGGCTTAGTTAAAATTTTCTATAAATTATGTTATTTCTCTGAAAAACACCTAACTGGCTATCTCAGCTGGCTTCCTGTTCTTGACTGAAGATAAATTATACAGATGTAACAGGACTGAGCCAATGTAGTTCCTCCTTTTGCAAAGTACTTCCAATGTAAATTTCAGATGTGGATAATCTACTTCCTCATTTATTTACATTGTGCCCTGATTAATGCCAGCATATTGCTTGAATTATGTTCGCCCCAAACAAGAATGGAAAGAAGTTCGACGAAGGTTTATTTAGAAATGCCGCACCAAGGCCTAAATTCTAAATGTCAAGCCTCATAATTGTAAGAAGGTGAAAAAGTACTCTTTGCCTTTCATACGGGTTCTGTCATATTTTTGTGTTCTCTGAAAATGTCAAATACTTCGAAGATTAAGTCAGTTATTTAAATCTGTAGCGTTTCTTTCATGTTTTTAAGGCAACCAGTCACAAAGAAGCATCTGTAAAAATCAGAGTCTGCACTTTCCTGAAAAAAAAAAATGTCTGCCCTTTTATTATAACCTTATAAAGGACACCGGAAGTGAGTGAGATATGGAGGCTGACATATTTATTTCCTTTTAAGCAATACCAGTTGCTTGGCTGTCCTGCTGATCCTTTGCCTCTAAAGCTGGCCATACACTAGGCCGATTCCCCGCCGATCGACAGCAGATTCGTTCACGCTACACACTAAATTTCGACCTATTTCATCCCGAAATATCGTCCCGTCGATCGCTCCGTGCGGGAAATTACCGTAGATCGCCCGCGGGTAGGGAGCGCATCGCTAGCGGCGTTCGAGTGCCCGACGACCGACGCAATACAGCTGCAATACATTACCTGCTCCGCTGGCGCGACTCCCCAGGTCTTCGCTGTCTTCTCAGCTCTGGTCTGGTCTCCGGGTCCGGCATGCTTCACTTCTTCCTTTCCCGGCAGGAAGTTTAAACAGTAGAGGGCGCTCTACTGTTTAAACTTCCCCCAGACAGGAAGAAGTGAAGCATGCCGGACCCGGAGACCAGACCAGAGCTGAGAAGACAGCGAAGACCAGGGGAGTCGCGCCGGCGGAGCAGGTAATGTATGCGAGGGGGGGTGTAGGAGCGGCAGCATCACCACCACCACCACAGATTGTGAACGGTTTCAGGCTGAAATCGATGCACAATCTGTTGCAGTAAAGGCAGCCATACGATCCCTCTCTGGTCAGATTCGATCAGAGAGGGATCTGTTGGTCGAATCTGATGGCAAATCGACCAGTGTATGGCTACCTTAATACATTTAGCCATAGCCCCTAAACAAGCATGCAGATGTTTCTGACTGATTAGTCTGATTAGATAAACCCCATGCTTGTTTCCTGTGTGTGATTCTGACACTTCTCTAGCCAGGGTCGTAGCAATAGCCATAGCAGCCATAGCAACTGCTATTGGGCCCTGGAGATGAGGGGGCCCAGGTGTTAATTGATATGTTAAATATTTACTTTGCTTTGTTGCTCCGCCCTCTGACTTTGTCTCAGTGCCCATGGACTATACACAGTGTACATAGCATGGAAATGTATATTGCCCAGTCAACGCCAGGTGGCAGGTCAAGCAGGTGGCATGGATCAATAGTGCCTAGATCTAAAGGCACCATGCTATGGGGCCCTATAGTCTCTAGCTACGCCACCGAGTCCTCCCAAAGACAAACAGGTTAGCAGGATAGCCAGGTAACTGGTATTAAATACGGCAGCCTCCATACACCCATTGCTTCAGGTTCACTTTAACTAGAAATGTCTTCTCGCCGTTCTCCTTGGGGCCGGTGCAATGCCAGATTTTGCCGACTACAAGTATTGTTGCTCCGTCTTCAAGTTTTTAACACATATGCGCACAACCGCAACATTAGAAGCTTAGATTTTTCCTTTCTGAGCAGTGGCATACCTAGGGAATTTTGACACCCGGTGCAGATTATTTACAGACCTCCCCCCCTCTCAAAAAAACCCACAATTTTTTTGATGGGAGGGGTGACTGGCTGGGGCGCCGAGCGAGTCAATGAAAATGTTTGTATTTTAGGGAAAAGGAGTCGTCAGGATGTAGACGGAGCTGTTACGAAACTCTGTACTCTATACAGTGGTGCAGAAGATATCAGTGCTATATAAATACACAGTAATAATATGGTAGGACATTACTCTATGACTAAGGTATGATTAGATTGTTAGCTTCTCTGAGGACAGTCAGAAAAGGAGAACATACGAAAGAGGGTGGAGCATAGGAGGAGAGATGGGATAAAGAGGTAGAGGCACAAGACAGGGAGCCTGGTGGGAGAGGAGAAATGTCAGGAAGACCTCTCACCAGGACTGCAGACATCACCAGTGCTGTTTGGCAGGGACATGCTGTTAAAAGAAGCCACTGAAATCTGAAAAGAGGAAAGGGTCATGGGGAAGACAACAGGGTGGGAGCGGGAGCTGGGAAAAGAGATAAGACTACCTGCAATCAAGCTAATCTAACTTGCCTGGAGCTTGCTTCTCTGCTCACTACAGCATTCAGCTGTCAGCACCTGTATCACTGGCTTCTGCAACAGCAGACTGCGTTGCATTATAGATTAATTACTCTGATCAGGATAAATAATCAATAGTCTAGGGCACTCTGGTATTACAGCAGCCAGTGCACATGGCTACTGATGACAGGCAACTTCTGAAGCACTAAACACATCCTGCCACCTCTTCCTGCTAATGTTCCAGCTGCAGCACAGCAATCATTCTCTCTACTCACCCTGCTGCTCTGCCATTAACTCAATGCAGGCTGTGTGTAGAGAGCGAGGAGACACATTGCCCACAGGACAGGAAGGGGGAGGGGTGCTACATCTGGTGCAGGAAGTAGTACAGTCCCCTGCACTGCCTGCTGCTATTTTCCCGAATGTTGCCCAAACTAAACTATGAAAAATGGTCCCAGGTGGAAGAACACAGTGGCTTAGCACCACACAGCGGCACCCCTAGCCATGGCTACACCCGGCCCTGTGAGCACCTGTAGCCCTACGGTAGGTACACTACTGTTCCTGAATTTTTCCTAGGAAATCATTTTTCCTTTTCTTTTTAAAATAACTTTTCAGCACTTTAAAAAAGTACCAAATAGTAGGTGAAAAAGTACCATCAAAATTACTTAGGAGTATTTTGACGCTTGCTGGGGGTTTAACCTTTTAGCGGCCACATAAAGTAAAAAATGTACCATATATACTGAATACAAGTCGACCTCATGTATAAGTCGACTCCAATATTCAACCATCTTAAGCTGGAAATTTTTATTGACTCAAGTATAAGTCTAACCAGTAAAGTTAATGGCTGCACTTGGGGATCAGGACTGGGGAGTCTGGGGATGAGGAGGGATTAATGACTGCACTGCATACTGTATTGCAGCCATTAACCTCTCCTGCCTGACTTACGAGCTCAAATTATAAAAAAAGTGAAATACCTTTTTAAAGATGCCATCGACGCCTTCCCATTTATTCCGCCTTACCCCCGCTTCAATAGCTCCCCACGGTTGGGTCCCGACCCCTCCGAACAGATCGGGTTAAAATTACCCGCTCAATATGGACGCCACAGATGGCCGCGGCTGCGCGGTCCACATAGACACGATTGCGTCTGCGCAGCTCTAGGGCCTCCTCCCGCCGTGTCATCAATCCATGACAAATTGATGACATGGCTGCACAGTCGCAACCGTGTCTATGTGGATGCGCAGCCACGGCCATCTGTGGCGGCCATATTGAGGGCGGAATTTTAACCCGACTGTGAGGATCCGCTGGGCTGCTTGCGCAGACAGGCAGCCTTTTGACCACTGTTCAGGTCTGCATTCTGCAGGTCTCTGGAAGAGAGACCTTTTGTCAGTATTGCAGCTTGCTGCTGAGGAATTTGGATACTCCCGTTATGCAAATCCCCTACCTGCTTCCTTTGATGACTGGCAATATAAAGAGCTATGTTTCCCAGAGTCCTTGGCTGGTCATAAGGATTCCTTCCTGTGAAACACTCCTGGAGGAGTGTCAGCCTTACTCTTTGTTTGAACATCAGCTTAGAGTAATTTATGAAACTGCGCTAGGCAGGTTTCCCTAGTGCAGTTAGGATTGTGTATCTGTTTTGTTTGTCTGTTGCGATTGTCCTGTCCCAGGAAATCGTTCTGTGTGTCTGGGTGCTAACCGGAACAGCGGTTGTTACTGGTAGCCCCTTCTGATCTGTCTTACTTGGATCGCACTAGCCTCTTGCGCTAGTGCTGTGGATCCTTCTGTTCTGCCTCCCTGGATCGCACTAGCCTCCTTGCGCTAGTGCTGTGGATCCTTCTGTTCTGCCTCCCTGGATCGCACTAGCCTCTTTTCGCTAGTGCTGTGGATCCTTCTGTTCTGCCTCCCTGGATCGCACTAGCCTCTTTTCGCTAGTGCTGTGGATCCTTCTGTTCTGCCTCCCTGGATCGCACTAGCCTCTTTCGCTAGTGCTGTGGATCCTGTCTCTCGCCTGTTCCTGTTTTCTTGTGTCTGTCTTGTCTGCTACGAACGCTTGCTGGAGGCTCGGTGAGGTAACCGTTAAGCAAGCGCTCGCGTCCTCTGTTTTATGTTTGTCTGTCGGTGGTTAGTTAGGCGTGCTTGTCCCTGTTGTGCTTATCATGTGGGGACCGCGCACGAATGCGTGCACTGTTGCGAATGAGTGCGGTGTTCGCGTTCAGCTAGCGTTTGTTATTTTCCTTATCTTTCTCTTTGTATGATTTGCTGTGCCTTTGCTACTCTTGTGCTCTGCCTTGCTGTAGCCTTGTGTCACATCTGGCGATCGCACCTCTCGCGATCGCGTTCCCATTTTATATCTGCTGTTGTGTGTGCACTGTCGCGGGTTGGCGACTAGTTTGGTGCACACACATACAATCTGTCCCTGTGCTCATTCGCAATCACCTCTCTTGCGATTGCGTTCCTGCCCTTCGTGCAATTCCTGTCTGGCGTGTGTGGCAGGGCAGAGGAGCCGTTCCTCTGCACTCCACAGCTCCACCTGTCGACAGGAATTTCCCTCTACAGGTGCATTGCACCTTTTGCTGGGTTCCCGCAAATTATACGCTTGTGGAGGATTTCCACAGTGTCAGCGCACGTCTTGTGCGCTGATCACGGAGAGAATCCCACAATCGTTACACCGACCCGTTCAATGGGGTCGGGACCAAACCGGGGGGAGGGAGCCTAATGAAGTTGGGACAAGGCAGTATGGGCGTCGATGGCGTCCTCCATACATAGAGAATTTAAAACTTTTTTTATAATTTGAGTTCGTAAGTCCTTTAAGTGCAGCCAATACCTCCTCCATGCCCCCAAGTGCAGCAAATATTCACTCCCCTTCCTGCAGCCCTGTATTTCACCCCTGCCCCTTTCCCTATTAATTTTTGTGGCCAGGACTTTCAGACCTGTGTTTTCTTGGCATTTCCTTTATCAAGAAAGTATCACTTACCACTGGGTAAAGTGCTGCAAATGGGAATGTCACATTACTAGTACACATTACTCAGTGTGACTCATGAATAAGCCGACCCCTATACTTTTATGAAGTGAATCAGACCTACATTTCTAGACTTATACTCGAGTATATACAGTATGTGGCTGCAGGACCACATTTTTTCTGCCACTAGGGAAGTGTGCCCTCCCCAGCCTGGCAGGCTCAGCAAGGTATGCAGAGTGGGTGGCACTCTTTATTCCCGAAATCCTCTTCTGACTTCCAATCACATGTTAGAACATGTGATCGGGGCTCAGAAGATAGTGTCAGCAATGCAGTGCCACTCGGTGGTGGAAAAGGGGTAATGGAAGAGTACCCCTCCTCCTAGTTCCTTCTTGCACCCTCTAAGTCATTACTGGTAACTTTTTTTCTGGCTGCCAGATATAAAATAAGGTGGTTTTTAGGGAGCATTCCAAAGTGTGATTAATACAGTGTGCTGTAAAATCAGCCAAAGCACATACTGCAAAGTAAAAAAACTTTTTAATTTGATCAATATTTATTTAAAAAAAAAGTTTTTGTAGTACTGTTGCTGATATTCTGCCAAAGTACACATTACCAGTAGCGTAGCAATAGGGGATGCAGAGGTAGCGACTGCACCAGGGCTCCTGGACCAGAGGGGCCCACTAGGGGTTCTCCTTCAACTGCTTTATTAGCTCTTCATTGGTGCTATGCTGGTAATGATCACCTCTTTATGTGCTTTAATTAGTTGTAACCATTAATAGACTGTTCTCCTCCGAAGCTTACACCTCTCTGATGCTTCAGCTATCCCTTCCCTGCTTATTGCGCTCTGACACTGCAACTGTCCCCTCCCCTGATTACACCTCTCTGACACTGCAGCTGTCCCCTCCCCAGCATACACATCTGACACTGCAACTGTCCCCTCCCCTGCTTACACCTCTCTGACACTGCAGTCCTCCCCTCCCCTGCTTACACCTCTCTGACATTGCAGTTGTCCCCTTCCCTGCTTACACATCTCAGACACTCTAGCTGTCCCCTCCCCTGCTTACACCTCTCTGACACTGCAGCTGTCCCCTCCCCTGCTTACACCTCTCTGACACTGCAGCTGTCCCCTCCCCTGCTTACACCTCTCTGACACTGCAGCTGTCCCCTCCCCTGCTTACACCTCTCTGACACTACAGCTGTCCCCTCTCCTGCTTACACCTCTCTGACACTGCAGCTGTCCCCTCCCCTGCTTATACCTCTCTGACACTGCAGCTGTCCCCTCCCCTGCTTACACCTCTCTGACACTGCAGCTGTCCCCTCCCCTGCTTACACCTCTCTGACACTTCAGCTGCCCCCTCTCCTGCTTACACCTCTCTGACACTGCAGCTGTCCCCTCCCCTGCTTATACCTCTCTGACACTGCAGCTGTCTCCGTCCATGCGTACACCTCTCTGACACTGCAGCTGTCCCCTCCCCTGCTTACACCTCTCTGACACTACAGCTGTCCCCTCTCCTGCTTACACCTCTCTGACACTGCAGTCGTCCCCTCCCCTGCTTATGCCTCTCTGACACTGCAGCTGTCCCCTCCCCTGCTTACACCTCTCTGACACTGCAGTCTTCCCCTCCCCTGCTTACACCTCTCTGACACTGAAGTCCTCCCCTCCCCTGCTTACACCTCTCTGACACTGCAGCTGTCCCCTCCCCTGCTTACACCTCTCGGACACTGCAGCTGTCCCCTCCCCTGCTTACCCCTCTCTGACACTGCAGTTGTCTCCTCCCCTGCTTACACCTCTCTGGCACTGCGGCTGTCCCCTCCCCTGCTTACACCTCTCTGGCACTGCAGCTGTCCCAATGTAAAATTTGCACTGGGGGCCAGAGCTCCTAAGCTACGCTACTGCACGTTGCCAATATACTGTGTGGATGTAGTGTGTGTGAGAAATATGGAAGCTGCCATCTTCATTCCCTCATAACTGGCTGTCATGCTGAGCCTTTGGCTTTAGTTGTTTTTGAGTCGCACACCTGCAACAAGCATGAAGCCAGTGGCATCAGATCAGAGTCAAATAATTGGATGTGCATGCTCAATCTAGGTCAGTGACTTAAAGTAAACCAGAGACAAAGTAAATTAAAGAACTGATACTTACCTGGGGCTTCCTCCCGCCCCGTAGACACGTGTGAGTCCCTTGCTGTCCTCCTGCGGTCTGCTGTTCAGCCACGATCAGCACACATGGAAAGTTCCTGCTTTAAAGAGGGCGGGTTGGATGCGTGTCAGAAGCAGCGGTAGTGGCAGCAGATTTGTGGATGATGGATACCAGATCTAAAATTGTTCTCCCCTGGGCCCCTGCAGAGTTTTAGCGGCGGAGCACACTCACCTGTCCAACGGTGCGCTCCCTCCTTTCTTCCCCTCTTCATTCCCACTGGTGCACCTGTCTCCTCAATAGAAAAGTTAAACTTCAACTTTTCTATTGTGTAAAATACCTGTAAGAGTGTGCGCAGCCCACGCTGCACCCTGTCCTCTACTTTAATGGCTAGCTACTCCCAGGTCAAATGGACATTTGCATGTCATTTTGTGGTTGTTTAAAATAGAGGTTAGCATCCCTTTCAATAGCATAACCTCACTGTGGTGGAAGGGTCTACTACAAATTTTTTTTGCATGTAAACTGTTTTGGAAGCTAACATCCTCCATTAGTGTAAACTCTTTTGGATGCAGCTAGGTGCATTTATACCTTTAAGAGGCTCTGCATGCCTTCTTGCTGTAAAGTCATTCAGATGCAGCCTGGTGATGGATGCGCCGCCATTTCTCCCTACTGTGCACCCGTTTCCTGTGGCCTGGCGGTATGTACGTTATCAGACTGGGTTCATGCTGCGGGGCCACAGGGGAACAAGAGGTCATTGGGGATGCAAATAGGACATGGAAGGACTAGGTGGGGGGAGACGTGGGGGGGGGGGGGGGCCTGCCAGTGTGCCAGTATTTGCAGTATGTGACAGTAATAGATCCCTCTCTGATCAGATGCACCTATCTTTTGATCAAATCTGGTGGCCATCTGCCAGCGTATGGTCACCCTTAACAAACCCTTGGCACAGAAGTCAGGCAACTGGCATTGTTTATAAGACAATAAAGATGGCAACCAAATTATTTTCACCTCATTAAACGTCTTATAACTTTCATTGTCTTTGTCAGGTTACAGCAGGATGCACACAATGCAGTGGCAGCTCCAGCTTCAAGTTTTTTGGGGGGCTCAAAGGGGTCACGATGAATAGCTGGTTCGGCCCATTTGGGTGATCAAAATCAATGTTTGTATGGCGAGCTTTAGATATTTTGTGCTTAACTCAGGTGATAAAATTAAGGCTAACTAGTGCAGCAATGATAGGAACCAAATGCAAACGTCACAAACAGAACTCAGAGGCTTTTGAGCAGAGCAGATTGTCCAAATGATGGTGCTATTATTGAAGAAAAGTTACCTACTTTACTTTACCTAATGTAGCTAAGCATTGCTGGAGACTAGAGCTTGTTTTTTACAGACAGGAAGTTTTGAATCAGGATTGTTCTCTGTCTGTAAAATACAAGCTGTAGTTTATTGGCTAATTTAAAAGAAAAACAGTAAGCTTTCAGCTTGTAACCCTTCTTCAGACTCTCTTCCTGTTGACTGACAATGTCAGGAGGACATACAGTCAGAAGGAGGTAGAGAGATTTTTTTTTGCAAAAGAGCCATCTAGATACATTAATTACAAGGGATCTTGCAAGGATTGTGAGGTATTTATGGGAAATAGATAAGACCCTTGGTTTACTTAACACCTACATAGACTCAGGCTGACATGGAGAGTGTTTTACAGACCCTATCCTGTTCAGTTTATCCCGCTAAAGCCAGGAAACAGTTAATTGTATGTTACTGAGGGGGGGGGGGGGCACTCAGGGGGATACAGTGATTCCCAGGGGAGACCAGTGCCCCCGCATGCTCCAGTGCAGCGACGCCCATGAAAGCATGGGTTCGTCTGTGAATTTCTTGTTCCTACTTGATACTGAACTAAATCAGGACGGGACCAGTTTCTCTCACCCCCTCCCCCCCCCCCCCCAAAAAAAAAAAGAAAGAGAAAGAAAAACTGGATTAGCGTTGGAATGCACAAGAGCGCCATGGAAATTCTAGCAGAAGGATGCTTAGCAGTTTGAGAATTGGTTTCTGGTTTGGCTTCTTTTCATAGTAATTCCTTTGTCCCTTATCCAAAAAAATAAAAAAGATCAGACAAAAGTAAGCAGTTCTTACAGCGTCGTGGTTATGCAGCTATGCCGCGTCTCTCTTCTGATGAATCTCTCGATTGTTACGTCTCTGCCCACCTCCAGATACCCCACAACAATCGAGGGAATGGCTGTGTTCACATGCAGGCAATTGGGTCCTTACAACTCAACTAATCATATGAGTGCTTTAACCATTTCACCTCCAAGAGTTTTCCCCTGAAAAACCAGAGCAATTTTCACCTTTCAGCCCTGCGTCCATTCATCTGCCAATAGCTTTATCAGTACTTATCACACTGAAATTATCTATACATTGTTTTTTTTTTCACAACCAATTAGGCTTTCTTTGGGTGGTACTTTGTGCTTAGAATTATTTTATTCTGAATAATAAGAAAAAAAAATCGGAAAAAAAAATCATTATCTCTCAGTTTTCGGCCATTATAGTTTTAAAATGAAACATTCTACTGTGGATACAACCCACACATTTTATTTGCCCATTTGTCCCGGTTATTGCAACGTTTAAAATATTTCCCTAGTATAATGTATGGCGACTATATTGTATTTGTGAATGAAGGTGCATTTGTTTCAGTTTTGCATCCAACACTAATTACAAGCCCATAATAAAAGAAACAGTAATATACCCTCTTGACATACATATTAAAAAAGTTCAGTCCCTAAGGTAACTATTTATGTTTTTTTTATTGTATTTTTTTTTATACAAAAGTTTTATTTGGGTAACTATGGGAGAGTATGAGAGAGTGTGGGAGGTAAGGAGTTAATTTTAAATGTATGTATAGGTCTTTTTATAAAAAAATAAATAAATGTGTGTAGGTGTAATTTTACTATTTGGCCACAAGATGTCCTTGTGCATTACTTTCCTTTGCGTACTATTAGTACGCGAACAGGAAGTAATGCGTGGTCGCATTACTTTCGGTTGTTGTGAATGACTGTGGCATCTCTCACGGTGACTTAGATCAATGAACAGGAACTGCATTTCCATACATTGATCTCCCCTCTAACGATCGGCGGCGAGCGCGGGAGCGCGCACCTGCAAGGGACAAGTATCTACGTCCCTGTAAAATTGGAAAGTTCATATACGCTCTACCCCCCTCACCTCCAGCTAGTCGGTGCAGGATCTGGGATCTACGTTCCTGTGAGGTGTAGAGGGATTTTGCAGGGATGTAGATACTCGTCTCAGGGGAAGGAAAATGGTTAAAGGGTCCAAGAGGCTTTTTTTCTGCAGTTTGTCCTGATTTCCAATAGCTGTAAGAGCTGCCATTCCACACCCTTCCCTCTGCACTTATTAATTCATGGGAAGGTGTGGATTGCAATTAAGTGTAACTTCATTAAACTGTTTGAAGTACAGTGTCCTATCTCCCCCCTGCTGATGAATGCTTTTGTTTGCTTATTGTTACTGGTAATTACAGCAGTTCTTATCTGTCTGCTCTTTCTGTAGACTGCAGACCACAGAAATAGGGTAATAAAAGCCCCTAACAAACATTTCAATGTAAAAAGAAGATGTAGAATGGATTTTTTTTAGTAATGAGCCACATTGTTAGCATACATTTTTAATGTTCTTTTGAGATGCCCTGGGGGCTAAAAAATGCTGCTTAATTCACTTTAAAGGAATACTTAAGTCATTTAAAAAAAATGACTTTTACTCACCTGGGGCTCCCCTCAGCCCCCTGCAGCTGAACAGTGCCCTCGCCGTGTCCCTCCGATGCGGCTGGTCTCGCCGGCGGCCACTTCCGGTTTGGTCGTCACCGGCCGACAGGCTGTGAACGCGGCTGATTATCCGCGTCCCCGGACGCAATAGCGCCTTCTACAATGCTATTGCGTCCGGGGACGCGGATAATCAGCCGCGTTCACAGCCTGTCGGCCGTTGACGACCAAACCGGAAGTGGCCGCCGGCGAGACCAGCCGCATCGGAGGGACACGGCGAGGGCACCGTTCAGCTGCAGGGGGCTGAGGGGAGCCCCAGGTGAGTAAAAGTCATTTTTTTTTAAATGACTTAAGTATTCCTTTAAAGACAACCTGAACTGAAAATAAAAAGTCAAAATAAACATACACAGATCATACTTACCTCCCATGTAGTCTGCTCATCAATCTCTTTCTCCTCTACTGCATCCTGTTTGCCCACTGTGATCAATAGATTTCTCTATCCTCCATTTTGAAAACGGCCATTACCCCATAACAGCTTCCTGGTCAGCACACTGTTAAACTGTAATATCGCCCACTTGCGCCATAGGGAAACATGGACATTACCTTGCGCATTCAGTTATAACTGACAGCAGTTGATATATAACTGACAGCAACTGGTATATTTCAGTTCTGACACAATATTGTCAGAACTGGAAGGGATCACTGTAAGAAGAAAATGGTGAGCTTCTGAGAAGAACTGACGGTGAGGTTAGTATGTAATATTCATTTGCAGCTACGTCATGTATTTATTTTAAATAATTTTACTCAGTACAGGTTCTCTTTAAGGGAAATATCAGATCTCTTCAGTTCAGCTGTATGTATTGTAAGGATATAAGGCAAATTTTCTTAAAAAGAACCCGAGGCGGAATTTTAAAATCCTAATAGTACCCAGAGGCATGTCCTGTGCACAATGACATGCGTCTGTGTCCTTCTATTGCCGCTGCTAGTGCCCCCTGCGCTCTGCTGTCCCTCCTGAAAATATCGCCATGCTAGCGACAATTTGCTTGTCGCTAGCCGTTCTGTTTACCTGAAGCTTGTCAGTCAAGCCTCCTCCGCATTGCCGCCTCTATTACAGGCTCCGCCCGCCTCTGCTAGCTTCCTCCAATCGGAAGCCAAGCTGCGACCCAGGAGTACTCCTGGATTGCGGCTGGCAGATAACCCCTGGATAACGTGGAGTTTTCTGTATATAAGAGGATACTGGAAGATCAGCTGTTGGATGAGCAGTTGCTACTTGCTAACTGTGCAGTTTAGTTGACATCTGGCCTCAGTGTGTTTGTGTATTTACATCCTTGGTTTAGTATATAGGGTACCGGTAGCAGCAATAGTTGAATATGATAAGTTAGCGCCGCCTGGTTACACCCTCCCACAAGTTAGTTGTCATAACAGTAGTTATTACGTCCACAACAGCTGTGGATTAAATGATAATTAAAAAGTAATTTGAATGTAACAAACTGACAACAATAGACTTCCCGCCAACACAACAGACAAGATAATCAAATCCAGAACAGCCAATAATAATTGCATCCGTTGGCCGATGATAAGGTAGACAATAAAAGTGATGTAGTGAAGACAGCAATATACAAACTTCAAACATTTTTCACATAATGGCCGCAGTTATCTGCCCATGAACCATTAAGGTGCCCAACGGGTGCCAAACTGAGTTCAGGTCTATTTGTGGCTACACTTGTTATGGGTGTAAAGAGCCCGATGGCCACACTTGTGTTATGACTCTTGTGAGATGGGCCCCCAGGCCGGGAAGGGCACCAAGGGGAGGCAAGGGAAGGGTGTGAGCATTGGGGGGACCCTTGAAAGTTTTGCTGGGGGGACCTGATGAATTGTAGTTACACACTCTGGCTACCTATACGGGGGGGGGGCTCTCTGGCTACTTATACTGGGGTCCTCTCTGGCTACCTATACTGGGGGTCTCTCTGGCTACCTATACTGGGGGCCTCTCTAGCTATCTATATTGGGGCGCCTCTCTGGCTACCTATACTGGTGGCCTCTATGGCTACCTATACAGTGGACCTCTCTGGCTACCTATACTGAGGGTTTCTCTCTGGCTACCTATACTGGGGGGCCTCTCTGGCTACCTATACTGGGGGGCCTCTCTGGCTACCTATACTGGGGCACCTCTCTGTCTACCTATACTGGGGCCTCTCTGGCTACCTATACTGGGGTGTCTCTCTGGCTACCTATACTGGGGCTTCTCTGGCTACCTATACTGGGGGTCTATCTGGCTACCTATACTGGGGGGCCTCTCTGGCTACCTATACTGGGGTACTCTCTCTAGCTATCTATATTGTGGCACCTCTCTGGCTATCTATACTGGGGGTCTATCTGGCTACCTATACTGGGGGTTTCTCTCTGGCTACCTATACTGGGGGGCCTCTCTGGCTACCTATATTGGTGGCCTCTCTGGCTACCTATACAGTGGACCTCTATGGCTACCTATACTAGGGTAATCTCACTGGCTACTGGGGGGCCTCTCTGGCTATCTATACTGGGCGTCTCGCTGGCTACCTATACTGGGGGCCTCTCTGGCTACCTTTACTGGGCATCTCTCCCTGTCTACCTATACTGGGGGTCTCTCTATGACTACCTATACTGGGGGTCTCTCTCTCTGGCTACCTATACTATGGGTCTCTCTGTGACGACCTATATTGGGGGTCTCTCTATGGCTACCTATACTGGGGGTCTCTCTCTGGCTACCTCTCCTTGAGGTCTCTCTGGCTACCTATACTGGGGGCCTCTCTGGCTACCTATACTGGCGGGGGGGGGGGGGGGCTTCCCTGGCTACCTATACTGGGGATCTCTCTGGATGCCTATAGTGGGGGACGGGGGACTCTCTGGTAAACAATGTACCGCTTTTAAATTTCAGAATTCTAACATAATCAAACCGCCAGGAAGGGTACACTATACAAAGGTAATCTGATGAGGCTATTTCTGCGTTTGGAAAAGGTATGCTTTAAACCGTACGTCTATATATAGCTGGCAACCCATGTGAGTTCCATGCCTTCTTCCAGCGAGGAGGACCGGTCATAGCACTGACTGCACCTTTATAGCGCCTTTCTGGAAAGACATGAACAGGCATCCACCTAAAAGTCCTCTATAGCTTCTCGCTATAATTTCCTTTAAACAGTTATTACTGTTTAGTCTAGCGCCAACTTTTTTTTTTTTTCTCTAGCTCCTGCATTCCACAGAATGTTACAATTATAAAATAGCAGCAGCGGCTCTACCTCCCACTACTCCAGTGCTCGGCCTGGAACCAAACTGAGCGCAGCTGGTGCGAGAGCGCCTGTGCTTTCACTCCGCCGCTACGACTTCATGTTTATGGGTAGAACCGTATTAAAGAGATAATATTGTATTTGTTGGCCGGTGGCGCAGACTTGAAAGCGCGCAATGCAAAGTGGTTCGCTTTCTCCCTCTGACGTCGACGTTGTATAATGAGCGATTTATGTTTTAAGTAACGCTAATTAAAACAGTTTACGGTTTTCTGTTGCCAAAAAGTCAAGAGCCAACACTTTCTTTTTATTTAGTGAAAATAGACTGACTAAATGGACCTCACTCTTATTATTGCACGTCTAAAACCACAGAGGGGGTGAGGACATGGGACTGTCTCCGGTCTGCCTTGGTTTGCGCCAAGGAGGCTGGGTTTGTAAAAATGGGTGTGGTTCGGGTAAACACACAGGATGATTTTGTTGAATGAATGGGGAGAGGGATGTAAAGTGAAAGTCTGCTTTTGTTAAAGTGACACTGAAACAAAAATAAACTTACAATACTGTGCCTGACCTACAAATCTGTCCATCCTACATTTCCGATCTTACTCAGAGGTACACACCTAGACAATCACTCCGCTCCTCCAATGAACTTCGCCTGACCGCCCCCCGCATCACCCAGTCCCATGCATGCCTCCAGGACTTCTCAAGAGCTGCTCCAACACTATGGAACTTCCTACCTCCACCCATTAGGGTTTCCCCCTCCTTCAACATCTTTATCTTCAAGAAGGCCCTCAAAACTCACCTTTTCACTCTGGCCTACCCCCCCCCCCCCCACTAGTGCTCTAAACCCGCAGCTGAACTCTGGTCCCCTACCTCTCGTGTCCCCACCTCTCCCTCTAGATTGTAAGCCTTTGGGCAGGGTCGTCCTCCTTTTGTGTCCTACCTGATCATGCACCTCCATTACTGTGTACCCATGCTGTGCATTTTAGTGAACTTGACTTGCCTAATCTCCATGCTCCCAGGGCCGGCCCTAGACTTTTTGCCGCCTGAGGCAAATTTAGAAGAAATTTGCCGCCGCCGCCCCCCCCCCCCACCCCGTGGGGGGCCGCCGAGCCGGAGGGGTAGCGGGCAGGACGGGGGTATTGGGCCTAGCGGTGGGGAGGGGGTTCGGACCCCCCCTCCCTCGCCTGGGTCCCCCGATCTGCGCTCCCCTCCAGCTGTACATAGGAAGCAGCCGATGCCCAATAGTAAGAGGCACGGGCGGGGAGGACTCACCTTTTCCGCGTTCCAGCGTGCGCTCCACTGACGTCACTTCCTGCATCGTCGTCCACTTACAATACAGTGTGCGGCGATGCAGGAAGTGACGTCAGTGGAGCGCACGCTGGAACGCGGAAAAGATGAGTCCTCCCCACCCGTGCCTCTTACTATTGGGCATCGGCTGCTTCCTATGTACAGCTGGAGGGGAGCGCAGATTGGGGGACCCAGGCGAGGGAGGGGGGGTCCAACCCCCCTCCCCACCGCTAGGCCCAATACCCCCGTCCTGCCCGCTACCCCTCCGGCTCGGCGGCCCCCCCCTCCCCGCACCCACGGACGGGCGGGTGCCGCCCCTAGAAGTTTGCCGCCTGAGGCAAACGTTTCACCCCGCCTCATGAGCGGGCCGGCCCTGCATGCTCCCATCCAGTGACTGACTAAGCATTACCTTGTACTCATACTGTGCTGCATGATCTGGTATTTCTTGTATTCAGGTATTGTCATATTGCTGTATGTCAGCCCTAAATATTGTCTGTAACCTTAACTAATATCCAGCGCTGCGTAATATGTTAGTGCTTTATAAATACAATAAATAAATAGAATAATGAATTGTATGTGTAGTAGGGATAATTAATCAAACATTAGTAGCAAAGGAAAGAGTCTCTTTTTTTTCAGTTATATAGCTTTCATATTTGCATTTTAGAAACCACACTGTATTTTAAGCAGTAAAACAGTGCAAAGATAATGATCCTTTGAACTTCCCTGCAGTAAAACCTTATATCAAGCTTTCTCTCACTGTTTCTTGCCTGTTTAAAGAGAGTCTGAAGCGAGAATAGATCTCGCTTCAGACCTCATATATAGCAGGGGCACGTGTGCCCCTGCTAAACCGCCGCTATCCCACGGCTTAACGGGGGTCCCTGTCCCCCCAAACCCCCTCCGTAATGCGGGGGAGCGCTTCCTGGTTGGGGCAGGGCTAACCGCCGCAGCCCTGCCCCACGCGCGTCTGTCAGCGCGTATCTCCGCCTCTCCCCCGCCCCTCTCAGTCTTCCTTCACTGAGAGGGACGGGGGAGAGGCGGCGATGCGCGTCTGATAGACGCGACTGGAGGCAGGGCTGCAGCCGTTAGCCCTGCCTCCAGGAAGGATATCTCCAGCGACCATTTTCCGACCAACTTTTGCGGGGGGTGGGTTGGGGGTGAAGGGACCCCCGTTTAGCCGCGGGATAGCGGCGTTTTAGTAGGGGCACACGTGCCCCTGCTATATATGAGAGCTGAAGCGAGATTTAGTCTCGCTTCAGTGTCTCTTTAAGCTGCTCAAAAAAAAAGGACTTCAACCAAGTTCAACCAAGTTGGTGGAATAGCTCAGAAAAGTTATTTTGCGTACAGAACAACTGAGTTTTTTAACTTTTTTTTTTTTCCGATACTAATGTTCTATTTCTTAGCTGTACTACACATACAATTCATTATATCATAAGTTTTGTTTTCGCTTCAGGTTTGCTTTTAAAATGATCCCGAGCTAAGGCTCGGGTTCAAAATCATATACATACCTTACACCTGAGGGCCCGTTTCCACTAGAGCGAATCCGCATGCGTTGTCTGCATGTGGATTCGCATAACCAATACAAGTGGATGGGACTGTTTCCACTTGTCAGTTTTTTCCTGCGTTTTTCTGTGCAGGATTTTTCTGCACAGTAGAGCCTGCAGAATTAGCCTGCGAGTCGCCTGCATTCCACACGCAGGCGATTCGCAGTCTATGTATTTGATAGGGAAACCGCACATGCGTTTTTTGCCCCGATTTCACGTGCGAATTCGCATGAAAACTAATGTAACTTGAACCAGGCAGTGACATGGTTAAATTCGCATATACCCTGCCTATGCGAAATCGTGGCAAAAAACGCACGCGGAATCGCATCTGCATGTGATTTCATCAGCGGTGGAATTCCGGCGATTCGCACCGCACTAGTGGAAATGACCCCTCACACCTAGGGTGCTTTTGCCTTTTTTTAAGCGCAGGCGATTTTAAAAATTCGCCCTAAAAGCACTTGTGCAATGATTCCCTATGAGAGTGTTCATATCTGAGTGGTTCGATTTCGATCTGCTCACCAAAGCGCTGCCTGGACCATTCTTGGGGTGATTTGCCTCAATCGAAGGTATAGGAAAATCGCAAAGCGCTTGGAAAAACGTATAGTGATTTCCTGAGCACTTTCATGAATAAATACATTGGGCTTGATTCACAAGAGTGCTAACTGTTAGCACAGCCGTTTTTCGTGTGAATTTTCACGTTCGCGCGCAATTAAATGTTTTCGCGTGAAATCACTATCGTTTTTGCGCGAAAATTCGCATTTGCGCGCGAAAACGATAATTTCACGCGAAAATGGTTAATTGCGTGCAAACGCGTAAATTCGCGTGAAAAACGGCCGTGCTAACAGTTAGCACTCTTTTGTGAATCAAGTCCATTGTATTTATTCTTTTCCGGGTCAAAGAGTTCACTTCCTGACTGACGTAGGAAGTGAAAAAATAGAATCGCACTGCAAAAGCACTTAGAAAAGCGCCGTATTAAAAACCGCAGTGTGCAGGTAAGCGTTGGGAGGCACTAAAAAAATAGTGCAAAAAAATTGAAAAAAAGATGGCGTCAGCAATTTGGATTTTAGATGTGAACAGAGCCCACTAGAGGGAAGCCTCAGGATCCTACTGAGGCCTCTCCCGCCAATCTAAACCCCTCGTTGTTGAGCACGGTTCCCCTCCACGTCGGGGCCGAGCAGCTCTTCTTTGTGATGCGGGGCTGCGCGAGTTCACCCGCACTTGTGCAGTACCATGCTCTGACTTACTGCTCATGTGCAGTCGAGCTGGGTCGGCTATTGCGCGGCCCGCATCAGGAAGAAGATTAGCGACAATGCATTGTCGTCAATTTTCTGGGGGTCCGCGCTCAGCGACAGGGGACAACACAGCAGGGAGGGAAGCCGCAATAGGTTCCTGAGGCTCCCCTCTCTTTAGGGAAGGATGTGGGGTTGTACACCTAAGTTGTGGCTTAGGTACTCTTAATGGCCTTGTTCACATCTAAAATCGCAATTGCTGAAGACAGCGTTTTGCGATTTCGCGCATGATTTTTTTTAGCGCCTCCCGGCGCATAACTGTGCATTGCGATTTTTTGTAAAGTGTTTTTCTAAGAGCTTTTGTGAAGCAATTCGTTTTTTCACTTCCTGACGCAAGTCAGGAAGTGAACTGTTTGACCCAGGAAACAAAAAAATATAATGTATTTATTAATGAAAGCAATGAGGAAATCGCTATACAAAGCACTTTTTTCAAGAGCTTTGCGATTTCCTTATACCTTCCATAGAGGTAAATCGCCCTGAAAATGGTACAGGCAGCGCTTTGGTGAGCGGATCGGAATCGAACCGCTCAGATATGAACACTCTCATAGGGAATCATTGCACAAACGCTGTTAGGGCGATTTTGAAAATCGCCTCACCGGCACATTTAGGGCTGGAACCCACAAGAGCGTTTTTTGAGCATTTTGGCAGCGCTGCGATACGCTAGCGTTTTGCCAAAACGCTCAGCTGATGTTAATGGATGGGGCAACTTCCACAGGAGCGTTTGCGTTTCCCAGAAACGCAAACGCAGGACCTGCAGCATTTTGGGAGCGTTAGCGCTTCAATGTAAAGTATTGAAACGCAAGCAGAAACGCTCAGCAAAACCTAAACCGAGCGGTTTTGCTAGCGTTTTGCGGTTCAGCACACTGTAACAAAATTAAAAATAATTCACAGGACCAATCAGGATAAAAACGCGAAACGCAAAACGCTACACAACCGCTGAGCAAAAAAATACACTGTTGCAAAACACGACCGAAAACGCGCATGAATCCGCTTGCAAACCGCTCAGACAAAACGCTAGCGGTTGCGTTTTGCGTTTGCGGATTTCAGTGGGTTCCAGGCCTAAGGCCAGGCTTCCACTTGTGCGTTTTGTGTCAGATTTTTCTCTCAGAAAATTCGCATTGATTTTACAACTAATGGTGGTGAATGGGGCTGTTTCCATTCAATGCGAATTTTCGTTAGCGTTCGTACGTGTGAAAAAAAATCTGAGCTCCTGTATCATTTTTTCGGACATCGCGTACGATTCGCGTACAATGCTTTGTATAGGCAATGCGAATTTTCGCGTTACTTGCCCGAAAATTCACATTAGATCCATAGGTTACAGGAAGTTGTCAGCAGTCATGACTAAGCTGTTACTAGGCAGATTATGCATATTTAACTAATGCGAATTTTCGCGTACGAAAATTCGCATAAAAACGCTTACAAATTGACATGCAAATTTTCCCCAATCAGAAAAATCGTATACTTTTTTTTGCAGGCGAAAATGTCACGCTACAGTGGAAACGTAGCCTTCAAAACCTAAGAGCGACCTAGGTATGAACAAGCCCTAAAGCCGGTCTCCAGTCCAGGCATAGAGCTAAGAATTAGGAATGGTCGGAAATGTCAATGTCCGATTCCGCAGAAATTCCGATTTCCGCCATTACCGATTTCACGGATTTACGATCGGTTTCCGATTTCTGAGTTCGGATTTCCGATTTCCTAGTAATGTTTTTTTGCATTCTCTGATTGGCCAAATATTTCCGAGTTGACTCTACATTCTCTGATTGGTCCAATGCTTCCGAGTTCTGGGATTGGGCTGAAATTACCGAGTTGTGGTTATGCAGTATTTCTACAGAAATCCGATTTCAGAGTTTCATTTTCCGATCAGAAATACGGATTTTCAATCGGAACTCGGAAATTTCAATTCCATGAAAATCCGAATGAGCATCCCTACTAAAGTGAACCAGAGACGAAGCACCCTTGTGTATTTTACCATAGAAATCAGTGGGAACATTAGAGAAAACATTTACCATGCTCTCTGTTCCATCCTCACTGCTAAAAGTGTCTGTTATCTAGCTGAGATAAGAATCACGGACTGAGCATTGATTCTGGCTTTGCTATAATGACTCAGCTATAATGATTCCTGAGCAAAGCCAGCAGGGGGCAGGCTTGGACTTGAAGACACCAAAGAACACAGTCTCAGCTATAATTATTCTGTAGCAAAGCCAGACCGACTGCTTAGTCGGGATTCTTATCTTAGAGGTGATAACAGGCAAATTAAACAGAGAACAATGTAACAAAGAGCAGATTAGGTGTTTACTGTCATGTTCCCACTGATTTATAAGGTAAAATACATGAGGTTGCTTCATCTCTGGTTCTCTTAAGAATACAGCAGAACAGCTTAGTAAGCAGAGTGCTCACACGTTTTTGGGTTAAATGAGGCTTCTGTATGAAAAAACAAAACACAACACTAGTTCTTGCAATTTTCACTACTTGACCAGAAGATAGGAATACAGCAGCTTTGTCTCAGACTTTGTGATTATTACTAGGGCTGCTCAAATCCGGGTACGGGAGATACTCGGATAGTTGCTATCCGGATATCTCCCAGTAAACCTGTGCGGGGTGGGCGGGGGGTCAATCTTACCTGTCTGACGTCTTCTTCGTCCGTCCCTGGCGCCTCCCACGATGCGCTCCACGTGATTACAAACACTTCCTCCTTCAACCCGGAAGGAGTGTTTGTAATCACGTGACCGCCGCTTGGACCGCATCGTGGGAGGAGCCGAGGGACAGACCGAAGAAGACGTCAGACAGGTAAGATTGAACGCACAGGTTTACTGGGAGATATCCTGATGTCTCCCGGATCCGGATTTGAGCAGCCCTGATTATTACTGCTGCTGTTTGGATTGTGTGATCCTGCAAGCGTTGCGGAGCACAATTCCCTGCAGAGTACTCGCCGCAGAGCGAATTCACCTGTCAAGCCGGTGCTTTCCCTCCTTCATCTCCATCCCCACTGTAACATGCTGCAGAAGATGTCAGTGCTATACAAATACAGTTAAAACTCGAAAAATTTGAATATCGTGCAAAAGTCCATTTATTTCAGTAATTCAACTTAAAAGGTGAAACTAATATATGAAAGTCATTACATTCAGAGCGAGATATTTTAAGCCTTTGTTATAATGTTGATGATTATGGCTGACAGTTGATGAGAACCCCAAAATCAAAATCTAAGACCATTAGAATATTGTGTAAAGATTCAATATTCTCGGCTCAAAGCGTCCGACTCTAATCGTCTAATTAATGCAAAACACCTGCAAAGGGTTCCTATTTCATAGATTAGTTTCACCTGTTTGGCCTTATTCCGATCGCGTTAGGCGTTTTTTTTACGCAATTTTTTTTCCCGATGCTTGGGTAGGCTCTGCGTTTTTCTTAAAAGCTTTTTTAAGCGCTTTTCCAGAGTGTTTTTTTAATTCACTCCCTGACGCAAGTCAGGAAGTGAACTCTTTGACCCGGAAATGAATAAATACAATGTATTTATTCATTAAAAAGCGCTGGGGAAATCAATATACAAAGCGCTTGCAATTTCCCTATACCTTCCATTCAGGGCAAATCACCCTGAATATGGTACATGCAGCGCTTTTGTCAGCAGCAAGCAAACGGACCGCCCCAATGAGAACTATCTCATTGGAAAGCATAGTGTAAGCGCTATCAGGGCAATTTGTACAAAGCGCCTGCACAGTCTGGGTGTGAGGAGCAGTTTGGGGGAGCAGTCTGGGTGTGAGGATAAGCCAGACTCCTCCTATGCTGAGACATGTAGTGCACACACTGCACAGCTGCCAGCCTCCCCCTATGCTGAGACATGTAGTGCACACACTGCACAGCTGCCAGCCTCTTCCTATGCTGAGACATGTAGTGCACACACTGCACAGCTCCCAGCCTCTTCCTATGCTGAGACATGTAGTGCACACACTGCACAGCTGCCAGCCTCTCCCTATGCTGAGACATGTAGTGCACACACACTGTACAGCTGCCAGCGTCCCCCTATGCTGAGACATGTAGTGCACACACACTGCACAGCTGCCAGCCTCTCCCTATGCTGAGACATGTAGTGCACACACACTGCACAGCTGCCAGCCTCTCCCTATGCTGAGACATGTAGTGCACACACTGCACAGCTGCCAGCCTCCCCCTATGCTGAGACATGTAGTGCACACACTGCACAGCTGCCAGCCTCTCCCTATGCTGAGACATGTAGTGCACACACTGCACAGCTGCCAGCCTCTCCCTATGCTGAGACATGTAGTGCACACACTGCACAGCTCCCAGCCTCTTCCTATGCTGAGACATGTAGTGCACACACTGCACAGCTGCCAGCCTCTCCCTATGCTGAGACATGTAGTGCACACACACTGCACAGTTGCCAGCCTCTTCCTATGCTGAGACATGTAGTGCACACACAGCACAGCTGCCAGCCTCCCCCTATGCTGAGACATGTAGTGCACACACTGCACAGCTGCCAGCCTCTCCCTATGCTGAGACAAGTAGTGCACACACTGCACAGCTGCCAGCCTCTCCCTATGCTGAGACATGTAGTGCACACACACTGCACAGCAGCCAGCCTCTCCCTATGCTGAGACATGTAGTGCACACACTGCACAGCTGCCAGCCTCTCCCTATGCTGAGACATGTAGTGCACACACACTGCACAGCTCCCAGCCTCTCCCTATGCTGAGACATGTAGTGCACACACACTGCACAGCTGCCAGCCTCTCCCTATGCTGAGACATGTAGTGCACACACACTGCACAGCTGCCAGCCTCTCCCTATGCTGAGACATGTAGTGCACACACACTGCACAGCTGCCAGCCTCTCCCTATGCTGAGACATGTAGTGCACACACTGTACAGCTGCCAGCGTCCCCCTATGCTGAGACATGTAGTGCACACACACTGCACAGCTGCCAGCCTCTTCCTATGCTGAGACATGTAGTGCACACACACTGCACAGCTGCCAGCCTCTTCCTATGCTGAGACATGTAGTGCACACACTGTACAGCTGCCAGCGTCCCCCTATGCTGAGACATGTAGTGCACACACACTGCACAGCTGCCAGCCTCTTCCTATGCTGAGACATGTAGTGCACACACACTGTACAGCTTCCAGCGTCCCCCTATGCTGAGACATGTAGTGCACACACACTGCACAGCTGCCAGCCTCCCCCTATGCTGAGACATGTAGTGCACACACACTGCACAGCTGCCAGCCTCTTCCTATGCTGAGACATGTAGTGCACACACACTGCACAGCTGCCAGCCTCCCCCTATGCTGAGACATGTAGTGCACACACACTGCACAGCTGCCAGCCTCTTCCTATGCTGAGACATGTAGTGCACACACACACACTGCACAGCTGCCAGCCTCCCCCTATGCTGAGACATGTAGTGCACACACACTGTACAGCTGCCAGCGTCCCCCTATGCTGAGACATGTAGTGCACACACTGCACAGCTCCCAGCCTCTCCCTATGCTGAGACATGTAGTGCACACACTGCACAGCTGCCAGCCTCTCCCTATGCTGAGACATGTAGTGCACACACTGCACAGCTGCCAGCCTCCCCCTATGCTGAGACATGTAGTGCACACACTGCACAGCTGCCAGCCTCTCCCTATGCTGAGACATGTAGTGCACACACTGCACAGCTCCCAGCCTCTCCCTATGCTGAGACATGTAGTGCACACACACTGCACAGCTGCCAGCCTCTCCCTATGCTGAGACATGTAGTGCACACACACTGCACAGCTGCCAGCCTCTCCCTATGCTGAGACATGTAGTGCACACACTGTACAGCTGCCAGCCTCTCCCTATGCTGAGACATGTAGTGCACACACTGCACAGCTGCCAGCCTCCCCCTATGCTGAGACATGTAGTGCACACACTGCACAGCTGCCAGCCTCTCCCTATGCTGAGACATGTAGTGCACACACACTGCACAGCTGCCAGCCTCTCCCTATGCTGAGACATGTAATGCACACACACTGCACAGCTGCCAGCCTCTTCCTATGCTGAGACATGTAGTGCACACACACTGTACAGCTGCCAGCGTCCCCCTATGCTGAGACATGTAGTGCACACACACTGCACAGCTGCCAGCCTCTTCCTATGCTGAGACATGTAGTGCACACACTGCACAGCTCCCAGCCTCTCCCTATGCTGAGACATGTAGTGCACACACACTGTACAGCTGCCAGCGTCCCCCTATGCTGAGACATGTAGTGCACACACACTGCACAGCTGCCAGCCTCTTCCTATGCTGAGACATGTAGTGCACACACACTGCACGGCTGCCAGCCTCTCCCTATGCTGAGACATGTAGTGCACACACACTGCACAGCTGCCAGCCTTCGCCAGCCAGCCACAGACACTCAGGCAGCTCAGATCCTCCTCCTGTTAGCTCCTCCTCCTCGGAGTGTGCGCGGCTGCGGGAACAATAAAGTTATTGCAGAGAAGGAGGCGGAGCTGAAGCGGAGAGGAGAGGCGGGAGCAGCGGACCGGGAGCCGCACTGCATGACAGACCCCGCCGGGAGCAACATGGACGGCTTCACCGGCAGCCTGGGTGAGTGAGCACCGCTTGTGTGCCCGGACATGGGGGAGCTGCGCCTGTCACCGGCTGTCTGTGTGCAGAGATAGAGGGATATGTGTGGTATGGAGGGCTGTGTGCAGAGATAGGGGGGCTGTGTATAGAGATATCTGTGCTGTGGGGGGCTGTATACTGGCAGAGGGGGAACTGTACTATGTGTAATGGGGGGGGGGGGGCTGCATACAGAGGGAGCAGTGTCTGTAGTATGGGGGGCTGTGTACAGACAGAGGGGTCTGTGCCTGTCACCGGGGCTCTGCATGTACAGAGCACTCTGCGATTCCCATATGAATAGGGGGGGGGGGGGGGGAAAGAGGTTATTGGGGGAGTCAGGAAAACTTCAGCTGCAGCAGATTCAATTCTTAGTGTACCCCAGCTGCCCCCCCCCCCAGCTCCTGGGTTCCCCCCCCCCCAGCTCCTGGGTTCCCCCCCCCCCAGCTCCTGGGGTTCCCCCCCCCAGCTCCTGGGCTTCCTCCATAGTGTGTCTATGCCAATGCTGTGTATATGCATGGAGAGATATAAGGGTAGACACACAGCTAGTGCTCTGTCTAAACTCACACACTATATTTAATCTATTTCCTGGACCAAACATGGTGGCATACACATGGGTATTGGTTCCGCCCCCTAACCCATGTGTATGCTGCCATCGTTTGATCCAGGAAAGGAAAATTACGGAAGGTAAGTATACAATTTTCCGATTTCCTGGACCAAACATGGCGGCATACACATGGGTTAGGGGGTGGAGCCAATACCCATTCGTATGGCGCCATCGTTTGATCCAGGAAAGGAAAATTACGGAAGGTAAGTATACAATTTTCCGATATAATTATCTCCAGAGTGCTCTTCAAATCTTTGAAGCCAGTGCTTTCTGCCATGCTGCTCATACCCTTTGGAGCTCCCTACCATATGCAGGAAATGCAGCTCCATCCCTGGAGGTGACTAAAAAGCCACCTGTTCAGCCAGGCATTTGTGGACTTTTCCTTTATACTACAATTTACCATTTAACCAACAATTAATGATCGTAGACAAGCTTATGCACTTGTTGTTTGTACACAGGATGCAACTTCCTGTCTGATTACCTGTTGATCTGATGTCAAGTTACATGTTTGTACCCAGCTTTACTTTCTGGATGATCCGTGTGTAGGAAGAATCTGGCTGTCAACTGGCTTTTATCTGGTTATTTTTATTGCTAATCAGGTTCAATAGTTTGACCAACTTTTGCAAACTTTTGGATCCTGGCAGTCGATTGGCATATTGGGCACTAATGTGTATGTGTGCGCCCCTTTTTTATTATTTTTTTTTGTTTCTCCTAATCTTTGTAGTATGATTGTCTGTGTGTTGGAGGTTATGTTTGCAGGGAGTTCCATGGCTGTTCCATGTGGGTCTTGTGTAAATCCAGAATTTTCTATAAAATAACTTCCCCTTACAAGTCGCAGAACTGTAATTGGAAGATAGTCCGATTTGTAACTTCTCAATTCTGACAGGGTGGATAAAAGACACCTTTTTGCACCAGGGCCTTATTCTACTTGCTTGCCAGGGATTGGACATTTTGCATAATCCATGCAATATATTCCCAGTGGAGTCAATGGCAACTCCTGTAATTCTGTTGCACATGCAGGGGACTGATGTGCTCATATTGTACTGAAAAGCCATGTACAGTAATATTCTGACAGCACAACCACCGGTCAGATCTCAGTGAGTCGTTGTGAATGGGATGAAGCACTGAGCTAAAATCTTCATGCTGTCTCCCCACATTGCAGCTTCCTCACAAAACCCCTTGTGGCCTTATTGAAAAGGAAATACTACTTTTGCTGTAAAATTGCCTTGAAAGTAGATCAGTGCTGCACATGCCCAGTGAAGGCAAGCACTCGTTCATTACTTTGTCTTGTGGTTGTTTGCTTCCTTTTCCTGGGTTTGGAACTTGCACATGCCCGGTTTACAAGCGCTTGTTCCTGGCCACGGGTGCTTCTTGGATACTTGACTGAGGGCCAGTCGTATATTGGAGAGGTGGGGAATTGGTGGGACACTAAAGACAACGAGAAGCAGGTAATCTAGCCTGCCATGGGCTTAAAGGGAACCTGAACTCAGAACTTAAAGATAAGCAACAGCATAATAACTTTTTAAAGAATAACATTTTTGTTACAATTGATACAAATACTGCATTAAATCTGCAGTATTTGTTTCCTGCTTTCATGGAAGCAGACATGGGCTTAACATCCTGTGTTTACAAATTAGCTGCTCTGCCAAGGCAGCTAGCTGACCCAGCTGAGACTAAATTACAGTTGTGATTAGTCTCAGATGAAGGGGCATTAGATAGGCTAAACTCTCTAAATACATACAGGGTGCATTTCTCTGTTTTCCTTCTGTCATGTGCAAGAGTTCAGGTCCACTTTAAAACTAACCTGGATTGAGAGGTAAATGGAGACGGCCATATTCATTTCCTTTAAGCAATGCACATAGCCTGGCTGTCCTGTTGATCCTCTGCCTCTAAAACTCTTAGCCATAGACCCTGAACAAGCATGGAGATGAGATCAGAGGTTTCTGACTGGATTAGCTGCATGTTTGTATCAGGTGTGTGATTCAGACACTACTGCAGCCAAAGAGACCAGCAGGATGCCAGGTAACTTGTATTGTTTTAAAGGAAATAAATGTCAGCCTACATATCACTCTTAAGGTGTCCTTCAAATTCACACTCCCCCCCCCCCCCCCCCCCCTCCCCCACTTATTGGTACTTTAACCACTTAAAGCCATGGACTGAAGGGTTCAGATGTATGCCAGCGCTCTCCCGCTCTGCACATGTGTTTTAGCATAATAGTTGGGCTTTTATAAACTACCTATTTGCACCAAAACTGCACAAACGGGATGTTTATACACATCCATTTGGTAGGAAGTGATGAAATATACAGATGCTGCCATACTATACTAAAGCTTTTACAATTGGCTTGCTTGTGCTGGCAGCCTACTTCTGTAATATACAGTTACTGGGGCCTTTCCATTCATTTACACATACAGCTGCTAAGCCTGCCGCCAGCCTTTGTATATATGCAGAGACATGGTTTGCTGCCAACCCACCCATGTACATTTTTGTTGAAAATGTGTGTTTTTTTTTTTTAATTTTGTACACCAGCACATATCATACATAAGGCCGGTTTACACTTGCTTAAAAAATGTACCCATTTGGCACGTTTTTTTTTTTAAGCTCTACTTGTTGCAGGAAGTGGTTCCTAACATTAAAAAAAAAAAATCTGCCTCCGCTTTGTATGTTTTCCTGGACCGGACCTGAAAATGTATGCAATGAAAGCCCATGAGAACGGACAGTATCCTTTTTCGGGGATCCTCCATAGGGTTGCAAAAGACCAGTGGGAATCCTTAGCAACTGGGAGGATTCCCATTGGTTCATGGTTGACCTAGGACACACACACACACACACACACACACACACACACACACACACACACACACACACACACACACACACACACACACACACACACACACCACACACACCACACACACCACACACACCACACACACCACACACACCACACACACCACACACACCACACACACCACACACACCACACACACCACACACACCACACACACCACACACACCACACACACCACACACACACACACACACCACACACACACACACACACACACACTCTCACACTCTTATGCTACGTACACACATGCGACAACGATCGTTCGTTAAGAACGACCTAAGTAAAGGTAGTTTTAAAATGTGTGTAACGATCTGATCGTTAGAACGAACGTTACATCACAGAAAGCAACTATTGCGCCTGCGCATAAAAATGAGAAGTTCCATGGAGAAATAGTGAAATGCGCATGTCAAGCCTAGTACGAACGATCGTTTCCAACGATGTACTACTTTTGCAAACGATCGTCGTTGGTTAAAATCCGCCGAGACAGAACTTTCTTTTGTAGCGATTTGGCTCGTTCGTCGTTTGCCTTAATAGTCGGTGGTTCGTTTTTTGTAACGATCGTCGTTGGTAAAGATCGGGGAACGATCGTTACAAACGACTATAGTCACATGTGTGTACGCACCTTAACACTCTCACACACTCACACACTCACACTCTCTCTGCTGCAAGCGAATTCAAAATGGACAGAACGCATCTGCCTAGTGGATGGGCTTACCGTGCCAGTTTTGCATCTGCTCTGCTAGTGTAAAATGCCCCCAAATATACTGTATATACTGGCGTATAAGCCTAATTTTTCAGCACAAAAAATGTGCTGAAAAGTTGCCCCCTCTGCTTATATGCGAGTCAGGCGGATGGTGGAGCAGGTTGTGTTACTGGCAGAGGAGCGCAAGAATCGTGCACTAGTGATCCTGCTGTTGCCAGCTGGCTCCCTGCTGTGTCCGTGCCCCCTTCCCCTGCAGCATGGTATGCAGAGTGCGCTGATCAAGACTACCTGTGTCCCCCGGCTTGTGGAGCGGAGCCTGCAAGCAGCATGTCAGCGGTGCAATGATCGGGGATTCTTCCTATGTGGCAATCGCTGTCTCATATCTATGACCTCATCTAGTGGCATCTTGAGACACCAACTATCCATCCTTGTGGCACATCTGGCTATGGGGAGGGGGATTGACTTGTACTGGGGGCACATCTGGCTACTGTGGAGTGGGCTATGCTAGGGAGGGGGCTTATACGCAAGTCAATCACTTTTTCCTGGCTTCTGAGGGGAAAGTGGGGACATCGGCTTATACGCGGGTCGGCTTATATGCGAGTAGGTACAGCTAGTTATTTTTGTTGTCTACAAGCTTCATAATCCTTTGTTTCCTGTGTTGTGTTTTTGCCTGTGAAAGCCTGTTGATATTTTTTTTTTCCCCCCCAAGATATTACAGGTTAGTTTTGCGTATAATGTTGGTATATTGTGTATTTAATATCCCACATCTGCTGGCTTAGCTGTATGCATCCAGGTTGAGCTCTTTGAAATCCGTCCATTGCTTTGTGTGTTATTGCATTATCTGTTCCTCCTTCCTCTGCTTATTGCATTAAGGTGCGTACACACATGCGACTATAGTCGTTTGTAACGATCGTTCCCCGATCTTTACCAACGACGATCGTTACAAAAAACGAACCAACGACTATTAAGGCAAACGACGAACGAGGCAAATCGCTACAAAACAAAGTTCTGTCTTGGCGGATTTTTACCACCGACGATCGTTAGCAAAAGTGGCACATCGTTGGAAACGATCGTTCGTACCAGGCTGGACATGCGCATTTCACTTTTTCTCCAAGGAACTTTACAATTTTATGCGCAGGCGCATTAAGTGCTTTTACGTGGTGTAACGTTCGTTCTAACGATGTGATCGTTACATACTTTTTACAACTAACTTTACTTCGGTCGTTCTTTCGTCAATTAAAAGATCGTTCGTCGTTGACAACGAACGATCGTTGTCGCATGTGTGTACGTAGCATTACTCAGCTGACTGCCAGTCGTAGATAATTCGATACTGTCCTGCAGCTCACACCTGGCATATTTTTGTAAAGTGATCTGCTTTGTGAATAGGAATGTCTACACAGAGTGTAACTGGCGACTGGAATGCGAGTGCCCCCCTCAAAATCCCCCTCCGACACGCACAGAAATTTTAACCGTGAAAAACCAACCTTTCGAAAGCTTTTGAAGTTTTGTTGTAGAAAAAAAATCTATTTAAATCACTTTCCTGAGAGAGAAAAGACTGTGGCCCTTGAAGACTGCTCCTTTGGCTGTTTTTCTGTTTTTTATTATTTAGTATTTATATAGCCCTGGCACCTTCCGCAGCGCTGTACAGAGCATATTGTCTTTTGACTAAAGGTGCATACACACATGCGACTATAGTCATTTGGAATGATCGTTCCCCGATCCTTTCAAACGACGATCGTTTAAAAAAAAAGCAACCAATGACCATTAAGTCAAACGATGGACGAGCTACATCGTTAAAAACGAATGATCTAGCTTGGCAGATTTTTTTCCAACGACTATCGTTTGCAAAAGTAGTACATCGTTGGAAAACGGTCGTGGAACTTTTCATTTTTATGCGCAATAGTTGCTTTACGTGATGTAACGTTTGTTCTAACGATCAGATCGTTACACACCTTTTAAAAGCTAACTTTACTTAGGTCGTTCTTTCGTCAATTAAAAGTTTGTTCGTTGTTCACAACGAATTATCGTTGTCGTATGTGTGTACGTAGCTTAACTGTCCCTCAGAGGGGCTCACTATCTAATCCCTGCCATAGTCCTATGTCTATGTATGTATTGTGTAGTGTATGTATCATAGCCTAGGGCCAATTTAGCAGGGCTGTGGATTCAATTTTGGGTACCCGGAGTTGGTGGTTTCATAAACTGAGGAGTTGGAGTCGAAAGATTTTTGTACCTGCTCCACAGTCCTGCAATTTAGGGCGCAGCTAATTAACTTATCTGTATGTTTTTGGGATGTGGGTGGAAATCGGAGTGCCTGGAGGAAACACCCACATACACAAGAACATACAAACCCTCTGCAGATAGTGACCTGGCTGGGATTTGTACCGGTGACCCAGCACTGCGAGGCAAGAGAGCTAAGCACTACGCCACCGTGCTGCCAATTTGTATTACTTGTAGCGATGTAGAGTGTTTATGGTAGAAATACAGACCATGTTGGGAGCCTAAATGCATGTATAGCTACATGAAGCAGTTGGAATATCCATCTTACAGTGTAGAGGAAAAGTATGGTAAGTGTATGATTACTCCAAGTGTACAGGGAAACCTCTCCTACAAGAAATGAGGCTGCTATCACAGTCCCCTGTTTTGTGGATGATTGGCTGTAGCACAGATATATACTCGCTCTGTACTAAAAAACATGGTGGTTTGAGGCCGTCTCTGATGAGAATACAGGTGTACTTTGAATTGCTTTAAAAGGAACCCCAGATGAGAGGGATATGGAGGCTGCCATATTTTTTTTTCCTTTTTAAAGGACACCAGAGCCCAAAAACGTTAGAGAAACGGGGAGCAGGCATATACTACTAACTGTCCTTATGTCCACCATTCCCCCATTCTATCTTCCCCACCACCACCAGGATCCTCTTCAGGTCGGCTGGGTAGGAACCTCCTGTGCAGGCACCAGGCTGCGCGAGTCCTACACCGTGTGCAAGTGGCTGGGAGTACAATGTGCATGACTTCTTGCGCAGTGCGCTCCTGGCCACAGGTGCAGCCTGGAGCCTGCGCAGTAAGACCCAATAGAGGATCCCAGGGGGTTTTAAGTGAGCTACAGGATGGGGGGGGGGGGGGGGAGAAGGTAACGTTGGGCATAAGGACAGGTAGTAGTAATACATGCCGTTTCTCCGTGTGGTGTGTTTTTTTTTTTTTTTTTGAGTTCTGGTATCCTTTAAATAATACCAGGTAAATGGTAACTGTTGGATTGGTCAACTCCGCAGAGTCACATCAGAACCCCATCTAGAAAACTGCTAGATAGAAAGTGCTACCTACCACAATCTAAAAACTACAAAATCTTCTCATACATAATCATAGATAATAAATGACAAAGTTGGCAAGTGCTAGAGTCTACTCAGTGCTTGGTTTGAATAGATATACGGCCCTCAATGCAGTCCTTGAAGTCTTCACTGCGTATTCTGGCCCATATATACCTCAGAGAAAACAAAGGGCAGATCATGGCATAGACCGTACTATTAAAGGGACTCCGAGCAGTGCAGAAACTATGGAAAGATGCATATCATTTTAAAGCTCTCTTTCTCCTCTTTCTAATGATATATAAACCGCCACCCTACGCCTTTTAGTTTTCGCTATTTTCGCGATTGAAATTGCCGCGGCCACGATTTCAATCGCGAAAATAGAGAAAACTAAAAGGCGTAGGGCAACGATTTAGGTGTCGTCAGAAAGAGGAGAAAGAGAGCTTTAAAATGATATCCATCAAGCCATAGTTATATTGTATTACACAGGGCGACACTTTCCCCAGTGTCAGCAGCTCCATTCTGCTGAATGCAGCTGCTGACTTTGACAAAAAGTCGCCCTGTGTAATACAATATAACTATGGCTTGATGGATATCATTTTAAAGCTCTCTTTCTCCTCTTTCTGACGACACCTAAATCGTTGCCCTACGCCTTTTAGTTTTCTCTATTTTCGCGATTGAAATCGCGGCCGCGGCAATTTCAATCGCGAAAATAGCGAAAACTAAAAGGCGTAGGGTGGCGGTTTATATATCATTAGAAAGAGAGCTTTAAAATGATGTGCATCTTCCCATAGTTTCTGCACTGCTCGGAGTCCCTTTAAGCTCCTATTTCCCAGGTGGATCTTTAATCCAATATTTACTCGTAATCCAGGGTTTAGAAGTTAAAGGGGAACTGAAGAGAGAGGTATATGGAGACTGCCATGTTTATTTCCTTTTAAGCAATACCAGTTGCCTGGCAGCCCTGCCGATCCTCTAATACTATTAGCCATAGCCCCTGAACAAGCATGCAGCAGATCAGGTGTTTCTGACATTGTCAGATCTGACAAGACTAGCTGCATTGTTGTTTCTGGAGCTATTCAGATACTACTGCAGAGAAATAGACCAGCAGGGCTGCCAGGCAACTGGTATGGATTAAAAGGAAATATGGCAGCCTCCGTATACCTCTTACTTCAGTTCCCCTTTAAAGCCAACGTCTGTCAACCAAACTCTCATTTGTAAAACCAGATAGTTTAATTAAAAAAAAAAAAAAAAAAAAAAAAAAAAAAAAAACACTAGCACTACTCACTAGTTATTGTTCATGTTGAACGCGGTGCTTTTTATGCAGCGCTGCAGAGAAACACTTGGTGGGTCAATGACCTCACCAGCTGACCGGAGTAGGAAGCCGTGAGTGCTCGTATTATGGATTTGCAGACTGGAACATATGGAGACGGCCTACAGCTGCCTTACATCTGATAACACAGCCTCTCTGTCTTCAGTTAGGAAAACTTGAGCACATTTATAGTTTTTTTTTTTTTTTTGTATTTTTTTTTGGGGTGGTGGTTGTGGTGGGGGGGGTGACGTGTGTATTCATACATGCGTCTATTTTGCTGCGTTGCGTATTTTTCTGTAGTCTCACTTCCTATGACGATGTGAAGGGTTCTACAGTAATGAATATTATTATTATTATTATTATTATTATTTGTGTGTGTGTACTTTGTTGTGCACTTTTATTGTCAATTGGGCGCTAGACCGAGGGCTGCTCCCTGCAGTTTGGTCACAACCATTCATGAGGGCAAGAAATGAGGGACCCAGCAGGAAACACTATATCCAAACTCCCAACCAAATAGGTAAAGTTTACCTGAGTTTTAAAAGGAAAAATTCTTACATACCTGGGACTACTCCAGCCTTCTCCAGTCTCCAGCCTTCTGGATTCTCCGCAATCCTCCCTGTAACTTCGGCCAGTTGGCACAGTGCGACGGCGTGCGTTCCCCCGTCTGGGAGTGTTCTGCACCTGTATAGGAGTAGATTGCTCCCGGGCCGCGTGTGGCCGGGCCAAGCACGTGCAGTAAGCCCCGACTCCCGAAGTTACCGGGAGCCATAGCGGAGGAACAAGGCAGCGGAGGAGGACAGCGAGGGAGAGATCAGGCTGAAGGGGGCTGGAGGAAGCACCAGGTATGTATGCATTTTTACTTTTAATACATCTCTGGTTTACTTTAAGTAAAGTTGTACCCAAATCCCAGCAGCTGAAGGACGAGGGTCCTGGTGTGCAATTAGTGTTGAAAGTTTCCTGCTAGGTCCCTCATTTCTTTCAAATGAGTCGCTATGGGCAGGGACTGCCTGTTGATCTGAGATTTCCTGCTGGGATTCCCTCAACTAATCTAATGCCTAGTACACACCTTACAATTTTTCTGTCAGATTCTCTGAAATGCTAGGAATACACGGTACGTTTTGTACCACTGAATTGAGCCGCTGGATCGATTCCGGCGCGTCCCCGCGGGCGCTTCTTATCTTCTGCTCGTTTTCTTCCATTGTCCTGCCTGCGGTATCGAGAGCGGAATTGATCTGGCGGGTGATTGGACATGTCGGATTTTATCAATCGAGCCATCAGCGGCTAGATTCAGTGGTACAAAAGTATCGTGTATTCCTAGCATAAAGCAGGCCATACACTGGCTCGATTCACGGCTGTTTCGACAGCAGATCCGATCCTGGGATCGGATCTGCTGCCAATCGCTTGCGCTAAACGCACCCGCCGATCCGATTTCCTCCCGAAATCGGATCGGTCCGTCGATCGCGCCGTGCGGGAAATTACCCTCGATCGCCCGGCGGTAGGAGCGCGTCGCTTGCGGCGTACGATTCGGGCCCGATCCGAGCATGTATACATTACCTGAAGCTGGCTCCGGGGTCCTCTTCTCCTCGCTGCACCGCATTTCCGCATGTCCCAGTGTACGCTTATACTTCCTGTGTCACTCCGGTGACCAGGAAGTTGAAATAGAGGGCGCTCTATTTGAACTTCCTGGTCACGGAGTAACACAGGAAGCGCCGGGATGGAGCAAGAACAGCGGTGCGGTGCAGTGCAGAGAAGACGCCCGGGAGCCAGCCTCAGGTACTGTATACGGGGGGGGGGGGGGACAGGCGGCAGGAGCAGCTGAACAGATTGTGATCGGTTTCAGGCTGAAATCGATTCACAATCTGTTTGCAGTAAAGGCAGCCATACGATCCCTATCTGATCAGATTCGATCAGATAGGGATCTGTCAGCTGGTCGATCTAATGGCACATCGACCAGTGTATGGCCACCTTAAAGGAGTACTATCGATTGAAACGACTTTTTTTTTTAATACTCTATATTAGTGTACACATTACCACTAGTGCTAGGGGCATTTTATTTATTCACCCAGGTCTCTCTCCCTCTATCCCTGCTTAAAAATTCATTTCTCACACAGCTCATAGTAGTTTGGGTCACCCTGAGCTGCTTGGTTACTCTGTCACACAGCTCACAAATATATTTCACTGTGTCACTCACAGCATGCAGGAGACATGAGGAGAAACAGGCTGATCTGAGGTGGTAATAGGTAACTAAATGAGCTGTAATATTGCTGGAATATAACTAGCTATACCACGAGTCTGTGTTTACACTCAGACTGGCTGCCTGCTTGAGGCGATTCACTCCAGGCTGCATCCACTTTACAAGCTGCTGAGAGGGGCAGACCACTGTCTACAATTAGCATTATTAGTATCTTTATCAGTAAAGAGAAGCAAAGATAATAAACACACATTGCTAGAATCTTTAACCCCTTACCACCATATCAACAAGATTCTTTCAGCAAGGTAATAATTAAACTATAAACTGAGGAGTTGATAGCATCTCCCCTTTGCAGAGACATGGTCTAGCCCTCTGGGAGCTCAGTATTAGATACATTTGTATCCAACACTGACGCCAAAACTGACGGAGGATTTTACAGCTGAGAGGAACAGCTGTGTGAGGAATCAAATTGCTCCTAGTACTTGTCCTAATGTGTGCTACAACATACAGCATTTAAAAATAAATGCATACATCGATAGTATTCCTTTAAGATTTGCCTGCCAGATAGATAATTTCCAACATGTTGGAAATTATCTATCTGCCTAGCAATTAGGCATTGTTCTACTCAGCAGCAGATAACCAGAAGACAATGCACCAGAGATGACCAGTCTCTACCAGTACTTTACAGAAAATCTTACAGAAAATTGTATGGTTTATACTAGGCATAATGCCTCATCTAGACGGAGCGATCCGGCGGCACGATTAGCCGCTGGATTCGCCTCTTCCGCATCCCCGCGCATACCTGCCGCGTCCCCGCTCGCCCGTGCGTGCGTCGGATTCGATCCGCCGGCGTCGCTTATCTTCCGCTCGATTCCTGCCATTATCCCCTCCTGGGGAACGAGAAGGGAATCGGCGGCAGCGAGTTCGGACCTGTCGGATCTTATCAATCGAGCCTCATCAGTGGCTCGATAAGCCAAATCGCCGCCGGTTCGCTATGTGTAGACGTAGCATTACACTTTTCATTGTACATTGCAATCACAATTGCAGGCAGTCAATAAGTTGCTAATAATGTGGACTCTACAGATGAATGTGATACTACAGATAGTATCCCTGGATAGTGTACTGCCTCTGACACAGGACACCTGGGTTCAAATCTCACCCCTTCCTATTCAGTAAGCCAGCGCCTATTCATTAAGGAGTTCTTGGGCAAGACTCCCTAATACTGCTACTATCTCAGAGCACTCTAGTAGCTGCCTCGCAAGAGCTTTGAGTCCGACAGGAAAAAAAAAAACTATATACTGTACAAATATAGAACTATAACTAAACGTGTAGTACTTGCTTTCAAAATGCACATTTATGTTCTACTTCATCAAATCCGATGTTTAATCACTTCATGCAAATAAGATGTTTTATATAAACATCCATTCTGCGATCAGTGAGCAGAGCGCAATCGCTCAGTGTAAACCAGCCAAAACGGATGTCGGCTGCTGAGGAAGTGGTAAATGGCAGGGGCTGCACAAGATCAGTCTAAAGCTCAACACACACCATACAATCTTGGTTGTACAGATTTACCAAATTTATGTAGTATAAGGGCCAACAGATTGCAAATACCTTGAATGATTGATTGGATAAGCTCTTATACTACATGAAAGTGGTAAGATTGAACAACCAAGATTGTATGGTGTGTGTTGAGCCTTAGGTTGTAAACCAGAAATGTGGTTCATTACTCCTACAGTATAAATTATATACTCTAAGGGGTTGTTCACACTAAGGGTGCTTTGGCTATTTTTAAGTGCTGGCGATTTTCAAAATCGCGCTAAAAGCGCTTGTCCAATTATTCCCTATGAGTGTTCACATGAGCGGTTTGATTCCAATCCGCTCACCATTGCGCTGCCTGTACCATTTTCAGGGCGATTTGCCTCAATGGAAGGTATAGGTAAATCGCAAAACACTTGAAAAAGCGCTTTGTATAGCGATTTCCCGAGTGCTTTCATGAATGAATACATTGCATTTAATCATTTCCGGGTCAAAGAGTTCACTTCCTGACTGACGTCTGGAAGTGAAAAAAACAGAATCGCTCTGCAAAAGCGCTTTATAAAAAAAAAATTACAGCGCGCAGGTAAGCACCGGAAGGCGCTAAAAATAAATCTCCCGCAAAGCGCTGGCATCAGCGATTGCGATTTATGATGTGAACAAGGCCTTACTAAAAACCTGACATGAAAAGTTATTTTTAAAAAGAATAAACTACAGATTGATTAGTATATCAACAATACATGCTGACTTTGTTATTGTAAAGTAAAGTGTGGTTAAACATCGATGCCTTTATGACTGCAATGGGAAAAACGTTCAGTCAGCTAAAAGTGTATTTTGTTTTTTTTTCTTTTGCATTGCTCCTTTCAGTTCTGGTTTGTTATTGTAGATTAGCGGTAATGTGTTCTTAGGGAGTCATCGATATCGAGTCCATTAGGTATGTAATAAACTTGTATTTCCGTTGATTGCTGGCTATTGATTGCTGTCTTGCAAGCGATGAACCCTTTAAATGGATATCCTAGTCTTTTGCCAATCAAAGCATCCTGAGTCCTGCTATTATAGCGCAGTGCTTTTAGCTTCCACTTATTGTTAATGCTTACCTTTTTATATATTTAGCTATTGCAGAGCTGGACAGACCACAGACCAGCGGGCTGCCGGTAAATCTGGGGCCTAAAAAACAAACATTACTGGCTTCTGAATTGGACAGCCTGGATAGCTCCTGAATCCTATAATGGTTTGACAAGCACTCTTGTATTCTGTTGCATGAAAAGGCAGATATTAGTGAAGGTGGCTATACATACATAGATTGCTCTCATTGACCATCTTTAAAGGACCACTACAGCGAAAAAAGCAAGTAGTTCAAATCTGACAGGTTTTGGACTAGTCCGTCTCCTCATGGAGAATTCTCAGGGTTTGAAAAGCATTGCGAAAAATGCCCTCAATTTTAAGCGAGTGTGACCCCAGCTTTCAGGATTTTTTTTTTTTTTTCGAAAAGCACTTGCTGAGCAGCAGTTGTCAAATCTAAATGCCAAAATGGTAAAACACCAGCCTCCCTATTTGGGCAGTTAGATTTAGCAACTGTTGTACAGGAAATGCTTTTGAAAACAAACACCCTGAGGCTGGGGTCACACGTGCCTAAAATAAGGGGCATTTTCCACAATGGTTTCCAGTGCAAGAACCCAGTGCACTGGGAGCAATGTGCAGTTTTTTCGCATTGGGGGGGAGGAAGGTGTGTGTGTGTGTGTGTGTGTGTGTGTGTGTGTGTGTGTGTGTGTGTGTGTTTTTTTTTCTCCTTAAAGGTAACCTAAGCTGCGGGATATGGAGGTTTCCTTTTTAAACAATACCAGTTGCTTGGCAGTCCTGCTGGTCTCTTTGGCTGCAGCAGTGGCTGAATCACACACCTGAAACAAGCATGCAGCTAATCCAGTCTGACTTCAGTCAGAGCACCTGATCTGCATGCTTGTTGAGGGGCTGTGGCTAAAAGTATAAGAGACACAGGATCAGCAGGAGAGTCGGGCAACTGGTATTATTTTAAAAGGAAAAATCCATGGTTCCCTTTTAAGGGAGGTTTGTAAATTATATGGGCTGTCTCCCTAGTCCGTCTGTATGACAGACACAGAACAGTTATATCGTGCTTTTCTCCTGGCGGACTCAAAGCGCCAGAGCTGCAGCCACTAGGACGCACTCTATAGGCAATAGCAGTGTTAGGGAGCCTTGCCTAAGGTCTCCTACTCCTAGGTGCTGGCTTCCTGAACAGGCAGAGCTGAGGTTCGAACCCTGGTCTCCTGTGTCAGAGGCAGAGCCCTTAACCATTACACCATCCAGCCACCGCAGTCCTCAATCTTCAAGCTGCAAATGCCGAAACTTGAAGTGGCCACGTTGAGAACGTGTCCCTGTTAATCACATTATGGACTTCTTCCCCTGGCATGCTTTTTTTAGGCATCCGGGCCCCACTTTACCATGGGCACTTCAAACATTGGTTCCTGGTGCTGGGAGAATCACGATGGAGCCTTGCTCACATATGGATAGTGTTGAGCTCACGAGTAGTAAACTATTCAAAGCCGTAATTAAAATGAGGCTTGATTGCCTCAGGTGTGCGGCTGGGAGAGAGGTGGTTACTTACCCAGAAGTCCGCGGTCCTGTATGTGGTCCAAACGTCTGACGCGTTGCAAGACTCACTAGGCGCACTTCCCCCTTCCAGCTTCAAGCTGCCAACCGGCAACGAATAACCGATTTTCAAATCGGCGTTTGCCTTTTGCATATTTTGGTTGTCAAACCAGTCTTTCAATGTTAATCAAATTATTTTCTCTTTGATGCAAATAACCGCTGAATGTTTTGATGTCTTGTGTTGGAAAATACTCACCTTTTGCATAATCGTCCTGTTATGCAAACATTTCAGTGATAGGCTATCATTTGCACGAGCAGCTGCTTGATAATCATTATCGGTAGAATACTGCCACTGTCACAAAGTCCTGCCGGATGCTGGTAACATTAGTGATGGCCTTTTCTATAGTCTTCTGCACAGCCTCAAATTTTTACCGGAAATCAGGAAAACTTGACAACTTCTGTGCAGTGCAGAGCACAGCAGCCCCATACATACGCAAGGACACTGCAGTGCGAAGCACCGCAGCCTTGTACACACAGGATGACTGTGCAGTGGGGAGCACCGCAGCCTCGTACACACGGGAGGGCTGTGCAGTGGGGAGCACCGCAGTCTCGTACACACGGGAGGGCTGTGCAGTGGGGAGCACCGCAGTCTCGTACACACAGGGAGGGCTGTGCAGTGCGGAGCACCGCAGCCTCGTACACACGGGAGGGCTGTGCAGTGCGGAGCACCGCAGCCTCGTACACACGGGAGGGCTGTGCAGTGCGGAGCACCGCAGCCTCGTACACACGGGAGGGCTGTGCAGTGCGGAGCACCGCAGCCTCGTACACACGGGAGGGCTGTGCAGTGCGGAGCACCGCAGCCTCGTACACACGGGAGGACTCTGTGACATCCCCTTGACGACGGTCGTTAGCGACGCCTCTTCTTGCCAATGGGTATGCATGGCATCACACCTCGAGCGAACGAGACTTCAAGCGTTCGCGGTACTTTGTGCGGGAGGCGTCGGATCTTAGCGGTCTACCCCGCCGTGATGGTTCTTCTTGCGATGCTAAGCGTCGTTCGCATGGTCGTGCGCTTGTACCCACTTCACGATATCTCGGAATCAATCGCTCGGTACTCAAAAGAATCATCGGTCGTTGGGAAAATTGTGACGTGGGTAGCTTTACTCTGAGTTTTTAATTTCTTTTAGTTCTTCTCATCAGTGGCCAGAAGACTGGCAGCGCGGTGAACTTGCATAAACAGACGGCTCCCTCCACAAAAGCACTGACATTTGGCTAATGTGGAGGCGGCTGCAGAAGGTCATGCAGATGAGGCAGCCTCTCCTAGCCCAGATCGGTATATTGCGGATCTTTGCTGCTGTCAGATGTTAGGGCAAGATTGTTTATAGGGAAATTCCACAGTGGCTATAAACCTATGCTAGTGCTTATTTATCAAGGGCTAATGTACACAGGCCTTTCAGTTCCCCATACAGTTTATGCTCAGCTATAGTAGCTAGGCAAACTAGGGTCGTCTTGAGGTCAACTTGAACTCCAGCTTAGAGGAACTGTAAAACAAGAATTGAACTTCATCCCAATCAGTAGCTGATACCCCCTTTTCCCATGAGAAATCCTTCCCTTTGCACAAACAGGGAGGGCTGATATTCTGGTGAAACCCCTCCCACAGTGTGATGTCATGACCATGGTCCTGACAGTTTGCTGTCAGAAACACTTGATGTACTGTATGCTTGTTTAACCATTTAGTGGCATCCTAACGCATTAATACGCCATGCTTTACCCTATTAACGGCAACATGACGTATTAATAAGTCGCGCGTTCCCGCCGCTGCTACCGCCGTGTGCGCGCCGCTACGGCTGCCGTTTCCGTCAGGATCCCGTGCTGAGGGATTGGGGAAGAGGACCAAACGGTCCTCTACCCAATCGCAGTGCCTGGAGTGAATGGACGTGACCGCGAACAGCGGCTACGTCCATTCACAAAAACAGGAAATGTAACAATTAAATAAAGTGTAAAAAAAAAAAAAAAAAAAAAAAAGTGAACACTTACTATAACAAGTGTTCACTAGCGCCATCTTGTGGCCAAAAAGTATATGAAAGTATACAAAATACATACATTTACAAGTACATACACATGAGTAATAAAATTAATAAAATTCCACTTCCAACACTCCCCCTCCAAAAGAAAACACTTGTAAAAAAAAAAATCAGCTTAAAATAAATAAATATACTTGCCTTAGGGACTCAGCTTTTTTTTAATCTATATTTTATGGGGGAAAATTAATTTTAATTTATTACATTGGGGCTTGTAATTATGGCCAGAACAAAAAAACAGAACAGAAAAATAACACCTATATTTCAAAATGATATACTGTCGCCATACATTGTGATAGGGACATAATTTAAATGGTTTAATAATCGGAACAACTGGGCAAATACAATGTGTTTGTTTTATCCACAGGAGAATGTTTAATTTTAAAACTATAATGGCTGAAAACTGAGATGATTTTTTTTCTATTTTTTTTTTTGTTTTTTTTCTCATTAAAATGCATTTAGAATAAAAAAAATTCTTAGCAAAATGTACTACCCACAGAAAGCCTAATTGGTGGTGAAAAAAACGAGGTATAGATCATTTTCTTGTGATAAGTAGTAATAAAGTTATTAGGGAATAAAAGGGAGAAGCACTGACAAGTGAAAATTGCTCTGGTCCGTTAGAGTAAAAACCCTTGGGGGTTAACTGGTTAATTCCACTAGCAATCGCTAGCGTTCACGCTGAACGCTAGCGATTGCTGAATCACAATTACCGCCGATTCCCCGACGTTCGCGGCCGCGATTTTGCTATGCTATGCACTGCATAGCAAAATCGCGGCAAAAGTCGCTCCGTGGCGCGATCGCGATCAAGTAAAAAACGAAACGCGGTAGTGGAAATTACCTACCGCGATTCCTATGTTAAAAAGCAAACCGTAGCGATTGTAAAATCGATAGCGGTTTGCGTTTTTGCGAATTAGCCAGCGCAAACGCTCTGGGGGAAAAGGGCCCTAAGGGTCTATGGCTAAGGCTAGATGAATCTGCATAGAACCCCCTGATTTTTATTTTCCGGTCTCTCCATTCATTACTATTGATTTTCGCAAGCAAAAACTCGAATGGTGTGGAAAATTGTTAGAGGCGGACGATTTTTTTTTTTTTTTTTTTCTCTCTTCCCTGTCTGCAGGGGGAAGCTAATTTCTCCTGTAATGGAAATGGGCCCATTGACTTGTATATGTCATGCGACTCTGCATGCAGAAAATGCTCGCAAATTTGCGTTAGTGGAAATAGGCCCTAAAAGTGGAGGCAGAGGATTAGCAAGATTGGCAACTGGAAATTTTAATATGGCAGCCTCCATATTCCTCACTTCAGTTGTCCTTTAAGTCCTCTGACCCACCAGGTTTTAATTTTTGAGTTTTGGCAGACTTCAGGTGTGCTTTACAATTGATCTTTCCCTTGCAGCCAGTTTTTTTTCAAAACTGACAGTAAGCTATAATTACACATGTTCATAATCATGGCATCAGTGGTGTGTGGGATCAGCTGGCAGGTGGTGTATTCACTGCCTTTAGCCACTCCCCCTGCCCCGTATGACAGACTTTACCCTGATCCAGCGCCGTGGACTCGGCTCAGGGAAATAGCCGTCCTATTTTCTGTGATGATTGCAATTCCATCCCCTCTAGCGGACGGTCTCCAGATCTCCCTCATTCTCTCTGGGCCGGTGAATGACCTGCGGCCAAGCCACAACCCATCCCTATAAAAGCTTTGCTAGGAGGCAGAGATCAGTCGCGTTGTACTCACAGCCTGACTTCTATCAGTGATTTGGGTGAATGGCTTTTCCTTTCCTCCCCTGAGATCACTGTGAAAGCGGTTTTGCAGGTCTTCGCTGTATGCCGGCGAGTTATATTACCCACTGACTTGTGTTCTCTTTTGGGGACACTTGCAGAAATCTCATGCTGTGGAATTCCTGTCTCGGAATCCCTCTGCCAAGGAATATTACTTTTCCTGCTGCCGCAGGGGGGAGTCTCACTTTCCCCGCTGCATTCCCCATAATGTCAAACAAGATGGAATCTGAGGGAGAGAGTGAGGCAGAATGTTGGATGTGGCTGGTTGGCAGCTTATCCAAAAGATCACATTGGCAACAGGTGATTGGGCATTTAAAGGACAACTGAAGTGAGAAGACTAGGGAGGCTGCCATATTTATTTCATTTTAGACAATATCAGTTGCCTGGGAGCCTTGCTCTATTTGGCTGCAGTAGTGTCTGAATCGCACACCTGAAACCAGCGTGCAGTTAATCTTGTCAGATCTGACAATGTCAAACGCCTGATCTGCTGCATGCTTGTTCAGGGGCTGTGGGTAAAAGTATTATGCTAGGTATACATGATATAATTTTCTATCGATATCCCTCCTCCCTAAACTGTCCGATCTGAATTTTGATTTTTTTTTTTTTTCTGAGCGTTTTGGTTCAATGGAAGGTATAGGGAAATTGCTAAGCGCTTGAAAAAGTGCATTGTATAGCGATTTCCCCAGCGCTTTTATTTCCGGGTAAAAGAGTTCACTTCCTGACAGATGTCAGGAAGTGAAAAAAAACAAATCGCTCTGCAAAAGTGCTTAGAGATGCTCTTTACAAAAAATCCCTAATGCGCAGGTAAGAGCCGGGAGGCGCTAAAAAAAATTGCGCACAAGGATTTATGTGAACAAGGCCTTGGGGAGGAGAGTAGAGGACCACACTCACTTACTGCAACTTTCAAACTGGTCAACAATGGTACTGCAATACTTCCAGCCCTCCTCAGCAGATGCATAAGTTACACCTTTTTCCAAAAGGCTAGCCCATTTGGACTAATCCCATAGGAGAACTACTATGGTACATATTGCTGATTCGTCATACCTTGATAAAGGGGATCCTCTGTGGTCCACGAAACAATTGTGGTTGAGGTTACCTGATTTATACACTTGGAAGTAAAGTAAGCTATGTGTCTTCTGATTTGCAGACTGCAGATTTGACTTACAGCTATTCACTTGGATGGGATTCTACTGTATATCTATCTGACTGTTTCATCTCTTAACAAAGAAAGGTATTCAGCCATAGTTGCACTTTTGACAGACAACTTATTTTCCTACAGCTCCCTCTAGTGGAGGGCAACATTGGCTGGTGTACAAGAACTTCGTACTGCAGCTGGGGAAAAAGTTATCTGTTAGTACAGTATGATCTTGTTATAGTTAACTCCAGGGGACTAGGAAAAGGGGTTTACTATATCAGAAGTTGTCCTAGAAATGTCCCAGCATGCCCTGGTACATTCTCTGCTGCACAGGAGCAGCTCTGTCCTCCCATTGGAGGTACAGTACAAGCACTTGTACATTTGGTGGACTACAAGGTTAAGTATACCTCAGGGCTGCATAGCCAGACAAATTGCTGGTATAGTATCCAATTGCAGCTATCTCTGAACAGAGGCAGCCACTTCCTGTGAGTGGCTCTGATACCTCTGTGGGCGGGACTTGCAGCAGCAGCCTGAAGAGAGCAGCTGACCATGGGCTTCACACTGGCCTATGACGCATGCGCTGCCCACTTTTTACTTTTTACTTTAGAGTCAGCGTCACATAGGGGCTGAAAAACCTTTACTATAACAGTTTTTATATTCAGGTTTACTATACCAAGTGTTGATCCCATAGACTTATAATGGACATTGTCCTATAACTGAATGTTTACTATATCAGAGTTTATCATAACCAGATTATACTGTATTATCTAAAGTGTTAGGGCCCGTTTCCACTAGAGCGAATCCGCATGCGTTTCCTGCATGCAGACTCGCACAGCCAATACAAGTGGATGGGCCTGTTTCCACTTGTCAGGTTTTTCTGTGCAGGATTCTTCTGCACGGTAGAGCCTGCAGAATTCGCCTGCGTGAGGAATGCAGGCGATTCGCAGGCTATGTAGTTGATAGGGAAAACGCACATGCGTTTTTGCCGCAATTTCGTGTGCGAATTCGCATGAAAACTAATGTAAATTTAACCAGGCAGTGACATGGTTAAATTCGCATATACCCTGCCTGTGCGAAATCGCGGCAAAAACGCACGCGGAATCGCATCCGCATGCGTTTTCGTCAGCGGTGGAATCCCAGCGATTCGCACCGCACTAGTGGAAACGAGCCCTAAAGAGGTGGCCAAATTTTAGTGTGTGTGTGTGTACAGGGCTGTGGTGTCGGTCCAAAAATCCTCCGACTCCTCAGTTTAGGATTCCACCGACTCCGACTCCACGACTCCGACTCCTTTAATTTGCATATTACAATTTTGTTGCTTAAAAGTATGTAACATGAAATTCGTCTCTTAACTGCCAACGCTTAGGAATTTTACAAGACAACTGAAGTGAGAAGGATATGTAGACTACTATATTTATTCCCTTTAGACTAAAACTAGTCCTTGGTAAGAGTACTTGTAAAAGGTACAAACCGGAACAAAGAACATCTATCAGGCCCTAGGCAATGTAAGTGTGGGTACATGTAAGAATGATGTGCAGGTACTCTGCAGGGGAAGGAGGAGATTGTAAACAGACAACACCTCTGTGTTCAATGTGCACAGTATTCTCAGTGGATTCCCTGCAGCTCTGTGGGGAGTGCATATGTAGAGTATAGTACTACTGTGTAACAAAGTAAACCTGAGACAGATGAAATTTAAAGTTTTATACATACCTGGGGCTTCCTCCAGCCACCTTCAGGATAATCAGTGCCTCGTTGTCCTCCTCCACCACCTGGATCTTCTGCTATGAGTCCAGGTACTTGAGCTAGTCAGGCGTAGTGCGCATGCACACACTCCGCCGCCAGGAGCATACTACACCTGTGCAGCACTATTGCGCAGGTGCAGAATGTTCCTGGCTGTGGGAGTGGCATGCGGCCGGACTGCGCTGACTGGCTGAATTACCAGGACTCATAGCAGAAGATCCGGGTGGTGGAGGACAGCGAGGGACTGATTAGCCTGAAGCGGGCTGGAGGAAGCCCCAGGTATGTATAAAACTTTTCATCCGTCTCAGTTACCTTTTTTTAATTTGTAGTCACCAAACCAAATTTTAACAACATATCAAATTATTTGATTTCATCAGCAAAGGGAGTGCATACATTTGCATAAATCAGCATCAATGCGGAATTATTTCCATCTCGTTGACCATCTCTATTAGTGACACAGCTACACATCAGGCTTTATACTTACAGCATAGATGTTATTTAGTATATATAAGATTCCTGTGTACACATCATATATACAGTCACAATCAGATATGTATATCTGACCTTAAAAATACGGGGACTGCTTTATTGAAGCAGCACAAGTAACTCATTTTGATTGGTTTTTCATTTTTGTGGACAAAGCACAGCTATTACTGTATATATACATTATTTTTTATGACTATTATCTGAGAAATAGAACATTTTATCATATTTTCTATTTTAATTAGTTACAAATTCATTAGGAGTCGGTGCATTTTTTTTCCTACTCCAGGCACCCAAAATTGCCCGACTCTACGACTCCGACTCCACGACTCCGACTCCACAGCCCTGTGTGTGTATATATGTATGTATTCTAGTGCTTAGGGTCCATTATTGACAGGTAAAAGCGCAAAACCGTAACGCTCAGCGCTACCTGTTTCACAGGTTTTTTTTTTTTTTTTTTTCCCCGTGATCACCACGGTAAAATCACTGTACACTCGCGATTCCCGACGATCGCGATCAGCGCTTTTATAAGCACTATATAGTGATCACGCCTGAATCGCGAGAAATTGCTACAGGCAACACGTTTTGCGATTGCCATTAATCACAAAACGCCCGCGATCCGTGGCCGCATGATTCACAAAGCTTTTCCACCTGTTTTCACCTTATCTACTGTGTGTTACATTTTAAGCTCCCAAAGAGCAAAAATATAATATAATTCAGGTAAGAAAAGTAATATTGAAATGAAGTTAATCAGGAACAACTTACTTTAAAGAGAAACTCCGACCAAGAATTGAACTTTATCCCAATCAGTAGCTGATGCCCCCTTTTACATGAGAAATCTACTCCTTTTCACAAACAGACCATCAGGGGGCGCTGTATGCCTGATATTGTGGTGAAACAAGAAACTGAGGACCATGGTACTCCTGGCAGTTTCCTGTCTGTGAACCCTGTTGCATTGTGGGAAATAGCTGTTCCAACTGCCAAAACAGCAAGCAGTAGCTACATCACCTGCCAACAGCAATAATGTCACCATGTGATAAATGTCAGAATGTAAATCAGGGAGAGGAAAGATTTTACAATGGGCAAACCCTGACTAAATCATTTATACATAATTATTTTAAAAATGAAGCACTTAATTTATTACAATTATTTTTACTGGAGTTCCTCTTTGTGATTATTTTGCTTGTAAAGGTGCTGAAAGGTTATTTTTATTAATTAGGTGATAGATAAATCATTTGAGACATGTTGTGAATCGAGCTCTATGAGATTACTGCCGTAGTGTTAATATTGCGCTAGCGCTTTGGCATGTAGCGGGAATCACCCGCTAATAGCCCTAGTGTGAATGAGCTGTTAGAGTGGCCTCCCTTTGGAATGCTGGACAGGAAGTTGTCATGGCACATCCTGTACGGTCAGTACGCGTCCCATGCTTGTAAGTTCAAGCCTGTAGCAGTGTTCTTTGTGTTCATTGATTGCATTGGTTGCAGACACACAGCCGGCTGAGGGATTCCAGGAATATAATTCTGGCAGACAATGGATTGCCCTCATTCTTTAATACAGTACTTATTAGTCATTTTTCTTTACAGAAACACTGAGTGCTGCAGGGAAGTGACCCTTTGGGGGGGGGGGGGGGGGGCAGCGTGGCAATCGGTATGCACACGCAGCTAGTAAAGTGCTAGCTGCGTGTAGCAAAAAAAAAAAATTATGCAAATCGGCCCAGCAGGGCCTGAGAAATCCTCCTGCGCGGCTTGCCCCGAACTATGTTTACTGCCAGGAAGGTTAAACCATACATAGTGGTTGTTTGGTTTGGGGGAGGTAAGTCCACCCTTTGTTATGCTGTTGCTTATCTTTTTTAGAACTGTAGGGAAATAACTAAATCATTAAGTCAGTGCTTTCCTGATTTACATTCTGAAATTTACCACAGGTGGCCACAGCATATCAGCACTCTATCTGTTTACCTTTAAGCCAGTGAATAGAGCTGTGATGGACCGCAGACATCTAACAAGAGGAGGTTTGGTCAGAGGTCTTGTCACTCCTGGTTTTAGTTCTAGTAAATCCGAATAACAATCTGGCATGACCTATAATAAAAACTTGTTCTCCTGCACTTTATTGCCCAGTTATCCTAGATGCCTTTGACCACAAGTAATGTCATCTGTGTAGCAGTCCCCCCAGCTCACAGGAAAGCAATTCTAGGAACTGCTAGATGTCACTCAGCATACGCCATGCTTATCAAACGCCTGCCTAGTAAGTAAGCTGCTCATGCATGAGTGCAGAAGGAACCCGGGCAGTGGCCGAGGACTAGAGGACAGCGTAGGAAGGATCACAGGGCGGAGTGCTGCTCTGTCTGTCCCGTGGCAGCCAGTGGTGCCTGGATAGAGTTCCTAGAGCTGGTTGCACAGAGGTTGGTGGTAATGACCTGTTAGAAGAGCTGGTGGTACTCTGCCTCTGTTATTAATGTGCTGTGAAGGTGGACCTGTGAAGTGGGCAAAGACTCCTAAATTGCATCTTCTGTTTAGCAGCCGGTATCTGTGTCAGAAAGCGTTTTTTGCTTTTTACATGCTAATGAGTAACTACATTTGTAGGCACAGTGATGGATAATTTGCCTTCAGCACAGATCCAGCCATTCACAATCTGCAGTCTGTTTGTGAGAGGTCATCATTGCAGCCCCAGCCATAGGCAGCTCTGTGTTTTGCATGTGAAGTCTCTGAATGAATATTCTCCTACACGGGACAAAGACATAATTGTTGATCCGCTGCTCTGTTGACGGCTTCCCTAATGTCCGCTAACCCTTTCCAAGGGCCGAGCGGGGACTCTTATAAAGCAGCGCGGCTTTGTTCTTCTTATTTTTACAAGATAGTCAAGGATAATATCCACCTTTATACCCAAAATGAAAAAAAACAACCCATGTGTTAATTCCATGTGTGTGGCAGTGTTTAGTCTTTCTAGCTTTGAAGTTGTGTTGGTGGAATTGTATAGTGTTTACTGTACTGGCATTAAACTTGAAAGGGACTGTGTGATATATTTTTTCTATTTTTAGTAAACACTTTAATGTTTTCCTAAAGCTTCCTACCAGAGGACGGGAAAGTACATTCCACTCTTTATTCATCTCTAAGCTGATAAAAAAGGCTACAGAGTTAAAAAGGAATGACAGCAAACCTCCCCCAGGAAATTCAAAGGCAGGACTAGAGCGTCACCATTTCAGGAGAAGAGAGGCAGCAGTGAGTTAAGGGCCGGTTCACACGGACGGCAGGCGGCGTTGGGGCGGCCAGGAAGTCGCGTCGTCCTGTGACGTCCCGTTCGGTGGCGGCGGTACAGAGATCGTCGCGATCGGCGTTTCTCGTCCCCGCAGGGGGACATGAAGCCGCGCCGGCTAGCCGTCCCTGGACGTTGCATGCGGCTTCTAGGGACGGCCGAAACGATGCGTTAAATCGGGATCAGAATGCCTCGTTTATGCAATCGACGGTAACCGCGCAATGCTAAACGCTCCTATTCACTTGAATGGGAGAGTTTAGCCGATGGGTCCCGAATGCTTGACGGTAGACGCCGCCAAGCGTCCGTGTGAACCGGCCCTAAAGGATACCAGAAGTGACGTGACATGATGAGATAGGCCTGTTTATGTACAGTGCCTAGCACACAAATAACTATGCTGTGTTCCTTTTTTTTTTTTTTTTCTTCCTCTGCCTGAAAGAGTTAAATATCCGGTATGTAAAGCCCCATCTACACCATGGGACATTGAAGCGATCCGGCGGCTCGGTTAGCCGCCGGATCGCCTCTTCTGCGTGCCCGCCGCGTCCCCGCACGCCGCATTCGATTCCCCGCTCGTGCCCGCTCGTCCCCGCCAGCGCCGCTTATCTCCCGCACGATTCCCTGCCATTGTCCCCTCACGGGGATCGAGCAGGGAATCGGCGGTGCGAAGATCCGTCCTGCCGGATCTTATCAATCGAGCCGCATCAGCGGCTCGATTGATAAGGAGCATCGCGGCCGCATCTACGCGTGTAGATGCGGCTTAAGTGGCTGACTCAGTCCTGACTCAGACAGGAAGTGACTACAGTGTGACCCTCACTGATAAGAAATTCCAACTATAAAACCCTTTCCTAGCAGAAAATGGTTCTGCTGTGGGCCACTACCTCCCTATCTAGCAGTAAGGTTATGTACTTCACAATCCTTAAAGAGACTCCGTAACAAAAATCGCATCCTGTTTTTTATCATCCTACAAGTTCCAAAAGCTATTCTAATGTGTTTAGGCTTACTGCAGCACGTTCTACTATCACCATCTCTGTAATAAATCAACTTATTTCTCTCTTGTCAGACTTGTCAGCCTGTGTCTGGAAGGCTGCCAAGTTCTTCAGTGTTGTGGTTCTGTGATGCATCTCCCCCCTCCAGGCCCCTCTCTGCACACTGCCTGTGTATTATTTAGATTAGTGCAGCTTCTCTCTGCTCTATTATCTTTTACAAGCTGGATAAATCCTCCTCTGAGCTGGCTGGGCTTTCACATACTAAGGAATTACATACAGGCAGAGCTGTCTGCACTCTGCAGGAAGAAACAGCCTGACACTTCAGTGGAAAAGAGAATCTGTATTGTTAAAATCGCACAAAAGTAAACATACCAGTGCGTTAGGGGACATCTCCTATTACCCTTTGTCACAATTTCGCCGCTCCTCGCCGCATTAAAAGTGGTTAAAAACAGTTTTAAAAAGTTTGTTTATAAACAAACAAAATGGCCACCAAAACAGGAAGTAGGTTGATGTACAGTATGTCCACACATAGAAAATACATCCATACACAAGCAGGCTGTATACAACCTTCCTTTTGAATCTCAAGAGATCATTTGTGTGTTTCTTTCCCCCTGTTCTCATGCACTGAAGTTTTAGGCTGCTCTTTTCTTCCTGCAAACAGCTTTGCCCTTGTCTGTAATTTCTTAGTATGTGAAAGCCCAGCCAGCTCAGAGGACGATTTATCCAGCTTGTAAAAGATGAGTGAAGAGAGAAGCTGCCCTAATCTAAATAATACACAGGCAGTGTGCATAGAGGGGCCTGGAAGGGGGAGTTCATAGCAGAACCACAACACTGAAGAACTTGGCAGCCTTCCAGACACAGGCTGACAAGTCTGACAAGAGAGAGATGCATTGATTTATTACAGAGACTGTGATAGTAGAAAGTGCTGCAGTAAGCCAGAACAGATTAGAATAGCTTTTGGAACTTGTAGAATGATAAAAAACAGGATGCAATTTTTGTTACGGAGTCTCTTTAAGCTATTTACACACTGGAAGATAGAATTGTGTGAGATGAACGATTGATCCACGATCCATAAAGGTGGCCACACACCATACAATTTTTTAAATATCTGTTCAATTTAAGAATTGCAATCAATTTTTCTGACTGATTGTAACAAATTAAAAAATATGACCAATGTACCACACACCTATGTTCAATTTTTCCCCAATTATGATAAACATGATTGGAAACTCTGAGAAAATTGCTAGGGTGTGTATATTAACCCATTCAGGTTCCGTGGTTTTCACGAGAGAAATGTTCACCTCCCATTCATTAGCCTATAACTTTATCACTACTTATCACAATGAACTGATCTATATCTTGTTTTTTCCGCCACCAATTAGGCTTTCTTTGGGGGGTACATTTTGCTAAGAGCCACTTTACTGTAAACGCATTTTAACAGGAAGAATACGAAAAAAATGGAAAAATTCATTATTTCTCAGTTTTCAGCCATTATAGTTTTAAAATACATGCCTCCATAATTAAAACTCACGTATTGTATATGCCCATATGTCCCGGTTATTACACCGTTAAAATTATGTCCCTATCACAATGTATGGCGTCAATATTTTATTTGGAAATAAAGGTGCATTTTTTCCATTTTGCATCTATCACTATTAACAAGTTTAAAATAAAAAAAAATATAGAAATATTTCATCTTTACATTGATATTTAAAAAGTTTAGACCCTTAGGTAAATATTTACTTTTTTTTTTTTTTTATTGTAATGGTTTTTTTTTTATTTATAGTAAACATTTTTATTTGGGTAGTTTTGGGAGGGTGGGGGGTAAACAATAGATTTATAATGTAAATGTGTGTTGATTTTAATTTATTTTCATTTTCAGGTGTAGTTTTACTTTTTGGCCACAAGATGGCGGCCATGAGTTTGTTTACATGACGTCACTCTAAGCGTAACACACGCTTAGAGTGGCGCATCAGGAAGGGAACGGCCAGAAAAGGCGCAGCTTCCGAGAGAAGCTGTCGCTTTTTCAGCGGGGGAGAGGAATCAGTAATCGGGCTTCATAGCCCGATATATTGATTCCCTGACTACCGAATCCGAGGCCGGGAGTGCGCGTGCACGCGCGCGATCGGCCGCGGGGGCGCGCGGTAGCGCACATGGTTTCTGGACGTAGTTTCTACGTCCAGAAACCAAAATAGGTTAATAAACTTACCATACAATCTTAAGAGAAATTGAACAGGAATATCTGGCATTCCGGATCGATTTAAATAGAAAAAGACGGGAATTCCGATCAGATTTTTCAGTCGAATGAAGAAAAAACTTTGAGTTTTTTCGAGAGATACGATAGTTTTCATCGAATTGCTGCAAAATCGGATCATTTTATTGTATCGTGTGTGTGTGGCCACCTTAAAGGGACACTTAAGTCAAACAAAAAAAATGAGTTTTACTCACCTAGGGCTTCCAATAGCCCCCTGCAGCTGTCCGGTGCCCTCGGCGTCTCCCTCCGATCCTCCTGGCCCCGCCGGCAGCCACTTCCTGTTTTGGTGACAGGAGCTGACAGGCTGGGGTCGCGAATGATTCTTCGCGTTCCCAGACACATTAGCACCCTCTATGCTGCTATATGGTATATGATATATGCTATAGCAGCATAGATGGCGCTATTGTGGCCAGGAACACGAAGAATCACTCGCGTCCCCAGCCTGTCAGCTCCTGTCACCGAAACAGGAAGTGGCTGCCGGCAGGGCCAGGAGGATCAGAGGGAGACGGCGAGGGCACCGGACAGCTGCAGGGGGCTATTGGAAGCCCTAGGTGAGTAAAACTCATTTTTTTTTGTTTGACTTAAGTGTCCCTTTAAGACAGATCTTTACCAATTTGTTCCGAACGATTGCAGGAGACTGCAATAGAAATGCCAAACAATCATTAAATGGTAGGATTGTTGAACAATGCAAAGTGTAGCTATACCTTGGCAGAATTTGCGGACACATTGTTTAAAAATCGTGCGTAGCGCTTTACAACCTGCAAACGACTAGTGATTTGCCGATGTGATCTGTCATGTCACTTTTAAAAAGTCAGGGTACCGTCCTGAATCATGCGTTGGTTGTTAGAAAAAGGCATAAATGGTGGCTTCACCGAATATCTGAATGATGAGTGGTTCATCGGCCGTTTATACGATTTATCCTTCCTGTGTGTGCGAAGCTGTCCTACCACTTCAGTACTGGCTGTTTTCACTTACAAGGCTTTCTCAAGAGCTGCTCCAACACTATGGAACTCCCAACCTCCACCCATTAGGGCAGCCCCCTCCTTCTTCATCTTCAAGAAGGCCCTCAAAACTCACCTTTTCACTCTGGCCTACTACCCATCACAAGTGCTCTAAACCCACAGCTGAACTCTGGTCCCCTACCTCTCGTGTCCTTACCTCTCCCTCTAGATTGTAAGCCTTTGGGCAGGGTCCCCCTCCTTTTGTGTCCTACCTGATTATGCACCTCCATTACTGTGACCCCATGCTGTGCATTTTAGTGAACTCAACTTGCCTAATCTCCATGCTCCCCTCCAGTGACTGACTAAGCATTACCTTGTACTCATACTGTGCTGTGTGATCTGGTTTGCATGTATTCCTGTATTGTCTTACTGCTGTATGTCACCCCTAAATATTGTCTGTAACCTTAAAGAAAACCTGAACTGAAAATTAAAATTAAAAATAAGCATACACAAGTCATACTTACCTTCCATGTAGTCTACTCCTCAATCTTTCTCCTCTTCTGCGTCCTGTTTGTCTACTGTGATCAATGGATTTCTCCGTCCTCCATTTTTAAAATGGCCATTACCCATAACCGCTTTCTGGTCCGCACACAGTTAAACTGTAACATCGCCCACTTGAGCCATAGGGAAACATGGACATTACCTGGTACATCAGTTTTCCTCTCAGCTATAACTGACAGCAACTGATATTTTACTGACAGCAACTGATATATTTCAGATTTGACAAAATATTGTCAGAACTGGAAGGGATCACTGTCAGAAGAAAATGGTGAGCTTCTGAGAGGAACTGATGGCAAGGTAACTATGTAATGTTCATTTGAAGTTACCTCGTGTGTGTTCTAAAATTTTTTACTTAGTACAGGTTCTCTTTAACCACTTGCCGACCAAGTGATTTCCCATTGATCTGTGCTGGGTGGGCTCTTCAGCCCCCAGCACAGATTGTATTGCAGGCAGGGCGATCAGACTGGACCCCCACTAGGGGGATGTCCTGCTGGGGGGGGTCTGATCGCCACCGCACTGCTGTGCCTTGTGGGGGGGCTCCTCAAAGCCCCTTTCTGCAGCGCTATTCCCCCCCCCCCCCTCCTTCCTCTCCTTCCCTCCCTCTCCCTGGCTCTGTGGGCGGTACAGGATGGCGATACGTCCTTTACCGCCTCTGATAGGCTTCAGCCTATCAGACGGCGGCGATCCCCGGCCTATCAGAGGCCGGGGATCGCCGATCTCCTTTACGGAGCTGCTGCAGCTGCAGCGCCGTACAGTGTAAACACCGGGGATTTCTTCCCCGCGTGTTTACATTTCGCCTGCGAGCCGCGAACGGAGGCTCGCAGGCAGTTCACGGAGACGCCCTCCGTGAACTGACATGGAACGGCTGCTCGAACCGTTTCCATGGAAACACGCAGACAACCAGTTTACGCCGATCGGCGTTAGCTGGTCGTCAAGAGGTTAAAGAGACTCTGAAGTCGTTTTCTTTTTCTCCCTGCTTTTGTCATATAATCCTGTTCAGCATTAATGCGCAAGTGAAATCGCCGTATCCAAACGGCATATTACTGATTTATGACAGAGGATTAGCCCTGCAAAGCTTTACCCTGTAGCTCTGCCTCCTCCGAGGTCAATCTCTGCTGATCGCCGCCTCTCCCGCCCCTCTCAATCTTCTCTCACTGAGAGGGGTGGAGAGGAGGCGGAGATTGGTTGCAGAGAGGCAGAGTTACAGCTCAAAGCTCTGCCTCTCTAGGGCAGCACGAACTGCGACCTACAAAGTCGTGGAACTTTGCAGGTCGCTTTCTCTATTAAATCATTAATGTGCAGTGGGGATGCGGCGATTTCACTAAGGCATTAATGCTTAAAGGGATACTGTAGGGGGGTCAGGGGAAAATGAGTTGAACTTACCCGGGGCTTCTAACGGTCCCCCGCAGACATCCTGTGTTGGCGCAGCCACTCACCGATGCTCCGGCCCCGCCTCTGGTTCACTTTCGCTTTGCCGTGTCCTCGATCCCGCTGATGTCATCAAGAGCGCACAGCGCAGGCCCAGTATGGTCTGTGTCTGCACAGTACACTCCTGGTGACATCAGCGGGAGCGAGGACACGGGCGTGCAGGCGCAGTGGTTTTCTGACTTAAAAGTCAGAAATTCCAGAAGTGAACTGGAGGCGGGGCCGGAGCATCGGTGAGTGGCTGCGCCAACACAGGATGTCTGCGGGGGACCATTAAAAGCCCCGGGTAAGTTCAGCTCATTTTCCTCCGACCCCCCCCCCCCCCCCCCTACAGTATCCCTTCAACAGGATTATATGACAAAAGCAGGAAAAAAAGACTTCAGAGTCTCTTTAATGTCCAGCGCTGCGTATTATGCCGGTGCTTTTATACATATAATATAAGGCTCTGCCGATCCTTGGCGAGTACTGGTGTCTGACTGGACTTCCTTGTTCAGGAACCCGGCTGTGCCCAGTCCTAATTATTCCATGTCTGCCCACCCTCTGCCACATGCCAACCCTCGCCACTCCCCCCCCCCTACCCCCAATAACTGTGCAATGTGAAATTTAGGGGTAGAGTACTTTAATGTTGTATTTGCACTGTATAACCTCAGTTAGGATTCCTGACTCTGAAAACTGTGTGTTCAGCTATAAACTATCCCTAGTGTCCAATGAAAGCACAGGAATAAAGAGAAGCTTGATGGAGAGCAGTCGAGCCTGACTGGCGATACAAGTCATTTAGCCTGCGAGAGCCACAGCAGAAGCCGGGCAGCCAAGGCCCTGGCATCCTCCCGCCTCCACATGCAGCAGCCAATCGCAGCTCTGCCATGCTGCAGGAATACAAAGCTACCAGTGACTTACTGCTGCATGCATCATATAACTCACAGCCTGGACGTCACTCAGCAGACCAGTTGGAGGCTTAGATTGTTTCCATGTCCTTCTAATCCTATACATGTCAACAGGGCTGGCCTAGGTTACAGGGCAGCCTATGAGGGAATTTAATTTTATTTAAAGAGGAACTTTAGCGAAAAGGGGAAAAAAATAAATCAATGCGTTGCAAAGTGAGAAGTTAAATAGAAGAGAGATCAAGAAATGATTGATATTCGCCTTGTAATGTGTTCAAATTGTTTTATCCACAATCAGCCTGCATGTTATCATCTTTACTACTGGCAGACATGAAAAAAACAGGCAGCACCAACTGCCATGATCTATAACCACACCCCTTAACAATGATAGGCTAAAAGGTTTTTATTTTATTGATATACATACTGTATGCACAGAGGGAGATACTGGTTGCTTTGGTAGTTTGAAACAGCCCCTTGCTCACATAACCTTTTTATATTTCTTGATTTATCCTGAAAGAGAATCTGTACTCTAAAATTCTTACAATAAAAAGCATACCATTCTATTCCTTATGTTCTCCTGGGCCCCTCCGTGCTGTTTCTGCCACTCCCTGCTGCAATCCTGGCTTGTAATTAACAGTTTTAGGCAGTGTTTACAAACAAAACATGGCTTCTAACTAGAGTGTGATAGGCTTGAGAGTAGCTCAGTCTCTGACTCATACAGAGCTTGGAGAGGGTGTGTATAGCTTCTGCCAATGACAAGCAGTGCAGCACATTCCACACATTCCAGCCTCAGCCGACAGAGCCGATAGAAGAGAGAAGATTAGATCATATAACGGAGATAACACAGCCACTGTGCAACTAGAAAAGGCTGCAGTAACACAGACCACATTAGAACAGGCATAGGAACTTATAGGATAGAAGAAATGAGGCTGAAAATGTTGTTAGTCTCTTTAAAGTTTTCTTATATAAAATAAGTATTGCCATGGCATTATACTGTATTGAATAACTTCACCACTCTCTGATTCTAAGATGTGTGGCCAAGATTACCAAGAGCATTATTATTATTTAGCATTTATATAGCGCTAACCTCTTCTGTAGCGCTGCACAGACTGCAGAGTATATTCTCGTCACTAACTCTCACTCTGAGGGGCTCACAATCTAATCCCTATCATAGTCCTCCTATGTCTATGTATGTATCATATAGTGTATGTATCGTAGTCTATGGTCAATTTATGGGGGAAGCCAATTAACTTACCTGTATGTTTTTGGTGTGTGGGAGAAATTGGAGTGCTCAAAGGAAACTCGCGCAGACACGGGGAGAACATGCATACTTTGTGCAGATAGTGCCCTGGCTGGGGGACCCAGCGCTGCAAGGCGAGAGTGGAAAGCACTACGCCACCGAGCACGGAGGAGGAAAAATCTATTAAACCTTCGCACTCTCGCATGCAAATGTTCAAACAAATGCATTCACAGATTCACTCATCCAGGCACAACTGTTATCCCTACAGCTAAGTTAAAAGCCGGGTCTTAGTTCACAGAAGAATGCATTCCCATGCCTAGTCGCTTATACTGCGCAGAAGTACCCAGGTAAACATAGGTGTCCTAACTCTGGCCCTGTAACATGCATAGTGCAGACATGCAAACACATTCATTGCATCAAACCTATCAACTTCCTCTCCTGGGAAAGACAGTGCATCTTACCAATCGCACAAGGGAGCTAACGTTATGTGTCCATGTGCACCATGCGCATACACCAGCATAAGCTGTGTGCATGCTGACAAACACATACAGGGGAAGGAGGGAGTGCACTGAATTAGACCCTAGCCACAGGGGTCAGTAACAAGAAAAAAATACATATATCCAGACACATTGCCTCTAGTTAGGACACCAAATAAGTTATTAAGGAAAGGGAGGTGCTGAAGGGGGTGTGGCCAGAAAACAGCAAAAATCTATTAACCCTTCGCACTCTCACATGCAAATGTTCAAACAAATGCATTCACAGATTCACTCATCCAGGCACAAATGTTATCCCTACAGCTAAGTTAAAAGCCGGTGTTTTTGAGGATGAAGGAGGGGCTTTTGTTGGCGGGGCATAGAGGCTCTTGCTGACCATACTCTGACCGCATAACCTCAGGCCCTCCTTTTTTATTTTTCTGGTGACCTGTTAGGTGGTTGGCTCTAATTGCTTTTCATGCATCATTCCCATCCCCTGCATCTTATCTTGTGTGTACTTAAAGTGGATCCAAGGTGAACTTTGTCATTGCATAATTGTGTTCCTTTCCTATTGTTTATAGGGCATTCCTCAAGCCAAATACTTTTTTGTATTTGTTTTAATACTCTAATTCCCCATAAACTAAATAAACCACGCCCACAGGTTTTCAGAGAGCCTTGGCAGTAGCAAGGGCTCATGGGAGCTCAGTCTGGGCAGGAGGAGGAGGTGTTACTAGCCATTGATTTCAGAGGGAGGAGGGGGGATTAGTTTTTTTTTTTTTTTATCAGGCTGAGTGCTCAAGATACAGATAAGCCTGCCTCTGTGTAATGTTTACAAACATGGCTGCTGTCATTGTATCACAGGAAGAAATAATCATTTTCTATTAAAGCTGTTTGCAGCTATATTTGCTGTGTAAACTATCTAAACTTTAGATAAGATATATAGACAAGTTACTTGTTATAGTTAGTTTTTCATCTCGGATCCGCTTTAAGATATGTCTGAATACATTAGCGTTGATAGTGATCTGTAAGCCATGTGTTTGTGCTTCCTTCAGCTGCCAGCGTTTCCAGTTCTGTCTCCAGACTTCAGCAAATCGCCTTTTGCCAAGAATTGCACTGGCTGCGTTTTCCCCTAGACTGTTATCATAATAGTTTTCTGCTGTTTCAAAGGTTCTGCTACTCCTGGCCTGTGATTTTTATCGCTTTGCTTGTGGTTGAATGAAGGGCGTGTATATTTTCTCCCTTAAAGTGTAACTGTTGGGCATAAAATAAAAAAATCAATAATTTTTATCTGGTAAACAAGTAATAGGGATGCTAACTGGGGGGGGGGGGGGGGGGAAGCCCTGAAACGGAGAGGTGGAGATATTGGTGGATTGGCTCATCTAAGGAAAGTATCTGACTTTTCCCATTATTTTACAATCCAGGTATCCTTTATCGCTTTTTTACATCTAACATCGTGTGCAGGAGCCATTAATTGTCAGGAGCCGGGAAAACGCTGGCTCCCGACAATTACAATCTCCTGGGTGCGTCCCAACACACCAAAATGCGGCGTCGGGTGTGAAAGGTAAAATGAAAGGCTATGGATTTTAATTTTACCTTGGTTAACGCAAAGTTTCGACTTTGCGTTACACCGCAGAAAACAGTCTGTGGTGTGAAAGAACCCTTAGTGTACTCGGGGCTTCCTCCAGGCTGATTGCTCCCTCGCTTTCCTCCTCCGCCCCCAGGATCGTCCACAATTTGTCCCCGAAAGTCCCTCAGTCAGCGCAGTCCGGATGCACGTACCCCACTCCCCCCGTTGTATTCCTGTCGCTGGTAGTGTTCTGCGTGCGATGGAGCTGTTCACACGCAGAATGTCCCGGAAGACTTTCTGGGCAAAACTGCAAGGTGTTTAACACCCCCCCCCCCCCCCATCTCAGGTTCTATTTAATGTGAGACATACTGTAGCTATTCCGTTAACAGGGTAGAATTATAGGCTAGAGTCGCTTACAAAAGGATGGCCTCATCATGGTGAAAGGATCCAGTATGGAGTACACAACAAGCAAACTGCAGCGAGTCCCTGTGGAATAGGCCTAGTCAGGTCTATGTTGCCGGTGCACAATCCCTCTGTGGGTCACCACTCCACACATGGTTCAATGTAGTAAATACGAAGGAGGCACTCAATTGGCTTCAAACTTGCGTTTTATCAAATCCCAGTAATACACTTTTTTTTACATGTTTCGGGGCATATCCCCTTCATCAGGTGTACATACATTGAATGGCACACAGTGAATAAATACATACTTCTAACCACCACACCCTAAATTGGACCACCTCCATCTTGTCAGCTGACAAGTCAACTGATCACTGACATCACACAGTCCAAAGTCTTGTTAACCCCTTAGGGCACTAATCAGAGGCATTACTATATCCGTCTACCTCGGTAAACCTGATTAACAAATCAAATTACATTACTGCATCTTAGGTAAACCTAATACAGACAATACTGCGAAAAACTTCTGTTGCAAATATTTGGACCACAGATCCATCTTACCACCCTCTAACCGACACCCCCAACCAATCACGATGGTGTGTGTCCCATTAATACCTGGGGATTGGAGAGAGAGAGAGAGAAATTAAGTCAGTAACACATAATACAGCATCATAAAAAACATCTCAAGCTGAACATTTCATTCATCCCCTTGGGGTTGATGGACTCCAATTTTCTCATCCACCGGGCCTCCTTCTGTAGGAGAATCCGGTCTCTGTTCCCACCTCTCTGCAGCGGTGGTACGTGGTCCAAAACGAGCCAGCTTAACTGTGACACCCTATGTCCGCATTCAAAAAAATGTCGGGCTACTGGGGTGTCACAGCTTTTTTCTCCTGGCTTATAACCACGAATGTCACCCTTATGCTCCTGAATCCTAGATTTTACTATTCTGGTGGTTTTACCCACATAGAACATCCCACAAGGGCATTTCAAGGCATAAACAACAAACATGCTGTTGCATGTATACATTGAGTTAATCTTTATTCTGACACCAGAGTATGGATGTTCAACATAAGCGCCTTTTATAATTGCATGGCAGCAATTGCACTCCAAACAGGGAAAAGTACCCCTTTTCCCTGTCAGATCACCAATACATCGTTTCCTGGTTGACAGATCAACCCTGCTCACCCTGTCACTTATTGTTTTACCTTTCTTGTAGGAGAATAAAGGTGGCTCAGTGAATAGCATTCCAAAACTTGGGTCATGCTGAAGTATGGGCCAATACTTCATAACGACCCCCTTAATCATTCCAGACTGTTTACAGAATGTCTGCACGAACGGAATCTTGTTTTTACTCTGGTTGTTCCCCTGTCTACTACTATTCAATAGGTTATCTCTTGAGATTTGAGCCACCTCCTTCTCCACTTTCTCAAGCTTACCTTTCTTGTATCTGTTAGTAATCCGTTCTGCAGCAACTCTGTATCCGTGGTCTGTGGATGTGACTCTCTTTGCCCTAAGATATTGCCCCTTAGGGATACCTTTCACCACTGCGGAGTTATGGAAACTGTCCGTTCTTAAAAGATTGTTGCGATCAGTCGGTTTCGTATACAAATCCGTATGTAACCCCCAGTGTATTACTGGGATTTGATAAAACGCAAGTTTGAAGCCAATTGAGTGCCTCCAGTATGAAGTACTTGCATGCAAACAGTTTTGGAAGCTAATATCCTTCATTCATGGTAATTTAGTGCATTGGTTTTGCATGCAGGATGTGCACCCTGCCTATAATTAGGCTCTGCACGTCTATGCTGGTAGTCACTCAGATGCAGCCTGCTTTAGGAAGCGCCGTCGCCTCTCTCTGCTGTCTAATAGATGACCAGTTAGGGGTCTTTCACACCAGAGCCCGTTTCCTGCGTTTTGACGCAAAGTCAAAACTTTGCGTTAACCAAGGTAAAATGAAGGTCCTTAGACTTTTATTTTACCTTTCACACCCGATGCTGCGTTTTGGTACGTTGTGGTTCGACGCACCCCGGGGGCTTTTAATTGTCGGAAAGCTGGCGGTTTCCCCCTTGGGTAAATTAATAGCTACCGCCGCTGATTGCGTTGCACCGCAACATCCCAACGATACGCCACAGGCTATTTAACGCGTGCAGGAGGTGTTCTGTTGTTAGATGTGAAAGAGCCCTTAGTTGGTCAGGACATGTATGTGCAGAGCTACAATGAAGCTGCACTCTGAATGCCCACATCAAACACTAGTATGCCAGGAGACCCTAACACTGCAAGAGAGGAGTGCCCGGCTGCTTGCCTAAATTGTATTAGCGTATCTCTGCAGCAGCATTTGCACAGAATCCGGTTCTTGCACAATCTGAGATCTGTAGTTCAGCAGAGGCTGAGGGTGGAAGTCTGGTCTTCAGCTGATGCTGAACATTGAACACGCTGTTCTGTTTACTGTTCCATGCCATTTACAACAGTATAGAGACCTAGTGACAAGGTAAGCACAGATGGCTGAAGCTGACTTCACTGTTCCAGGATCTGGCAAGCCTTGTAACTCGCTAATGTGTGCTTAACGCTGCTCGTTAAATAAACTCCCCTATGCCGGCCTGACACGTCACGCCGGGGGCCCCTCGTACTGCAAAACCCGCCGCTCGGACCTCAGATCCTCAAAGGCTAATGTTCCCTCTGCCTGTTTTTCACTTCTCAGTTATGTTTAGGGAAAGTCTCTCAAGGATATCTAGGACCGTGCTCTTCAACCTTTTTGCAAACTGTACCACTTCTATCGCAAGAAACATTTCCACCAGTGATTTAGCAAGGGGGGTGGGTGGGGGGGGGGGGTTGTCGTGAGACCTGCTGTCTTTGCTACATTACAATCTGAGGGGATCAAAAAGACTTTTTTTTTTTTTTTTAATGTACGTACGTGTGAGGAGTGTGGTGTAATCATGGGGGTTGTACTATGCCATAAGATGAGGCAAATTCTATACTTGCATTTAATGGGAGCTTAGATGCTTTCCTTGTGTTGAAAGACATCCATGGCTACAATAACCAGGTAATGCCTAATGATGTTGATCCAGGGATTTTATCTGATTGCCATCTGGAGTCCGGAAGGAATTTTTCCCTTTTGGGGCTAATTGGACCATGCCTTGTAAGGGTTTTTTGCCTTCCTCTGGATCAACAGGGATATGTGAGGGAGCAGGCTGGTGTTGTACTTTGTTCTCTGGTTGAACTCGATGAACGTATGTCTTCTTTTCAACCCAAATAACTATGTAACTATGTAACTATGCCCCCCCACTATAGATCTGTCACTCACAATCAGCTAAACACAATATCTGTGCATGAACACGAATTTCATGGGCCTGCTGGTATCAGCGTTATTGGATTTAGACAGCTATTTCCTTTGTGACTGGAAGGAAATGATAGCCATATTTTATACCAAGTGAAGAATGTGTAACTGGTTCCTGCAAGAATGACAAATGTGTTGACTTCTATTCCACCCACAGCTCTGTGCATGTGCTGCATAGTGATGAAACGATTCACTGTGAAGGAAGGCTTCTGTGCTCTGCATCACAAAGTCTCACACAGCTAATGGCCCTCATTATTAAATGATGCACAGTGTGTCACCAGGGGCCTTGCCATGACTGGAGGGGTGACAGAGGGACTATGACTTCTGATGGTGGATGACTGGTCAGCGGAGAGAGGCTGAGCAGCAAATGTGCGTTCTATTCGCTGTCCCCTGTGTGTCTCCCAAGCACATAAAAGCAACTATTCATGAATAAAATCATTCAGTGCTTTAAAGTGACACTGTAGCAAACAAAAACAAAAAATTGTATGTGTAGTACAGCTAAGAAATAGAACATGAGTAGCAAAGAAAATAAGTCTCATATTTTCCAGTACAGGAAGAGCTAAAACTCCAGTTATGTATGCAAAAGAGCTTCTCTGAGCTATTCAACCCAACTTGGATTGAAGACAGTCCTGTTTTCTGTAGCATTTATGCATCAAAGAAACAGAAGATTTTACTGCAGGGAAGGTCAGTCATTATTTCTGCTGTTTCATAGTTTAAAATACAGAGTGGGGTAAAATACAGAGTGGGGACGTTTTTATAAGTCAGACAGTGTTGCTGCCGCTGTGCGTTTGCATGTACAAATAGTGTGGGGGGGGAACCACCAACGAAAAAAATACACCTTTGTTTCCAAGGACATAATTAAAATCTTGTGAGAACCAGGACAAATGGGCAGATAAAATGTGTTCTGTAAAGAAGCAGTGTTTTTATACCAGGGCTGTGGAGTCGGTACAAAAATCTTCCGACTCCAACTCCTCAGTTTATGAAATCATGACTCCGGGTACCCAACATGGCTCAGACTCCTTAGCCTAATACTTAAAGAGACTCCGTAACAAAAATTGCATCCTGTTTTTTTATCATCCTACAAGTTCAAAAAAGCTATTCTAATGTGTTCTGGCTTACTGCAGTACTTTCTGCTATCACCAGCTCTGTAATAAATCAATGTATCTTTCCCCTGTCAGACTTGTCAGCCTATGTCTGGAAGGCTGCCAAGTTCTTCAGTGTTGTGGTTCTGCTAGGAACTCCCCCTTCCTGGCCCCTCTATGCACACTGCCTGTGTGTTATTTAGGATTAGAGCAGCTTCTCTCTTCTCTCTTATCTTTTACAAGCTGGATAAATTGTCCTCTGAGCTGGCTGGGCTTTCACATACTGAAGAATTACAGACAAGGGCAAAGCTGTTTGCAGGAAGAAAAGAGCTGCCTGAAACTTCAGTGCATGAGAGCAGAAGGGTGAAAGAAACACACAAATGATCTCTTGAGATTCAAAAGGAAGGCTGTATACAGCCTGCTTGTGTATGGATGTATTTTCTATGTGTGGACATACTGTACATCAACCTACTTCCTGTTTTGGTGGCCATTTTGTTTGTTTATAAACAAACTTTTTAACACCGTTTTTAACCACTTTTTAATGCGGCGAGGAGCGGCGAAATTGTGTCAGAGGGTAATAGATGTCCCCTAACACACTGGTATGTTTACTTTTGTGCGATTTTTAACAATACAGATTCTCTTTAACAGGGCTGTGGATTTTGTACAAAAATCATCCGACTCCTAAGTTTATGAAATCGACTCCGACTCCAGGTGCCCAAAATTGCCTCGACTGCGACTCCACAGCCCTGGTTTATACTAAAAATATAGGGGATGAAATGTGAGAAATACTTTTTTTTTTTTTTTTTCCCATTTTTTTCCATGTTTTTCCCTTTAAAATGCATAGAAAAGAAAGTAATTACAGAAAACAAATACCAACCCTAAAAAGCCCAATTGGTGGTGAAAAAAACAAGATATAGATCATTTCATTGTGATTAGTAGTGATTAAGCTGTTGGCAAATGAAAGGGATGAACACTGAAAGGGGAAAATCGCTTTTGTCCGTTAGGGTAAAAACCCCTTTGGGGTGAAGTGGTTAAAGTGAACCCAAAATGATCGATTAACCTAATTCTAAGTAAGACTTTCGTAGGATCTTAAGTGGGATAAGAACTGCGATTTTTCAACTCTCATCGCATTGGAAAACGCACTTTTTTTTTTTTCCTTTGTGTGCCCCAGAGGACTTTATGTGGGACCTTTATGTGGGATTTCACATGCATTTTCCGCTATGTGGCAAAACACATGCAGTTCAAATAAGTGTGTTTCCTGTGTTACCAAGATAACAAACAGTGATCCTTATCAATACGCACTCACCTGTGATGAGGCGGCAGCCAGTGGTATTGCACGAATAATAAGGGTAGTATGGCGCTGTTGATGTAGTAGTTTGCGCTTTCGCCTTGCATCGCTGGGTCCCCGGTTCAAATCCCAGCCAGGGCACTATCTACATGGAGGTTGTATGTTTTCCCTGTGTCTGTGTGGGTTTCCTCCTGGCACTCCAGTTTCCTGCAACATACCAAAAACAGATACAGCTAAATTAACTGGCTTCCCCTAAAATTGGCACTAGACTACGCTGGTCACTATGGTAGGGGTTAGATTGTGAACTCCTCTGAGGGACAGTTAGTGACAAGACTATATATTCTGTACAGCGCTGCAGAAGATGTTGGCGCTGTAGAAATACTAATGTGACTGTGAGAAGCTGTGCTCATAACCTGCAGGTTAGTGATGCTGCCTGTTATGGAGGGGAGGTGTAGGGACAATATGGGTAGTATGGTGTAAGGCATTGTACAGATGCTAGATCAGGCATGGGCAAACTTGGCCCTCCAGCTGTTACGGAACTACAAGTCCCACAATGCATTTGTCTTTGAGTCATGACTGTGGCTGTCAGACTTCTGCAATGCATTGTGGTATTTGAAGTTCCTTAACAGCTGGAGGGCCAAGTTTGCCCATGCCTGCGCTAGATGGTTCTTGGCTGAGGCCGCCTCTCTACCTTTCTTCCACTCCCCATTTTGTGCCACCTGCAGCCCCATTTAATGCAGTCATTTCATTTATAACAGCAGCTGCGCGGTCCGCGAAAGAACCTGATTATCTGATAGTTGATGTGAGCGGTTAATAAGGTTAAGAGCCAATAATAACCCGCCAAAACAAGTAATGATTTCTTAAAGTAGAATGTTGGCCATTCTATCATGTTATGTCATTCTGATGTCCGCTGGCATACTAGCCTAGGGCAATCTCCGGTAAGTGCAAGGCGGGGAGCCGATACTGCGCATGCGCTGGAGCCGGGAAGGTAAATATTTACATCGCCGTTATTCGGAGGGGCACAGCGAGACAGCCGTGGGACATAGGAGGACGAGGGAAGCCTCCATAGGATCCGGAGGCTTCCCCCACCCGAGGTGAGTACCCCCAGGGGAACTTTTTTCTCGTTATAGGTTTTCTTTAAATAATACCAGTTTCCTGGCTGTCCTGCCGATCTATTTGGCTGCAGTAGTGTCTGAATAACACCAGAAACAAGCATGCAGCTAATCTTGTCAGATCTGACAATGTCAGAAACCCCTGATCTGCTGCATGCTTGTTCAGGGGCTGTGGCTAAAGGCATTACACAGGAGTAGCAGGACAGCCGGGGATCTGGTATTGCTTAGAAGGAAATAAATATGGCAGCCTACATATACCTCTGAATTCATTGGCCCTACCACGGTCGGTGTCTGTTGCATGGTCCAAAGTCAATTTAGGAGGGAGCCAATTAACGGTTTATTGGCTATTTACTGCTGTGCTGGGAAGCCAGGTTTAAAAGATGTTGGCAACCACATGTCTGGTATTTTTCCTCAGTTAAGTTTTGATGGATTTTCACACATTTCTCTGAAGTTGTGCGCGTGTGAACAAGTCCGTCAGGCCTCTCATGTGTGAAGTATTGGAATGATTGGGACACCTGCGTGGCGGTGAGGTAATGCCCTCCGTGTCGCCGTATCAGCTTCTCCCACACCAGGTGTTTCACGCGCTGCGTTCCCCCACTGGTGTGTCTGTCTGTGCCAAGCCGCGGAGAGTAAGGAGATAGCGTAATTACTGCTGATCTCAGCTGCTTGGCGTACTGAAATATTCAGAACTTTTGTTCTCTGTGATTAGCATGTCTTCCCTCATCTGTATATGAACTTCAGGTGTGCTCTCATGCCAGGTACGCTGAGGGATGACCAGACACTAGAACATACACTAGAAAATACAAGTAAGAAAGCGACGATCACTTCTGAAGTTACTATCAAAGCAGCAGCCATGCTTAACCACTCAGTTGTTTTCACTTTATGCTTCCGAGCAATGTTCACCTCCCATTCATTAGCCTATAACTTCATCACTACTTATCACAATTAACAATAACAATAATATTTATATAGCGCTTTTCTCCTTGGGGACTCAAAGCGCTGTGACCCTGCATTATGCAGTCACAAAGGCTAGGGAAAAGAGGTGAGTTTTTAGCCTTTTTTTAAAGCTGTCCAGAGAGGGAGCCTCTCGTACTGATTGTGGAAGTGAGTTCCATAGAGTAGGGGCTGCGTAGGAAAAGGCCCGAGCACCAAATGTTAAGTATCCTGGGAATAACCAGCTTCATCTTGTTGGCAGAGCGGAGGGTGCGTGGAGGGGCATAAAGTTCCAATAGATCCGCTATGTATTTGGGTCCCATGTGGTGTAGAGCCTTGAATGTCAGCAGGCAGATCTTAAAATTGATTCTCCATTTTACTGGCAACCAGTGAAGAGTTTGCAGTACTGGGGTGATGTGTGAGCTGTGGGGGGCATTGGCTAGGAGTCTGGCTGCAGCATTCTGCACTAGCTGTAAGGGGCGCAGAACCTTTTCTGTAGATCTGATGAACAGGGCGTTGCAGTAGTCTAGGCGGGAGGATACAAATGCATGAACCAGGGCAGGTAGGTCTTCAGCTGGGATAAGGTGTTTGATTTTCGCTATATTTCTTAGATGGAAGAAGGAAGACTTGACGACAGCTGATATCTGCTGTTTGAGTTTTAGATTTCCATCCAGGATCACCCCAAGGTTTCGCACAGAGTCTTTATACTGTACAGTATCTCCCCAATTGCTAGTTTGAGGTGGTGAGCTTTTTGAACTTTATCCATCATGTGTGGACCACCTACCACCAACACCTCTGTTTTGTCAGAGTTCAGCCTCAGCCAGCTGGTGTTCATCCAATTTTGTAAATCCACTAGACACGCATTTATGGATGCTGATGGGTCTTGGGTGCCAGGCTTGAAGGACAGATACAGTTGTTTGTCATCTGCATAACAATGGTATCCTAGGCCATAGTTCTGGATTATTTTGCCCAGTGGGAGCATGTAGACTGCAAAGAGTAATGGTGATATTGCAGAACCCTGTGGAACTCCATAGGGAAGTGGCACTGGATTAGAGTAGTGTGTGCCCAGACATACTTGCTGTGTCCTGCCAGATAGGAAGGTCTGAAACCAGCTAAGAACAGTACCCCTTAGGCCACAGTAATTCTTCAGTCGCTGGATTAGTATTTCATGATCCACAGTATCAAATGCTGCAGACAAGTCAAGAAGAATCAAAATTGAGCAATCACCCTTGTCCCTTGCAGTAAGTAAATCATTCATTACTCAGACTAATGCTGTTTCAGTGCTGTGCCTTTTCCTGAATCCTGACTGAAAAGTATCAAAGATGTTATCTGTAAGCCTGGCTTCTAGCTGGTTGGCGACTGCTTTCTCGATAACTTTTGATAGGAATGGTAAGTTCGCCACAGGTCTGTAGTTGGTTACAGAATCAGGATCTAGTAATAGTTTCTTCAGGAGGGGTTTTATGATTGCTTTCTTTAGTTCTTCTGGGAAAAGACCACTTTGCAAGGAGCACTGAGTGATTTTGTGAAGTGCTGGCCTTATCAGCTCTGGGCACTGCATTAAGGATCCAGTTGGGCCAGGATCCAGGTCGCAGGTAGTGGGGCGGAGACTTTGAATGAGAATTCCAAAATCTTCTTCACTCAGTGTCAAAGACTTGCCATGGTGGTACGGTAGTAGGCATATGCAACGTCCAGTGGTCAATTGATGTTTTTGGTGTAATGCTGGCACGGATGGTAGACACCTTGTTTGTGAAGAAGGCAGATAATTCTTCACACCTTTCCCTGGAGTATGTGGTTGGGGCTTTTAGGCAGGAAGGATTGCAGAGTGATTCCACTGTGTGGAAGAGTTGACCAGCTCTGTTGTTGGCTGTAGATATTTTGTGCGAGATAAAGTCTGATTTTTTTTTTTTCTTGGTTATTGCTTGTTGGTATTGTCTGAGGTGTTGAATTAGGCTAGATTTGTGCTCCTCAGACCCTGATTTACGCCACTGTCTTTCAAGTCTGTGCCCTTTCTTTTTTAGATCCATGATGGTTTTGTCAAACCAATTAGCTTTCTGCTTTTTGGTTGCTGATTTGGTGCGCCATGGGGCAATACTGTCAAGTGTTTCGTATATCGTGTTGTTGTACTGGGTTACTAGAGTGTTTGGGTCCATTTGACTGTGGAGCAGATTTGTAAAATCCAGGTTGGCAATTATCCTCTCCGGTGTTAATTTATTCAGGGGACGGATTTTGATTGTTTCTCTAGGGAGCTGCTTGATAGGGTGATGTTAAATAGTAAACTTTATTATGTGATGGTCTGACCACACCACTGGGGTTACTGTTATGTTACTAAAGTCCATTCCAAGGTGCAACAGTAAGTCTAGCGTATGCCCTCCTCTGTGGGTAGCAGATTTTACAACTTGTGTGAAGCCTAGTCCACCCATGAGATTTATTAGTTCATTTGCATTTTGATCTTGTTGTTTCCGCCACCAATTAGGCTTTCTTTGGGGGTACATTTTGCTAAGAGCTACCTAACTGTAAATGCATTTTAACAGTAAGAATAAGAAAAAAAAATGAAAAAATTCATTGTCAGTTTTCGGCCATTATAGTTTTAAAATAATGCCTCCATAATTAAAACCCACATATTGTATTTGCCCATTTGTCACTGTTATTTCACCGTTTAAATTATGCCCCTATCACAATGTATCGCGACAATATTTTATATGGAAATAAAAGAGCATTTTTTCCGTTTTGCATACATCACTATTTACAAGCTTATAAAAAAAAATAGAGAGAAATATTTCATCTTTACATAACGTGCCCCTAACGCAACACATGTTAGTATTGAAGTTGGACGTTGTATAGAGCAGCGTTATGCGTCTCTTGATGCGTTCGTGATGCGTACCTTTTGACACATACTATGGAACGAAAACGGAGCATGCGGCAAAGTAAAAAAAACAAAAAAAAACAAAACAGTACTGAGCATGTGCAAACATCTGAACCCAGCTACATACGAGTATAACGCACAGCATGCTGCACTTTCATAGAACGTGCAGCGTTATACTCCCAACGCAACGTGGGCACTGTGAACAGCACATTGATTTTTAATTGCTGTGAGTTGGGCTGCGTTACAGGCTTCTCTAATGTGCGCCTGTAACGTCCCACTGTGAAAGCAGCCTAAAGGTTTTTTTTTTTTTTGTTGTTGTAGATTTTTCACCTTTTCCTCAATTCATAGGGCACCAAGACTTGTCCTTTTACACCATCCAAATACATTGAGTAAAATCTGGAGGTGGTGATTTATTCCCTTTCCCCCCCCTCCCCCTCTTGCCTGAAAGTTTATGTATGTGTATGTGTGTGCCTTGCAGGGATTTCCTTCAGGGTATACATGAGATAATTACTGGCTTAGTTACAGCAATTATCCTAATTATGATAATACTACATCTTGGTTTCTCCAGCACACAGACTGCTGCAGGCCCAGAAGGAAGCTGTTGTGCAGGTCTGTTATATACTTGAGGGCTTGTGCGAGCTCATCTTTGTTTTAGCGCTGTATCAAATCTTTTTCCTTACTGCTGTATATCTTAGTGATCTATCTTTATCGTGATAGTGTTTTCATTAGGAGAAGCAATCTTTCAAAGTATGTTAAAAGCAAGGGGAACAGTATTCAGATGAGATTTACAAAAACTGATATAATTGAAGGTGGGAACATGGTCAGTAAAGGAGGCAAAACACTGGTTGATATTTTAATTTTTTTCCATGGATATCCGGATGGTTTGATCATTTGAAAAAGTCTGCAAGAAATCAGTGCTGCATAAGATCGATTTTTTTCAAGCTTACACTCACCGGTCCCCCAATGTGCATAGCCTTTCATTAGATTGCATGCTGACATTTATGGTGTGTGCAATCAGATGGATCCCTCTCTGATCTGTCGTCTGGCCATATAGACCAGCGTATGGCCGGCTTTACTGTTGCTGTTAGCGAATCTGACCTGGTGGCTAGGGCGACCACTTGCAGGCTTTGACCATTTACAGGACCTACTGTTTTCGTGCAGTTAGAAAAAGGCATGACTGTGCCATACACAATGGAGCGGAATCTGGAGGGCTGTGGGGATCATTTGCAATTGCCGTTAAAAATCCAGTGTGCTCCATCCTTAGTTGACACAAAAGAGGTTTGAGGGAGGGGGAAACTCTACAAGTGGTAAATTCTCAACTGTGCATTCCCCTCGACTGAGCTTCCTCTAGCTGGTGTAAGAGGCTTAACCACCCTGGTGTTCTATTTAAATTGCCAGGGTGGCGGTGGCAGGGGTATTTCATTTTTTTTTTTTTTTCATGCTGCCAACTGAAAGTTGGCAGCATGAAAGCCCACTAGAGGTGCGCCCTTCTGAACGCTTTCGGCGATCACAAGTAACAAGAAATCCCGCGGAGAGCAGGATTTCTTGTTAGGCTTACCCCGTCGCCATGGCGACGATCAGGCTGCAGGCATCTCAGATCCAGCCCTTTGCGCTGCCCGAAAGTTTTTGGTCCGGGCAGCGCAGGGCTCTGGCGCGGGGGGGGTGGCGTGGCCCTCTTCCGCCGCTGCAGGCGATCGCCGCTGAACGGCGGCGATCGGAGGCCACACGCAGTTGGCAAAGTGCTAGCTGCGTGTAGCGCAGTTTATTTGATGTAAATCGGCCCAGCAGGGCCAGAGATATTGGACTCGGCGGGTATGGATGAGCTCCATACCGCCAGGAAGGTTAAAGTGTACCTGAGATGGGGGATTAGCAATAAAATATAAATACCTGGGACTTCCTCCAGCCCCCTCCTGCATGATTGCTCCTACGCCATCCTTCTCTTCCGCTCTGCTTTCCCGCTTCTGGCCCTGGAATATCCTCCAGTCGGGCCAGTCAGCGCGTGTACAGTCCGGCCGTGCACGCTCCCGTCTCCTGTCGCCATGAGTGTTCTGTGCCTGCGCACGTTCCTGGCGATGTGAACACGGTGGGAGCGCGCACAGAGCCAGGCTGTACATGCCCAGTTGGCCCTGGACCAGAGGACTTTCCAGGGCTAATTGCAGGTGGACGGAGCGGGAGAAGAGGACGCTGTGGGATTGATCAGGCCGGAGGGGGCTGAAAGAAGTCCCGGGTGTGTATAATTTTTATTGCTAATCCCTCATCTCAGGTTCCCTTTTAAGACCTGGGGCTCGGTGGCGAAAGGCCTGGGACTGAAATCACTAGACTTCCGTAACTGTGAAAACGTGATTTCTGGAGTGATCAAGATTTGGCTCTGCAGCTATTAATGCATACCTTTCCAAAATGCAGCATGCAATGCTTTGCGATTGTGGCTGCAAGCGGAACCACTCCCATAGGGTTCCACTGTTGCAGCTTGAGGTTGCCATTGCCGTACGGGTGAAAATGAACAGACGGCAAAAGGATAAAAGTAGCTAAAACAAGAAAAACAGGGTAGGCAGCGGTGGACTTGCCTCGTCCAAGTAGACACAAACCGGTTGATATATCGGCAAGCAAATTTATTTAATATGTATGCTCCAAAGGGTCAAAGCAATGCGTTTCACAGTTGTGGCCCGCTTCATCAGGCAATAGGGGATGCAGCATACAGCAACAAGTGTCTATGACTCAGCCTAGTGCCTCTACGGAGGTAAGTCCACCACTGCCTACCCCGGGTTTTTAAAGTTTTAGCTACTTTTATCCGCTTGGTGCCTCTGTTCATTTCCACATTGCTGGGCATACACGGCTCGACGCAGGCTTATCAATCGAGCCGATGATGGCTCTATTGATAATATCCAATGTGTCTGATCACCGCGGGTATCGATTCCGCTCTCGATACTTGTGGGCGGACAATAGCGGCGAATCGAGCAGAAGATAAGAAGCGACGGTTGGGACAAGCGGGAATTGATTCGGGTGGACGTGCGGGGACGCGGCGGGAGTCGATCCCGCCGGATCGACCCGTGTATGCCCAGCATTAGTGGTAACCCAGGTTTGTGAGTATAACTTTACATGCCTCTCATTACCCACCTCAATCCGGTACATACTGCACTATATTGGGCTCTCGCCATTCTCTCTCTCTCTCTCTCTCTCTCTCTCTCGTTTTCTCATTGCCGTACTGGTGTGTAGGTTGAGGTCGGGGGTTTAAAATAATTGGAAGTACAAAAGCCATTTTAGAATGATTTGTCTTAGAACGACTGTGGATATAACCTCTTCCTCACTGAATTTCTTGAAGACGGCCTGTGTGATTCTTGTCAGCATGAACCAATTGATCTAATTCCCCCTCTTGCCCCATGTCCTGCAGCTAGGGTTGTGTTGAAGCTGTCCTAATAAAGTGAAGGAAAGGCAGATATTAAGTTACAGAATTCCTCTGCAGGGAAAGAGAGTGCAGATGCTTTCTGAATGCTTCCAGATGGGTGAAGTCTTCTGAGATTCCCACCAAATTTCTTTATTTCTGTTTTTACTTTCATGGATTGAATTCCCTTGATTTGACAGAGAACGATTTATTTCTCTTTCAAATTATCTATTATGGGGTTCCCTTACAACAATAGAAGGGCTGACACTTTCAAAGTGCGACTCCGCTTACAGAAATGGAACGTCGCTGCTGTTAGTGTGGCCAAGAGGAGGTCTAGAAGCCAGTTTCCTATCATGTTCATTACATCCTTGCAGGTGTTTTCCAGAATCCTCTGCCTATAGGTTATATTCCTCTGCTGCCTATATGTTGCAACTTAAAGAGAATCTGTACTGTCTGATTTGTACAATTAAAAAAACATACCAATCAAGTCACTGTGATCTCCTGGATCCCTCTTTGCCGTTTTTCTGCTGTGATCCTGGCTTTTAATCAACAGTTTTAGTCAATGTTTACAAACAAAAAACATGGCCGCTAACTAGGAAGTGATGTATGTGTGTGTATATACTGTATATCATGCTACAGTATACAAGTTTTTATTACATAGTGAACTTTCTGCACTCCAGTCAGGGTTTCTCAGCATGGGCAGCTTCCCCCCCCCCCCCCCCCCTCAGACAAGCTGAAATTGAGAGCAGAGACCTGTCTGTGAGGAGTAAACAAAGCGCACTTACACAGAGCCTGCAGGGGGCGTGCATAACTTCTCCCTATTACCGCAGAGGCAGTGCATTCCTCTCTGGATCGATACACCTTGACAAAGAAGAGATTAGATATATTAGAGACAGTGCAACTAGAAAAGGCTGCAGTAATCCAGACAACATTAGAACAGGTATAGGAACTTCCAGGATAGAAGAAATAAGGCTGAAAATGTTGTTAGTCTCTTTGGTGGAACAGTTTATAGGAAATGGAATGCTCAGCTTTCTTTACTGGAGGTCAAGTGACCATGTGTCCAAGTCTTGTGATGTAAGCACTGCACAGAGATGCTGTTCGGTTGCTTAGGGGAGGTGGTAGTGACACGGTGTGGAGGAACAAACACCATAGACTTTCCTGGTCAAGACCATGCTGAACGATCACCTTGGCACGAGTAGTTTTTCTCGAGTGTATAAAGCTTTCTAGCCATTACCATATAACATCTATTTCTCAAACCAGTGATAAAACCTGTATGATTCTCAGAACAAGCAGGTTTTATGATTATGTATTTATATAGCGCCAACATCTTCTGCAGAACTCTGCAAAGTACCGGTATATTGTCTTGTCCTTCAGAGTAGCTCCCAATATAATCCCTCCCATCGTCTTATAGCTATTATGTATTGTAGTCTAGGGCCATTTTTTGGGGGGGGGCAATTAATTTATATGTACGTTTTTGGGAATGTGGGAGGAAACTGGAGTGCCCGGAGAAAACACACACAGATGCAGGGAGAACATACAAACTCTGTGCAGCTAGTGCCCTAACATGGCTTCGAACCGGGGACCCAGCGCTGCGAGGTGAGAGTGCTAACCACTATGCCAACCCTAGCAGGTTTATAATCCTACCTTTTCTCCTGTTTGCTCCTCTTCTTTGCACCAGAAATACAGCTGAATATGAATCAGTAGCTTCCTCCTTTTGTGAGGTTTTATGGTAAAGTTCTGCGGAGTTGAGGCTCTCCCGCGAGTTCTCCTTGGCAGAGTTCCCACACCAGGCATTAGTTTGTATTTTAGCAGCTGTTACCTGTGAAATGAGATGAGGAGCCTGAGGGATTCTGGGTCCTGTACCCACGTAGACATAGCTTTATGTTAAGCAGATAAGCAATGACTATGGGTGATCGGTTTACAGGCGTGTCGCACATGACACAACATGCTTGTACTGTCTCCGCCGCTTGTTAGCAAGGGGATGACACGACTGCACATCTATCATGTTACAACGTTTATTTCCTTTCTGCTTCTTGATGGTTTTTTTTGGGTGTTTAAAGCGAACCTGCAGGGAAAAAAAGAGACAAAGTATGATATAATGAATTGTATGTGTAATACGGCTAATGAATAGAACATCAGCAGCAAGGAAAAGTATGTTCCCGTGGTCTGCTGTTCAACCGCGATTAGCTCCGGTAACTGGCTCAGTCAAGTCAGTCTGGGTATACTGCGCATGCGTGGACCACATGGGCATGCGCAGAAGACCCAGACTGGACCAGATTGAGCCAGTTACCAAGACTGATCACGGGAGGACAGCGAGGGACTCTCACGTGTTTATGGAAAAAACACCTAAATCCAGGCACATCGCCTCTAGTTAGGACATTTTAAATAATAAAGGGAGGTGGTAGAGGGGGTGTGGCCAGAAAAATAGCAAAAATCTGTAACCCTTCGCACTCTCGCATGCAAATGTTCAAACAAATGCGTTCAGATTCACTCATCCAGGCACCACTGTTATCCCTACAACTAAATTAAAAGCCGGGGTCTTAGTTCACAAAGGAATGCATTCTTTTGCTTCGTCCCCCTAGATAGGTTTGATGTAATGAATGTTTGCATGTTTTCACTATGCATGTTACAGGGCCAGAGTTAGGACACCTTTTGCTTAGTCACCTACACTGCGCAGAAGTACCCAGGTAAATGTAGGTGTCCTAACTCTGGCCCTGTAACATGCATAATGAAAACATGCAAACATTCATTCAATCGCCGCTCGGAGACTGAAGTCGGGGCGGAGCTCCGCTCCCCGAGCAGGAGATGCGCGCGATCTGCAAATCCCACCCCAGGACTTGACGCCAGTTGGCGTTAGGCGGTCCTGGGGCTGCCGCCACGACCACGCTCATTGGCGTGGGGCGGTCGTTAAGTAGTTAAAGTGAACCTCCAGACTAAAAATCTACTCAGCAGCACTGAAGGCTTGGTGTTTAAAAGTTTCACAACATCAGAATTTTGTTTTTCTTGCCCAAGACTCCTTTTTAGCTGCACAGAAGAAATCTGTCCGGGCATTTTTCTCCTGATGCTGTGCAAAGTATGATGGGATTTCTGATCTTGTTGCTTAGCGCGCAGCTGGGAGGGGTGATCAGGACATTTGGAACTGTGTCTCAATGCTCCCTGTCACCTCCTTTCAACCAAAAAGATGGCTGCCCCCACACAATCACAAACCTTTGCCTGTTCTTTTAAAACCAGGTGGGTAAGAGATTATATTTCCTATCTATTTTAATTAACGCAACTTAATGATAGTATGTTTGTTTAGGCTGAAGTTCCTCTTTAAGTCCTGCCTCTGGTGTTCCTAGCCAAGGCTGGGGTTTAATGAATTGTCCACTTCTTAGTATTATGGCGCGCAGAAGGTTTACGCTTGAGTGTGTTTACTTCTCAGCATCCAAAATCCTTCAGCCTAGACTTCCTGAACACTCAGACTGATGAATGTCACAAGTTCCACTCATAAGCGGCCCTTCAGAGATCTGTGCGCAGAGCAGGCTGCCAAGTTGTGGGGCTTCTTCTAAATAGGCACTGGCTTTGATAAAGCTCTTCCAAAATGTATTTTTTTTTTTTGTCATGCGAGAACAATTGGACCAAATCTTGGTGCAGGAGTTGCGCAGAGCTAAAATGGTTTTTATTGCCGTCTTTGACCCCAGCATAATCCAAAGCCTGAGTGACAGCTGAGCACGTTTCTCTCCCACCTGCCGGACGCCACTCTGTTGTGCGCTAGATGTGGTCCTTCTGCGCCCTCCCCACTCCATAACTGAAGCTTCGCTAGCTTACCTTGCTGAGCAGCCGTCCTTGTGAGTGTGGAGGGGACTTCAGAGCCTCGTGCAGATGTGAGACGGAACTCTGCCAGGGTGATCATTCAGGGAATGTTTCAGCCAAGAATCTAGCGTGTGTACAGGTGTGTCCCCTGAGATCCTAAAGATTATGCATGCCAGAGCTTTAAAAGAGTTATCAGGCAAAAAAGGTTGGCAAAAACGAAACTAGCTGGCGGCGGGGGACCGAAGCAGCAGTGAGTGACTACGAGGGCACAGGATGGCTGCATGGGGCTGGTAGAAGCAGAACTAGCTGGCGGTGGGGGACTGGAGCAGCAGTGAGTGACTATGAGGGCACAGGATGGCTGCATGGGGCTGGTAGAAGCCCCTGATAACACCTTTAAAGTGGACTTGAACTCTTGCACAGGTCAAAAGGAAAACAGAGAAAGGCACTCTGTATATATTTAGGGAGTTTAATTCCACTCTCGTTTGTGTCGAATTCCAAACTACTGCAACTTTTATACTGAATTTTCCAAATTGATGCAGCTGCAAAAAGATGATTCCAATGCAGTATTATTTATAATTTAAGTATTTATATAGTGCCGACCTCGTCCGCAGTGCTGTACAGAGGAGCTCACAATCTAGTCCCTACCACAGTCATATGTCTATGTATGTATCATATAGTGTATGTATCATAGTTTAGGGCTTATGTACAGGGAAGCCAATTAACTTATCCGTATAGTTTTGGATGTGGGAGGAAACCGGAGTGCCCAAGGGAAACCCACAGACAAGGGGAGAACATACAATCTCTGTACAGATACTTCCCTGGCTGAGATTCAAACAGGGGACCCAGCGCTGCAAGGCGAGAGTGCTAAGCACTACACCACCATGCCGCCCAGCAGCTGCATTTCTCCTCCAAATTAGTTGCATCATGTTTAACAGCCTTTATAATAAAACTTAACTGTCCCTGCATACACTCCTGTCCCTGTGTGCGTGGGTTTGCGCTACTGTGCATGTGCCGGACGGACAGCCGTTGGGACAGGACGGCGGGGCCAGGGAGTTGGACTGGGTGCATGCGCACTGGACTGGGTGCATGCGCACTAACATGCGTTGGCGGCGGTGTCAGAGACCTAGACCCCGTTTTTAAACAGGCTTAGATCAACTAGTCCCTGTATAATGATTGCCTCGTGCTAGAGTTATGTGTCTGTGGCATTCCTGGGCAGTACAAGCAGTGTGCTGGGAGGGAATACACCTAGGTCGCCCCCGCTGTTGTCCTCCCGTTCTGAATTTGTTCATCCTGTAATGTGTGAAGCTACAGCAGGACAGGCAGCGCTTGTGTGAATTCTCACCTATGCAGTTGGCCATCCCTGCCGCCTCTCAGCAGAGCAGCGTAATTGCTGACAGTGTCGTCGGAGGGGCACACATGGTACGCGTTCTGCCTTTTTATGTCTGTGAGGCAAAGCAGATGCGACTCCAGCTAATTTGTTTACAGAGGAACTTTAATATTTCTGAGAACAAGAAAATGGGGATTTTTTTTTTATATAGAAGCATTCCACAGAATAGAGCAAGTAATTGCTGACAGCCTTTCATTTTTTGGCAGGGCGGAAAGACAAGGCTGTGTCCATGCTTGGAGTTTGCTGCTTTCCAGAGGCTGCACACTTGTTAAGTGCCTGGTACACGCCTGATTTACTGTCGCCCGAAGGTTGGGGATGCAGAAGTGGCACAAGGGCGATGCTCATGGGAGGATTGCGGGGCTTGATTTATCATTTTGCTTTAGCAGTGCAGCTTAATGAGCAGTAGTGCACCCTATGCACGCCTTAAAGAGACTGAAGTGAACAAAAATTGCTATTTTTACCTCGTAGTTCGCTTCAGTACTCTCAGTAGAGGTAAACCGCCGCATCCCGAGCCAAAACGAGGGTTTTAGACCCCCCCCCCCAAATCTCCGGGGTCAATCCGGGCAGCACTTCCTGAAAGAGGCAGAGCTTTCTGCTGTAGCTCTGCCTCTACTGATGTCAATTGTCACGGATCTCCGCCTCGCCGCACGGCGATTGACGTCAGTAGAGGCAGAGCTACAGCTCAAAGCTCTGCCTCCCCGGGCAGCAAAAATCCACGACCAAGAAAGTCGTGGGATTTTGCCCCGGGGATTCGGGGGGTATAAAACCCTCGTTTTGGCTCAGATGTGGCGGTTTACCTCTATTGAGACTACTGAAGCGAACTACCAGGTAAAATAACAATTTTTGTTCGCTTTAGAGTCTCTTTAAATAGCAGCGCGTGCTACCATGTAAGGAGTGTCTTTCTTAGTTACGTGCATTGCTTCCTTAGCAATGTGCATAAGATTAACTGCAGGTGGTCCTGCTTCTGTAAAGTATAGTTACCGCAATACTTCACTCGCGGCCGCTACTGGGTTAATTTAAATTATGTAAATTAACACAGTAGCGGCTGCGAGTGAAGTATCGCAGGAACGATAATTCACTCGAGCAGGGCCACTCGCAGTTAATGTTACGCGCATTGCTAAGGAATCGGGGAGGGGTTTCCCATCAGGCAGGAGGATGGGGAGGGGTTTCCCATCAGGCAGGAGGATGGGGAGGGGTTTCCCATCAGGCAGGAGGATGGGGAGGGGTTTCCCATCAGGCAGGAGGATGGGGAGGGGTTTCCCATCAGGCAGGAGGATGGGGAGGGGTTTCCCATCAGGCAGGAGGATGGGGAGGGGTTTCCCATCAGGCAGGAGGATGGGGAGGGGTTTCCCATCAGGCAGGAGGATGGGGAGGGGTTTCCCATCAGGCAGGAGGATGGGGAGGGGTTTCCCATCAGGCAGGAGGATGGGGAGGGGTTTCCCATCAGGCAGGAGGATGGGGAGGGGTTTCCCATCAGGCAGGAGGATGGGGAGGGGTTTCCCATCGGGCAGGAGGATGGGGAGGGGTTTCCCATCGGGCAGGAGGATGGGGAGGGGTTTCCCATCGGGCAGGAGGATGGGGAGGGGTTTCCCATCGGGCAGGAGGATGGGGAGGGGTTTCCCATCGGGCAGGAGGACGGGGAGGGGTTTCCCATCGGGCAGGAGGACGGGGAGGGGTTTCCCATCGGGCAGGAGGACGGGGAGGGGTTTCCCATCGGGCAGGAGGACGGGGAGGGGTTTCCCATCGGGCAGGAGGACGGGGAGGGGTTTCCCATCGGGCAGGAGGACGGGGAGGGGTTTCCCATCGGGCAGGAGGACGGGGAGGGGTTTCCCATCGGGCAGGAGGGCGGGGAGGGGTTTCCCATCGGGCAGGAGGGCGGGGAGGGGTTTCCCATCGGGCAGGAGGGCGGGGAGGGGTTTCCCATCGGGCAGGAGGGCGGGGAGGGGTTTCCCATCAGGCAGGGGGAGGGCGGGGAGGGGTTTCCCATCAGGCAGGGGGAGGGCGGGGAGGGGTTTCCCACCAGGCAGGAGGGGGGAGGGGTTTCCCACCAGGCAGGAGGGGGGCGGGGAGGGGTTTCCCACCTAATGGGTAACCCCTCCCCGTCACTGTTTTATGAAAGGATTTTTGTATCTTGTCCATCTGGAAGCCTCTCACACTCAGCTCAGCCAGCTTGTCCACTGAACTGTAAAGTAAACGGTTCTTTCCAAATAAACCTCGACTCCGTCTGGAATTCACTCAGCAAAAAGCTGAAAAAATGTATGATTTCAGGCTATACGGTTGTAGGCTGCCCAACGCAGAATTAACCAGCAACAGTAAAGAGGACCAGTCCCTTAAGACATGGTTTGCAGACTTCCAGAGTTCAGTAGGACACGTCGGCTTTACCAAATCACATTACTATAAGTAAAAATAGTCACCTGTGCAGAAGATTACCAAAGAAGGGTTTACTGGTTGCCATGGCAACAGGAAGATCTCCCTTTCTGCCACTGCATCTGCAAATAATGTAGGATCAGCATCCTGGGTCTGGTCTTTTGGGGAAGGAGGCATTTCAGCTGTATTTACTAGCATTTTATCTCTGCAGTGAAACCAACTGTATCTGAATATTAACCGTTCTTTAAAGTGGGATAAAACTCTGACATAACATTCAATAAGAATGTGTGTTCTTACTTTTTATCAGGGCTGTGGAGTCGGTCCAAAAATCCTCCGACTCCTCAGTTTAGGATTCCACCGACTCAGACTCCTCTAATTTGCATATTACAATTTTGTTGAATAACAGTATGTAACGTGAAATTCGTCTAACTGCCAACGCTTAGGAATTTTACAAGACAACTGAAGTGAGAAGGATATGTAGACTACTATATTTATTCCCTTTAGACTAAAACTAGTCCTTGGTAAGAGTACTTGTAAAAGGTACAAACCGGAACAAAGAACATCTATCAGGCCCTAGGCAATGTAACTGTGGGTACATGTAAGAGTGGTGTGCAGGGGAATAAGGAGATTCTTCCTCTATTACACATTCTTCATGCACAATCTAAACAAGGTTTATGGGTGACAGACAACACCTCTGTGTTCAATGTGCACAACATTCTCAGTGGATTCCCTGCAGCTCTGTGGAGAGTGCATATGTAGAGTATAGTACTACTGTGTAACCAAGTAAACCTGAGACAGATGAAATTAAAGTTTTTTTTTTTTTTTTTATACATACCTGGGGCTTCCTCCAGCCCCATTCAGGCTAATCGGTCCCTCGCTGTCCTCCTCCACCACCTGGATCTTCTGCTACGAGTCCAGGTACTTGAGCCAGTCTGGTGTAGTGCACATGCACACACTCCGCCGCCGGGAGCATACTACACCTACTATTGCGCAGGTGCAGTATGCTCCTGGCTGTGGAAGTGGCACGTAGCCAGACTGTGCTGACTGGCTGAATAACACTTTTCTTTCATCCGTCTCAGGTACCCTTTAATTTGTAGTCACCAAACCAAATTTTAACAACATATCAAATTATTTGATTTCATCAGCAAAGGGAGTGCATACATTTGCATAAACCAGCATCAATGCAGAATTATTTCCATCTCGTTGACCATCTCTATTAGTGACACAGCTACACATCAGGCTTTATTCTTATAGCATAGATGTTATTTAGTATATATAAGAGATTCCTGTGTACACATCATATATACAGTCACAATCAGATATGTATATCTGACTTTAAAAATACGGGGACTGCTTTATTGAAGCAGCACAAGTAACTAATTTTGATTGGCTTATTTCATTTTTGTGGACTGAGCACAGCTATTACTGTATATATACTGTATATATACATTATTTTTAATGACTATTAGCTGAGAAATAGAACATTTTATCATATTTTCTATTTTAATTACAGTTACAAATTCATTAGGAGTCGGTGCATTTTTTTCCTGACTCCAGGCACCCAAAATTGCTCCGACTCCGACTCCACAGCCCTGCTTTTTATTACCCATACAGTTACCATATTTGCTTTTTCCCAAAGTACAGTTTAGCTGCTCTGAAAGCTGCCATTGCTCCTTATTGCATAGCTGCTGTTTATATATTAAAATCTGTCTAGTGATCATTTCTCAGTTGCACACATACTAGAAGCATACAGCCTATCACAGTGGATCGCTCCTGTGTCACACGGCTGTCCCCAGTACAGTGCTGTACAGCCCTATTAGACGACGGTTTCCCTGTCTAACAGTCTCCGAGCGCCAATCGCCGCTGGGAGACTGAAGGAGGAGCGGATGCCCATAGAAGGCCGTTCGTGCCAATTGGTGTGGAGCAGTCGGCTACAGGTTACATTTTAGACTTTTCCTTTTATTATTGATCACACTTTGGGTGCTCTTTAACCCTTTTTTTTCTTGCAAGTTTGCTTTCATCTTCTACCCTTTTTTTCTGACTTCAGTGTACCTCTCCAAAGCATATTACTATTTTAGTAGTTAATACGTATGCATGTATGTTAGTGTATTGAAGAATTTGTGTTGCTAAGTACCCATCAGAAGAGCTGACAATCTAATGTCCCTACCATAGTCTCTAAGGCCAATTTGTGGGGGAGCCAGTTAGCCTGGCACTGTGTTCTTTGGGATATGGGACTTAATTGTAGGCTGGTGGTCATTGGCCAGGCCGTGAAGGGAGGAGCACCGCTGCTCAGCACAGCCCACAATACACAGAGCAGTGGTGCCCTATGTTTTCTTTTCTAGGTGCCACCAGACTTCGTTGCTGTAATAGGTATAGAGCCTTTTAATCAATAAATTAAAGTTAAAGTACTATACTCTACCTTCTGATTTTCTTTTTTAAAGCGGTATTGTCACCATAAAAATCAAATTTCAACAGCAACTGGTCTGAGTGTATTAAGTGATAAAGATGCTAAACCTGCATTCAAAACTTTTTCTGCTGTTATGGTTTGGAGTTATCACATACTTTAGGAGCACTGGCCCTAGTGCCAAACCGTGCCAAAAAGTTGAATGCGGGGAGTTCTTTTGAATGCTGGGAGTTCTTTTTAGCTATAATATATTCCTCCTCTTCCATTTATTTCCCTGCTTAGCTGATTACTTGTGTTTACAAGCAAGGCTGAGGTGACTCAGTGATTGGATGTGTAAATAAAAAAAAAGCCTCTGGGAGGAGGGCAGCTAATGAATACACAATGAGCAACTGAAGGGAGGAGGGAACAAGAGTCAGGGAGGATATGATGTCAGCATTAGCTTGGCAAGATGGCCACTGCCTAGAATAGGATTTTCTGTTTTTTCCTTTATAAAATTCACAGGAATCGTTACGTGAATAGCACAATACATCTGTTATGTAAGTAGAAGTAGTATTTATCTACTTATATATGTGTATTTTATTTCTAGGTTAGCATGGGTGTCGCTTGTTCTTTAATGTTTTTGGGATTATTAAAGTGGACCTGAACTCTTGTACAGGACTGAAGGAAAGCATATTGAAACGCGCCCTGTATGTATATTTACAGAGTTTAGCCTGTCCCCCTCAGTTATGTCTAATCACAAGTTGTAGTTTGATCTCTCCCGTGTCACCTGACTGCCACGGCCGATAAGCTCATTTGAAAGCACAGGATGTTAACAATATGTCTGCTTCCATGAAAGCAGAAAGTAGACACACTGCAGATTTATTGCAGGACTTGTATCCGCTGTAACAAAGAAATGTTTTTCTTTAATGGACACAACTGGGTAAGCGATGATGGTGTTAATGCTTAGCTGCTAATAGTCAGGAAACTGGCAGTGACTTTCACACTGGATCCTTTCTTAGGAGGTGACTCGCTTTGCAGTAAAATACCAGGACCAGTTTTTCAAGTTTCGTAAATGACAAATGTCTGTGTAAGTGATATTGAGAAGGCAGGCGGCTACACATTCCTACTGTAAAGATTTTCTATTTTTAGTGGAGTCAACTCAAATCGTTTTTGGGGACTGCATTACAGCAGAGGTTGGCAAATTCATGTGGAATTGAGGAATTAGAAGCTGAGATACTGATTACACCACCTGTGCATCGGTGAGGTTGCCTGCAAAACTTGCACCGCTGGGGAGTCACGAGGACAGGTTTCAGAAACACTGGGGTAGTGAATTGCAACTACTTTATAAATGGCCACCTTAAATGACACAGGAAGTGAGAGGGATAAGGAGGCTTTCATATTAATTTCCTTTTAAACAATACCAGTTGCCTGGCAGCTCTGCAGTATTTGGCTGCAGTAGTGTCCGAATCACACCAGAAACGGGATGCAGCTAATCTTGTCATGTCTGGCAATAATATCAGAGCACCTGATCTGCTGCATGCTTGTTCAGGGGCTATGGCTAAACGTTTTAGAGGCAGAGGATCAGAGAAAGCCAGGCAACTGGTAGTTTAAAGAGAACCTGAACTGAAAATTAAGTCACAATAACCATACACAGGTCATACTTACCTTCTGTGTAGTCTACTCCTCAATCTTTCTCCTCTCCTGCGTCCTGTGTCCACTGTGATCAATGGAATTCTCTGTCCTCCATTTTGAAAATGGCCATTACCCCAAAACAGCTTCCTGGCCAGCACACTGTTAAACTGTAGTATCACCTACTTAAACCATAGGGAAACGTGGACATTACCTTGCACTTTCAGTTGTAACTGACAGCTGCTGATATATAACTGAAAGCAACTGGAATATTTCACTTCTGACAAAATATTGTCAGAACTGGAAGGAATCACTGTAAGAAGGAAATGGTGAGCTTCTGAGGGGAACGGACGGTGAGGTAAGTATGTAATATTCATTTGCAGCTACGTCATGTGTTTATTTTACATAATTTTACTCCGTTCAGGCTTCCTTTTTAAAAGGAAATAAATATGGCAGCCTCCATATTAGTCTTGTTACAGTTGTGTTTTTTTAATGCCGCTCACATTTGCTATTTAGGAAACCTGTACACTCTTGCAATAAGTGCCTGGTAGTATTTCAGATAATCATGTTGTGTGCCTTTTTTTGCTAGTGATCCGACATGCTGCAAAATCATAAATGATTGCGGCTGTTTTCCTCTGCAAGTACAGTTACCACTTGTTCGCCCCTCTCCCCTCCTAGAGCTGAGCACGTCAGACAGCTGGAAGCCAAATAGTGTTTGTCAACTTTAATTCTAAAACTGCCACATGAAACAGTGGCCAACAAAGTGTTGAGCTGTAAACAGGCCGTTATTGTAAGATTTGTCTAGGAAAATTAACTGAACCGCCATTTTCCTCAATTCTTACAGGTTTGTTGGCAGTATCAACATAATTACCAAAACTGCAGTATAGTAAAGCAACCAATAGATGTCACTGTCTGTAATAGGAGTTGATGATCTCTGTGGTATTGTGATTTCCTAGATTCATTCTTTGATCCTCTCTGTTCTATGTAAGCTGCATTTCCTGATGGTGGTGTATGATCTATCTCTGAATGCGTTTCTTCAGTAAAGAGTTCTACCTTGTTATACTGGCAGCCTATCTGCGTGTACAGACCCCTCTCTTCCATCAAGGTGCACAGTGTTTTTTGTGAAGTTTTATACATTTGCTGTATGACTCTCTGGCATCTGTGCAGTTGTATCTTCTGCTTTTCTCTGGAGAGGTCACAGGCTGCTTTGTTCTCTATAGACGCTGCTATTCTTGCTATACACAGCGAGCCTAGTGATGAGAGCCATACTGTGACTCTGTCATTTTTAATATGAATGCTGAGTTTGTCATTTTTTGTGTATGAAGTATAACTAAGCTTGCACAGGCCTAGAAAGCTTTTCTCTCACAGGGACACTAATGCAATTCCGGCAAATGTCACAGGAGATGCTGTACATTCTGTTACAGGGTGACGTGTGCTGCTTTCACTTCAAAAGATGATGCCGGTGGAACAAGCGTGGCATTAGCAGTAACATCTTGGCCTCAGCTGGGGGTGAGCTTATGCATACTGTGCATTGCTTTACCATTGTAAGGCCCACTCAAAACAGAAGAAAGGCAAGTTCCGGGTACTAGATGCGTTGCAAAGGACACCACTTTATTTCATCCCACCAAACAAATGCACAGCATGGCTGGTCTGACAGCTGTTTCGCAAAACACTTGCTTCCTCAGAGACCAATATCAATATTGTGAAAACGGTTGCCTAATGTATTTCAATGGGATGGGGCACACCAGCGGTTTGAGGTTTTTAGCAAACCGCAAACGTGGGTCCTGCAGCACGTTTGCGGTTTGCAGAAGTGTTTCTGCCTCAATGTAAAGTTAAGGAAAAACTCAAACCGCTCTGGAAAACTCTAGATCAGAGCGGTTTTCCAGGCGTTTTTGTTACAGAAGCTGTTCAGTAACAACTTCACTATAACAATATATGAAATCTGCTACACAAAAACGCTCCCAAAACGCTAGGCATGTTTAGAAAAACCTCTGCCCGTGTTTCCAGCCGCGTTTTTGGAAACACGTGCGGGAGGCCGGCACGCACGACATCAGACAGTGCATAGAGTGCACTGTCTGATGTTCACACTGCATGCGTTCCGGACCTGTGTGGTCCGGGAACGCATGCTACACGCATTTTTTTGTAAAAACGCGTGGCTGTCCCATTCACTTTTCAGTGATGGAGTCAGCCACGCAACGCACACAAACGCGGATGACGTGCGTTCGCATGCGTTGCGTTCCGCACGCATGGCCATCCGCATTTGTGATGTGAACGGGGAATAAACATGCCTAGAATCGCTCTGAAAATCTGCTTCAAAAACCTCTAGAGTTTTGAGGATCTGCTAGAGGTTTTGGTGTGCACTGGGCCTATGTGTTTGGCAATTACAGCGGTATAAAGCATTTAGAACAAAGTGGAATCAATGCTGTGTACTGTTCTTTTACACAGTCTCAAGAATCCAGTCATGTTTGAAGTTAATTGAAAACAGTCTCCTGATGGGTAACTTGTGTCATTTGCTCTGCCTGTGGCCTCTTCGGGTTCTCACCTCCACAGTTTGCATTTATGAAATTTTTGTTCACACACAGATTTGTTTTGCCCACAAGACCCTTTGAAGCAGTCTGCATGAAGGCCAGTTCTTCCAAAAAGGGTGCTGATTGCGTTGTGGTCCAATGTTTTCAAAATCTGAAGATCTCTGAGATAATTACGGACGTGTGGAAAGCAATTTGCAGGGGGCCTGGGCCAACATGCCAAGTTCTTCTGTTGGTTTGGAGATTGACTGTTAAAGTGCTGGCAACTTTTTGTTTGTGGTCTGGAAGGAGAGGGAAGGAACTTGTGCAAGCCATATTTTCCAACAGTTTGGAGAAATAGGAGGGTGTCATGAATAAGGCCAGCCACGAGGAGAATCTGGTGATTGGCCGGAATCATGGGACTTGGCCTTTTAGACATTCCTTTACCATTTTTATTTTGATTTCTAAGTTTCAAAGAGGAAAAACTTGTGTACCTTTTTTTTTGTTTGATGGACCTTAGATTTATCTTTGGTTCGGTTCTCTTTTTTGGAATCTCTTAGGCCTTGTTCACATTAGAAATTGCCAGGGCAAGTGCTGAGTGCTTTTGTGAGCGCTTTTGCATGTGCTTTCCCCAGCGATTTTAAGGACGATTTGTGCTTTCTTTTATTTTATTATTATTTATATAGCGCTGACATCTTCCGCAGTGCTGTACAGAGCAGTGTTCTCCCCAGACCCTTTTAGCCGGGTGCTCCACCCGGCTAGTTTTGGTGAACACTCGGCTGTCCTTGGCTTGCTGTAAGCAGATTTGTTCACAGAAGCACTGGCCCTGCATTCTCTTATCTCACCCACCTGCTACCTTTTTTTTTTATCCCACCCGGCTACTATTTCATGCCACCCGGCTGGAAGACATTTCTGGGGAGAGCACTGCAGAGTATATTGTCTTGCCACTTAACTGTCCCTCTGAGGAGCTCACAATCGAATCCCTGCCGTAGTCCTTTGTCTGTCTATATTGTGTAGTGTATGTATCGTAGTCTAGGGCCAATTTAGAGGGAAGCCAATTAACTTCTCTGTATGTTTTTGGGATGTTGGAGGAAACCGGAGTGCCCGGAGGAAACCCACACAGACACGGGGAGAACATACAAACTCCTTGCTGATGTTGACCTGGCTGGGATTCAAACCGGGGACCCAGCGCTGCAAGGCGAGGGCGCTAACCACTACGCCACCGTGCTGCTTTCTTAAGCGCGTTTCAATGCGCTTTTTTTTTTTTTTTTTTACTTCCTAATAACAATCAGGAAGTTAACTCTTTGCCCTGGAACTGATTTAATTACAATATATCCTTTTTTTTTTTTTTTTTTTTTTTTTTTTTTAAAGAAGCGCTCGCCAAATATCTTCCCTATACCTTGCATTGAAGTGCAAACGCTCTGGAAATCGTGCAGGACCTGTGTTTGCACTCGGAAAAGAAGGCTCCTTGCTCATGTGAGAACACTCACATAGAACATTGCACAAGCGCTTTCAAAGCTATTTTTTTTAAAAACCGCTAGCGCTTCAAAAATAAAAGCGAAACAAGTCTTTACTGTGAAGAAAACTCTGGCAATAAGACTAAATATATTGAGCATCACGCTACATAATCAGCGTGCCTTTTTATTTCTTGCAGTTCTGGAGTATGGAGGTGAGAATAATTACTGGTTATTCCTTGGTGGTCATCACAATTTTCTTGTTGTTGTAAGTTTCAATAGTTTATTTGTAAATAGACATAATAAACATAATACAGCCATTCAATTTTTTTTTTCTGAACGGATTATAAAAATGTAATCTGATGGTCGATCAGCCGCCAATTCTCCTGATGTATAGCCAGCTTTAGTGACAAGACCACATATACTGTACTATCTATATATCTATATCTCAGTGTTCTCCTCAGAAAGTTTTTTTTCTAGCCGGGTGGCATGAAAAAGTAGCTGGGTGGAGCAAGATGAGCGAATACAGCACCGGTGCGTCTGTGCACAACTCTGTTCACAGCATTGGAAAAGGTGAGCCGATGACACCTGGGTTCCCATCAAAACTAGCCTGGTGGAGCACCCGGCTAAAAGAGCCTGGAGAGAACACTGTATATGTTAAATAATAATACATTTACTGAGTACATCTGTGGATCCCTTTATGATTTCACCAAATGGGTTACACAAGTGAAAAATCAGACCTGATTTGGGGTCATTCTCTGTAGACGTTCCTGCGCCGCGCTGTATCGGTCTTTGTTCCCAACCTAGAGTTCCGAAACCATTTGCTTCCTTTCGTGGTGCTAGGCGGCTTTTTTTTCTGCCTCTTAATGCGTAAAAAATACCTATCACATCATCAACATTCCTTACCTTTGTCTGGCAGGGGTCTGTCGGCCTGCTTGGCTTTGCTTCGGTAATCCTCCTGGCTGCGGCTCGTACAGGACTCCTGAGTCAGGGTTTGCCCGCATGTCTCTGCTTTCTTTTCCCTTCTCTTGCAGCTCCCTGGCCGGCTGTAATCATGTAAATCAATAGCTCAGCGCTTCTGCTAATTTTGTTTAGGTCACCCGGCCTGATGTGATTTTTCTCTTAGCTGAGCTGACTCTTCTTGGAAGGGATAGGAAGAGAGGGAAAAAATAGCTAAACTACTTGTCTGAAAATATTGGCTTTGGACGTGGCCGGAGGTCGGTGCCAAATGTAACACCATCGCGTACTACTGGATAAGATTCCGAGCAGCAGAAAGCCATGACAGTGTAGATTTAACACGAGATACAGAGCAGAGATGGCGAGATGATGTCTGCTCATATGCTGTGCCGCAGTCACACACCTGTTCTGAAACGCTGTCATACTTTCCAGTGTGGTGTTTGTTCAAGGATCAATGCTTTAGATTGTAATGGCCCATACTCACGGGCAACTTTTTTGCCTGTCGCCAGCACACGTGAGCGTGTGCGCGACAGGCCGGCGACAGCTCGTCGCAAGGTCCCTCCGCATACACACGGTGGAGGGACCTGGCAACTGATGCGGCGGAAGCTGTTGCTTTTGCGCCTCCCCCCCGCCGGAAGCCTAATGGATACTTATCTTGTTGCTGTCGCTAGTCCGCTTACTCACGCGGACTAGCGACAGTTGCGGCGGCGACTGTCGCCAGGCGATTGAGCGGTTCAATCGCCTGGCGACATCAGCGACGAGCGACAGTTCGGGGTGCCCGCCCGGGCAACGCCCGCATACTCACGGGCGACATTTGTAGCCCGTGAGTATGGGCCATAAGCCTCTGGCAGTAACCACCCCCCCCCCCTGTGTGTCCAGCTTGCTCATTATTTATATAGTGCTGTACAGAGTACCGTATATACTCAAGTATTCTAGGAATTTAGGTCTTATTCACTTCATAAAAGTATAGGGATCGACTTATACACGAGTCACAGGCAACACTGAGCACACTGCGTAATGTGTGTACTAATGCTGACATTCCCATTTACAGCAATTTACCCAGTGGTAAGTGATGCTTTGAAGAAAAGAAATACCTAGAAATCAGATGTGAAAGTCCTGGCCACAACCATTAATAAGGAACGGGGCAGGGGGGGAAATACTGGGCGGCATGAAAGGGAGTGAATAATTGCTGCACTTGGGGGCCTGGAGGAGGTATTGGCTGCATTTAAAGAGGAACTCCAGTGAAAATAATGTAATAAAGCGCTTCATTTTTACAAAAATTATGTATAAATGATTTAGTCAGTGTTTGCCCGTCGTAAAATCTTTCCTCTCCCTGATTTACATTCTGACATTATATGGTGACATTTTTACTGTTGGCAGGTAATGTAGCTGCTGCATGGTTTTTTGGCAGTTGGAAACAGCTGTAAACGGCTATTTCCCACAATGCAGCAAGGTTCACAGACAGGAAACTGCCAGGAGTACCACGGTCCTCAGTTTCTTGTGGGATGGGCTTCACCACAATATCCGTCATACAGCGCTCTCGATCTGTTTGTGAAAAGGAATAGATTTCTCATGTAAAAGGAGGTATCCGCTACTGATTGGGATAAGGTTCAATTCTTGGTTGGAGTTTCTCTTTAAAGAGACTCTAACACCTTTCTCAGCCTTAGTTCTTCTATCCTATAAGTTCCTATGCCTGTTCTAATGTGCTCTGGCTTACTGCAGCTTTTCCTAATTGCACTGTCTCTGTAATAAAACTTATCTCCTTTCCTCTGTCGTGTCTGTCGGGCTAGGCTTGAGTGTGTGGAATGTGCAGGGCTGCTTGCGATTGGATAGAAGCGATACACACCCTCTGCAGGCCCCTTGCACACTCTGTATGACTCACACACTCTGTTTATGTGAGCCTATTACAAGCTGCTTAGTTTGTTTGTAAACACTCCCTAAAACTGTTAATTACAAGCCAGGATTGCAGCAGAGAGTGGCAGAAACAGCACAGAGGGGCACAGGAGAAAATAAGGAATACAATGGTATGCTTTTTAGTGTAAGAATATTAGAGTACAGATTATCTTTAAGGGACAGGTTAAATCGGTATCGTCACCATAAAAATCAAATTTCAACAGCAACTGGTCTGAGTGTATTAAGTGATAAAGATGCTAATCCTGCATTTAAAACTTTCAAAAAATTTTCTGCTGTTATGATTTGGAGTTATCACATACTAAAGGAACACTGGCCCTTTAGTAGTCGGTGCCAAAGAATTGCATGCTGGTGGTTCTTTTTATCTATAATGTATTCCTCCCCTTCCCTTTATTTCCCTGTCTGCTGCTTATCTGAAACCTGATCCCCCTCCTCACTTGTGTTTACAAGCAAGGCTGAGGTGACTCAGTGATTGGAGGAGACAAGAAAAAAAAGTAAAGGGCAGAAATGACATCAGGATTTAGCCTTAACTGTGGGCAAAAGACATGGCCCCCACCAGGAACAGAATTCTCGTCATTTACTATATAACATTCACAGAAATCAAAACGTGGACAGTATATAATACATGTTATGTAAGTAGATCAAGTATTTATCTACTTATATATGTTTTTTTCCCTGGCATAGTATGGCTGATCCTACTGCTTTAATGGCTGCAATACTGTATGCAGTTCAGTCATTAACCCCTCCTGAGCCCCAAGTGCAGCCATTAACTTTGCTGGGTGGACTTATACTTGAGTCAAAAGAATATTCCTGCTGAAGAGGGTTGAATATTGGAGTTGACTTATACACGAGGTCGACTTGTATTCGAGAATATACAGGTATATTGTCTTGTCACTTAAAGGGTCACTGTCGCAAAAAAATTGTCAAAATACATGTAAGCACATTCAAAAAAGTACAGTATGTTTCTTCCAGAGTATAAAGTGAGCTATGAATTACTGGAAATCTACTGGAACTGGCAGGTTTTTTGACTAGTCCATCTCCTCATGGGAGATTCTCTGTATTTAACTTATTTTTTACAAAATCACTCCATGGAAAGGATCTATACAACGATGCAGGCTGCCCCCTACCTTTTTATACATTACTAGTAGACCCAAGCCCCTTTTAAAACTGGCTCTAGGTCTATGTTTTAACAGTGCACATGCTAGCGCACCCGCCGCTCGTGCACACGCTGCCCCGTCCTGTCTCAACGGCTGTCTGGGTCCCTGCTGCGCACATGTGCAGTAGCAACACTGACCCAGCTACAGACAGGCACACACAGGGACACTGGGGTTCTATTCTAGAGGATTATGGCAGTTTCAACAGCCGTTCACAAAGTGCTTTTGAAAATTAAATGAGAACATACAAATTCCATCCAGATAGTTCCCCCGGCTGGGATACGAACCGGGGACCCAGCACTGCAGGGCAAGAGTGCTAAGCACTTCACCACTGTGTTAGGAAAATGCACAGTACTGTAGTACATATAGTGGCCAACTTTGTGCCTCCCCCAAGAATGCCTAAGCTTACCGCGCGTGCTCCCCCCCCACTTAACTTTATCTGACCAATAAGCCGCAATTAGGATTATCTTGGGACCCTGCCATAGGCACCATTATAAACTGGCTGTAATATAAAATTTGGGCGACTGCGTACCAACATCCCGGTGGCACCTGCTATATATCAGGCGACGGGACCCCCAGATTTCAAAGTATAGCCGCAATTTATAATGGTGCTTATAGAGGCGCCTGAGCTTCTGCCGGTAGAGGATGCCCACGTTTCCTGCTTTGGGTAACAGATCAGAGGTGGCTAATAATGCAAATTACTGAGCTGCAACCATAACTGAAGGCACACTGGCTGTACATGAAGGCCAGGCCATGTCACAGATTGCAATCCCAAGGCTCACTGCAGTCACATGGAGCTGGATGGCTTGGAATGGTTTCCAGCTGCCCCTCGGATATGCCAGAAATAAACAAAGGCTGACATGTTGTGACTTTCATCTGTTGAAAGGTGGGCTGTGAAGTTCTGTGTGGCACAATGTGTTCTCCTGGTTTTCTACCTTCTAAATAATGCACTGGCAGGACAATGCAGGACGCTGTGTTCCTTCTGCAGAAAGCTCGGAGGGCTCCCAGCCATCCCTGCTTTCCTAATGGGTTATATCCCACTCCACAACCCACTGTGGGACAGTTTATAAGAGTACCTCCACATAGTGCCATAAAGGGCTCACATTAGCGTATCACAATTATGAGGAGACTGTCAACCGCAGGGAGGGCCCTGTGGGGCCAGAAGGTTATTTTCCCTGTCCTGAGACTGACAGCTAAGGGAACGGAGAGAAACTTTCTGCTCTCTGCACAATTGTTCTAATGACTGCATCTGCTCAGCCACTGATAAGGAATCAGACAAAGTTTTGTAGAGAAAGATTTGTAGGCAGTCCCTATACAGTGCAGTGGGCTTTTGTGTACAGGGCCAAGCCCCCAAACTCTCTACCCCTCCCCAATTGCTGTGTACTGTAGTGATGCAGATCTGACAATGTCAAACCCCTGATCTGTTGCATGCTTGTTCAGGGTCTGTAGCTAAAAGCATTAGAGGCGGAGGATCAGCAGGACAGTCAGGCAACTGGTATTGCTTAAAAGGAGATAAATATGGCAGCCTCCATATCCCCCTCGTTTCAGTTGTTCTTTAAAGTGTACTTATAAATGAACACCCCAAGTGTTCATTCATACTTACTTAGGGCTTCCTTGAGTCCCATGAGGTCCATGGCCTCCCTCACCGTCCTGGGAGTGTTCTGCAGTGGCGCAGTACTACTGTGCAGGCGCAGGACGTGTCCAGGCACAGGAGAGCAATGGGGGTGCCTGTGGCCGGGGCGCACATGCGCAGGAGAGCGCAGCTGGCCGGATTACCCGTAAGGATATCTAGTGAAGAGGACAGCGTTGGGAGGGGGGGGGAGGCACGTTTATACATAAACGCACTGGGCCATCTCAGGTTCCCTTTAGGGCTTTGGTGGTTCATCACCGCCCCCTTTCCACAACTCATGGGTGTGCAGGTGGGAGGGCCTATGCATACCAGGTCTGCCCTGTTTTTTAATCAGCATGTAATAAGGTATCCTGGAACAAAAGGCGGCGAAATCACAGAAGCTATTTTGAAGGTATAAAGCTATGGAACAGAAAGCTTTTATTTGTTTTGTAATGAATCTCGTAAGTTTTTTACGTCTGCTTTGTGCGAGGCAAGCTAATGAAATCGTCAGTCACCTTTTTATAGTGCTCATTACCTATCCTGTTCCGTTCAGCCTGAGAGTGACACCACTGAGAGGAGGCCGAGGTCAGCCCTGCCGAGTGTAATTCTACTCAGTCCTGGAAGAGAATTCCAGACCTCGCTGAGCAGAAAAATGAGGCTGCAACCAACCAGGAAGATGTTTATTTAACCCAAGATATTCATAAAAAGAGAACTATGCCGTCTGCTTTATGTGCAGCTTTGGCTGTAATTAGACTGAGCCATGGAATGTGCTGTGCTGGGCTCTTTTACATATTTACAGCATCCTTCAGCTTCTTATGCGCTGAGGTCCACGGCAGACATGCAATAAAAAACTCCAGGTGACAATCAGTCCTTCATAGACCCTTTTTAAAAAGTTAGAATTTAACCACTTCCCTACCCTGGTCATTTTCACAGTTCAGCTCCACTCATTACTTTGGCAATGACTTTATCAATAATTAGCACAACTAAAAGATCTATAGATCCTCTGGGCCAATTTTATTTATCACATTTCTTTTGTTAGATTTCCTTGCTACTAATTAGTACTGCTGGAATGTGTATTTATGACCCCAGGGGCAGTGTGAGAAGATAAGAGGACTTCTGCTTTTCAGTTTTTTAATTGTCTGCTAGCCGAGAGAGATCAAAGCCTTCCAGAGATTTATAGCGCAACGAGATTCTGCCAGCTAAGTTCAAAAGCAGTGCATTTATCTCAAACCAGATAATTCCTTTGAATATTCTAATGGAATGGGTTAGCACTACAGTGTCATTGGAGAAACTGCTGCCCAAACTCCTCTTACCCCCTACATGAGAGATAAAGGAAGGAACTGGGAGCGGGCAGCATCTACTCTTTCCCTTTCTGCTCTCTCCCACTTCCTCTCCTGAGAAGTTTCACTTTGTGACCAGCACTGCAGCTTGGCAGTCTCATTTCTAGGAATGGTCAAGGAGATGAGAAGTTGATTTGATTCAGGTTTATTAAAATTTTATATGCAAATTTATGCTATGCTTTATATTCTGTATCCTCCTAGACCAGAGGTGTTCAAACTTTTTAGTCAAGGACCATATGCCATTCTTGAGACTGCTAGGGGAGGCTGAGCTATTGAAATAAAACACAATTTCTACAGATTGCTGTTATGTACACTATGGCTGTCACCTTTTTGTAAAATAAAACCTCTGCACACAGTATATGGGTTATTTCACGTGGACAGTGGCAGCTGCTCATCAGTGCCTGTTAGACAAGACAAGACAAATAACATTTATATCGCGCTTTTCTCCTGGCGGACTCAAAGCGCCAGAGCAGCAGCCACTAGGACGCGCTCTATGGGCAGTAGCAGTGTTAGGGAGACTTGCCAAAGGTCTCCTACTGAATAGGTGCTGGCTTACTGAACAGGCAGAGCCGAGATTCGAACCCTGGTCTCCTGTGTCAGAGGCAGAGCCCTTAACCATTACACCTTCCAGCCACCACTGCTGCTGCTGGCCCCTGCAGGCCACATGGAATTAACTTTAGAGGGCTTTGGGGGCCACCAGAAATGGCTCGATGGGCCGCATTTGGCTCCCGGGCCGGACTTTGGACATTATTTCCCTAGGCTCTCAAAACATGACTCCAAGCCAAAGGGAAATTATGCCAAATGCTTTTCTGCTCGGTTGAAGAAAAGCATTTAGTACAGTGAAATGAGATACCTCCTTAATAAATGACCCTAGGGGAAAAAAAGTTGATGAGAGCAGTGAGAAGTGGTTTCTTGCCTGCAGCGGCATGGTGCGAAGAGGTACACATGACTTACCTGGGGGAGAGTATGGGAAGGGTTAAATTATTTAGTATTTATATAGCGCTGACCTCTTCCGAAGTATTGTACAGAGTATATGTAGTCTTATCACTAACTGTCCCTCAGAGGCGCTCAGTCTTATCCCAATAATAGTCCTATGTCTATATATGTATCGTGTGATGTATGTGTTGTAGTTTAGGGCCAATTTTATGGGGACGCCAAATAACTTTTCTGTATGTTTTTGTGGATGTCGGAGGAAACCAGAGTGCCTTGGAGGAACCCCACACAGACACGGGGAGAACATACAAACTCCATGTAGATGTTGCCCTACACCACCGTGCTGCCCACAGCCGTTAACTGCTTTATTGCGCAGTGAGCTGGGTGGAAATGTCGCTGCTCTGCGAGCCACAAACGGTTAATGTTTTTCAGCACAGGGAGGATGTTGTTGGGGACTAGTGATCTCAGCTCTTTGCTTGAAGAGGAATCTCCCACTCTGGTGGCAACAAGAAGTTAGAGGACCAGAGAAGCAGTCAGCAGCCAATTCTTTTTATAAATGTACTGCTTTATAGTAAAAATTACAGACTTTCAATGCACATAAAACTGCATTAGTAATTAAAAAAAAAAGAGGATGAAATGGGAGCTAACATTCAGGCCAGTAGGGGGAAACATCACCGTCAGCCTGTCATACTTTAGTGCATTTCACAGTGCTGTCAGTGTCAGCAATATGATGTGATGTAGGCGCAGAATGATGACCTCACCGCCTGCCTGTCATATTGTACTGCATTTCACAGTGCTGTCAGCAATATGATCAGATGGAGGCGCAGAATGATGACCTCACTGCCTGGCTGTCATACTGTAGTGCATTTCACAGTGCTGTCAGCAATATGATCAGATGGAGGCGCAGAATGATGACCTCACTGCCTGGCTGTCATACTGTAGTGCATTTCACAGTGCTGTCAGCAATATGATCAGATGGAGGCGCAGAATGATGACCTCACTGCCTGCCTGTCATACTGTAGTGCATTTCACAGTGCTGTCAGCAATATGATAAGATGGAGGTGCAGAATGTCGTCGCCACCGCCAACCTGTCATACTGTAGTGCATTTCTCAGCGCTGTCAGCAATGTGCCAGTGATGTCATCATTCTGCGCCTCCATCTCACATTGCTGACAGCGCTGAGAAATGCACTACAGTATGACAGGTTGGCGGTGGCGGCGACATTCTGCGCCTCCATCTTATCATATGGCTGACAGCACTGTGAAATGCACTACAGTATGACAGGCAGGCAGTGAGGTCATCATTCTGCGCCTCCATCTTATCATATTGCTGACAGCACTGTGAAATGCACTACAGTATGACAGTCTGCCAGTGATGTCGTCATTCTGCGCCTCCATCTCAGACTTTCATACTGTACTGCATTTTACAGGATGTGATTGGGGGGGAGGGGTGGCAGAATTTTATTTAATTTTTGTATTTATAAAGTTCCAACATATTACGTAGCGCTAACCACCTCCATTCAATGCGTGGGCAGTGGAAGACCCTGTGCTCATGCTGCACTGCTGACACGCTGGTCTATGTGACTCACTTGACAGAATTGAAAGTCTTGGCAGGCAAGACATGTCCCATTTACATTTAAACTGCGTATTTAACTGGCTTCCTAGATTTCAGGCTGGCGTAAAGTTCAGTAGCCTGCAAAGGCAATTAGGAAGAGCGAGAGGGCCCATATGTCTTATAGAAGACTGGGGAGCCTGTATTCTGTAGGCGGTAGGGGACCTATGGACAGCAGTGAGTATGGTTACAGAATGTGTGTGCTGGCGTATTGGCTGTTGGTATGTGCAATGTGGGGGCTAGCTGCTACAGGCCTGCAGCACCTTCTGAGTATCGCTTAGTAAATGGCTTTTCATGGGCAGTATTTATTGCAGAGTGGTGAGCTTTGCCTGGAGAGCTGCTGTAAGGAGACAGCGTGAATTACTGTATGTGTCTATGGAATGGGCTTTATCTGGATATTAAACATTCAGCGTTAGCAGCCAGAAAGGAAGAATGTAAATGTGGCGGTTTGTCATTTTCTTCATTCTTTACGCGTTGGCATGCTTAGACTAGCGCTGTAATCACTCCTGTCTTTCGTAGAGATAGTAGATGGTGTTGCATCACACACAACACAACACCCAGGGGTTACAGGAGAATTCCACAAAATGGCGTTTTTTCCTCTTTATACAGTAGAGTCCTAGTTAACCGGAACACGGGCTTCCGGCAGTCCCATCTAAAAGTGCGTACACACGTCTGATTTTTCCAAACGACCGATCGTTCGAACCGGTCTTCTGGACGGCAAATCGGTCGTGTGTACAAACGGGCTGCTTGGCGGATCGGTCAAAACCAGTCTTATCAGCTGAACGATCGTTTGTACACCCGCCCGGTTTGACATCTGAACGACTGGTCGTTTTGGAAAATCTGATGTGTATGTACCTTAAGGGATACCCGAAGTGACATGTGACATGAGATAGACGTGTATGTACAGTGCCTAGCACACAAATGACTATGCTGTTCCTTTTTTTTTCTTTCTCTGCCTGAAAGAGTTAAATATCAGGTATGTAAGTGGCTGACTCAGTCCTGACAGGAAGTGACTACAGTGTGACCCTCACTGATAAGAAATTCCCCTTTTACCTCTTTCCTGCTCTCAGAACCCATTTTCTCCGAGGGCAGTGTGTTATAGTTGGAATTTCTTATCAGTGAAGGTCACACTGTGGTCCCTTCCTGTCTGAGTCAGTACTTACATAACTGATATTTAACTCTTTCAGGAAGAGAAAGGAAAAAAAGGAACACAGCCTAGTTATTAGTTTGCTTGGCACTGTATATACCCATGTCTATCTCATCATGTCACATGTCAGTTCGGGTATCCTTAAAGATATTCCACAGTTTTATTTTATATTTAAATCTACTTTTTAGAACTCTCAGAAGCCATATTCTGCTAGGAAAGTGTTTTATAGTTGTAATTTCTTATCAGTGAGGTGTCACACTATAGTCTGACTCAGACAGAAACTGTCACTTACTTACCTGATGTTTAACTCTTTCAGTCAGAGAAAGAAAAAAAGGAACACAGCCTAGTTACTTGTGTGCTAGGCACTGTACATACACATGTCTATCTCATCATGTCACCTCGGGTATCCTTTAACCGGCATACCTGGCGGGACACAATGGGGCGTTCTTAACTAAGATTGCACAGCGTTGTGCAGCAGGAAATGCTTACGACTCCTCCGGCGCCATCTTTTCACTTCTTGCAGCTCTTTGCAGCATCCTCGTAATGGCTCCCCAGCGTGTCTCCTGATCCACATCGCACATCGGGTCACATGACACATTGGGGCCATGCAAGGACGATGCCACAAAGCAGCTCGGGAGCTGCAAGGAGTGAAAAGAATGGCACCGGTGGATTCGGAAGCATTTCCTGCTGCACACCGCTGTGCAGTGAATCAGTTGGGGGGGGGGTAGTGTTTTTTTTTTATTTTTTTTTTTTATTGTGGTTTGCTTGACTCCTCAAGCAACCAGCCGGCGATTTTGGCAAAACGCTCAAGCGCTAGTGCTATAATACCCTATGGGCCCGTTCTTGGGTGATTTGCGTTAATCGCCAACGATTAACTCAAATCTCCAAACGTGCAGCCTGCACCATTTTCAGACGATTTCCCGGCGATCGCGTTTCAGTGCTATAGAAGCGCTAAACTCTATCGCGGGAAAAAAATCTCTGCAGTGTCTAGTGATTTTTACGTGTGAAATCGTGGAAACATCACTCCTGCAAGTTTTGTGCTTTTAAAGAGGAACTCCAATGAAAATAATGTAATAAAAAGTGCTTCATTTTTACCATAATTATGTATAAATGATTTAGTCAGTGTTTGCTCATTGTAAAATCTTTCCTCTCCCTGATTTACATTCTGACATTTATTACATGGTGACATTGTTACTGTGGGCAGGTTATGTAGCTGCTGCTAGCTGTTTTGGCTGTTACAGACAGCTGTAAACAGCTATTTCCTGTCTGTGAACCTTGTTACATTGTGGCAGTTTGCCCAGAGTACCGCGGTACTCAAAGCTTCTTGTGGGAGGGGTTTCATCACAAAATCAGTCATACAGCGCCCCTGATGGTCTGTTTGTGAAATGCAATAGATTTGTCATGTAAAAGGGGGTATCAGCTACTGATTGGGATAAAGTTCAATTCTTGGTCGGAGTTTCTCTTTAAGTGTGAATGGGCCCTGAAAGTTGTGCTTCCCAAAAAATGTTTAAAAAGGAAAAAAAAAAAAAAAAACCCAAAACCTGACTTTTTGAATGGTTACATCTTCAGTGGTTAAGGTGGTAACTCTATAGGTTTTGCTAAGAGCAGCATGTAAAAGGATTTTTATTTTTTAAATTGTTCTCTAAACCTCTCTAGCTTTCATTTCCCTGTTCTTGTAAAGCATCACAGCGAAGTATTGCCTTACAGACCAGTTTCTTTGTGCCTCCTCCGCAGCTCGGCCTCCACATGTCTGGTTTGTTCCGTTCAGGAAGCAGTGTTTGCAGAGTGGTCATGTGACCCCAGCCCTGTCAGTGGGCCCCGCCTCTAGATAGCAGTTTCAGTGATTCAAAAGTAACCTTTGCTCAGAGCAGGCTCTTTCTCCTGCACAGATAGAACCTGCAGCAGTGCGTCTTTAAGAAAGTCCTATTTTTAGCCCGTGTGGATGCTGAGTTTAAAGGTTTTGCAGTTAGAAAGCAGCAAGAGACTGGAATAACGTTCTAAGGAATATCACTCTTCACCTGCAGGGTTTTCCCTCCATCCCTTGCAGCGCAGTTGGATTCTGCAATGACAGCCGACAGTGAGTACAGTACAATAAGCCTTTTTGTCGTGTAGAATTGCCATGGGTATCCTTTTGGGAGGTTCCAGCCATGTTCCTCATTCCTGCTAATTACACACGATGTTTTCTAGCGCACGATTACTAAATTACCCCTTTTACTAAATGAGATAAATGCAGACGTGCCATCGTAGAGTACAGAGTGCGAAAGGCTTTATTTGCACTTAATGTGTTGTGGGATTAGCTTTCTGGAGTCTCTTCCTCCCTTCGGATCAGTACATGGCTTCCTTAGCATTGTTACTCTGCTGCCTCTGTGCAGCCACATGGCGTAAGAGTCGACGTGCAGACTGGATTATCGTTACTGAGATATCTGCCGCTCCTTCGTAAAAAGATAGTTTCAGCTTTGCAGCTCAGAAAGTACCGTAATCCTACGCTGATGAATTTCCCGGAGATTTCTAATGAGGTCATCACTTGTTTGTAGTGTAGATATCAATTCATTTATTGAGTTTTTTTGTTTGTTCTCTCTAAATTGATGTACTGACAGATGTTACAGTCCCCTGCTTACAAATGACTTGATTTACAACTTTTCATACATAAAGTTGTTTCCATGTACAAAATATACAGGGTTTTTTTTTAATTTGCATATTTTTGTTTGTTTTTGGTTTTCGATGTGCTTTTAAACTACTTTCAACAATCTCTACAAACATTATTTATACAATATGTCCAAATCCAGAGTTATACATAATCAAAGTGGATAATTTATTAACTTCTGGATAACACACAACTCAACCTACAAATTCACTTTACAAACCGGTTCCGCACTGGGTGATTGTAAGAAGGGGACTGCCTTTTGGCGGTCCTTGGCCAACTGTACTCACCTCACCCCCAACAAAATGATATGTACAACACAGGGGACTGCCTTTAGACACGCTAGTGCCACATGATCCAATCCTAAGCAGGCAGCAGGTCTGTATGAGATTTAACTTGGTGCTACTGTATATTTATGTGGGCTTAAAAATAAAATGAGTCCCTGATAATGCAATGTACTTACATACCGATTTAATTACTTTAAAATTCATGCTTGTCCCTGCCTTTTGTCTACTGCCATGCTCTTGTATGTGTTTACAGGTGATCTTGGCACTTTAGTAGAAGTATAATAATGTGTAGTGTGTAAATTTTTGCAGACTGCAGCTTGTTTAACCTTCCTGGCGGTAAGCCCGAGCTGAGCTCGGGTTATGCTGCGCAGGAAGATATCTCAGCCCCTGGTGGGGCGATTTGGGCCATTTAAAGTGCTGTACGCGCAGCTAGCACTTTGCTAGCCGCGCGTACAGCTTGGTCGCCGCCGCTCTGCGGCGATCGCCCTCGCACGCAGCGGCAGAAGAGGGCCCTCCCCCTGCGCTGCCCGGACCAATGAGTTCCGGGCAGCGCTATGGGCTGGATCGGAGGCGTCTGACGTCGGCTGACGTCCATGACGTCATTCCGATCATCGCCATGGCGACAGGAAAAGCCAAACAGGGGAGCGCGTTATATACGCTTTCCCCTGTTTGCTATTGATGCCAGCGACGATCGCACTAGAGACAGATGTGCCCTCTTGTGGTGTTTCATGTAGCTACCACTCTAGTAGCTTTACATGAAAAAAAAAAAAAATTTAAAAAAAGGATTTTTGCCTATTTGGCAAAAAAAAAAAAAATTACCGCCAGGGAGGTTAATGTCCATATATACACTGTAAAAGCATTATTATTTAGTATTTATGTAGCGCCAACATATTACGCAGCGCCGTACAGAGTCTATTGTCTTGTGACTTAACTGTCCCTTAGAGGGGCTCACAATAGACTATCTATCATAGACATGTCTGTGTAGTGTATGTATCAGACTAAGGCCAGGTAGGGGGTAGTTAATTAACTTATCTTTATACCATGCATACGGAGCTTGACATGCCTGAGGGTAAAATAATCCATGTATAATGAATTATTGATTATGACCCTGTTTTAAGATGTCTTAAGCATACTTCAGTTTAGTACACAAATTCTTTTGAATCTGCATGCAAATTTATGCAACTAGGCCACCTCTGCTTCCACTGATGAGTTTATGAAGCTTGGATAGTTTAAAGGAGTTTTCAACTTTTTAGACGGTTTTGCCGAGTTTTGTATTTGCTTGGATGCAGATATTGCATGTTTGTTTTTGTTTGAGGCCTCTTTCACAGTGGGATGTTGCGTTTGATGCGACGTTAAAGTCGCACAACGTGTCCCTAACGCAGCGCATGTAAGTTATAAAATTGGACGTTATTTTGTACTACGTTGGCTCTTGGTGCACAGTTTTCGTCGCATACTGATGGAAGGAAAACTGCATGCGTTACATTTAAAAAAAAAAAAAATACTGAGCATGTGCAGCAAATGTATTGCTAAACGCACAGCATGCAGCACAGTCTAAATATTGCTACACGTTACACACAACGCAACGTGTGCACTGTGAATGTTGCACAGACTTTGTATTGCTGTGCGTTAATCTGCGTTATAAAATTTTCTAACGTGCGACTTTAACGTCCCACTGTGAAAGAGGCCTAAAGTAAAGTTGTTGTTTCTAATCTAACTGCGTGATTGTGCGATGAGATGAAGAGGCCGCACTGTAGGAGACATGTGAGTTCTGGTGTACAGTTCTCCCTTGTACACCCATCAGGAGAAATCTAGCTGCTGCCAGTGCTGGCTTAAGAAGACTAGACTCCCAGCCGTAAGATTCTGGCTGTACTTTTGAAAACCCTTTGAACAATTTTTGCAAGTCAGGATTGCAGATTTTTATGGAACGATTGACTGTGTTGTAAGCAGAGTATCATTTTTAAGGCCTGTTTCCATGACAAAACACAATCATGCGTTTTTTTCCCCTCTGTGCGGCTATGCAGTTTTTGCAGGCATTTTAAAATCCCTGGGGCTTTTTTATAACATGCAAATATTTGCAGATTCAGGGAGGGAGTTAAGCCTAGTGACCAGGCTATTTTTTATAAATTAGGGCTCTGCAGCTTTTAATGGCTTGCTGCAGAGCCACACAACCGAGCACACATATGAATCACCCACCCCTTTTCTGCCTCATCTGTGCTGATTGGGGGGTAGAAGGGCAATCGCACAAAAAAATGCAGCATCATTGTGTTTGATAATCCACAAGCACCACAAATTTACATGATTAAAGTGACACTAAATCCAGCTGAAATAAAGTTCGACACCCACTATCCCTTTAGCAGCCAATTTATTTAGAGACCTGCAAGGGCTACAATTTTAGCACATTTTTTTTTTTTATTTAATCTTTGCTACATTTCCTAGCTTCTAATTAGTGCTGCAATGTGTATTTACAGCAACTTGTCACTAGGAGGCAGTGTGAGACAATAATGTACTTCAACAGAGAGACATCAAAGTAAGCCAAAAATTTACAGCACAACGAGTTCTGGCAGCTAGAGACAAAAGCTGCACACTTATCTTAAAGTGAGATAACTTGGTTGTGGCTGTGAACAAGTAAAGAAAAGGGAAGATGTTGCATCCTATAGCCTTAAGTGAGTTTCATTGCTCCATGTTTGCTTTAAAGGACAACTGTAACGAGTGGGGCTGCCAGTCATTTCCTTTTAATCAAAACCAGTTATCTGGAAGTCCTGCTGATTCTCTGCCTCTACTACTTTTTAGCCATACCCCCTGAACAAGCATGCAGCAGATCAGGTGTTCATGACATTGTCAGATCTGACAAGATTAGCTGCATGCTTGTTTCTGGTGTGATTCAGATACTACTGCAGCCGAATAGACCAGCAGGGCTGCCAGGCAACTGGGATTGGTTAACAGGAAATGTCAGCCTCCACATACCTCTCACTTCAGTTGTCCTTTAAGGTTTTTGGTTTTTTAGTTGGCAAAACACGATCATTTCAGAAGTCACATTTAGTTAAAATAGGCATTTACAGCTAAGCAACAAATATATGGAAAGTAAAGACAGACGTTGGGTGATTTTCAGGGTAATGGATGTGTCTTTTCATTGAATTGTTTGATATCAGCAGGCAGGTCACACTTTGGCATGAGTGTTTCCATGTCTGCATGTGGCAGGGCTCCAGGACACGTGTTAGGCCTCAGCCGGTACGGGCAGAAGGAGATTAGCTTTATGGTGTCTGTACCACGTGAAGTCCATCCTCATAACTGGGAAGATTTTCTGAGTACTTTGTTTCCAGCGCTGTGATCAGCACTCCTTCCTCTGAAATGCACCAGAGCAGCGTAACAGCGCCACAGCGCCTTCAGAGTGTTCCGGCTGCGAGGACACTTCCCTTATATATTGTAGTGCTGTCGGTCTGATCAGTGGAAGGACAAGCAGCCTGCATGATGCAATAGGAACTTCCTGTCAGTTCTAGGAGCTGCTGTGGGCGGAATGATCACATGGAGGAGGTGGACTTATGTACAATAAGTGAGGCTGTAAGGACCTAAAAGGCTGACCTGATGCTGCCTCCTTACTGAAAATATCCTGGTTGGCTGTAGTGATTTCCCTTCCTCCTCGTTCTATATCCCAGTGCTTGCCTCTCCTGTATGTTACATGCCCATCGTTCTAAATGTGTGAAAATACACACACAAAACACAGAACATTTTATATTGTGCTTTTCTCCTGGCGGACTCAAAGCGCAAGAGCTGCAGCCAATAGGGCACGCAGTAGCAGTGTTAGTGTCTTGTCCAAGGTCTCCTTACTCAATAGGTGCTGGCTTACAGAACAGGAAGAGCCGAGATTTGAACCCAGGTCTCCTGTGTCAGAGGCAGAGCCCTTATTAGTACACTATCCAGCCACTGGCAGTGCTTCAACAAACAAGGAGCGCGCCCAAAGACTGTGGGCAGATAGGATGATGCCCTTGCAGGAAAGCTCTTACCTGGAATGTTGTGCTGGTAGAGCCTGTAAGGGTAGCTAGCGGTTGAGCTGTGCCCTTCTTCTACTGCAGGGACTGGGGGGGGGGGGGGGGGGGCTCATAAGCCACGTTCACACCTGAAAATAGCTAAACAGAAGCGCTTAGCACTTCCGTTTTGCGTGAGTGATTTTACTGCGATTTAACGTGGTATAAATCACTGGACACTTCCCCGATTTCAGAGCGATCACGGTCATCGCTTTATAAGCACTGTACCGCGATCGCATCAGAATCACCCCTAAAATGCTGCAGGTAACACGACTGCGATTGGCACCATTAGTGGCACTGAGAACCCTGCCATAGAGTAACAAAGCACAAGCCATTAGCGGGAGATTCCTGCTAAAGTGTGATTGGGCCCTTAGGCATCCTGGATGATCCAAAGGGTTGCTGAAGGAAGCCGCTGTGTAAGACCCCATTCACACTAGAGCGGTTTGCCGCGATTTCGGCAAAACGCTCAAACGCTAGCGCTTTTTAAAAGCACTAGCGTAATGAAACCCTATGGGCCCGTTCTTGGGCGATTTGCGCTAATCGCCGCAAATCACCCAAAAATGCCAAACGCCTGCACCATTTTCAGGCGATTTCCAGGCGATCACGTTTCAGTGCTATAGAAGCGCCAAAATCGCTGCAGTGTTCAGGGATTTTTTTTCCTGCAACATGCCGGCAAAAATGAAAACTTAGGTGTGAATAGAGCCGAAGCGAAAGCGCTAGACTCCCACATCCGCTGGTGCTGGCTGCAAGATGTAACGGTGGTGTGCAGGAAGGGGAGCTGTATGGCAGTGTGTACTCGTAGTGGTATTCTACTATAGATTACAGCCCAAAACGGCAGCATTTCCCTGCATGCGTGTAGGTTGGGAAAATGCTGCCTATCTCTTTAATGAATTGCCGTCCGGATCTGTGCTGTGCATGGCATGTATTTAGCGATGTCTGGCTGCGGTTTCACAGCACTGCGGGAGCCGGCACTAAATCAGAAACGGCCGCGACTCCTACTGGAAATAAACCAGATGGTTCAATAGATAATTTCCAACAGGTCCGATCTGATTTTTGATCAGAAAATCGATCGGACAGTAAATCTGCTGAAAAATCTCATTGTGTATTCCCAGCATTGGTGCAAGTAGTTATCTCATGGATCAGCCTGGTATAGGTTTTGAATAATGGTTTATTGTGACTCGTTTCATCAGACAGTAACCTGTTGTCCCAAATGTCCATCTGGTGCAGCATATTTGTCCTTGGTGTAGACCAATGTAAATCTTTTTGCTCTCCATTGATATTTTGTAGCATGAATGTGCTTTGTGATTTTAATTCAGCATTGAGGCTCCCATAGCCGGTATATCCTGCCTCCTGTAGCACATTGTTTCATGAATGGACTCCCATGTGTCCTTTTTATAGGTGCGTACACACGCTAGATGGAATTTGGCTAAAATGATCCGGCTTCCAGGCTGTTTCCTGAAGTGAAAATAAACTTATGATATAATGAATTGTATGTGTAGTGCAGCTAAGCAATAGGGCATTAACCCCCCCTGGCGGTATGACTCCCGCGGCTGCGCGAGAGTTTTTTCACTTTTTTTAATTTTTTAGCGTGTAGCATTTAGCCTAGTGCTAGCTACATGCTTCCCCCCCCCCACCTCCCTGCGGCGTCCCCCCGTAGCGTCTGATCGCCGCCGGCGCCGCTTGCCCATAAGGAAATCCCGTTCTGAACGGGATTTCCTTGAGGGCTTCCCCCGTCACCATGGCAATGATCGGATTGACGTCGTGACGTCACAAGGAATCCCGATCCACCCCATAGCGCAACCTGGCGCCGATTGGCCAGGCTGCGCAAGGGGTATGCGGGGGGGCCCTGTATCGCGGCGGGTAGCGGAGCATCGGCGGCGGCGATCAGACCAAACACGCAGCTAGCAAAGTGCTAGCTGCGTGTTTGAAAAAAAAATTATGTAAATCGGCCCAGCAGGGCCTGAGCAGCACCCTCCGGCGGCTTACCCCATGTCACACACGGGGTTACCGCCAAGGAGGCTAATAGAAAAAAGGTCTCGTGGTGTTTTCCAGTACAGGAAGAGTTGAAAACAAAACGCTTGAGTAGTTATTTATGCAAAAGAGCTTCTCTGAGCTAGTCGACCAATTTGGTAGAACTCTGTCCAATTTTCTGAAGACCTTAAAGTGGACCTGAACTCTTGCACAGGAAAGAAGGCAAACGGAGAGAAAGGCCCCCTGTATGTGTTTAGAGAGTTTAGGCTGTCTTATGCTGGGCATACACGGCTCGATTTTTGCCACTTTATTCTCCTGCTCGATCAATTCCCTGCTCAGTTCTGCAGGCGATTATCTTATCTTCCGCTCGTTTTTCTTATCTTTTTTCCATTGTCTATTTTCCATTGGCCACCTGTACCCCCTTCCTCTGTCCCCTTCCTTACATACCCAAAAGCCTCCCGGAACCCTCTTCCAGGTCCCCGGAGTCTGGCATCAGTGCATAGGCACTGGCCCGGGAGCGCGCATAGTTTTTAATCTGCAAGGAGTTTGTATGTTTTCCCTGCGACTCCTTTTCCCTCCCAGATCAAAAAAACATAGATACTGTAAGTGAAATGGCTTCCCCCTAAATTGGCCCTAGACTAATTATGCACTACACAATACATGCATAGAAGTATAACTATGGTAGGGATTAGATTGTGAGCTCCTCTGAGGAACAGTTATTGACAAGACTAACTACTCTGTACAGCGCTGCGTAATATGACGACGCTATATAAATACATAAATAAATATGATTGACCCATCCAGCTTCTTATTCCAGAGCTAATTAGGAATATGAAACAGGACTTTTGTCCACTACTTCTTTGCACTGTATATTTACACCTAACACTCCATTTACCTTCAATTGTCTGTTTAATTGTATATTCAAATTGCTGGGTACAGGATATCTCTCCATGCCACATGACTGTTGTAAAATATCTTTCGTACACCTTTTTTTTTTTTTTTTTTTTTTTTTTTTTTTCCCCCTTTCCCAGTTTTTTGGAATTATCCGGCAATTCACAGGTGATACAGAATATCCAGCTTATGTAGTAGCCCATCATTTTGAATCCCCCAGGGAAGTGGGCATTGGAGGAAGTATAATCTACGTACCCCACTTTATACAGGTGGCGTTCCCTTTTCCAATCACTGGCTGTTGCTCTTTGATGCATAGTCCTCTGTATTCCCAGGTGATATAGTATCCTGATTTGATTAATAATTGGCTTTCTCGAGTTACTTCTATTTATGTTCCTCGGAATCTGTGTCTTTCAGAAATAGGTCAGCAATGCCTCCTCCTAATACACGAGCTCTGTGAATACGGGTATTGAGAAAGCGGCGAGAGATCGTATGTTGGTCACCACAGGCATAAGTTCTCATGCTAAAGAATCTCTCTTCAGCACAGTAACCATTATTCAGCCACTCCAGAGTTTGGCTATCCAATGACAAAAGCAAAGTTCTTCACACCTCGTAAGACTGTAATGTTACCCGCTACCTTTTGTGTTTATTTTTTCCCTGGCCTCATTTACCTGAGCTACAAGTTACACGGCTTGCCTCTGACTTCGTCCTAGATTCTTCTCTAAAGGGGAGCTCCGCTGAGACCTGTGGTTGTAACTAAAATTCATGGGGTCCCCCAATGTCCACACCCCTTCCCTAGCCTTCCCTTTTATGCCCTCCACGGATTTGGAACCATAAGAACTCCTGATCTGAAGTATAGTCCCCTGTATTGGAGGAAGGGAAGGTTAGTGGGATTTGGGGCCACCCTGGCTGAAATTCTGCTGCTTTACCTCTGGACATTCTGTTTTGGACAAAGGGAAAAGGTACATAACATTAAACCTCCGCTCAGTGCAGGAAGTGGATCCTTTATTATTATTATTACTAGTTTACAAACAGGCTCTAGGTAGTGAAATGACCGCAACCAGTCAGTGTGCGTGCGCGCCCTGCTCCCAGGCCCGACCTGCCGTCTTAATGGCGGTCTGTACTGTGCACATGCGCAGTACAAAAAAGCCACGGACAGAAAGGGAAAGTGGATGACGCAGGGACAGTTAGGTTTTATTGTATAGGATTATTATTTATAAAGCACCAAAGCATTGCGCAGCACTGGACAATAAATAGATACAGTAATACAACGGATGACAGATGTAACAAAGTTATACAGCATAGGACAAAGCTATACAAGGCAAATGGTACAAATTACATGATCATGCAATTTTGGGTTGGTTAGGTTGGCCCAGTGATAAAAGTACGAGGGGGTCATAGGAAAGGAGCACACGGTCATGTAGAATACACTAGGGAAGGGAAAGGGTACAAGATACATTATCATGTGATTTGGGTTGGTTAGGTAGGTCCAGTAATACAAGTACGAGGCGGTCATAGGAAAGGAGCACACGGTCATGTAGAATACACTAGGGAAGGGAGAGGATACAAGACACATGATCATGTGATTTGGGCTGGTTAGGTAGGACCAGTAATACAAGTACGAGGCTGTCATAGGAAAGGAGCACACGATCCTGTAGAATACACTAGGGAAGGGAGAGGGTACAAGATACATGATCATGTGATTTGGGCTGGTTAGGTAGGCCCAGTAATACAAGCACGAGGCGGTCATAGGAAAGGAGCACACAATCATGTAGAATATACTAGGGAAGGGGGAGGGTACAAGATGCATGATCATGTGATTTGGGCTGGTTAGGTAGGTCCAGTAATACAAGTACGAGGCTGTCATAGGAAAGGAGCATACAATCATGTAGAATACACTAGGGAAGGGAGAGGATACAAGACACATGATCATGTGATTTGGGCTGGTTAGGTAGGACCAGTAATACAAGTACGAGGCGGTCATAGGAAAGGAGCACACAATCATGTAGAATACACTAGGGAAGGGAGACTCCGCCAAAGGCTTACAATCGGGGGGGGGGGGGGGGGGTGAAGGAAGGGGGTGAATAATTGCTACACTTGGGGGCCTGGAGGAGTTTTTGGCTGCACTTAAGGGACACTAGGGGCAATGGATGGCTACAATACTGTATGCGGTGCAGTCATTAACCCCTCCTGGGCCCCAAGTGCAGCCATTAATTTTGCTGGGTAGACTTGTACTTGAGTCGGTGAAAAATTCCAGCTGAAGAAGGTTAAATATTAGGGTTGACTTATACACGAAGTCGACTTGTATTCGAGTATGACCAGTGTAAAATAATTCTTAGCAAAAAGTATCACCCAAGAACCGCCTATTTTGTGGCGAATACAACCATATATAGATCAGTTGAATGTGATAAGTAACAAAGTTATTGGCGAATGAATAGGATGAGCGTGATGTAAACATCGCTCTGGTTTTAAAGGGGGTAAAAAAAACCCTGCGGTTAGGAAGTGGTTAAAGGATACCTGAAGTGACATGTGACATGAGATAGACATGTGTATGTACTGTGCCTAGCACACAAATAACTATGCTGTGTTCCTTTTTTTTCTTTCTCTGCCTGAAAGCGTTAAATATCAGGTATGTAAGTGGCTGACTCAGTCCTGACTCAGACAGGAAGTGGCTGCAGTGTGACCCTTACTGATAAGAAATTCAATAAATATAAAACATAAAATATATAAAACACTTTCCTAGCAGAAAATGGCTTCTGAGAGCAGGAAAGAGATAAAAAGGGGAATTTCTTATCAGTGAGTCAAACTGTAGTCACTTCCTGTCTGAGTCAGGACTGAGTCAGCCACTTACATACCTGATATTTAACTTTTTCAGGCAGAGAAAGAAAAATAGGAACACAGCCTAGTTAGTTGTGTGCTTGGCACTGTACATATCCATGTCTATCTCACCATGTCACATGTCACTTTGGATATCCTTTAAACCTTTTTAGGTAGAAGGATATATTTACACAGATCTGTACATCCGTCCTGAATAAGGGACAAATGTGGAAGAAAGAGGGACTTTGTTCCTCTTTTGGAAGGACAGTCCATCTTTGGGGACAGTTGGAAGCTATGTAATACTTGACATGCGGTTGTTAGTTACAAAGCGTTTTCAGTGGTACAGCTACTGTCAGTTATGCAATCTCTAACTGGTGACGGTTACAGCGCTGGGTTTGGAGACAGGGAGGCAGACGTCGGTGTTTGTGTTGGCGAGTAAACGTGTCGGAGGGCTCAAGCAAGTGTCAGCAGGAGGAAAGACAAACGCTTGGGGAAAATTCACACGGTGTAAAGCCAAAGAGCATGATTTGATGAAGCGCTGCGGCGTCTGGAAGGGAAGACTAGCAGCAGCGTAAGGAAGGTTGCAGTAAGACCATCTGGCCCTGGAATGTGGAGGAGTGGTCCCACATTTAAGCAGGCGATGATGGTGAGGCTATTTAAAGGCCATTCCAGGCAAGCTATGCACTCATCTGCATTTTTTACATTGGTCTAATAGCTTCTTTACTAGAAGAATCGCATGCACATTTACAATAGAATGTCCTGCATCCTAACCGATTACTCCAAGGTTTCTTTAATGGAAGAAGGGTGCATACACACATCCAATCTTGATTGGCCAATTTTACTACCTTCATGTAGTATGAGGACCAACAGATTCCAAATACTTTATTCCCGAGCCAAAGCTCTGGTTCAAAATAACACTTTACCCTTAAGAGAGGAAAGCCTCAGGATCCTATTGAGGCTTCCCTCAGTGGTCCCAAGCCCCCCCCCCCCCCCCCCCCCCATTGCTGAGTGTGGCTATCTTCTACAATGAGACTGCCCATGTGTTGGTGGACTCGCACTGCTACTGCATGGCCATGATGCAGGAAGAGGAACTGCACGGCCCCGATGTGATTAGTGACCATACCTAGATGTCCAGTCACCTTCTGAGGAATCAACTTTTACGAGGGCACCTTGAGGAGGGGGAGCGGTACGGTCAACTACTGAGGAAGCCACTTTAGGAAGCACCTCAAGGAGGGGGAGCGGTCCGGTCATCTACTGAGGAAACCACTTTAGGGAGTGCACCTCGAGGAGGGGAGTGGTCTGGTCGTCTACTGAGGAAGCCACTTTAGGAGGGCACTTTGGGGGTCGCCTGGTAAAGCCACTTCAGGAGGACATCTTGGGTGTGGGTGACTGGTCTACTACTGAGCAGGGTTGTGGAGTTGGAGCGATTTTGGGTACCTGGAGTCGGTGGTTTCAATAAACTGAGTTGGATGATTTTTGAACCAAATCCATTGCCTTTGTAAAAATTAGACTAAGGAGTTGAGGAGTCTGTCAGCAATTTGAAGGACCTGGAGTCTGATTCGGTGGTTTCATAAACTGAGTCGGGTGATTTTTTTTTTTTATTTTTTTATTTTTATTTATTTATTTATTTATTTTGTACAAACTCCACGGGGGGGGGGGGGGGGGGTGTGTGTTAATTTCTGGTCGTCCACTTTAGGAGGGCACCTCGAAGAGGGGGGAGCAGTCCGGTCTTTAAGCCGGCAACCTTGATTTAAATCCTGCTGTTTGCTTTTTGTAATCTTGTCAAGTTTAAAATCCACTTTATGCTTCAGGCCACAGATATTGGAATGTAAGCCGTCCGGGATGGGATTAGTGCTGCCGTGTACAACAGTATGCTCTCATAATCATTTTACTGAGCCTTTTCTGGGGAACTCGCGATTGAATTTAATCCGGCTTTATGCAGCTGAAATTGACAATTACTAAACTTTGTTTTGGTTTTTTTTCCCTTCCTCTTTGACTTTTCTTTTTGCTTTGTTTTTCCAGTCATGCTCATGTCGTGTAGTGCGTATTTGCCACTCTGTGAATTCATGTCTCGAGTCCCTGAAATAGGTCACCGTTTCCAGGTGGCTAGACTGAAATCCAGCAGGCTGTTATCATTAGCCGAGATGGTGGATATGATGACGATAATTTCTGTGTAATGTCTGACTTTGCTGCCTTCCACACTAAGCAAAGCCCCGTACACACGCTCAACAGCGGTCCTTTATGCAGCACAATTATCAAACAACTTTTGTGAAACAAGTTGAACAACCCAAAAAAAAGTTACACTACGCCTGCGCATCCAGTTATCCTAACGTGGAACGCAACTCACTTGCGCTCCACGTAAAATTTTAAGCATGCACACTACGCACTTTTTCCCATGATGCGACGTTTACTACGTCACATCGCTCATCAGTACAAACGCGTCCATTTTTACGCATGCCTCTTTAAATCAGGTTCCGTTCTTATTTTGTAAGCTATGGCAATATACCCTACTGTACAGGATTAATTTGGAACTGCTATGGCCCCCTACCCCCCACTCCTGTAAGATTTTCTGCCAAAAAGTCGATTTTTTTTTTTATTTTTTATTAAGCAGTTGGCTCTAATCAAAAACTTACTAATTTAGGAGCCATTTTATTTGGAAAGTTTTTTTAGATCCAGTTTAATCCCGTCAGTAACCCTACCCTCGTATAAAAGACCCACATCAGCTTCTCTGGCATACGTGTGAATAACTCCCAACCCGATACCTGTAAACATGGGGAGAGACTGTAATGCAAAGCTTGTGCTGTGATGGCCTCTTCTGCATGTGACAGGCTTTCCAGTGTGAAGGATAGGCCTTTCCATGTCCCCAATGTCAAACATGTTTTGTCATTTTTCTTTTATTTGTAAACAGATTTTTCTTCCTCCCCTTCCCCATTACTTTACTATTTGGTCCAGTTGAATATCCATAATTCTCTGATCCATTTCAGCTCCGATGGACATTCTCCCGATCGTGCCCCTTGCACCTTGTCCCGAAAACCACTCACACCCACACTCACACCCACACTCACACCCACACCACACTCACACCCACACCCACACTCACACCCACACTCACACCCACACCCACACTCACACCCACACATCCACCCACACATCCACCCACACATCCACCCACACATCCACCCCCACACACATCCACCCCCACACACATCCACCCCCACACACATCCACCCCCACACACATCCACCCCCACACACATCCACCCCCACACACATCCACCCCCACACACATCCACCCCCACACACATCCACCCCCACACACATCCACCCCCACACACATCCACCCCCACACACATCCACCCCCACACACATCCACCCCCACACACATCCACCCCCACACACATCCACCCCCACACACATCCACCCCCACACACATCCACCCCCACACACATCCACCCCCACACACATCCACCCCCACACACATCCACCCCCACACACATCCACCCCCACACACATCCACCCACACCCACACATCCACCCACACCCACACATCCACCCACACCCACACATCCACCCACACCCACACTCACACCCACACATACATACACCCACACACCCTTATGTTGGTTGTCCATGTACTGTTTGTGATTTGAATTCAGTGAATTTTATATAGTAATTCAAGAGGAAACTGTTCCAGACATTTTCCATATTTACTGCCTCTGACTGAAGCCAATCCTGATGTACTTTCTACCCTTACACTCCCCCCCCCCCCCCCCTGCCTGAAATGGTGTATGCATTGCCAGCCCTCCTTCCCACGGAGTTCTGTACTAGAAAGTGCACTGTCATACCTAGCTTGCTTTGTAAGCACATGTGAACACAGCATAGATAGTATTTCAGCAGCTTCTGCAGAGGGGGTGAGACGTGTTTCCCTTCTCTGCCACCTGTCAGACTGAACTGCCTTTAGCCAATCAGTGAGGAGCAGGAATGTGGGAGGGGAGATAACAAGCTTCCCTCTCTCCGGCAATGTACCAGAATAGAGCCAGGGTGACTGAGATAAAATTCCTCACAGCAAAAACATTTGATTATATTGGGATGCTTGCAATGCAGGGTCAGGTTGTAGACTACATAATAAACACAGAGCAGTGGGTAAATGGAATTTAATTTTATGGCCGACGACCCTTTTCTTTCTCTGCCTGAAAGAGTTAAATATCAGGTATGTAAGTGGCTGACTCAGTCCTGACTCAGACAGGAAGAGACTTTCACTAATAAGAAATTCCCCCTTTTTATCTCTTTCCTGCTCTCAGAAGCCATTTTTCTGCTAGGAAAGTGTTTTATAGTTGGAATTCCTTATCAGTGAAGGACACACTATAGTCACTTCCTGTCTGAGTCAGGACTGAGTCAGCCACTTACATACCTGATATTTAACTTTCAGGCAGAGAAAGTTAAAAAGGAACACGGCCTAGTTATTTGTGTGCTAGGCACTGTACATACACATGTCTATCTCATCATGTCACATGTCACCTCGAGTATCCTTTAACTCACTAACTAGAACAGCGGTGTAAGAAAGCGAGATGGAGGGATTTAGAACTGAAGCGGCACAGCGGAGAGCCTCGTAGACCTACAGGAGGAAGTGTCAAGTCAATCGGCTCCCCGGCACTTGTTTTTTCTCCCATTATTCATGGTGGGACTTGAAAATGCCTGAGGACAGGCAGCTGAACGCGGTCTCCGTAAATCCACTCTAATCCAAGACTCTGTGTGCTTAGCAGAGGATTGTGCAGGCTGCGGGGAGCCACACTCTGCTGCCCATCTTTCATCGCAGAAAGTAGGTGTCACTTGCTGTCAGGAGTTTTTAGCATACACACAAAAGTAATAAGATTACTGGTCATCGGCTCTGGTGTCTCCCATGATTTGGAAATATCCTCCCGACAAAAAGGCAGTCACGGCCAATAACACAGTGACAGCACTGTTCCAGGAGGACAGCCTCATTACTTGTCATTGCCCTGTCCCATTTCCAGATCACATGGTCGCGCTGGACTTGTATAGGCCTGGTAGTACGTGCAGCAGACTTGTATAAGGCATCCAATATAGAAATGATAGCCCTAGTCCTGATAGTAGATGAATCCAAAGCCTCACTGTGTCTGGTAGATGCCTTTCTGGGTCTGTTTTTGCAGACTTGACCCCTCACCCTGGGACAGTAAATTAGCATCACCACCCAGTCCTCAAGTGTGCAGACTATTTCCAAGGATTTAGTCCCTTCTGTCCCCCCCCCCCCCCCCCCCGTCCCCCCATAACCCAGAGCGCATGATTTGTGCATTTTTACCATAAAGAAGTCTTTGCTTTAATTGGGGCTGTTAGTTTAGTTTTATTTCACTTCAGGGTCCATTTAAAAAGGACCCCGAACTCTCACACAGCATACAATGAAAAGTTTTCATTCCACATATAAATGCTGTAAATATCTACTGCACTGATCTTTGTGTTAAGCCTCCCTGGCGTTATGATTATTTCCAGATTTAAGGTCTAAAAGCCATACATTTTTTTTTTTTACAAGCTTTTAGACCCTAAAAACAAGAAGAAAAACATACCTCAGAGAGGTTTGCAGCAGCTGCTGCATGAAACTCAATCAGTCACGGGATTACCACCCTGTTCTGCGGCTTTCCGTCCCGAGCCTGACTCGGGATTAACGCTAAGGAGGTTAGGTTATGTCCCACTGGGATGGAGTTCAATCCTGGGTTGCAGCTTTAAAATTTTCCAAGGAGCTTTTGGCAGTGGGATTTTTCTGTACCTGCTGGGCTACTTGTAAGATATATTATGGACATTATAGATGAATACAGACCAAACAAGAGAGAAGTGACCAAATACACCATGACAGATTGTTTTTAGAGAACAATAAGGTGAAGAAATTCTAATGTGGCTCTGGCAGGGAAGACATCCCTACAGTCTGGTCCTCTGTTCTTAAAGACCACCTCCAGCCAAAAAAAAGTCTGAATGGCAATACATATATCTAGTCTAGGCACTGTGTACAGTTAGATGAACATATAAAGTTTACATCTGGTACATCATTGTGGATAGAACAGACTCCCATTTATATCTGTATGTAGCACTTCCTTATTCCTCCTGAAGCTGAAAGCATTGTGCCCACCTCTTCAGCCTGGTTAACTCCCCTGTCCCTCCCTCCCCTGCTATCTGCCCCTCCCTCCCCTGCTGTCTGTCCCTCCCTCCCCTGCTGTCTGTCCCTCCCTCTCCTGCTCTCTGCCCTCAGCATGTGTCCTTCCCTCCAGCCTGGTCCCTTACCTTCTATCTGCCCCTCCCTCCCCTGCTCTCTGCCCTCAGCATGTGTCCTTCCCTCCAGCCTGGTCCCTCCCCTTCCCTGCTGTCTGCCTGCCTGGATCAAATTACTACTTTTTCACAAACTGTAGTACAGAGAAGAGACAGGGAAACTGCAGAAGCTTATCTTATCGTGTCTGTTTGCTACAATTCTTATTTCAGATGTCTGACTGTCTGTCTGCCTGCCTAGATTAGATCACATGGACATGAGGGGTGGAGTTATGACATCAATCCCCCAGCATCCTTTGCACCTATAGTTTGGAAAGGAAAAAAGTCAGGGCCCAATTTCACACTGGGGGCAGGGATTTCAAGGTTATATGTGGAATACGGACCCTGGGGATGAGAAAATCACACTTAATCATGTGTGAGTTTATATATCTTGACAATTTTTTAGGTTTAAAGGAAACTGTCATTTATAATATAGGTACTCTTTAATACTAAGGCATAGGAATGACACGGCTGATATGCTCAGGTATTTGTAAATACTGCTCTATGTTCCAGGCGGTCATGTGAGGTCAGGGGAGGTTGTGCAGCGCTTCTTAGCTCCCCTCCCGTGTCGCTCCTTCCTTCCTGTGCAGCGCTATGAAATGATTGCAATCAATGTACGTCTCACAGGAAGCAGCCTTGCCTCTCGTAGTTATCACTTCACTAGTGGATGTGGCTGTTTGTGAAGGACAGGATTTTTTGTGATTTCTTTAAGCAGCTCTTTTGAATGCGCAAAAGATTTGTAAACCTGAGTTTATTCTGTTGAGGGTCTTTTGCTTTTTATTTTTTTAATTTAAATAGCTGTATGAACTTTATAGCCTCGATGCAGCCAAAAGGTTTATTTCCTCCGCGAGCAGCAAAGTTCTGTGACTGTGTGTTCCTATGGAACTCACTGTAGCTTATGTGATTTGTGTACATCACTTGTTTGTGTCAACACAGCACAGGGAGGGGGCGGAGTGAAGAGACAGGCATAGGGAGATTCTTGCCATTACCAGTGACCAGAGATAAGCAAGCTTCTCCTGCTCTCTGCGGGGAAAATACATGATTTTACGCACAAGGAATGCTTAGAAATGCTTTCAAATGTTCTTTTGTGTAATAGAGTAGTTGCTGAAATTTTATGTTTTTGAGTATAAGCCATTTTAAAGGACAATTGAGGCAACGTGACGAGAGATGTGTATGTACAGTGTCAGGCACACAAATGACTATGCAGTGTTCCTTTACTTTTAAAGAGGAGCTGTCAGCCATACTATCTCAGGGAAAAAACACATATATATATGTAGATAAATACTTGCTCTACTTACATAACAGATGTATTGCATTGTCAACTTTTTGATTTTAGTTATTTTTCTACAGTGAAAGTAGAGATATAGTATATAATAGGTGCTGGCTTACTGAACAGGCAGAGCTGAGATTCGAACCCTGGTCTCCTGTCAGAGGCAGAGCCCTTAACCATTACACCATCCAGTATGCATTGCCTGTTCTTCACTATAGAAAGTGCATTGTCTCAGCATGAGAAATATTGGCCAATCAGAGAGGAACAGAGGTGTGGGAGGGGAAACAGGAGGGAAAAAGGCTTCAGCCAATCAGGCTGCATTAGTTAAGTCTGCAACTTCCTTTTTGTGTACCAAATTTTGTGTACCAAAAGTCAGGTAAACTGGGGAATGATCATTTATCAACATGAAAAGTAATAGTGATTTTAACTTTTGGATAGCCTGGTTAGCATCCTTATTACTTGTTTACCAGATAAAAATAAAGAATTGATTTTATGCCCGACAGTTACTCTTTAACTGCCTAAAAAAGTAAAAAATCAGGTATGCAAGTAAGTTTCTGTGCAGGTCGGGACGTGGGTCAGACTATAGCACAACCCTCACTGATAAGTATTTACTGCTATAAAACACGTTCCTGTCAGTAAATTGCTTCTGAGGGAAGGAAAGAGATTAAAAAAAGGGTAAATAGTTCATAGATTTGAGCTCTGGCATACTTCAATACATGTCATTGAGCAGAGACCCTGAGGCAGTAAAAACTTAAAACTAGATTTAAATATAATATAATGTAACACAATGGACAATTTTTTAATTGTTTTTATCAACTGCTTGTTTATGAATAAAGATTATCCTTCATTGAAACCTAATTGGTTCTTTGAGATATGATTTCATTATTTATGGCCTAGATAGGTTCTTTTCTTTGTATACATTAAATATAAAATAAAGCTGTGAGATATCTTAAAATGTAATTTTTAGGATGAGGAGAATAGATACAATTGATTATCTCATCAGTTTATTTTCACCTCAAATTTCTTTTAAAGCGGAACTGAAGTTAGATTTAAAACAAACGGTTTAACTTACCTGGGGCTTCTGCAAGCCCCCCAGCAGCCGTCCTGTCCCGCGCCGGTCCTGCACGAGCCTCCGTTCTCCTGCCGCCACTCCGTTCTGTTCCTCGACTTTCAAGTCCAGGCCAGCGCAGCCCTGCCATGCGTATCCTTATTACGCTTTCCTGTCTGGAATAGCGATATTGCGGACTGGAACACGAAGGATATGGGTGGCCAGAGCCGTGCAGGCGCAGTGGCCCGGCAGCAAAACCGAAATTAGCTGGCGGCGGGAGAACGGAGGATCGTGGAGGACTTGCGTGTGACAGGACGGCTGCTGCGTATGTGAAACCGGTCTGCGCAGACTGACAATAGACCACCGGCTTGCAGGTCTGGGTGAGACTTATTCATTTACCATACATCTGTGCGGGAGATTGACATATTGCAGAAGGTTATTGCATGTTACTATGACATATGTCATGGAGTTATACCCACACAGACAGTGGTACCTGCTCTAGCGCTTATTTGTGGGATCTATGTGTTGGCCTGTGTACTATGTTTTTAATTTGTTTTTATTTTTAAAGGGATAAGTCCTTAATAAACTTGAGATTGTTTTCACTACATTATGGTGTGGCGAGTTCTGATTGCTAATTGATTATAGTGCCTAGATGGACACTTTAGTTTGTAACGATAGTTGCTACAGGTCCATGGCCTTGGCCCTATTTCTTTTGGGCAGTGTTGTCTCTATTTTTTGCGTTGTGAGGCTAAACTCTCTCAATACATACAGGGAGGCATTTCCCTGTTTTCTTTCTGTGCAAGAGTTATGGTTGTCTTTAACCACCCTGGCATTCTATTTACATTGCCAGGGTGGCGCGGCAGGGTTTTTTCGTCGTGTTTTTTTTTTTTTTTCATGCTGCCAACTGAAAGTTGGCAGCATAAAAGCCCACTAGAGGGCGTACATAGTGCGCCCTTCTGATCGCTTTCGGCGATCACAAGTAACAAGAAATCCCGCGGAGAGCGGGATTTCTTGTTAGGCTTACCGCGTCGCCATGGCGACGATCGGGATGACGTCAGCCGACGTCCTGACGTCAGACCACTCCGATCCAGCCCTTTGCGCTGCCCGAAAGTGTTCGGGCCAGGCAGCGTAGAGCTCGGGCGGGGGCACCCTCTTCTGCTGCTGCACGCAGCGGATCGCCGCTGAGCGACGGCGATCGAATACCACACGCAGCTAGCAAAGTGCTAGCTGCGTGTGGCACAGTTTAATTGGTGGAAATCGGCCCAGCAGGGCCAGAGATATCAGACTTGGCGGCAATGGACGAGATGAGCTTGTCCATACCGCCAAGAAGGTTAAAGGATACCCGAAGTGATATGATGATAGACATATGTACAGTGCCTAGCACACAAATAACCATGCTGTTCCTTTTTTTTTTTTTCTTTCTCTGCCTGAAAGAGTTAAACATCAGGTATGTAAGTGGCTGACTATCCTGACTCAGACAGGAAGTGACTACAGTGTGACCCTCACTGATAAGAGATTCCAACTATAAAGCACTTTCCTAGCAGAAAATGGCTTCTGGGAGCAGGAAAGAGATAAAAAGGATCAATAGTTCATAGATTTTAGCTCTGGCATACTTCAATGAATGTGCCATTCAGCAAAAACAAAACAGTTAAAACTTAAAAAGTAGATTTAAACCTAAAAATGACTAAGATATTTCACAGTTTTATAACAGGGAAGATAGATACAATAGTTTATTTCATTTGTGTATTTTCGCTTCAGGTGTCCTTTAAAACGCACATCCACCTGCGTCACAAAGCAACATGAAAGTGTGCACAAGTCCTAGGTGTGGAATAAAAAACAGATTTTAAAACGTTGCTTCTTTTTTTAACAGTTCCTCTATCAACATGGGGCAGTTTGTGTCATCACTCATTATTTTGTATACTTGGCTTGCTTAACCAAATATTTCACACTTTTCCTCTAGTGTCAGATCAGTGAAATGTCTGTCTTGACACTTTTTTTTTTTTTTTTTTCCTGAAACTGGTTTAAACTGCCTCGCATACTTCACTCAAAATACTTAGGAATAAAAGACAGCTGCAGAACGGTTATCACAGCGTGAAGATGGAAAGTGTCAGGACTGATATTTACTCTGCACATGCTCTGAATAGCCCTTGTTTGCATGTTTCTGGTGGTATTCTGTTCCGTAGTCGCGTCAGATACTGGTATAGGGCCACTGCTTGGAATGGTAGTGAGTGTATGTGAGGAATGGGACATCATGGAGACAAAGATACATATATAATGTGGCGTCAGTGGTAACCATGCGAATACCTTTTAAAACATACCTGAGTTGGCAAATGACATGAGGTAAAGATGGATACTTAAAGCGGACCTGAATGCACAACTTCCTCTCTGTTTTAAAAGATAAACAACATACTAACCTTTAAAGAAAATTGTTTTTGTTACAGCTGGTACCAATCCTGCAATATATCTGCAGTGTCTACTTCCTGCTTTCACAGGAGCAGACATAGGGTTAACATTGGCTGCTCTGTCGTGGCAGTCAGCTGACACAGCTGAGAGATCAAATAACAGTTGTGATTAGTGACAGATGAGAGGGAATTAGAGAGGCTAAACTCTTTAAATACACACTGTGCATTTCTCTCTGCTTTCATTATGTGCTGCGCAAGAGTTCAGGTCCACTTTAATGTGCTAGTCCTTATAAGAATGTTGCCCGAGATCCCTTTGTATGTTATTTTTTTTTTTTTTTTTTAATTGCAAGGGTTAATAGACTTTTATCTTTGCCAATGAGGCAGAGGAATACAGACTGGATTCTTCTGAAAAGTAAACATGGAAGAGGAAATGCTGCTGCTAAAAAGGACAAGGCTGAAAAGTTCAGACAGTTACAGTATTCTTTCTTTTGCAGCTGAGTGGAGCTGATTTTACATCGCATCGACATGGCTGATGTTTAGAATTCAGTTCTTAAAGAGGAACTCCAGAGAAAATGTAATAAGTGCTTCATTTTTACAATAATTGTGTTTAAAGGATTTAGTCAGTGTTTGCCCATTGTAAAATCTTTCCTCTCCCTGATTTACATTCTGACATTTATCGCATGCTGACATTTTTACCAGGGCTGTGGAGTCTGAGACGAGGAGTCTGAGTCGGGGCAATTTTGGGCACCCGGAATTGGAGTCGAAGTCGTGGTTTCATAAACTGAGGAGTCTGAGTTGGAGTCGAAGATTTTTGTACCGACTCCACAGTCCTGATTTTTACTGCTGGCAGGTTATGTCAGTGGAAGGAGATGCTGCTTGCTGTTTTTGGCAGTTGGAAACAGCTGTTATTACCCACAATGCAACAAGGCTCCCACAGTGTGATGTTAGGCCCATGGTCATGACATCACACTGTTGGAGGGGTCTCACCACAATATCAGCCATACAGCGCCCCCTGATGATCTGTGAAAAGGAATAGATTCCTCATGTAAAAGGGGGTATCCGCTACTGATTGGGATGAAGTTAACTTCTAGGTTACGGTTTCTCTTTAAACTATCAACATCCATTCTCCTGAGCACTCTGAAGTCCAGGTCAGATGACATCACTGGCGGCTTCTTGTGATGCTATTATCTTTTTAACCCTTTCCAATCCAGTTGCTGGATCCCTAACGCCCACCCCCTGGAGGGTCTCTACCACCTCGCACTTGAGGGGGTGGGGCCAGCTCCTGTTCACACTGCAGCTCCGCCCCTTGCATCCCAGCGTCATTTCCAGGGTTGTGGAATCGGTACAAAAATCGTCCAACTCTGACTCCAACCCCTCAGTTTATGAAACCTCCCAACTCCTCGACTCCGACTTCACAGCTCCCGCAGTTTCATATTTACATGGTGTAGCATGGTGCTGGAGGGTATGGAAGGATCAGACTTAAGGTGCCCAATAATGGTACCATTTTTCTCATAAGATGCGATCTTAAAACGCAATTTGAGCGATTGCAATCGATAATTGCCTTCCAATTAATTCCACCTATTAACGGAACGATTTAAGGTTTTACAATCTCATTTGATTGTAAAATCCAACCTTCAGTTTGATAATTTTTCCTTTTCCAATCGACCAAACAATTGTATGTTATCGATTTGCACCACATGCAATGCAGTTTTCTGTACAGTTTGATTATAAAAAGTGTCAAAAGATCGAATCTGAAGGGAACATTATACCATTAATGAGCACTTTAAAGGAAACCACAGCTCTGTTAAATAAAAATACCTCATGCTTGCTCCCGCCCCATCCACACCGATTACTCCCACGCCGCCGTCCTCTGCTGCCTGCATCGGGTATCTGGTTCCCGCACTTCTGTCAGTCGGAGCCAGTCTGGCGTAAGAGAAGTGCACCCTCTACGAATCTCTCTGGCAGCTGCAGGAGAGATACGCGAACAGTGCACTTCTCCTGTGTAGACTGCCTCAGACTGACGAAAGTGTGGGAACCCGATACCGGAGCTGCGGGAAGCCTGAGGACTGCATGTGAGTGATCCGTGCGGATGGGGCTGGAGCAAGCACGAGGTATGTAAAGTGTACCAAAGCTCTGTTAAATAAAAAGATTTATAAAGCGGAATTTTTTTTTTTACTAGAACAGCATTCAAAGGGTTACACACAGGACTTCAAAGTTCAGTGCAGAGAAATCTGGACACATCCTAAGTGAAGATGTTATCTTGTGTTTACTTAATCGTATCAAGTGAGGAATGTGACACATTCTGACTGTGCAGAAGCTGCTGGGCACAGACAGACACTCAAAGCATGTCTGCCTTCAATGCATAATGAATAAAAAAAAGTTATAAATAAAATGCAAAGTCCGCTCTCAAAGCAAAAAACTGTACATTTGGGAACTAATAATTTCAAAAATAATATAACTGTGGCATATAAAAAGTTGGAAAACCTGTTTTTATTGAATATTATGTCGGTTTTATATTTAAAGATGATTCTGTGCCGGATTTTATCCAGTAACAGCGCTACCTAGCGGCATCCATTTTTCCTATGTTGGAACTATGCTGGAAACTGCCAATATCGCAACATAGTCTGACACAGGATTGGAAATGGTTGAAACTATTGTTTGTGGGCGAGGTAGTAAGGTTGGTTTAATTAAAAACAAAATGCTGTATTTCCAGAAAGTATAAACTAGCCTCCCTCCCAAAAGCGTAACCGCGTTCTATGAAGCCTCCAGTAATCTCCTGTGTGGTTCCAGTCTTCAGAAGCAGCTTTTGTGCGTACCATGTTTACTTCCCTGCTATTACATCACCAACTCCAAGGCCTCAGGCTGTTTGTGTTACCTTTTTCGTATTTCATAATTGATTTGAATATGGCTTCCAAATCGTATGACAATTACACTTCTATAAGTGGAGCCTTGAAAGCCCCTGCAGCGGCAGCAGTTAATTGCTCTTTACTTTTCGCTTCCACCTGCTGCTTTGTTTGTTAAAGGCCCTCGTTCCCCTGATCATCTCTGCTGGAACATCCTGGTGTTTGCATGTGGTTGTCTCTGTACCGGACAGGTAATGTCATCTCTGCCGTACATCGGGGCTTTGTGTACAAAATGAAAACCTTGCAAACAGCGGCGCGGCCAAATAAATGTCCCCGAATCCGTTCTACCTGTCGTCGTCCAATACAAAGTGCAGAGAGACAATGGCGGCGTTGTTTTGCATGTCTGTTGTTTTATGTTGAGCCCATGTACAATTTCATGCTTGGAAATGTGTGGATTGCTTTATGCCTGTCCTAGTTGGGTGATATTTTACATGCATGCTTTGGTAGGATTTACAGGCTTTTTTTTAGTGTGTAGTTATTATTATTCAGTATTTATATAGCGCCGACATCTTCTATAGCACTGTATAGAGAGTATTGTCTTGTCCCTTAACTGTCCTATCTCTGTCATAGCCTGGGGTTCATTTTAGGGGGAAGCCAATTAACGTATCATTGTTTACGGGATGTGGGAGGAAACAGGAGTGTCCTGGGGAAACTCACACACACTGGGAGAACATACAAACTTCATGCAGATAGTGCTCTGGCTAGGATTTGAAACAGGGACCCAGCGCTGCAAAGCAAGATTGCTTAGCAACATAAGAAAAATGCAGGGAAAATAAACCTGCATGCAGGACTCAAAATTGCATCAAAATCAGAATCGCGTGTAGTGTAAAATGGCCCTAGGGCTCTTATATCGCATCAGAAATCGGAATTATTTGTAAAATCGCATTAAAATCACGGTCTGTAGCTCTTCCTTAAAGGGAACCAATCACTACTTTTGTTTCCTTGTCTCTAATAGCTGTAGGAGCTGCCCTGTTTCCCCCTCCCCTTCTAACTGCTCTCTGTTCATCCAGGGGGAGGGGAAAAGATGGCATATGAGACTTCTCTAAACTGTTGGAAGTACAGTGTCTTCTCTACCTGCCCCCCCCTCCCTGCTGATGAAAGCTTTTTGTTTGCTCTCTGCTAATGTGTTCAATAAAATAATTACATCAATCCTTATCTGCCTGGTGTCAGGCAGGCCATGGAAGTAGAAAGATAAAGGGCAAAAAATGCCTCTGCTAAACCTTTAAAGAGACACTGAAGCGAAAAAAAGATATAATGAATTGGTTGTGTACTATGAATAATTACTAGAAGACTAGCAGCAAAGAAAATATTCTCATATTTTTATTTTCAGGTATATAGTGTTTTTTTCTAACATTGCATCATTCTATAATATGTGCAGATTACACAACACTCAGCATTCAAAATGATTCCTTCAGAGCAGTCTGTGAACGAATGACCTCTCCTCTAGCAGAGGAAAAGTAAACAGTTGAGATGATAAAAGTCAGATAACAGCCCTCTCCAAAGTCGTAGAGCTTAATGGCTTTTTTGCATAAAGATAACAACTGGAGTTTAACTCTTCCTGTACTGGAAACAATTAGACTGATGTATCTGATCTTAATGTTTTATTTCTTAGCTGTACTACACATACAAATCATAATATCATCACTTTTTTTTTCGCTTCAGTGTCTCTTTAAATGTAAAAAGGTCAAATGAGTTTTTTTTTCTTCTTTTTTTCACATTATTGGCATGCATTTTTAATGTTCTATAGAGATGCCCTGGGTGCTAAAAATGATGCTCGGTTCACTTTAAGAGTTGCAGCGGAGTGTGTTTTGGCACCTTGAGAAATATGCATTGCTTTTCTTGGTTTATGAGACTTGTAAGGCCAGCAGCGATCATCCATCCCCGCAGGCTGTTTTCCTTCACATCTCTGGTTCCCAGGAGGTTTCATGAGATAATGGGCAGGGCTGGCGTTTAATCATTATAGAGCAAAGGGGAGAGAGAGAGAGAGAAAAGTGTTGCTTTTCTTTCACTTCATTTGAGATCTGTTGACAAAGAAGAAAATCTCTGGCTCTTGCCAAGGATACGCTGCCTAAGCCGCTGCCAAGCGGCCTCTTAAAACGTACAATATCTCCTTGGCAGGAATTTTCTATGAAAATAATGGAGTGAATTCTATGGAAAATTGCCTGGGCCCGGGAGGAGACTGCCTTACTGCAGCCGGGCTGGGAAGTAAATTATATAACGAAGTGTATGCATCTCATGTGACAGAGCATTCCGTTCTATTCATAGCCGGTGAATCTTCTTACAAGCATGTACACAAATCATTTGTGAAGTTCACGCCGAGGGTTTTACTCTTTAAAGGGTTATAGACTTAAAAAAAAGCATTGTTTTCAGTACATGAAAACAAGAAAAGCAATCCAATTAAACCCCCCTGAGCTGATCCCAATGGACTATGGATTGGACAGATCCAAGCTTGTGCTCCAATAAAGAGAAAAAGAAAACCTTAAAGGGGTTCTGTGGGGGTGTGCCGAGGGTAAAAACACACTAACCTGGGCCTTCTATCAGCCCCCTGTAGCCGTAATGTGCCCACCCCCCCCCCAAAAAAAAACCATCCCCCCCCCCCGCCATCCTCCTCTGATGTGCCTTTCCCCGCCGCCGGCACTGGGCAATTGTTCGTCTAACACAGACGAATAATGCGTGCTCCTGTTGGCGTCATCGCAAGCTTACTGCGCTGGCGCAGTACGAGGGTGGCTTGTACTGCGCGCTTCCGATGATGTGAGCGGAAGTTAGCAGGCACGCAGCCACGGCCGTGCAGCCGCAGTTGGAAAGCATACCGCGCTAGACCGGAGCCGGCGGTGGAAAATGGCAGATCGGAGGACGGCGTGGCACATGACTGCTACAGGGGGCTGATAGAAGCACCAGGTAAGTGTCTGTTTTTACCCTCAGCACCCCCCCACAGATGCAACTGAGCATCCCTTAATAGCAGTAATTAAAAATGCATGCTAAAAATGGGGCTCATTCACAAAAAACTTTCATTTTACCTAATCTTTTTACATCTAAGGGTTAATTACAGGCAGTATTTTACTACCTTCACTTCCTCTATCAGCAAGCAGCAGAAAATGGAAGGCAGATAAGGACTTTTTTTTTTTTAATTTAGAATTAATTACCCAGAAGCTGAGATAAACAGACCCATTCAGCTTTAGGGAGGTGGGGGGACACTGTGCTCCAAACACATAAGATAAATCACACTTGATGAACTTCACACCAACCCTGGATAATGGCAGTGAAAAGGGGGGAGGGGGGGGGTGTTAACTTCTCAAACATGGCAGTTATTTGAAACTCTGAGCTGCAAAGATTCCTTTAACCTCCCTGGCGTTCTATTAAAATCGCCAGGGAGGCTGCGGGAGGGTTTTTTTTAAAATAAAAAAAACTATTTCATGCAGCCAACTGAAAGTTGGGTGCATGAAAGCCCACTAGAGGGCGCTCCGGATCTGCACTTTCGATCGCCTCCGGCGATCAAAAGTAACAAGGAAGGCCGCCAGCCGACGTCCTGACGTCTGCCGCCTCCGATCCAGCCCTTAGCGCTGGCCGGAACTGTTTGTTCCGGCTGCGCTGGGCTCGGGCGGCTGGGGGGACCCTCTTTCGCCGCTGCACGCGGCGGATCGCCACACTGCAGCGGCGATCAGGTAGCACACGCGGCTGGCAAAGTGCCGGCTGCGTGTGCTGCTTTTTATTTGATAGAAATCGGCCCAGCGGGGCCTGAGGAACCCTCCTGCGCAGGTTACCCCGAGCTGAGCTCGGGATAACCGGCAAGGGGGTTAAGGCAGTGATATGCAAATTTGGCTTTCCATCTGTTGAGGAACTAGGAGAGAGGGGTATAGTAGGGGAACAGACAACATAGACGCAGGTAGTCTCCGACTTACGAACGACCCGCCGATACGAACGGCATGGATTCTGTGTTGCCATAAAAAAAAAAAAAAATTCAAATTGGACTTCTACTTTTTGAGAAAAATTAAAAAAAAAATCAAACAAAAAATGGCTTTTAAACTTGTATGGCAGAGGTGACACAGAGGGTGACACTGGAGGTACAGGGGACAGAGATGGCACCGTTCCGACTTAAGAACCAATTCAGGTTAAGAACGAACCTACAAGTCCCTATCTTGTTCTCGTTAACCGGGGACTACCTGTATATGGATCCAGCATGGCCATACCTCTGTGCTTACCTTGGATAGCTTTACTTAGTGTCAGGTTTGTTTTGACAGCATTACTTCTTGTATCACTGCAGTTCTCCTTTGTCTGCCATCCTGGGGTTTCTCAACCTCTTATTGGTATGTACCCCTTTTTAAAATGCTATACTCACTACGTAGGTCCAGCATAGTAAACCTTATCACAAGTAGCCCATGACAAATATATATTTAATTGTAGTGCATAATTGGTTCGAAATCATTTCCAAGCATCTACTATTGCTTTTAATTTGCTAAAATACTAATTTGGTGTTTTTTAAATTAAAATGTATCATTTTTTAAAACTCTAAATTTGGTATTCTTGGTGAAGTATATCAAGCCCGAGTTACCCCTGGAACCATCAGAAGTACCCCCTTGGGGAACACGTACCACACGTTGAGAACCTAGGCTCTAGGCAATCAGTATTGCTTTATTAAAATGTAGAGAACCTGAGAGCCCAATATCGTGTAGTATGTTAAAACATAAACAAAGTAAGGCAAATCAGTGAGAAGAATATACTCACAAACGTGGGTTACCATCAGGCAACCACTGTATAAGCAGGTGAGAAGATTAGACCTGTCCTCACTCAGGATTAAGAAGTCGCTCTCTGTAGATCAGAATAAGGGGTAGATCACCCCTCCACCAGGGGTGGAAACTATTTTGCAGTAGGAGCGCCTCGCCAGCAGAATAAAAGTGGATAAAAACCTTTAAAATTTGCTTGGAGGAAGCGGTGGACTTGCCTCCATAAAGCAGACACGAAAGACTGTCTGAAAAGTAGCAAAGTCCACCACCTCCTCCATGCAAGTTTTAAAGGTTTTATCCACTTTTATTCTGCTGGCGCCTCTGTTCTTCTACTGCAGTATTGCTTTATTGTATTTATACAATAATATGCTGTACATTATTGTGCTGTAACTTTCTGCCATAAAACATCCGTATGTTTACACTGTCTTTAGTGTTTCCATTTGTCATCACTGCACTTCCACAAAGTAAAGATAGTTTGTCCATTTCGTTCGGTACATTGTGCCATCCAGAGAGACATTAATTTATAGATCTCCCAGCTGCTCTGCTGACTTATTTGTTAACTGGGTCGTGGATAGTGATGGTTTGATAAGGTCACGCTGTGCTCACTCAAATGCTTTCTTTCCGCAACTTGACTTCCGGAGTATTTTCTGAAGACGCTTATTGGCGTTTAATCATCACAGGAGATCAGGACTGTTATTATTCCACTGCCGTGTGTGTGTGTGTGTGTGTGTAATGCCACTTTTATTTTTAAAGGGACACTTTTATTCAGATACTAGCAGTGCATCAAGTGTATTGTATGCATAGCCTAAAGGTCACGTTGCTGTGTCTGCTTGCCCTTGTTAATATGAAACTTTAACTACTGTTATATTTATCATACAGTTATAAATATGTGATCGCTTACAGTGCCTGCTGAGCTGTACGTGTTGTGAGCACCGTAGCACAGCATTACTCAGAGCTGCAACAAAACACACTCTCCACACTTCATTGGATTAAAGCAAGCGGTGTCAAACTCCATCACATAAGGTGCCAAAATCTAGTCACCTAGTCTGAGCCGGCGGGCCAAATTATTTAACCCTTGAGCAGCCAATATATTAAGAGGCTTGCAGGTGCTCCAGGCCAATTTATTTAAAGGGAACCAGAGATGAACCTTTCACAAAAAATAAACATATCAGTCGATGGCTTGCAAAGAATAAATGCTCTACCTGATAATTTCGCCGCTCTGGTGTGCCTTATTTAGTGTTTTTTATCCATTATTGCTCCAGGAAACATCAAATATGGCCGCCGGTTCATATCCCTTCTGCTTCCAGGTTATGAGTTGTTCTGGATGTGCTGTCTAGACTATGAGAGACTAGGCTGCTAGTTAGGCTAAATGCAGCCTTTCATTTTGGTATGATGTGCAGCTGCCTGTAGGAAGTGTCTTTCATAGGAATTAAACTGCAGTCATCATCAGTATCTATGGAGAGTGCACACAGATCACATTTTGCAGCCACACTTATCTGTTTTAGAGATTCTCTCTCAGCAGCAGCAGCCCCTCCCATGTCATCACAGCTCTCAGTATGCAAAGCAGGAAATCTAAGCCAGGAGGTGGCAGGCTTGGGCTTGAAAAGACTCCACAGAAGAGTGACTCAGCTATAATGATTCCAGGTCAAACCTAGACTGAGCCAGTCGGGGATTCTTATCACAGCTGATAATAGACTAATTAAGCAGATAAGACTGAAACTAAAAGCAGGGTAGGTGTTTACTGTCATGTTCTCACTGATAAATGTAATAAAATACATGAGGGTGCTTCGTCTCTGGTTCTCTTTAAGCACCTTTTTTATGTTACATTTTCCTTGCTACTAATTAGTACTGCTGTAAAGTGTATTTATGCCCACTTGTCACTAGGGGTCAGTGTGAGACAAGAACAGGATTTCTTTCAGTCTCTCTATTTCCTGCTAGCAGAGAGATATCAAAGCATACCAGTAACTTACAGCACAATGAGTTCTGCCAGCTGATGTCAAATGCTGTGCACCGTATTTTTCGGACTATAAGATGTTACTGACTATGACGCACCTAGGTTTAGAGGACAAAAACCAGGGGGAAAAAGTATATACTAAACCTGGTGCATCCATGGTGAAGGGGATCTTGTGGATTATGCCCCTTTGTACCTCGTGTCTCCCTGTGTCCTCCTGTGTCCACCTCTGTCCTCCTTGGCTTTCTCTATGCCGCCCTGTGCCCTCCATTTGTCCCCCGGTGTCCTCCTCTGCACGGGCACAGTACAGGGAGTCCCCGACATTGCAGTGGGTTGGAGGTTTGTATTGGCAGGCGTTCACAAGTCAGGAACTCCCTGCATTTGGACTATAAGACGCAGTGATCAAAATGTATATTTGATGTTGCTCATTAGCAGAATGTGTTCAGGCTGGTGTGAGTCGGACAGCATCACCTTGTTGTAAATGATCCACAATGGAGGTAATGCTCCTGTGACTGTGACTCCGGCAGGATCCTTTAACATTCACTGGAGCAGAGAGATACGGCTGAGATAAGTGAACTAGAGAAAGGCGAGGTGTGAAAAACAAAGCGCACCATTCATATTTACTGTTCCAAGCGAGCTGTGTGTACATTTCAGCCCTGAGCCGGTTCTCCTGTCCTCACATTTCAGACGTCTGCTTGTTATGTTTGCAGTTCCCTGAAATCTCATATTGGTTAGTACAGTAGACAACTCAACAGGACAACTTGCATGTTCTGACGGTGCCCAGAACAGGAAACTGACCCAGACTCCACCTAGGGGACCTTGGGAGGGTAGTGTGTCCAGAAACCTCATGCCAGTATATGCAAAAAGTAGAGGGGGGGGGGGGCACGCACTCCTCCGGGATATAACTGAGGTGCTATCACGGTCAGCCCACCAGGGCATGGGTAGGCCAGATATTTGTATTGTGCAAAGACCAGCACACTCAAAATAAGACTGAGAAAGTAGCTTTAACTTAATCCAGCAAATTTACAGGCAGTTCAGAATAGTGTACAAAATAGTGTAAAATTAAAGTACTATGAGTATGTGAACAGGAAGTAATGCTTAGATGTGTTACGCCGGAAGATACAATGGCGCAGGCGTCTCATTGACACAGGGCCACCTGCGGCAGAAGACGAACATTTATGTCCCTGGGACTTCAGGTGAAGTTTCCCAGGATGTAATTATACTGCTACGGTAATTGGCCTGGTGCACACCAGAGGAGTTTTTGAGCGTTTTGAGTTTTTTTAATCTGCTGCTAATGTTATCCTATGTGTCTGTGCACACTGGAGCAATGAGGTTTTGTAAAAAAAAACCCATAGCATTACATTGGGAAGAGCTTTTGAAACCTCTAGTGAAACGCTAGAGGTTTCAAAAGCTCGTCCCAATGTAATGCTATGGGTTTTTTTTACAAAACCTCATTGCTCCAGTGTGCACAGACACATAGGATAACATTAGCAGCAGATTTAAAAACTCAAAACTCTCAGAAAAACTCTTCTGGTGTGCCCCAGGCCGTACTTGCCATTCGACCTAGCAGGTCAAATAACTTCCAACGGGGGACAGCAGTGGGGCGACGGGACGGAGAGAGAGGTCCAGGAAGGCTGTAAGGTAGCCAGTCTTCCCTTTACACAGACAAGTGTCTAACCTGAAGCAGGGTTCCTCATTTCAGGTTCATTTTATCTGTAATAGACTTGTAGATATGTATGCATTGTATTAGAATCTCGCATTTTTATAGTACAAACACTGAGGCCACCAACTGTCCCTCAAAGCTCCCAGTCTAAACCCTACCATAATCATGACTTGACTATAGTGTGGAGTCAATTTTGGAGTCAAAAAGTAACTTTCCAGTATGTTTATGGGGTATGGGAGGCAAAGGGAAAGACTAGGTAACGTGCAGCTTTTTCATGCAAATTTTGTAATTGGGCCAATCAAATTCAATTCGATAGGCCTAGTTGCAATAAATTTCCGTGCATGGTGGTAATCCTACATGCAGATAGTACCCTAGCCGAGATTGCCAAACCTAGGCCTCTAGCGCTGCCAGGTATTTATGCGTGTTTATAATGTATATATTCTGAGATCAACCATGAGGGCTTAACCACTTTACCCCTCGCGGTACGGATTTCTCCGTCCCTTTTTGCACCCTTAAAAAACCAAGGGACGGAGAAATCCGTACCTCCCGCGCTACCGCCGCTGTGCACGCCACCGCCCGCCCGGAGATCAATGAACGGGAAAATCCATTCCCGTTCATTGATCTAAGCCCCCGCAATGATCTGCTGCTTCTATGAGAAACAGCGCGATCATTGTGATTTTCCCAGCCTCATACTGCTTCCTGTAAGCGTCCTTCCGGACGCTTACAGGTCGCATGAATACCAACTCACTGTGGCCATCTTGTGGCCAAATAGTAAAACTACGCCCTAAAGCATTTTACATATACAATTACATTCATTTTACACAATAAATTAACTCATTACCTCCCACATTCCCCAATTTTATTTTATTTTTTTGTAATTTAAAAAAAAGTTACCTTAGGGACTGAATTTCTTAAATATTTATGTCAAGAGGGTATAGTATAACACTGCTACTTTATAAACTACGGGCTTGTAATTGGGGATGGATGCAAAACTGAAAAAAATGCACCTTTATTTCCAAATAAAATATTGGCGCCAAACATTGTGATGGGGACATAATTTAAACTGTTTTATAACCGGGACAAATGGGCAAATACATTTCATGGGTTTTAATTGCAGTAGCATGCATTTTTTAAAACTATAACAGCCAAAAACTGAAAAATATTTTCCCACATTTTTTTCCTACTTTATCATTAAAACACATTTAGAATAAAATAATTCTTGGCATAATGTCCCACCTAAAGAAAGCCTAATTGGTGGCGAAAAAAACAAGATATAGTTCATTTCATTGCGATAAGCAATACTAAAGTTAGACGAATGAATGGAAGGAGAGCTGAAAGGTGCAAATTACTCTGGTGTTAAAGGGGCAAAACCCCTCAGTGGTGAAGTGGTTAAAGAGTAGCTTTCAGCCACACTATCTCAGAAAAAAAACAATGTTTTTATTTTAGTGATTTTTGTACAGCAAAAAAGAGAAACTCCTGCTTAGCATTTCCCATTGTAACTGTGGCTATTTTGAAACCAATCCTGATGTCATTTCCTCCCTTACTCTCCTCTGTCTAATTGTGTATGTATTGCCTGCCCTTCGCTATAGAAAGTGCATTGTCTCAGCATGACAAATATTGGCCAATTGGAGAGGAATAGAGGTGTGGGAGGGGAAAACAGGAGAGAGACTTCAGCCAGTCAGACTGCATTAGTGAAGTCTGAGGGGAAATAGAGAAGCAAATAAAAGGACAACCCACCATGTCCTTTGTGTACCAGATGTTGTGTGTACCAAATAAGATCAGGTAAACTGGGGAATGATCATTTATCAACAAGAAAAGTAATAGTGAGTTTAACTTTTGCATTGCCTGGTTAGCATCCATATTACTTGTTTACCAGATAAAAATAGAATTTTCATTTTATGACCGTTACATTTCAAAGTCTAGTTTTGTATTTTTTAAAGTTTTAGTCATCCTGTTTTTGCCAGCCAGGTTGTTTCTGGAGACCATGTCCCCATGGATCTCACACACCTGGCCTGGTGTCTTGTTCTGCACATTGTAAAGCTGGGCGTGAGGAGCAGCAGGAGTCCTCCCCGCTATAGGTTAGTATAGTGTCTGCTGAAAGGGGGATCCAGCTGGGCTGACTGTTCTTTCCTGGCTTTAGAGGACAGGGACACCTGTGCGGAAATGTCAACGGAAATGATGGCAAGCTATTAAATTTGACAGCAACTGTCTCTATCAAGGCCTTCTAACCACGTCCTAAGCACTCTAGCGGTGTCCGCGGCTATGGCAAATGTGCTGCCCGGAGGCGGGTATAGCAAAGCGTATGACCAGCAAGCGGCGATGACTTGGGCAAGGCCTGGAGCCTGCGGTTTCTCCTAGAACCACGTCGGTCGGAATAATACGTGAGCTATAAGGCATGTGGTATGAGAAATATGTCACTCACGAGCTATGTAGTCCTGAAAACACCAAGGCACACTGTTATTATTGGCTCCCGCATGTGGACAGCACCGTCCTAGATGGAGAATCTGGCCTCCTGCTCGTATATTGGCTGCAGAGGGAAAACGAGTGACCTGGAGAGGTATTCTGGAATGCGCAAATAACGCAGTATATAACTTCCAATTGCTCAGGGATTGTTTTGACATCTAGCTGAATTCCTTCTGCCAGCTGGTCTTAAAAATCCCATACCAAACAGAGAACACATGTTGCATTCATCAGGCATGGAAGGACGCACCAGTCTGCTAAGAAAGCAGGGAAGTTAAAAGCACATTCCGGAGCAACGTGGAAATTTCCCATTTCAAAAGAGACGGCCTACTACTTATCCCGCTATTACACACATCGATTCTCTTATTGATTCTGTGCTCTGCTGATGGTGATAACTGTGTCCCTCTGACGTCCACCTATAAATAATAGCAAGCAGGTTTACCTCCATGCATGAATGGACTTAAAGGGAACCAGAAGTGAACGGAGCAGGTTTTTAAGGAATATTACCGATTCACATATTTTTTTCAATTGACACAGGAATTGTTTGGGAAGTGCTGCTAAGTACTGGTGTATACATTTTAGTAGCAACTTCTTTGTTTACTGTTATCCATATACATTCAAACTTTACTGACACCAAAACTGACGGCTGACTGAGCCATGAGGAGAGGGGAAATTCCCCTCACACTTGATCAGTAACTCTATGTGTAGCTCTGTGTGTGACAGAGAAGAGAACTCCCAACAGCTGCAGCTCCTGTGTCCTGTGTTTCTGACTGAGCTGTCTAAAGAGAGCAGAGGAAATGTAACTAATTGTCACAGCTTTTTCATACTGTTTGCTTCCAGAGTTTGATATGTTTGATATTTGCTTTCTGTAGTCTGATATGCAACTCTGGCTGCTGTGCATTGAAGCAGACACCCCTTCTGCAATTGATTTGTCCCAATATAGCTAAATCCTACCCTCAATAAATTACAGCTTTTGCCTCTATTTTACATGAAAAGTAGGAAAATGTTTACACAGCTACTTAGACATTATTTGCACACTGTCATTTTAGAACACTTGGGCATCGATAGTATTTCTTTAATTGTAAGGGTTTTTCACCTTCCTTTGGATCAAATGGGCCATGCAAGGACACAGACGGGTGTAACTAGAAACCACCGGCCCCCTCTGCAAAAATTTGGATGCCCCGCTTGACCCCAAATTCCCCCCCGTGGTCTCAGGGCTGTTTTGGAGGGCCAGAGGGGTCGCAGCATGAGAGCATAGGCACACATCGGCGGGGAGGGGGGACAGTCCCGTCCCCCCCCACCTCAGGTTCTTATCTCAGGGCTCCCGGGCAGGAACACATACCTCCATCCACCGCGGAGGTCCGATCTCGAAGTGCCTCACCTCTACTTCCTGTTCAAACAGGAAGCAGTGTCAGACACTTAGAGAGAGGAACCTCCAGCAGTGGAACGCATGAAGGGATGTGTTCCTGCTGCCGCTGATGGATGCTGGAGGGGGGAGAGCCCAAAGTGAGGGAGAGGGGGCACTATCCCCTCTCCCCGCAGGTGTGTGCCCATGCTCTCTGCTCATGTTATGACCCCTCTCTGCCCCCCATAATGGCCCTGAGCGGGCCCTAGAGGGCCCTCCCCCTGCGGGTGCAAGGGGCTGCAGCCCCTATTGTTACGCCACTGGGTGCAGGCTAGTGTTCGTGTTATGATCGTACCATACGTTCTGGAAAGCCCAGGGAAATTCCTCTAATGTGATTGGGTAGACAGCGCCCTCTCAAACCGTAGGTTGTAGTAAAAATACGCCCTCACTATTCAGCCAATCAGATTGCTTCAAGTTGTAGACATTGCTGTGATTGGAGAACTGTTTTCTGTGGACTTTCTTGCTGGCTCACCTCAACACATGGGTAGGGAAGGGTTAATGTGAGAGTTGGTTACAGGAGATGATTGTAGAATATCCGTAATGTTACCGATATCCAACTATCTGCTTCTTCCGTTGACCAAATGAACCCGCGCCTAAATCCCACATTCACCCTCCAGCGATGCAGAATGCTGACCGATGGCTTTTTCTTTAAAGAATCGCATAGCATTGGTGTGAATGACTGCCAAGGAGTTGATGGAACGTCCTGCCAGCGGTGGCTCAGGGAAGCGGCCACATGGCCTCTCCACCATATTCTGTGTGAGGGTTTGATAAACGTGCAGCTGCCTGTGTGTTGTGTGTTATTTTTTGTGGTGAGGCTGTTTAATATTTGCCAGGAGTTAATCTGGCCTGGCAGAAAGGAGAACAAGGTTACATCCAGAGAGGTTTCATTATACAAGAGGCCCTTTCATTTCCACCGCTTTCCTTATGGTGGTAATCATGTGCCAAAGAACTGCAATAATCCTCTGCTCATTTTGTAATGTTTGTTTTATATTGCCAATGCTTTTTGATATGTTGGTTTTGTTTTTATGGCCTGTAGCCTCGTACTCTAAATGAACAATCCACCGACAGTCAGTAGTTTCTTGCTAAACAGCCCAACGATGCAAAAAGATAATGGCCAATAACTGTTCTTGGGCAGAATGAGCCATCTATCCTGGCAGATCTGTTTGCGTGATTACAATTCGTTATCTCATAAGCTTGTTTTCAGCTAAGGTTTGCTTCAAAAATGATCTTGCATGACGCATAGGCCACCTCTCCTCAGAGCGATGTCAAGGCCACCCGAGTCCTCCCATTATGCCTTCCTTTTTATATCTCGCCATGATGCAGAGCATCTGAGGTTGATTTGCAATGCGCTAGAGAGGGAGATACTAACTGAACCAGCAAACCAGGACTGGAGCTTTTTATGCTATTAGACATTTAAAAAAAATTGGATGCCCTCTACAAACCTTTATACTCGGCTTTGGGAGACTTCCACTGCTCATTCCTGTGCCAGTCAGTCTTCTAGTTGTCTGCATACTCCTCCTTCTTCCACTTGATTATCTCTCTGAATACTCTGCCTTCCTTTTCCACCCGATTAGCCCTTTGATATCCTCCCCTTCTTCCTCTCAAGTACGCCTCTGGATACTCTACTCTTCCCCTTATTCACTTAATTAAGCCTCTGGATGCTCTCTCCCTCTTTGGCATGCTTACGCCTCTGGATACTCTCCCCCTCTTCTTCTTCATTACGCCTCTAGGTACTCTCCCCCTCTTGATTATGCCTCTGGATACTTTCCCCCTCTTCCTCTTGATTATGCCTCTGGATACTTTCCCCCTCTTCCTCTTGATTACACCTCTGGATACTCTCCCCCTCTTCCTCTTCATTACACCTCTAGATACTCTCCCCCTCTTCCTCTTGATTACACCTCTAGATACTCTCCCCCTCTTCCTCTTGATTACACCTCTAGATACACTCCCCCTCTTCCTCTTGATTACACCTCTAGATACTCTCCCCCTCTTCCTCTTGATTACACCTCTAGATACTCTCCCCCTCTTCCTCTTGATTACACCTCTAGATACTCTCCCCCTCTTCCTCTTGATTACACCTCTAGATACTCTCCCCCTCTTCCTCTTGATTACACCTCTAGATACTCTCCCCCTCTTCCTCTTGATTACACCTCTAGATACTCTCCCCCTCTTCCTCTCGATTACACCTCTAGATACCCTCCCCCTCTTCCTCTCGATTACACCTCTAGATACCCTCCCCCTCTTCCTCTCGATTACGCCTCTGGATACCCTCCCCCTCTTCCTCTCGATTACGCCTCTGGATACCCTCCCCCTCTTCCTCTTGATTACGCCTCTGGATACCCTCCCCCTCTTCCTCTTGATTACGCCTCTGGATACCCTCCCCCTCTTCCTCTTGATTATGCCTCTGGATACCCTCCCCCTCTTCCTCTTGATTACGCCTCTGGATACCCTCCCCCTCTTCCTCTTGATTACGCCTCTGGATACCCTCCCCCTCTTCCTCTTGATTACGCCTCTGGATACCCTCCCCCTCTTCCTCTTGATTACGCCTCTGGATACCCTCCCCCTCTTCCTCTTGATTACGCCTCTGGATACCCTCCCCCTATTTCGTGCTTGATTATGCCTTTGGAAACTCTACTCCCACCCCTCCGCTTAATTACGCAACCAGATATTCTTTCCCCCCTTTTGCTTAATTATGCCTGTGGACACGCTCTCCCCCCCCCCCCCCCCACCCCCACTCTTCCTCTCAATTACGCCTTTGGATACTCTCCCCACTTCCACCGCATACTCTTCTGCCTCCCTCCAGAACCTGACACTGGAGAGAAGTTGGGTGAGCAGACTCCATCAGCTATACTGCTTTTCCAGTGGGTTTCATTGGTTGTAAGTGTTGCTCTTCAGCTGAGTGCCAATGAAAATCATTAGCGGCAGAGTGAACTCTGTTCAGACATAATGTGTGAGGAAGATGTCAGAGAACTTTGAGTTTCCCAGAGGTCAAGGAGTTAATCTCTTCTGATCTTCCATGCAGCCTCCCTGCTGGTGTAATGTTATTGGTTCACATGTATACCGTCCTACAGAGCATAGTGCTGAGTCAGTGGAAACCTGGAATAAACATAGCCCCGTGGTACAGTATTGATGGCAGCCGTCCATGTAATAAATTACACACCACGACAGAGACAAATGTACGCTAGACTCGCATGTTCACAATACAAGCAGCTACTTCACTTAAAGCCTCCGGGAAGGACAACGACCGCAGGGATGCTAGATTTATTCTGCCTTTACCCTGATTCAGGCTGGGACGAATACTACATACATAATACAGCAATGTTCCCTTTATGTGAAAGTCTCAACTAACCGGCATGCCTGAGGCATAACGTGGAATTTGTTTTTGGGCGGGTTTTGAAACTTTTTAAATACTTATCGAGCCTCCTGCAACGTCTAGCAGCCTTCCTGCAGCACCTAGCAGCTCCCGTGCACGTAAGTCGGGGTGTCACCTGATGTGGGTCAGGTGACGCACCGGTTTCCGTGCACGGGAGAAGCCCGAAGGACGCAAGGAGCAGTTATGAGGTACAGGAAGGCTGCTCGAGGCCCGGTAAGTATTTGTGGGGGGAGGTTTGTTTTTTAGGTAAGCACATGTATCAGTCTTCAGGCGATCCCCGCTGGTGACAGATATCGAGGACTCTGATGTATGTATTTTCCTTGACGGGAAAAAGTGTGTGTATATGTGTGTGTGTGTATGTGTGTGTGTATATGTGTGTGTGTATATGTGTGTGTGTATATGTGTGTGTGTGTGTGTGTGTGTGTGTGTGTGTGTGTGTGTGTGTGTGTGTATATGTATGTGTGTGTGTGTGTATATGTGTGTATATGTGTGTGTGTGTGTGTGTATATGTGTGTGTGTATATGTGTGTGTATGTGTGTGTATGTGTATATGTGTGTGTGTATGTGTGTGTGTGTATATATGTGTGTGTGTGGTGTGTGTATGTGTGTGTGTGTGTTTTGCCTCAGGGCCTGGAGGAATTCACCCACTCCCCTGGCTGCAACTAAATACCAGACAGCGATCTTTGATGTGGCTTGCACGTCTTTACTTGCTGTTCTATTTTTCTCGTTTTATGCTCAGTACAAAGTTCTAGATGTGTATGTGTGTATCAGCAGGCTATTAAGCATCCCCGGGACTGCTGAGGTCAGAGGATGGGCTACAGAGGACACTAACCCAGTAAACTGACAGAAGTAAACCTGCAGTCCAATTCAATCAGATTAATGGAATTGATCCAAAAAATTGATCAATTTTGATCCATATTACGAAATATCGTAATCGGAGAATCGATTGCCCAAAGTATTGTATTATTAATGGCCACCGGAAGCTTACTTGAAACCATAACCGTGTAGAGATTTGTATTTTGAACTCCGGAGGATTGTCCCCTCTAATCAGGGTAGCAATTGAATCCACCACCTTGTCCACCCAATCCGACGAGTTTTCACTAGAAATCGAATTGACCATCTCTGATTCTCTGTGAGATACGAACAATTCTGGCTTGTACAAATTTATGCAGCTTGGAAATTGATTTACAGCACAAAACCTATTACCACAAAAAAAACCTTGTTGCCGAATCCGAGGGGTAATCACATTATCTGTTGTTTACATTCCTTTGTCAGCTACAATTAGTAACCATTGGCAGCAGTGCTAAAACTGAGCTGCACACGTAGTAGAAGCAGAGAGCGCTGAGACGAGATCACTGGATAGATTTTAATATATGAATACAGCAGCTATGCATTTAAATGCAAAGCAAGCTTTCAGAGCAGATAAACTGTACTTTGGGTACTTGTAATCTGTAAATGGGCAATATTGTACACAAAAGCAATTAAAGTAACTGGGTAATAAAAAGTTGCGAAACACATTTTTATTGAATGTCATGTCAGTTTAATCCCGCTTTTAATTTATATACTTGAATTATTCGCAAGCTGGAATTATTAGCCTGTCGACGGTCTTTAACCACTAAGCCCCATACACGCTCAACAGCGGTCTTCTATGCAGCACAATTATCAAACAACTTTTGTTGTGAAACAAGAACAACCAAAAAAAAAAGTTGCTTGCTAGGGCTGCACGATTTTAGGAAAACATTTAAATTGCGATTTTTCTCTCAAATTGTGATTTCGTTTTTTTCACGATTTTCTTCAAATCAAGCTTTAGCACTAAATTCCCAGTGCCCCCAGTATAGGTTAGCCAGGTTGGCGCCTCCAGTATAGTTACCCCAGTTTAGGTTTTTTGGGTAGGTGCCTCCCGTATAGGTAGCGGCCAGCATGGTTGCCCCAGTATAGATTAGCTAGGTAGGTGCCTTAAGTATATGTAGCCAGTATAGTTGCCCCTGGTTAAGGTTAGCTAGGTAGGTGCCGCCAATATTGCCCCATAGGTTAGCTAGGTAGGTACCTCACGTATAGGTAGCCAGTATCGTTGCCCCCAGTATAGGTTAGCTAGGTAGGTGCCTCAAGTATAGGTAGCCAGTATAGTTGCCCCCACTATAATGTAGCCAGTATAGTTGCCCCTGGTTCAGGTTAGCTAGGTAGGTGCTGCCAGTATATTTGCCCCATAGCTAGGTGGCTGCCATCAGTATAGGTAGCCAGGCAGTATAGGAGTAGCAGCTGGGGAGAGCGGGCATAGTAAGAACTTACCTTTCGGGATGAAACCGGCAGCTTCTATCTTCTTCCTCTCCTAGCCGTCCATCACGTTAATATCAGTGCCCACTGTGATGACTTCTGGTTTCATAATCGCAGGGGGCGCTGTAATCAACGCGACTGACGGCGCCTGGGAGAGGAAGTAGGAAGAGGCTGGAAGTAGGAAGGCGAGTTGCGCTATAATTACACGTGTCGGGTTGCGGAAAAACATACGCGGCAAAAAACCCCGCCGCTTTCACGATTATGTAATCGTCGTGCCCCACATTGCGATTTCAATTTTAAAACTATTAATCGTGCAGCCCTATTGCTTGCTATTGTTCACACAACTGATAAGACGTCAATCCAACTGTTGGACTGCAATTAGTGTTCACTGCAATATAACACTACAAAGCTCTCCTCTGCCTGCTAGGCTGCTGTAGGCTTTTTCAAAGAGAAAAAATTGTTAGAGTAAAAAAATACATTTGTGAGAAAAACAAATGCAAGCAACCAAAATAAAGCCACCAAATATTTATTCCGTAGGTAATAGTACTTATAAAAGTTTGATACTTGGTTATCATTTTTGTACAGCCAAAAAAATATGCCTCTAGCTAATTACCTATCAACACTTCTCTTATTACAGTTTTTATTGTACCTAAAATATAAACATGCCAAGCCCTCAAAGCACACCTGTAAATATTAATGTCTCACTGCCAAGCAAGACAATTAAACCTGTCACACATTTAAAGGTAACCTGAAGTGAGAGGTAAATGGAGGCTGCCATGTTTATTTCCTTTTAAGTAATACCAGTTGCCTGGCAGCCCTGCTGATCCTCTGCCTCTAATACTTTTAGCCACAGCCCCTCATCAAGCATGCAGATCAAATGCCCTTACTGAAGTCTGGCTGGATTAGCTGCATGCTTGTTTCAGGTGTGTGATTCAGCCACTACTGCAGCCAAAATGATGAGCAGGACTACCAGGCAACTGTTATTGTTTAACAGGAAATATATATCAGCCTCAATAATACATCTCGCTTCAGATTCCCTTTTAAAGGGGATCTGTGGGGTAACCTAAGGGTAAAAACCACCACTTACCTGGGGCTTCTATCTGCCCCATGGAGCAGTAACGTCCCACGCTGTGCTCCTCCAATCCGCCGTTCTCCGCTGCCGGCCCCGGTCTAGCGCGTCATGCCGTCCAACTGCGGCTGTGCGCCCGTGGCCTGCTCGCTCCCGCCCGCTTCATCTGAAGCTTACTGCGCAGGCATAGTACAAGAAAACCTCATACTGCGCCTGCGCAGTAAGCTTCCGAGGACACGAACAGCAGTGCGCATTATTCGGCAATGCCAGACGTAAGTGGCGGTTTTTATCCTTGCCAAACCCCCACAGAGCCCCATTAAGTTTCACGTAACAGTCGCACATGCACACACACATACACCGGCGATTGCGATTTGGGGAAAATCTAATGTATCGCTTTAGTGTCTACACTACACCTCAGTTAAACTGAGAGGGGAGGGTCTTAATAATAAGGGACACGTTGGGAAGATACAGTCTTCCTCCTGCCCTTGTAGTTTGAATTGTTTAGCCACATGGGCACATGGTAACAAAATCATTGCTAGAACTCTGGCTGCAAAACTAGCTCAGAACTGCAACCAAGAGACTCTGAGGGCTCGTTCCCACTATCGCGAATCCGCATGCGTCCAACGCATGCGGATTCGCACATGTAATGCAAGTGGATGGGCCTGTTTCCACTGTAGCGTTGTTGAGGTGCGTTTTTTTTCAGCGGTAAAAAAACGCACAAAAGCCAACGAATTCGCCTGCGAGTGGAATGCATGCGAATCGCCGCTAATGTATTTAATAGTAAAAACGCATGCGTTTGTTACATGCGTTTTTACCCGCGATTTCGCACCTTTTTCAATGTTATTTTGCCCTGGCAGTGTCATGGTTAATTTCGCATGGCAGGGTAAAAACGCATGCGGAAACGCATCCGCATGCTTTTTTACAAGCGTCGGAATGCCGGCGAAATCACGTCGCAACAGTGGAAACAAGCCCTGAATGTGCGGTCTGAGGAGCCAGAATAGCTTCACCATGCCAATTTTACGTAGAAGTGAGCCATGGGCCTGAAATGGTTAATATCCCTTTGGTTTTGTTAACTCTTAGCTTAGGGATGCTTAGCTATATGAAATTACACCCCCCCCCCCAACATTCTGGGAGACTAGGTATATTTTGTACAGGCTTTGGAACTCAGTCAAAAAATAAAAAAAAAAATACATAGAGATGCTCCTGACAGCAGTTAAGCTGTAGCTACTTGTGACTAATTTCCGGATGTAAATGGGGGAGAGAAAAGATTTTACAATGGGCCAACACTAAAATCTTGAATGAACGAGTATTGTAAAAAAGTCATTTTCTCTTCTATTCCTCTTTAATAATCTTGAATGACAGAGACTTCCAGATTCTTTTGGAATCTCCTGTTTCAATAAACTCTAATTGTATATTGTCTTATATGATGCATCTCCGACTATTTTTTTTAAGTGCTGCAGAAGATATCGGTGCTATTCATGCATAATTATAATTTCTTGAGGTGGGGAGAGGAACTTGGACTTCAGGGACTGTTCTGCTGCAACTTTTACTACTGGCAGTAACTGGGAGAGAAGGGTGCCCTCGGGGTGGGGATTGCATCGGGGCCCCCAAGTGTTTTTATGTAAGCGATAGGCAGTGTAGTAAGGGAAAGGCATTTGCCTGTCAGGATGACTGTGTGCTTGGATCTGCTGACATTTGACTCTCATTACTTGCACCAAACTGAGATTTGGCTGCTGTCTCCACCCCTCTCCTGTGGAGTCTGAGCACAGGGGAAGCAGGCAGGGCAGGCACTGGATGTGTCTGTATGTCACAGTGTCTTCTTGAGGATCTCTTTGTGCCAATACAGAAGTGCTTTGTGGTAGGCCATCTGGACTGGGAGGATTTCCTCGCAATTCGAAGCATGACGCGTGTCGCAGTGCTGTGGGATTTACTGTGAAGGCTCTGGAGGCTGCGAGGAAACGTTGACAAATTCGACTTTAGGACGTGTGAAAGAGGTGCTAGGATGGAAGCCAGCTTGCCTGACCTCACGTCTGCGGGGCTTTCCTTCAGCAATGGTAAGGTATGCCTCGTCCGGGGCACACGCGCAGCATTGGCGTCCCTCGCCGCTCACGCCTGATAACATTCCTACACTTTTATTTCTGTCTGGCCGCTTCCTAGAAATGTTAACTGCTGGCAGCTCTCACCACCGGCAAACTGGTAAAACTAGAATTTGTGCAGGGGACTTTTTACATTGGAATGTGCCAGAAAGGGGACCTGTCAGATGTCGCCGCCTGAACGCCAGGAGATAATGACGGCCTGTACAAGGCTCAGATTGCCCTCCGGGGCGTTCATTAGTGAGTCGGTGTGGTTTGTGTCGATGTTGGCTATAGTATGGCAGCCGCAATGTTCCGCGACTGGTACTCTTTAACGCAGAGCCGGTTTGTGAAACGTTGCGTTCTGCTGCATATGCATTTATCTATTTTTTTTGTCATAATGAAGAGCGTTTCGAGTGCGTTTGCTTTTCGCACCTACATTTTTTCGCTTATGTGAATCGTGCGTTTTTGTATGTTTTTGTATGCGTTTCTGATATGCTTTTCATGATTTTTTTTTGAAATGTGGCCAGTATGAAAGCAAGCTCTTGCATCACTTCTGTTGTGGGCTGTGTAGGAGAGCTTACAAGTTTGTAGTTGTTGGAGTTTACACGTGTGTTTGAGATGCTTAGCCTGCACTTCAAACATCAAACGCTCCACTGTAAAAGTAGAAGCTTCCATGAATTGAGCAGCACACATTTTCGATGTCCTCTCTGACTCATCACTAGGAAGTCAACAGGAAGCGGAAATACATCATCACTTGTTTTTCATGCAAAAACACACAAAAAAGCAATGCAAACGCAATAACATGCTGTACCTCTGCATCACCATTGACATACGTTATGTGCGTTTTGGAAAAATGTGCAGCAAGTTCGGCGTTTCAAAAACGCACATTGCATAATGAAAACAAATGCATTTTTTCATGCGGTCCATTATGCCCGTTAACATGAGCAATGTACACAACGCTAGAGTTTCTGCCTAGTCTGTTCCTACCCTTGAAGAAATATGATCATGTTCTAATAAGCTGTCAGTTTAAATATTCCAAATTGCTTCGCCCAGGAGGTGGAAGATATGGCTAACAAATTACTGGATAATGAATGCCGTTGAGGATTAAAAGGATCAGTTACTATATGCTTTGATTATAGGGAATCTGAAGAGAGATGGATATATGGAGGCTGCCATATTTATTTCCTTTTAAACCGTACCAGTTGCCTGGCAGCCTTGCTGATCTCTTTGGCTGCAGTAGTGTCTGAATCACACACCTGAAACAAGCATGCAGTTAATCTTGCCATACACCTCTGAAACAAGCATGCAGTTAATCTTGCCATACACCTCTGATCTGCATGCTTGTTCAGGGTCTTATGAGGTTATCTTGTCTATGCCTTTATTGCATCTGAGGCTTTATTTTTGTCTTTGACCCTGTTTAGAACCTTTCCTGCTCATTTCCTGTCCAGGTAAAAGGGCTGGACACTGTACAGGAAATGCTTGAGACACTGCAAGACATGCACATCTCAACCTGTAGCAGAGTGGTGGAAGATAGAGAATAGCTCTTGAACACTATTGGAACACTGAGTCCCAATAGTGTAATATGTACTGGTAAATGGTTACTAGATAGAGTAAATGGTAATACTCACAAACCAGGGTTACCATTCGGCAACCACTGTAAATGCAGGTGGGGAGATTTTCCTGACCCCACTCAGGAATAAGTCTCTCTTTGTAGATGAGAAAAAAGGGGGTTCAACCCTCCACCCAGGGTGAACTCCATATTATGCAGGAGAACAGAGGCGCCAAAAGGATAAAAGTAAGCTAAACGGAGGATATGGATTTTTTCCTTTTAAAATAATACCAGTTGCCTGACTCTCCTGCTGATCCTGTGTCTCTAATACTTTTAGCCACAGCCCCTGAACAAGCATGCAGATCAGGTGCTCTGACTGAAGTCAGACTGGATTAGCTGCATGCTTGTTTCAGGTGTGTGATTCAGCCACTACTGCAGCCAGAGATCAGCAGGGCTGCCAGGCAACTGGTATTGTTTAAAAGGAAACATCCATATCCCTCTCAGTTTGTTCCCTTTAAGCGCTAGAGATTTTAAAAGCTCTTGCTAATGCAATGCTATGGGGGAATCTTACAAAATCAGATTGCTCCAGTGTGAACACACATAGGATAACATTAGCAAGAGCTTTTAAAATCACCAAGCGCTTATAAAAGCTCTTGTAATGTGAGCGAGCCCTTAAAGTGGAGATCTCTCCTGAGTGTCTCGCTGTGAGCAATTCATGCAGCTATAGCAAGGTTTGAAAATGGTAGGACTTCCTCCTGACTCTATATGGAACTTCCTCCCGACGTTTAGAAACCGTAGTACTTTTGCTGGGTGCAGCTTTAGAACAAAAATAGTTATGCAGCTTTCACTGAAGGGAACTCTGATTATATGCTTAATCAAGGGCCCGACCAGCGTGCAATTTAGCCTTCTGTGTGAAAGAGGCCTCAATACTGTGTGAAGGTGTTTTTTTTTTTTTTTTTTTTAAATATTAAGTTGTTCCTCCATTTCAGTTTGCAGCCAGCTATACATTTGTAAACCTGAGTGAAGCAGAAATTGCTGTTCTTTGTCAGCCTGGAATCTGTACACTTAGGGTCCTTTTACACTTAATCAGTTGCTCTCAGTTAAAATGGAAAGAAAACTGATTTTCAAAGTAATGCCCATGTTTTCCTATGGCCTCTTTTACACTTAACGCGTTTTAACTGAAATCCTCTTCCCAATGCACGGCTATGGGAAAAAAGCGGGCACTAACGCATCCTAACGCATGCCAACTGATTAAGTGTAAACGGGCCCTTAGTAGAGTACAGCTTGCCTAGAATCTTCCCATCTTGCTGCAATACTAATCTGCTACACGGGAGGAGGAGCTTGTTGTCCATGCCTGGACCAATCCGGTGACTGGGCAATGGTAGTGGCCAAGCTGGCTTCCAGCCTGTAAGGCCCGGGGCCCACTGGAGCATTTTTGGCTGCGTAAGCCTGAGGCCATAATTCCAATACCTGCCTGTGACATTTTTGAGCAATTCAATTCAGGGAAAGCAGATGTCTGGGTCAAAATCACATTCTCTGAAATGACTCAGTTTAAAGTGAACCTCCGGACTAAAAATCGACTCACCAGCACTGAAAAGGCTTGGTGTTTAACAGTTTCACAGCATCAGAACTTTGTTTCTCTTATACAAGCCTCATTTTTAGCTGCACAGAAGAAAACTGCCCGGGCTTTTTTCCCCTGATGCTGTGCAAAGCATGATGGGATTTCTGATGTTGTTCTCGTTCTGCTGTTTTGGCGAGAAAATTTTTTTTTACAATTTGAATTTGACATTTGAAGCCTAGCGTGTGCAGCTGGGAGGGGTTATCAGGACACAGGACAGTTGGAACTGTGTCTCATGCTCCTTGTCACCTCCTTTCAACCAAAAAGATGGCTGCCCACATGACAAAGATGGCAGCCCCCATGAATCACAAACATTTGCCTGTTCTTTTAAAACAGGGTGGGTAAGAGATTATATTACCTATCTATTCTAATTAACATAACTAATGTAACTTGATGACAATATGTTTGTTTAGGCTGAAGTTCCTCTTTAAAGAGAAACTCCGACCAAGAATTGAACTTTATCCCAATCAGTAGCTGATACCCCCTTTTACATGAGAAATCTATTGCTTTTCACAAACAGACCATCTGGGGGCGCTGTATGACTGATACTGTGGAGAAACCCCTCCCACAAAAATTCTGAGTACGTACTCCTGGCAGTTTCCTGTCTGGGAACCTTGCTGCATTGTGGGAAATAGCTGTTTACAGCTGTTTCCAACTGCCAAAAAAGCATGCAGCAGCTACATCACCTGCCAGCAGTAAAAATGTCACCATTTAATAAATGTCAGAATATAAATCAGGGATTTAAAAGATTTTACAATGGGCAAACACTGACTAAATCATTTATACACAATTCTTGTAAAAATAAAGCACTTTTTTATTACATTATTTTCACTGGAGTTCCTCTTTAAGGCTATTCTTAAATGCTCAAAAAAAAAAATGCTCTAGTGGGTTCCGGCCCTTCTTGTTTAAAAGGTAATAAATATGGCAGCCTCCATATACCTCTCGTAACGGTTGTCCTTTAAGTGGGTCCCAGACACTGTGTAGAATAGTTTTTGTTTTGCAAAGGTGTGTTTAGTTGCTTACATATAAGCAAGCTGAAATGAGTCAACCTTCTTGTCCCCTGCAGCCAGTAGTGTCGCCATTGTCTTCAGTCAGTATTGTACTTATTTAGCAGCAAGGCATTTGCTTTGAAGTGGATACACACTTTAACTTTTTTTTTTTTAAATAGTTTTAGTTTTAATACAAAATCCAGATACTTAACTAAGGAGAGGGAAGGCTCTGGATCCGATTGAGCCTTCCCTGCCGCCTCTTGGTGCCCTCGTTCCAGCCCTGTCACCCCCCTTGTATTTGACTAACTAGTCAGATACGTTTTTGGGGACCCGCAGATGGCTCCGGGAGCACTTATCGCCGAGTCCTGCCAAAGACGGGCGGCTCAGTACTGCACATATCGACTCCAAAGAATTTTATAGGCTCTGACTCCAGCAATCTATACAATATATCAAAAATGCCAGCACTGTCATTGCTGTTAAAATGGGCATCAAGTTTATACAAAAATAATCTTCAGTTCAAACAAATTATAGAGCAACATTCAGATTTCACATGCAGAGTCTCCAAAAACATCCAATGGCTTAACGATTCGTGGTGAGGCACTGCTTCCAATAGGGCTCCCGTGGTGGCAAACTTCACTGGGGGAACGATTTGCTTTAAAGTATACCTAAAGTGAAAAAGAAAAAAAACCTAAAAATTACAACTACGGTATATAGAACTAATCCTAAATAAAACTTTTCTAAAATTTTATTCTTATTGTTATAACTTAGGGGCCCATTCAAGTAGCAAAACGATAGTGCGTAACGATGAGCGCAGTAAAATCAGTGGACACCCTTGTGATTCCGACGATCGTGATCAGCGCTTGTTTAAGCACTTTACCATAATCGCGGCAAAAAGCTGTAGGAAACATGTTTTGCGATTGCCGTTTTCCGCAAAACGCCTGCGATTGGCGGCAGTGAGGTCACTGCCATAGGATTATAATTGTGCTAGCGCTTTAAAAAGCGATAGCCCTTCAGCAGTTAGTGGGAATCACCCACGCCGTAGTGTGAATGGGCCCTCAGGGTTAAAAACTTGAAAAGGGTCTGAAGTTTCAGCCAGGTGTAAGTTTGCACTGACGAGGTTTCATCTTTTTCCTGGGGCTTTCAAATCCACGCAGAGGTCTTTTTGCATCAAATCAGTTTTCCAGAGGACTGCTACTGCAGGCTTTCACGTCTGTGCAGATAACGCACTGGTTTTTTAAACCTTTGCATTGAAAAAAACACAGGCAAGTTCTACGTAGAATTGGGACTACATGTACACGTTTATCATGTCAGGTCTCTGTAGCTGCCCCTTAACGTGTACCTGAGACAAAAATTATTAAAGCATTTATACTTACCTGGGGCTTTTTTTTCTGCCCCCTTCAGGCCGTTGGCCTCTTCTTCCAGTTGGCTCAGTTGTGCTGTACTACGCGTGTGGCCCAGGCATGCATGCCCCATTGTGCTCTTAGTCTTATTGCCAGCAGGCGCAGACCGCTTCCAGCAATGGCGCATATGCAGTACAACTTGACTCGCGTGGCTGGAAGAGACTGGACCGGCCAGCTGTCAGATTAGCCCGGGAGGTTGGCGTGGGTGATGACGGCTTAAAAGGATTGACTGAAGCCCCAGGTGAGTATAAATGCTTTAATTAATCTCGGGTTTCCTTTAAGCTATTTGGAATAAAACTTGCGGTTATAGAATCTAATTGAAGAGATTGCCATTTTCTCTATTGGCAAAAGTGGAGTTTCACTTGAGCGGTCTAATATTAATTGAGCAATGAAACTGTGTGATTATTACAGGAGTTCTGTCTGTCTGGGATGTTTGCAGGTGTAAACTCTGTGTGACTTTGGGTACAAATACTACATGGTTGGGCGTTCCAAGTACAACATGGCTACCAATGGTTTGTTTGCCAAGGAATTACTGCGCCAGAGTGACTGCTTGCCGGAGGCTAAATGTATTTCCTGTAGAAAGGACAAAGGACAGAGATGTGTGGGGGACTGTTTGCTGTTGGGTAACAAAAGCCACTAGAAAAATAATGTAGCACGGTCCACCAGCTGGCTGTGAAGGGTGGGGGACACCTAAAGAAATAAAGGTGTGTGTGTGTGTGTCTTCACCTTCCCCATTGTTGCTCAGAGAAGGTGGGACACGGTCCCTCGGATGACAGTTTAGGGGCAGAGTGCTGTACAGGAGCCTTGCACCGCTGAATGTCTGCTACAGACAGACATTTTATACATATTCATACTTCACACATGTATTTTGCAATTTTTCGCAATAGTGGTCCTTTAACAGCGTAAAATACGCTTTCGGCGAAAAAACATTGGCTCAGGGATGACCCACAAAGGAGTACATACCAGGGCTGTGGAGTAGGCCCAAAACGATTTGTGGTTTTATAAACTGAGTCAGACTCCAGGTACCCAAAATTGCTCCAACTTCACAGCTCTTACAAAGTTATGGGGTTGGTACAAAAATAATCTGACTCCAACTCTGACTCCTTTTATGAAACCACCAACTCTGAATCCAGGTATCTAAAAATTACACAGACTCCTCCACTCTGACTCCACAGCCCTGGTGCATGCACTGAAATGGTTGAGAACCACTGGCTTGTACGGACATGTCGGTCCAGCTGCTCTCTAGGCCCTGCGCTTTCTGTATAATGGACGGGCCTGTCCCTGCAGATCCATGCATTGGTGCCGGGCTATATATAGGACAGCATAAACAGTGGTTCCCTTTCTCTGTACATGCAATGTGAACAGGAATGCACATTGTGTAACAAGGCTACAGTCGTAAATACACACACAGGCCAGGGCTGCAGCTTCTATAGCTATTGTGGATTACCCCTGCCGGAGTGCAGCCCTGTGAATTTGGAAGTGAATTAGGGCCCATTCTCACTGGGGCAATTAGCAGGCGATTCCCACTAATCGCCAAAGAGCTAGCGTTTTTTTTTTAAAGTGCTAGTGCAGTACTAAGTATATGGCTGTGATCTCATTGCCGGTGACCGCCGCTGGATTAGCGGCAATGGGAAAATGCGTTGCATGTAGAGTTTTTTTACCGCAATTCTGGAGTGATCGCGATAGTGCTTCAAAAAGTGCTGATCGGGGATCACAAGTGTACATCGATTTTTTTTTTTTTTTTTTTTTTTTTTTCTGTGGGTTTTTTTGCATTTACAAGTGTGAATGGGCCCTAAATGAGACGCTGCCAGCTGCTGTGAACATAGTTAAATTTTGTAGGTGTGGAGGACAAGTCTGTATTTACCACATACTGGGCTATGTCTGCTTAGTATGCGAATGTCTGCTGTATATATGCTATGGAGGAGACTGCTTTACTAGACTGCTTATTGGTTTACAATATTACTTTATAATGTAGTCTTTGCCCACAGTAAAATCTTTCCTCACCCTGATTTACATAATCAGACTTCACTTGGTGGTGACCTCTTTAGTCCAGCTAAGTGATCTCGGTGAAAATGTTTGTTGAGTTCTATGCACAGAGGGAGATGCTGCTTGCTTAGCAGTTGGAAAAAGTTATTTCCCACAATGCAATGAGGCTCACAGATGGCAAACTGTCAGGACCATGGTCATGACCTCACACTGTGGGAGGGTTTCACCACAATATCAGCCATACAGAGCCCCCTGGTGAATTGTTAGAGAAAAGGTAAAGATTTCTCATGGGAAAGGGGTTATCGGCTGCTGATTGGGATAAAGTGCAATCCTGGGTTAAAGTTTCTCTTTAGGGTAGGAACACACTAGGCAGAATCGCATATGCGGATTTTCATAGCGGAAAACGCATATGCGATTCTGCCTAGTGTTTTCCTACCCTGAAGGACAACTGTAGTGAGAGGTATACAGAGGCTGCCATATTTATTTCCTTTTAAACAATACTAATTGCCTGGCAGCCCTGCTGATCTATTTGGCTGTAGTAGTGTCTGAGTCACACCAGAAACAAGCATGCAGCTAATCTTGTCAGATCTGACAATGTCAGAAACATCTGATCTGCTGCATGCTTGTTCAGGGGCTATGGCTAAAAGTATTAGATAAGGGGTGTCAAACGCAAACACAAAGTGGGCCGAAATTGTACACTGGGATCTAGTCACGGGCCATCATCAATGTCTAGTGCTCCCCTCCCTCCCATATACAGTTCCCTGGTGTCTAGTGATCCTACCTCCCCTATACAGTTCCCTGTGTCTAGTGCCTTCCCCCTCCCTCCCCTATACAGTTTCCTGGTGTCTAGTGAGCCTCCCTTCCCTATACAGTTCCATAGTGTTAATTTATTTCGCCCATGTCCCCCATATGGCTTCCCTGGTGGTCTACAGAGGGCCAAACGTAATACAAAGCGGGGAAACCCCTTGAGGGCCAAATGTAATCTCTCTGAGGGCCATATTTGGCCTGTGGGCTGGAGTTTGACGTGTATGTGTTAGAAGCAGAGGATCAGAGGGCAGCCAGGCAACTGGTAATGCTTATAAGGAAATAATATGACGGCCTCCATATCCCTATTCTTACAGTTGTCCTTTAATCTGGGACCTTTTTCTCCTGGTAGTTTCCTTTGCTCTTCAGCGCTGACTTCTCATGCTGACACAGAGCAGATAGCAGCACAGTCACATCACACCCAGCATGCTAACCACCTGACCACCGCTGTGCCACCCAGTGACTAGGATTCTGAGGGTTGCAGACCGCAGGAGAGAGAGGTGTAGGCCCATTATAAGTAATGGAGGTTAAGTATTATATGTAATGATTTCCTCAGCTCATCATTCTAAAGAAATGTCTGTCCTTCCCTTGTAAAAGCTTATCTTTGTAAGTGATCAGCGGTCTGTGTGGCAAACTGACATAACCGGTTTGTGCTGAGCTGTGCAGCATAATCTCTACCACGGCTTGTGGCTTTCATGTTGTTGTCCTACTTTTGTTAATAGTTATGTATGATGAAACAAGTGAACTGTATGGAGAGTCATTACATTAAAGGCATATTCTCTAGATCAGAAGTTATAGCATGTGACTTTGTAGTAATACTCATCAGCAGAAAAGGACAACTGTAGCGACAGATATATGGAGGATGCCATATTTATTTCCTTTTAAAGAACAAGCGACACCCATGCTAACCTAGAAATAAAACTAACATCTATAAGTAGATGAATACTCTCTTACATAACAGATGTATTGTGCTATCCACATAGTGATTCCTGTGAATTTTATAAAGGAAAAGCAGAAAATCCTATTCTAGGCAGTGGCCATCTTGCCAAGCTAATGCTGACATCATATCCTCCCTGACTCTTGTTTTCCCCCCTCCTTTCTCTTGCTCATTGTGTATTCATTAGCTGCCCTCCTCCCAGGGTCTTCAGGCACTCCCACTGAGGTGTATACTAGGAACTGCACTGTCTCAAGGGAACCAGCTTAAAGAGCCCCTTTAAAGCAGTGACAAATCTAATGATAGATATTCGATATAAGTCTAGAAATTTAGATCTGACTCACTAAATAGTATGGGGGTCGGCTTGTACATGAGTTACGAGCAACAATGAGCACACGGAGTAATGCTTGTAACTATAAGTGACATTCCCATTTGCAGCAATTTACCCAGTGGTAAGTGACGCTTTCTTGATAAAGGCAATGCCAAGAAAGCACCGTTCTGAAAATCCTGCCCACAACAACCATTAACAAGGAAAGGGGGGGGGGGGGGGTACTGGGCTGCATTAAAGGGAGTGAATAATTGCAGCACTTGGGGAGGAGGTATTGGCTGCACTGAAGGGACAGGAGGGGTTAATGGCTGCAATACTGTATGCAGTGCAGTCATTAATCCCTCCTGGTCCCCAAGTGCAGCCGTTAACTTTTCTGGATAGACTTATACTTGAGTCAATAAAACATTCCAGCTTAAGAGGGTCTAATATTGGAGTCGACTTATAACTAGGTCGACTTATGTTCGAGGATATATAGTATATAATTATAACTTTTTAAAATGAAATTAAAATGTACAAGTTGAAGCACTCACTGCGCCCGGCATACCGTGCGTCAACCTAGACCATCGGCGTAGCAAAATAACGGCAGAGTCTTACTTTCTCTGCTGCGCGCTTCACAAGTGGCCTGCATGAGCCTCACAACACCCACACAAAGAGCGCACACGCATAGATTTCTGAGTATTCTGCTCTGTGCTTGGCTCAGTGGCCAGAACTACTTCTGTGTAGTAAAACCATACGTTACAGTTCTTTTTCCTTTTCTCGTGCCAGCAGCAGCTTTGTGGCTTTCACAGCTCCGCCTCCTCATCCTCCTGCTGAATGGCCGCAGGAAGTGCCTCTTTACTGCAGAGCCTCCGGTACAGATTAGTGAATACACACCATTTACACAATTATTTGTACATTATTTCTCTCCGCGTTTAGCAAATGATTAAAACTGTTTTTGAACTACTGTTTTTATCCCCCCCTATAAAATTAGTGATCATGTGACTTGTTCTCCAACTTCCTGAAACCGCTGTGTACACCTGCTATGGGAGTGACCTCATTGTTACATCACAATCGTAGTGTTGTGCGATTATTGCCCCGATTGCGTTTTGCTCCCGACTGTTCACATTGCAATTGTGTCGAGTGGAAAAAGCTTTTGTAAGGCTACTTTCACACCAAGACGTTGCGTTTTAGGGGACGTTAAGGTGCCCCTTATGCAACGCATGGTGGTGTTGAAGTTGGACGTCAGATTGAGCCGCTCCAGGATAGTGATGGGAAGTCCAGATCTTTTTAAGGATTCAGATCATTCAAATCGGATCATTGATAAGATCCGATTCTTTGAACCGAATCATTTGAATCATTTTACTAGGGAAGCAGACTGGGGGTGACATGACTAGCAGGGCAGGACTTTCCCTGCACTGTACATTCTGTATGTTCCTGTTTCTTCCAGACAGACATCCACTGTAAACGAATCTTTCATTGTGATGATCCGGCTGATTCGACTCACAAAAAAGATGCGGATGAAATGAACGATTTGTTCATGATCCGGACAACACTACAAGTCCCACCACGAGTCACCACAGTGCAGTGAATATTAATTAGCCATGTGGCTAGTCACTGAGCAATGTACATACAATCTAACACAGCTCTATAGGGGTATAACGTACAGCATGCTGCACTTTCATTTAACGTGCAGCGTTATACCCTAACGCAACGTGGGCACTGTGAACAGCACATTGATTTTACAGTGCTGGGAGTTAGGCTGCGTTACTGGCTGCTGTAACGTGGGACTTTAACGTCCCATTGTGAAACCAGCCTAAACGCAAATGCATTTGTGCTTACAAGTGGAAAAGCGCTATACAAATGTTAGGATTATTAGGATTATTTTAAAGAAAAAAAATAATAATTTGTTCTCCAACCCTGTATCCATGCAGACTGGTACAGAGGATGGGTAACTGTTACCTGTCACACTGCACTCTCTCCTTCCGTACATCATTTCCTTCTCACCTGCATCCTCTCCCATCAGCTCTTGCGTGACCTCACAGGGACACCAATGGGAGATGGATGCTGATGTGACTGGAGAGAGACTACCCATTTCTTATCTAGCCATTGCTATGGAGGGGTTTTGACGTGTGCACAATGACACTGAAGACTTCGTAAAAGTTTAAAGGAAATCTGAAGTCAAAGGGATGTGGAGGTGGACCTAATTCTTCCCTTTTAAACAATGCAAATTGCCTGGCTGCCCTGTTGATTCACTTACAGCCATAGACCTTGAACAAGCATACAGCAGATCAGATGTTTCTGCCAAAAATCTGACCAGATTAAGCTGCATGCTTGTTTCAGGTGGTTCATTAAAAACTGGGATGATCAGCAGGACCGCCAAGCAAAATGGTATTGTCTCAAAGGAAATAAATATGGCAACCTCCACATCCCTCTCCTTCAGAGAGAGTGTCTGCTACACATTTCATAATGCCTACCCGCTACAGCCTCAGCCTTTACCACTTCATCAGGCTATGCCATTTACCCCCCTCTGCCCCTTCCTGCCATCCCAGCAGCCAGTGCAGGTGCTGAGCGATTTGGGAGAAAGAGCCATACCAGGCAATGTAAAGGCTCTGCTCACAATCTCATAAACCACCTGTTTATGCAATGATTGCACAAGCTGTATCCTGACACCAGGACAAAGGCACCTGGCCATAAATCAGCTCTGTCTATCCGGGTAGCTGTTATCTGAGGTCACAGCCATGCAGTGTAGGCAGTGGGTAAGCACAATGGACCACGAGTTATTAACTATTAAATGGGGGAAGGCGATAAACCTTGCTGTTCGAGAGAATAGAATAGTATCTCATTCACATTTACGTTGGCTAGATTTTTGTATTTCCTATTACTATTTGTTTGTGTTTTGTAGTTAATGACATCGCTGAGTGTTGTGCTTATTCTTAACCGTGATAAATGGAAGAGGGGGAGGTTCTGCTTAAAGCAAACCTGAACTGGAAATTGAAAAGTCAAAATAAACATGCACAGGTCATACTTACCTCCCGTGTAGTCCACTCATCAATCTTTCTCCTCTCATGTGTCCGGTTTGTCCTCTGTGATCACCGGAATTCTCTGTCTTCCAATTTAAAAATGGACATTACCCCATAACCGCTTCCTGGTCAGCACACTTTTAAACTGTAATATCGCCCGCTTGAGCCATGGGGAAACATGGACACTACCTTTGCTCATCTGTTATAACTGAAATGGGGTGCTTCTACCATAGTCGCTTAGATGGATCATTTTAATTGTTTGATTGGTTTGCTACCTACAGATTGAAACGTGTAGGTAGGCGCGTGTCTGTGTGTTTTGCCTAATGAGCTGTGTAGCTATTATGCAAGCTATATCATTCAGTAATAAAAATGCAGATTGAAGTGTTAACTTTGAGGCTGTTTTTTTTACTTGTGGCGAGCGTTGTGGTGCGATGCTTCACCCGCCAACTTTGCAACGCCAAAAAAAGGTTCATATGACCATATGCATACCACCGCACTTCTTTCCTCACCCAATGATGTACTTGTGACTGGACAGGAAGTACGTCACTGGGATTCCCGGCTTTTCTGTCCTGTTTGCGTTGTTCCGCACATGCGCACCGCCATCAGATTTAATATTTCTGCATCACCCATTGACTTCCATGCATTGCATTGCTGCGGAAGTCGCACAGTAACACACTGTTGACTTTGCGGAAGAATGGCGACAAATCTGAAGCTTCCGGCGCAACATGGCTAGTGTACTGGGCCCCATCCACTTTATTTGCCGTTGTTACTCTGCGTGCAGAAAGGGTAACGCAACGCAGAACGTGCCAGAGTGTAAAAAGTGGCCTCAACAAGGAAGGGTAAAGGGCAACTCTGCATTTAGCTTAAGCTAGAAAAATAAAAATACCTACTGTGTATAATCTTATTTACCAATCTCCGATGTAGACGAGTTGGTACAGCATTCAAGAGTTGGCCCAGTCCAAGAATTGAATTTTTTTGCGGTAGCTATGTTATTATTATTCGTATTATTGAGAGGAAAAAAATGGATTAGGAGTCTTCTAGAAAAGCGCGCTATAAATGTTCTATGTCTTGTCTTGACCCGGGATTCCTAATGGCTGCAGAGGGGGATAGTTCAGCCCTGGCGCCTCTGTGTGCAGCGCTGCCGGAGTGGAGGACGCTGAGCTATTCTGTAGACAGGCAGTGGGCGGCTGGTAATTGCAGTTTTAATTTAGACGGCACCTTCAGCAGCTCCCCACGTCTCATTATTCACCGCGCTGATTAACCGCAGTTTAATTGAATTTCGTAATTTTTTTTTTTTTTTTCTGTGAGATTGGAACCTTTTGTTAGAGGCAGCTGGAATTCTGCTAAATGAGGCTCCTCAGGGGATTAAAATCCCAGCTTCTAAAATTACAACTTTCACTTTAAAGCAGAATCCAGAATGGCAACATACTACAGGATGATCCGGATTATGTATGGGCCAATAGGGAAGGATGGGGAGGGATTCAGTACAGAACTCTTAAAGGATACCCGAGGTGACATGTGACATGAGATAGACATGGGTATGTATAGTGCCTAGCACACAAATAACTAGGCTGTGTTCCTTTTTTTTTTTTTTCTTTCTCTGCCTGAAAGTTAAATATCCGGTATGTAACTGGCTGACTCAGTCCTGACTCAGACAGGAAGTGACTACAGTGTGACCCTCACTGATAAGAAATTCCAACTATAAACCGCTTTCCTAGCAGAAAATGGCTTCTGAGAGCAGGAAAGCGATACAAAGGGTCAATAGTGCATAGATTTTAGTTCTGGCATACTTCAATGAATGTCATTGTGCAAAAACAATAAAAAGTAGATTTAGACAAAATAAAACTGTGGAATATCCAGTCATTTTTTAGGAGACGGAAGATGGATACAATCGTTTCTTTCATTAGTTTATTTTCGCCTGAGGGTAAACTAGCTCTCGGGCATCAGTTCAGGTCCTGATGATATACAGATGTGCTGCTAGCCTGCAGACCATCAGCACATTCTGTTACTATGGAGAAGGGGCGGAGGGACAAGATGCACAACAGAGCAGGAGGATTAAAGGATACCCGAAGTGACCTGATGAGATAGACATGTGTATGTACAGTGCCTAGCACACAAATAACTGTTCCGTTTTCTCTTTCTCTGCCTGAAAGTTAAATATCAGGTATGTAAGTGGCTGACACAGTCCTGACTCAGACAGGAAGTGACTACAGTGTTACCCTCACTGATAAGAAATTCCCCTTTTTACCTCTTTCCTGCTCTCAGAAGCCATTTTCTGCTAGGAAAGTGTTTTATAGTTGGAATTTCTTATCGGTGAGAGTCACACTGTAGTCACTTCCTGTTTGAGTCGGGACAGGAGTGAAAAAAATACCTGCATCATATTTTAAGGCACGGAGGACGCCGTTCGCGCCCTCCGTGCCGTTCCGCCGGGTCCCCGCCAGCTCATGCGGCCATGTTTGTAGAGGCAGGAGAGCCCGGCCCGGACTGTGAGGTTGGGAGCCGGCCCGGGGGGCTATTGAGCGGCGGGTACCCGGCGGAACTGCACGGTGGGCGCGGACGGCGTCCTACGTGCCTTAAAGAGAATCTGTATTGTTAAAATCGCACAAAAGTAAACATACCAGTGCGTTAGGGGACATCTCCTATTCCCCTCTGTCACAATTTCGCCGCTCCCCGCCGCATTAAAAGTGGTTAAAAACAGCTTTAAAAAGTTTGTTTATAAACAAACAAAATGGCCACCAAAACAGGAAGTAGGTTGATGTACAGTATGTCCACACATAGAAAATACATCCATACACAAGCAGGCTGTATACAGCCTTCCTTTTGAATCTCAAGAGATCATTTGTGTGTTTCTTTCCCCCTGCAGCTATCTTCCACTGAAGTGTCAGGCTGTTTCTTCCTGCAGAGTGCAGACAGCTCTGCCTGTATGTAATTCCTCAGTATGTGAAAGCCCAGCCAGCTCAGAGGAGGATTTATCCAGCTTGTAAAAGATGAGAGAAGAGAGAAGCTGCCCTAATCTAAATAATACACAGGCAGTGTGCAGAGAGGGGCTTGGAGGGGGGAGATGCATCACAGAACCACAACACTGAAGAACTTGGCAGCCTTCCAGACACAGGCCTGACAAGTCTGACAAGAGAGAGATAAGTTGATTTATTACAGAGATGGTGATAGTAGAACGTGCTGCAGTAAGCCAGAACACATTAGAATAGCTTTTGGAACTTGTAGGATGATAAAAAACAGGATGCAATTTTTGTTAGAGTCTCTTTAAAATATGATGCAGGTATTTTACTTTTTTTTTTTGCCTCGGAAGTCCTTAAAAAAAGACTTAGAGCCAATTTTTAAAAAGGCTTGGGTCTACTAGTAGTATTTAAGAGGTAAATTTTCCCATAGACTCATCGATTTTTAACTCATTTGATTCATCTGCTGGGAATCCATTCCCCAAAATATCATATCAATATTTTGATCGATTTTTGACAAAAATATCGATCAAGAGTATAAATCGGACAGGATGGAAAATTTTAAACATTGGGGGCGGGGCAAGAGCATTGGCAGATCGATGGCCTATAGCTTTGCACTGCATCAAACAGAGCCACTCTGCAGTTCAGTCGATTGGCAAGGGCGGGGGTTGCGTGCACGGTAGCGGCGACAAAGGATGTTTTAAAACTTATGTTGGTCTGTTAAGACTAACAGGATCTTTTAAAACCTGCATGTGGGCAGGTAGTGGTTAAAGGACCTTTGTCGTGAAAATAGTAAAATTTTAAATACTTGCAAACCTATACAAATAAGAAATGCGTTTCAGAGTAAAATGAGCCATAAATTGCCTCTCTCCTATGTTGCTGTCACTTACAGTAAGTAGTAGAAATCTGACATCACCGACAGATTTTTTTGGACCAGGCCATCTTCGGATGGGGGGGGGGGGGGGGGGGGTCTCAGGGTTTTCTTTATTTTTAAAGGCACTTAGTGAATGGCAGTTGCTCCGTCAAACTGCCAAAAAAGTGTGCAGGGAGGCTGGCTAGCATATGTTTATAAATCTTTTTCTGGGAATGTCTTTATAAAGAATAAAGGCCATGCTGAGAATTCCCCATGCAGAGATGGACTAACTCAAAACCTGTTGGTTCTGTCAGATTTCTGCTCCTACAGTAAGTGACAGCAACATAGGAGAAAAGTAATTTATGGCTCATTTTACTCTGGAAGAAATGAGATTCTTGTTTGTATGTGTTTTAAATTTTAAGATTTTGTGACAATTCCTCCTTTTAATGACATCAAGGTGGTATAATCCACACAGAAGGTTATTTTAGGTTGTTGTGCTTCATAAATACTTGGTGCTGTTTTCCCACCTTGCTGTGTAGTGGACCTCCTGCTGTTTGTACTGTGATGGGAATCCTGCGTGGACCCACGTGAGCTCTCCTGCTGTTTGTTGGCCGGTTGCTGTAGCAGCTCTGTGAGGTTGTGCTGAGCCGAAGTGAAACCTCCTTACTAATAACGTTGAGACTTGTTGCATCAGAGGCTGGGGTCGCAGTATCCAGGGAAGTGTGCGATGTGATTGTGCTTTCAGGGATTTCCCCCTCTCCTAATGCACCAGCGGCGCCTGCGGAGTTATTGATTAAACCAAAGCTGCTGGGCCCCCTGTACTCCTGACTTCAGTAAAGTTCTTGCACATAGTTATTACTCAGCATGTGCAGCCTGATGTCTTAAAGGACATCCAAGGTGAAAATAAACTGATGAGGAAAAACAATTGTATCTATCCTCAGTCTCCTAAAAATGTGTTGTTTTTTTTTGTTTGTTTTTTTAGATATCCCAGATTTATTTTATATTTAAATCTAGTTTTTAAGTTTTTACTGTTTTATTGTCTCTGCTCAATGACACCTTCACTGAAGTATGTAAGAGCTCAAATCTATGAATTAGTGACCCTTTTTTCTCTTTCCTGCTCTCAGCAGCCATTTACTGACAGGAAAGTATTTTATGGCTGTAACTACTTATCAGTGAAAATCTATTAACCCTTCGCACACTCACATGCAAATGTTCACACAATTGCATTCACAGATTCACTCATCCAGGCACAACTGTTATCCCTACAGCTAAATTAAAAGCCAGGGTTTTAGTTCACAGAAGAATGCATTCTTATGCTTAATCACCTATACTGCGCAGAAGTACCCAGGTAAACATAGGTGTCCTAACTCTGGCCCTGTAACATGCATAGTGCAGACATGCAAACACATTCATTGCATCAAACCTATCAATGGATTAGGAGCACACATCCTAACTTCCTCTCCTGGGAAAGACAGTGCATCTTACCAATCGCACAAGGGAGCTAATGTTATGTGTCCATGTGCACAATGCGCATACACCAGCATAAGCTGTCTGCATGCTGACAAACATACAGGGGAAGGGGGAGTGCACCGAATTGGACCCTAGCCACAGGGGTCAATGATAAGAATAAACATACATATATCCAGGCACATCGCCTCTAGTTAGGACATTAAATAAATTATTAGGGAAAGGGAGGTGCTGAAGGGGGTGTGGCTAGAAAACAGTAAAAATCTATTAACCCTTCGCACACTCACATGCAAATGTTCACACAATTGCATTCACAGATTCACTCATCCAGGCACAACTGTTATCCCTACAGCTAAATTAAAAGCCAGGGTTTTAGTTCACAGAAGAATGCATTCTTATGCTTAATCACCTATACTGCGCAGAAGTACCCAGGTAAACATAGGTGTCCTAACTCTGGCCCTGTAACATGCATAGTGCAGACATGCAAACACATTCATTGCATCAAACCTATCAATGGATTAGGAGCACACATCCTAACTTCCTCTCCTGGGAAAGACAGTGCATCTTACCAATCGCACAAGGGAGCTAATGTTATGTGTCCATGTGCACAATGCGCATACACCAGCATAAGCTGTCTGCATGCTGACAAACATACAGGGGAAGGGGGAGTGCACCGAATTGGACCCTAGCCACAGGGGTCAATGATAAGAATAAACATACATATATCCAGGCACATCGCCTCTAGTTAGGACATTAAATAAATTATTAGGGAAAGGGAGGTGCTGAAGGGGGTGTGGCTAGAAAACAGCAAAAATCTATTAACCCTTCGCACACTCACATGCAAATGTTCACACAATTGCATTCACAGATTCACTCATCCAGGCACAACTGTTATCCCTACAGCTAAATTAAAAGCCAGGGTTTTAGTTCACAGAAGAATGCATTCTTATGCTTAATCACCTATACTGCGCAGAAGTACCCAGGTAAACATAGGTGTCCTAACTCTGGCCCTGTAACATGCATAGTGCAGACATGCAAACACATTCATTGCATCAAACCTATCAATGGATTAGGAGCACACATCCTAACTTCCTCTCCTGGGAAAGACAGTGCATCTTACCAATCGCACAAGGGAGCTAATGTTATGTGTCCATGTGCACAATGCGCATACACCAGCATAAGCTGTCTGCATGCTGACAAACATACAGGGGAAGGGGGAGTGCACCGAATTGGACCCTAGCCACTTATCAGTGAGGGACGGGTTATGCTATATTCTGGCCCAGTCCAACCCAGACAGAAACTGCCACTTACATACCTGATGTTTAACTCTTTCAGGCAGAGAAAGAAACAAATGAACAGATCCTAGTTATTTGTGTGTTTGGCACTGTACATACGCATGTCTTTCTCATCATGTCACATGTCACCTCGGGTATCCTTTAAGGTAGCCACTAATGGTCCAATTTCTAGCGAGAAATCATTCAAGCGATCAGAAATTCAGATCGAATTAGTTGTAAATAATCTCAGTTGATGGGCGCAATCTATTACGAACAATTATTAAAATAATCGTCCTATTGGCTTTTCCTCAAACCAAAATTTGGATTTTCTTGTTGGTTGTGATAGATCGGAAGCAAAGATTGGTTCGTTGTTGGTGTAATGAATGATTATTCTTACAATCAGAATTATCTGATCGCTCAAACGATTTTTCGCTAGAAATTGGATAGTTAGTGGCCACCTTTAGAGCTGAGAGTTTTCTGTTTGGCCTCAATGACCTATTGGATGCTGCTGTGGACTGGATGAAGCTAGGTTTGCCAGGAACTGAACAGAAGGACGCCGGGACGCTTGGAGCAGCATGTGCGAGTCTGTCACTTGTTAGTTTAGCGCCAGAAGTAAATATCGGAAGTGGCTGTGAGATTTTTATCCATTTTTGGTGTTCACCCCCTGCCTACCCTACCATTAATCCTTTCCTGATGCTTAACTGTAACTTTCTCACATCCCCGTGATGTTGACCTCATCCCGCCTAGCCTCCCACCAACTTGCCTTCCATCATATTTCGTACCCATTTGTTTTTGAGGTTTAATAACATGGTTACCTTAAACTGCAGTGTAGTAAAACTACAAGATGTAGTGGTTGGATAGTGTACTGGTTAATGGCTCTGCCTCTGACACAGGCGACCTGGGTTTGAATCTCGGCTCTGCCTGTTCAGTAAGCCTACACATATTCAGTAGGAGATCTTGGGCAAGTCTCCCTAACGCTGCTGCCTATAGAGCGCGTCCTAGTGACTGCTGCTCTGGCGCTTTGAGTCCGCCAGGAGAAAAGCGCGATATAAATGTTCTGTCTTTGTTTGTTTTTTTTGTTAATGGCTCTGCCATTGACATGGGAGACCAGGGTTTGAACCCTGGTAAGCTGACGCAGGATTGAGCTTAATGCAATTGGCAGAAATGGTACAAGATCGGACAGAATGAAGAGAGCTAACCCATAGAATCACCTTGAGTCGGATACGACTGAATGGATAACATCATCAAGGAGTCTGAGGCAAGACTCCCCAACACCGCAGGGTGGACTCTCGAGCGCGTCTCAGTGGCTGCAGCTCTGTAACCACTTAACGACCACCTAACGCCGATAGGCGTCGGCGGGTCGTTAGTGGTATAGCATGGAAACGGCTGCTCGATCGAGCGGCCTTTCCATGCCAGTTCACGGTGGCTGTCTCCGTGAACAGCCGGAGAGCCGCCGATCGCGGCTCGCCAGCGAACTGTAAACAGGCGAGGAAGAAATCCCTGCTGTTTACACCACACGGCGCTGCTGCGCAGCAGCGCTGTGAGGTAGATCGCCGGCATATGATAGGCTGAAGCCTATCCTTCAATGCGCAGGACGGAAATCCATCCTGCGCAGCCCATGGAGGGAGAGGGAGGTAAGGGGAAGGAGGGAGCGCCGAAAACGCTGCGGAGGGGGGCTTTGAAGAGCCCCCCCCCCGCAGATCACAAACAGCCGGCGGCGATCAGACGACCCCCCCCAGCAGGACATCCCCCTAGTGGGGAAAAAAGGGGGAAGTCTGATCGCCAAGGCTCAATCCTGATCGGTGCTGTGGGCTGAAGAGCCCACCCTGCACCGATCACTGCAGAAAGCCCTGGTCCTTAAGTGGTTAAAGTTCACCTCTGGGCAGGGGATGTCTGGAAACATGACTGTACTTCCATCAGGACCACCGTCAGCAAAAATTGTAACATAAATACAAGTATATGTGTTGTGTATTGGAGGCTGCTGTCACTGGTAGGAGTTCAGTGTTGTGTATTGGAGGCTGCTGTCACAGGTAGGAGTCCAGTGTTGTGCAGAGGCTGCTGTTACTGGTAGGAGTCCAGTGGTGTAGCACTGTGCAGTAGCTGTGTGTAACATAATCGGAGATGAATCACACAGACTGGCTGGAAGGGCTAGCTGTCTGCACTAGCTGCACCCCTGTTGCTGTCCTGCTCAGCAGCCTGCTAGCAGATGCTTGGCTCTGTGTCCTGGGCCTGCGGCTCCCAGTCCCGTCCTCCTGTGCAGAGCTCCCCACAGATGACTGTTATTCCAGCTGTGTCTTCTCTCTGGAGACTCCGGGATCCTGTGAAATGTTTTTATTTCTGACTCCAGCCATGGTGAAAAGCTAATGCTTCTCATCTCATTCCTGGACTGACCTGAGCTTTTACTGTCCAGATGTTGTCTGAACCTTCATTGTGGAAAACCTGAAGCTAAAGATGCAGACGCCACTTAAAGTGGACCTGAACTCTTGCACAGGACAGAAGGAAACCTGTAGCGTAATGCACCCTGTATGTATTTAGAGAGTTTAGCCTGTCTAATTCCCCCTCATCTGTGACTAATTACAAGTATAATTTGATCTCTTAGCTCTGCTGTGGCAGCCAGCTGACAAAGCTAACTGTTAAATACAGGATGTTAACCCTAAGTCTGCTTCCATTAAAGCAGGAAGTAGACAGACTGCAGATTTATTGCAGAATCTGTAACATAAGCTGTAACAAATGTTTTTACTTAGTGTATTATGCTGTTGCTTATCTTTTAGAGCAGAGAGGAAGGGCAGGGGATGTCTGGAAACATGACTGTACTTCAAGGGCCACTATCACCAAAACTTGTACCGTTATAAATACAGTACATGTGTACACATACATATAAAAGGTATGCTGGTTCCAGAGAACAGTGCATTATAAGTTACTTTCTTATGTAAGAGACCCTGATCCATTCCATCACTAATCCCTCCAGTTCACCAAGCATTGCTTATTAGTAGGAGGGCTTTTTGGTCTCTTATCCCCCCATACATTCCTAGTGGTTTGGGTCACCCTGAGCTGCTTGGTTACTCTGTAATCCCTACAGTAACAGCTACAGACAGGTTTCAGACTAGTCCACCACCTCGTGGGAAATTTTCAAGGTTTCAAGATATCAGGCACCTGTAAATCCACAAATCCTGAGCGATTGTGACAGCAATTAGCGATCTGTAGTGAGCCCCAGACCTAAGTTATGAGTCCCTGTGAGAAGTGTACGGAGTTTACATTTTAGTTAATTGTGGTAGTGGTCCTTTTGAGACCCTTTTAGGGAAGGGGGGGGGGGGGGTGTTGTCTTTCAAAGGCAGCCTGCCTTCCTGCTGCCTCAGGTTGAATGGATATCAGTGCTTGCGCCAAACAAGCCATTCTGTTTGAAGCTAATTGGATGGGAGGCTTAGCACTGGGGAAGTTAGAGACCACCCCCCCCCTTCATTATATGAAGCCAAGGCCAACACTACCATTTGGGCAAAGGGAGCAATTGGCCCGGGGCCCCAGCATCCATAGGGGCTCCCACGTCTCAGCCCCACCTCACTAAATGATCTCCCTCCCCCCTGCAGTGTTACGGAGGCAGTGGTGAGAGACGCACTCTCCTCCTCTGAGTTCCAGGCGATGCAAATCCGTCTGTCTTCTCTTTAGTGTAGCTGCTCTGCACTTCTTGCTTCTCTGTCTGGGCTCTAGTGCCCTCTTGTGAGGAGCAGGAAGTGCAGAGCAGCAACACTACAGAGAAGATGGCATGGGGGGCCGTAGGGGCACATCTGACTACTATACTATGGGAGAAGAGGTGGAAGTCAGGCGGCTTCCCAGGTTACACTGGCCCCGGGCCCCATTGTAGCTGTTAGGATATAGAGATTCATATATCTGTTGCCACCCACAGTAATCTAAAAGTACTGCATTCTCGCTGTATGTTAATGTTATGTCTCAATAAAGTTTTGTTGTTCCATTGACCATGAGGCTGAGTTAGGCCCCGTTCACACTGCACGCGTTGCCGTTGGGATTTTGGCAACACGTGCAGGAGGACGACACGCACGACATCAGACAGTGCATAGACAGCACTGTCTGATCGCACTGCATGCGTTCCGGGAGCGCATGCTGCACGCATTTTTTTTTTTAACAGAACGCGCGGCTGACCCATTCACGTTCAGTGAATGGGATCAGCCATGCAACGCATGCAAACACAGACGGCATGCGTTCATACGCGTTGCATTCCGATCGCACGGCCATCTGCGTTTGTTCTGAACGTGACCTTAACAGTAGCTAGAACCAGCCCTGGGGGATGCATTGTGGGATCAATGCTGGGTCATCATTCAATGTCTCACTCGATCATGCATAGATTTTTTTTAGAATTACTATTGTTAGTGAAAACTGACCATTATTGCAATGCTGCCCAAATGAGCGTCCTGTGTGCCTCCCTTCACCCTCACTCCATGGCTGCCTGCATTCATCACTCTGGGCTACGTATGTATATCCCTTAATACTTTGGGATCCATGATCCCTATATGTACTGTCCATACATGTTTATGTTCACCAATTCTCATGGCTCATGAGCATATTGTCATGCACTAAGCACTTCTCTGACCTAATCCTCACGGTGGTTTATAGGAGATTTTCCCCTGGTGAATTTTTACCCTAATTATCCATTTTCAGACTATTAGCTCAGACCCGGGTCTCACATACCCAATCCAAGCTCGGAGGCTGCGCACAAATGTTCACAGTAATCAAGTCTATTAGGTGCAATCCTGTAAGGAAAAACAGTCAAAACGCTATTGATCCAATAGATAAACAATCCAGTGCTTTTTCCTAAGTTGCAGGCTGTTCTCGCCACTGATCACCTTCAGCGAGTAGTCACCACCACCACACCCCTCACAGTGGGCACTCACCGCTATTATATGACCCTCTATTAGGTGGGTCTTCAGCGCTTATGGGGTCATCAGGCCGCCCCTGCCACTCAGGAACTTTATCCGCTCAATGAGACTTGCACAGGAACATATACACTTCTAAAAACATGAACAGAGCTCTCATAGCGTAATACTGTAAAAACAAGTTTATTCTAAAAGAAATGCGCACTTACAAACATGAGGCTTGGCGTTGGGCACAGAGTTTTAGTGGGCTCTACCCCAATCGTAGGCCGCCGGATCGGCTTGTTGCGCTGGCTGGGTCCGCTTCCAGTGGCTCTCCACCTCGCCCCTCTAATGTCTGTAAGCTTGCAATGCGACCACTTTTTTAGCAAGCTTACAGACATTAGAGGGGCGAGGTGGAGAGCCACTGGAAGCGGACCCAGCCAGCGCAACAAGCCGATCCGGCGGCCTACGATTGGGGTAGAGCCCACTAAAACTCTGTGCCCAACGCCAAGCCTCATGTTTGTAAGTGCGCATTTCTTTTAGAATAAACTTGTTTTTACAGTATTACGCTATGAGAGCTCTGTTCATGTTTTTAGAAGTGTATATGTTCCTGTGCAAGTCTCATTGAGCGGATAAAGTTCCTGAGTGGCAGGGGCGGCCTGATGACCCCATAAGCGCTGAAGACCCACCTAATAGAGGGTCATATAATAGCGGTGAGTGCCCACTGTGAGGGGTGTGGTGGTGGTGACTACTCGCTGAAGGTGATCAGTGGCGAGAACAGCCTGCAACTTAGGAAAAAGCACTGGATTGTTTATCTATTGGATCAATAGCGTTTTGACTGTTTTTCCTTACAGGATTGCACCTAATAGAGACTTGATTACTGTGAACATTTGTGCGCAGCCTCCGAGCTTGGATTGTGATTTACTTATATATTTAGGGCAGCGCACCACTGTTGTCACCCATCTTACTATCTATCAGCGCGGTTTTTTGTGTATTTGTGCTTACATACCCAATGGTGGGCTCAATCCCATGAACCCACTTTGAGTACCTTGTTGGCAGCCATTAGGGTCCATTTAAAATATAGGAGGTGAGGCATTTGTGAATCGGTTTTCCCACATTATACCGCATTGTGGTGATTTGCTGGTTACAGTAACTGTTTTAATGTTTTTATGATGTTTTTGTAGAATGTCCAATAAAGCTTTGTTACATTTATAATTGGTGGTGCAGCAATTTGTACAGGATCGCTTTTGCTCTCCCTTTTCAGAAACTCTTCTCTTGGTCCTGTAGCTAGCACACCATGTAATTATACATCCAATATTCGGAGTGCGGATGCAACCATCTCTTTTAATACTGCCCAAATGCTGACACCACACATGCTGCCCGTGTCACATGGGAGGGTTTCTGCTGCCCCCTTTGCAGGTAGAGGCGTCCGCTGTACCCCACTGCAGGCGAAGCCTTGTTCCCGAGCGGATTCATTCTTTTATGTTTCTCATTTGGATAATCATCTCGCTAGTAGAGTTCACTTTCAGAGTTTTATTGCAGAGGCTCCCAGCATTTTGCTCTCCAGTATTTAGGTGGCGTCCCTTCTCCGCAAATTAAATGACTTTTAAAAGCTGCTTATATAAAATGGTAATTGATTTATTACTCTGCTATCCAGATACATAAAGCCATCCACCGAGATGGATTGTTACAGTAAGTGAGATGCCGGCAGTGTCCAGGCATGTCTGCTCAGACACCTCTTTGTTGCATTCTTGTGCTGTAAAACTTCAAATAGCTTTGTGCGTGTGAGAGAGAGCCTGGGGGTGGCAGAGAAGGTGAGGATGCTACAGACTTGTGGTGGCTTCTGCCACTCACTACATACATGGCTGGGAGAAAGCCCCGCCCTCTCACCTACTTGTCTCCTAAATCAAATCAAAGATAGCTTTATTGGCATGACCAAGATTCATACAGGTATTGCAGAAACAGGAGGGAAATGGGGAACATGGAATGGGGTGGGGGTTCAGTGCGTTAACACTTTGTGTACATTTTTTAGGTTTACAGTTCATTTATGCCCCTTTTACTCCGTGGCATGCTGTGAGCATGCTGAGTGTGCAGCAGTTGTCACTGTGGCTTCATCCTCTGTCTGTGGCATGCTGTGACCCAATGAGCCGGGATTGTCTCTGCAGATTCCGCCTCTCTGTGGCAAGTTGTGACAGTGTGCAGCGATTGCCACTGGCTGCCTCCTCTGCCTGTGGCATGCTGTGACATAGTGTGCAGCGATTGTCACTGGATTCCTCTTCTGTCTGTGACATAAGGTGCGTACTCACTCACTACGGCCGAAAACGACTGGTCCGTCAGACCCTCCTGCTGGGCGGACTTTCAGGCGTCCATAGTGCGTGTGTACGCACCTTTAGTGTGTAGCGATTGTCCTTGCGGATTCCTCTTCTCCTTGTAAAATGTGGAGTTTTCACTCATCCTCTGTGTGACAGTCTGGAAGTAGTTCCATCAGTGTCTTAAGGTGTCCCTGGTTGCAGAATATTTGGGGCAGTGCAGCAGGAAGTGATTCTCGTCCCCAAGGGTCTTCTGCTCATTGTTGGCACAGTCTCTCCTCCCTGGGTTTGTACGTCTGTCTGTGTCTCTCAGACTCTATTTCGAGGTTGTGAGCACTGTCTAGACACTCAGGATTTGCCTCTGGAGAGGGGGGCTATTATATGATGTTGTACATTATAGGGGGCTATGATGGGGTGCAGACTGTTAATGGGTTCTGCCATGTTGGGATTACCTGTTACAGAAGTGCTGTCAATGTGTGAACCAAGCATTGATGTTACACGATGAAGTGTGGTGAATGTGTGCGCTTTTTAAATGCTTGGGATTTGAAAAGCTCTTGCTAATGCCATGCTATGGGGGATTTTTTATAAAATCACATCGCTCCAGTGTGCACACCCATAGCATTACATTAGCAATAGCTTTTAAAATCACAAGCGCTTGGAAAAAGCTCTTGTAGTGTGAACCGGCCCTAAAAGGTGTCCTGTCAGTTTTTGAGTTTGCATCAGTTTTGTATGAGTGGTCTATGGCTTGGTTTACACAGAACTGGACTGGAAATGTACAGATTTGTCAGTTTTCTATGGGTGTGTTCATACATAAGGTGTACAGTTCTAATCCTGGCTGTCAGGTAAAACTGATAGAAATGGATGGAAATGTCCAGATTTGTGTGACTCAAGCCTTAAAGTGTTTCTGAGATGACCTGCAATAAAAAATGCATACATACCTGGGCCTTCCTCCAGCCCCCCTTCAGCCTGATCCGTCCTGTGATATCCTCTCCCCCATAAGTTCGGCCAGTCGGCACATGCACAGTGCGGCTGCACGCTCTCCCGTGGTCTGGGGCGTTTTGCACCCGCACAGAAGTGCTGCGCTGGCGCGGAATGCTCCTAGCTATGGTACCACATGGTGGCCGTGTCGTGAATGCGCAGTAAGCCCCCACTGGCCGAACGTACGGTAGCCCTTACGATGGATCCAGAAGGCGGAGGATGGCGGTGAGGGGCGGATCAGGCTAAAGAGGGCTGGAGGAAGCCCCAGGTATGTATGAATTTTTTTTTATTAAAGGACATCTCAGGTTTCCTTTAAGCTTCATTTTCCCAGTTGACTCCCAAAAATGCCCCAAACACCTCTTACCACCACCCCCCAAATTGCTGTCTTCTCTCAACAGTATTCCGTTTCATCTGCGTCCTTAGGCGTTCTGACAGTATTCCTGGTGTTTGTAGGTCCATCTGAAGGTGTAGCAAATACTATTTGGTTCATGAAACTCATTAATTGCAACAACAAAAAAATCAAGAAATTGGGTCCACCTTCAATCTATTTAGATGGAATTATCTATCCAAAGATTAATGGGAAAGGTAGTGTTTTTTTTTTTTTGTTTGTTTTTTTTGTCTGGTTGTGAGTTTCGTCCAAGAGGTGATGTAGAGCAGGATCATACCCCAGGCAGGCTAGGCAGGTGCTTGGGGCCTAGAGGGTGTCGAGGGGCCCACCTGCTACCTTCTCAAACCCTCTCCACTTCAGCTTACCAAAAAGACCACGAGGAGGCCCAAATCTACTACCTTGCCTAGGACCCCATTACCTCTTCATTCACCTCTGTGCAGATGATTGTACACGCAGGGCTCCATGTCCCCCATCCCACATGCGCTCTTCCCGCCCACCAACTGAACCCGCACTTGCTGCTCATTCCATGCAGGCTGGACGCTTTTGTGTATTTGTAATACGGTGTTAAACACACAAACCTTATAATAACGTCACGTTTCCTGAGCCGGTGCAGCTGCGCTCCCCTAATTGGGACGAGGGAGAGAGAATTCCTGTGTTTCCTTTATCTTCACCCGTGAAGGTTCTCTTTATTTTGGCATGTTTTTTTGCCTCCTCGTTTGCAGTCCTCAGCATGGAAGATACCAGTCATCAGAAAACACGGGGGGTGCTGCGGCGGTACAACTGCCGGGCCGGCCCACATGAATGGCCGCTTTTAAGATTTTCCACCAATTAGTGAGTTGTGATAGCTGGATGGAATCTAAGCCTGTGACCCAGTCAGGGCACCCTGGGGAATGGATTCTTCTTTACTTAGTCATGAACCTGGTGCAGCGGGCAGAGAACAGTGCCTCACTGTACAGACCAGGCTTGCCGGGAGGCACACAGATCCACTATTATGCCTCACTGTACAGACCCGGCCTGCCAGGACACACAGATCACCTATTGTGCCTTACTGTACAGACCAGGCCTGCCGGGACACACAGATCACCTATTATGCCTCACTGTACAGACCAGGCCTGCCGGGACACAGATCCACTATTGTGCCTCACTGTACAGACCAGGCCTGCCGGGAAACACAGATCCACTATTATGCCTCACTGTACAGACCAGGTCTGCCGGGACACACAGATCAACTATTATGCCTCACTGTACAGACCAGGCCTGCCAGGAGGCACACAGATCAACTATTATGCCTCACTGTACAGACCAGGCCTGCCGGGACACACAGATCACCTATTATGCCTCACTGTACAGACCAGGCCTGCCGGGACACAGATCCACTATTGTGCCTCACTGTACAGACCAGGCCTGCCGGGACACACAGATCACCTATTATGCCTCACTGTACAGACCAGGTCTGCCGGGACACACAGATCAACTATTATGCCTCACTGTACAGACCAGGCCTGCCAGGAGGCACACAGATCAACTATTATGCCTCACTGTACAGACCAGGCCTGCCAGGAGGCACACAGATCAACTATTATGCCTCACTGTACAGACCAGGCCTGCCGGGACACACAGATCACCTATTATGCCTCACTGTACAGACCAGGCCTGCCGGGACACAGATCCACTATTGTGCCTCACTGTACAGACCAGGCCTGCCGGGACACAGATCCACTATTGTGCCTCACTGTACAGACCAGGCCTGCCGGGACACACAGATCAACTGTTATGCCTCACTATACAGACCAGGCCTGCCGGGACACACAGATCACCTATTATGCCTCACTGTACAGACCAGGCTTGCCGGGAGGCACACAGATCCACTATTATGCCTCACTGTACAGACCAGGCCTGCCGGGACACACAGATCAACTATTGTGCCTCACTGTACAGACCAGGCCTGCCGGGAGACACACCGATCAACTATTGTGCCTCACTGTACAGACCAGGCCTGCCAGGAGGCACACAGATGAACTATTATGCCTCACTGTACAGACCAGGCCTGCCGGGACACACAGATCACCTATTGTGCCTCACTGTACAGACCAGGCCTGCCGGGACACACAGATCACCTATTGTGCCTCACTGTACAGACCAGGCCTGCCGGGAGGCACACAGCTCACCTATTATGCCTCACTGCACAGACCAGGCCTGCCGGGACACACAGATCAACTATTATGCCCCACTGAACAGACCAGGCCCGCCGGGACACACAGATCACCTATTATGCCTCACTGTACAGACCAGGCCTGCTGGGAGGTGCACAGATCACCTATTATGCCTCACTGTACAGACCAGGCCTGCCGGGAGGCACACAGATCAAGTATTATGCCCCACTGTACAGACCAGGCCTGCCGGGAGGCACACAGATCAACTATTATGCTTCACTGTACAGACCAGGCCTGCCGGGAGGCACACAGATCAACTATTATGCTTCACTGTACAGACCAGGCCTGCCGGGAGGCACACAGATCAACTATTGTGCTCCCTTTACATTCACTTACCACTGTCTATTTTGTTTTTCTTATCTAATGTTTATATTTTTTTTTCTTATCTTATGCCAGTGAGCATAGTGCCAAAATGTCAAATGTGTTTTAGTATTCGAGAATGTTAAAGAGAACCCGAGGTGGGTTTGAAGAATATTATCTGCATACAGAGGCTGGATCTGCCTATACAGCCCAGCCTCTGTTGCTATCCCAAACCCCCCTAAGGTCCCCCTGCACTCTGCCATCCCTCATAAATCACAGCCACGCTGCTGACAAACAGCTTGTCAGAGCTGGCTGTGTTTATCTCTATAGTGTCAGTCTGCTGCTCTCCCCGCCTCCTGCAGAACTCCTGTCCCCGCCTGCATCCCTTCCCTCCCTGCTGATTGGAGGGAAGGGACGGGGGCAGGGACCGGAGCTATGCAGGAGGCGGGGGAGCAGCTGAGACTGACACTACAGATGTAAACACAGCCTCAGAGCACGGCTGTGATTTATGAGGGATTGCAGAGTGCAGGGGGACCTTAGTGGGGTTTGGGATAGCAACAGAGGCTGGGCTGTATAGGCAGATCCAGCCTCTGTATGCAGATAACCTTCTTTAAACACACCTCGGGTTCTCTTTAAAGGGACTCAGAGCACCACTCATGGGCATGCCTTTAAAGGGAAACTTAACTGAACGGGGAGTAAAGAGTTTCACTTACCTGGGGCTATTACCAGCCCCCTGCAGCAGTCCTGTGCCCTCGGAGCCGCTCTGGAATCCTCCGGTCCCCTGCTGTCACTTAGTTTCGTTTATGACGACTCACCAGTCGGCCGGCCGCCATGCGTATTATTGGACGCATTCCCTACTGCAATTAGCGCTATTGCGGACCGCAACGCGTACAAAAATACGTGTCGCATTCCGCACGCGTAGATATGTGGCAATGCGTAGTTTTGTACGCGTTGTGGTCCGCAACCGTGCTAATTGCAGTAGGGAATGCGTCCAATAATACGCACGGCCGACTGGTGAGTCATCAAAAATGAAACTAAGTGACAACGGGAGACCGGAGGATTCCATAGCGGCTCCGAGGGCACAGGACTGCTGCAGGGGGCTGTTAATAGCCCCAGGTAAGTGAAACTCTTTACTCCCCGTTCAGTTAAGGTTCCCTTTAAGACTCCGACCAGTACTGCAAAGTACTTAAAGATGCATACCTTTCTGTAGCTTGTGCTCTCCTCTTTCATTTGATGCCTGAGTCGCCGTTCTACACCAAATAGTTTTTGTTCAATTTAAAAATCGCGGCTGCCATCTTAGCTATGTTATAACTTCTGGGTCACCCCTGTCTTCTCTGTTAGAGAAGTGAATCCCTGAATGAAGCAGGAAGAGGAAGTGACACGCATGGCCATTGCAAGAGGCTCCTCCAGAGGGGTCATAGCATGACTTTGTTGGAAGTAGTCTGGCTTGGAGGCATGCCTCTGAGAGGTGCTCGGAGTTCCTTTAAAGGACCATCCAGAAAGAAAAAAAAAAAAAAAAAAGTAAGCAGTTAAAACCTGAACCCATCAGGTTTGGACTAGTCTATCTCCTCATGAGAGGTTCTCAAGGTTTTCTTTGTTTTTAAAAGCATTTTACTGAAGTCTAACCGAAAAAATGGAGTACAAGTGTGTAGGTAGGCTGGCAGTTAAACTGCCATTCAGAAAATGCTTTTGAAAACAAAGAAAACCCTGAGAATCCCCCATGAGGAGATGGACTAGTCCAATACCTGTTGGTTGTGTTAGATTTTACCTGCTTACTTTTTTTTGCTACTGTGGCCCTTTAATTTAGTCTTTTTAATGCAGCCGAGTAAAACAAGCAGGAGTAAAGACTTGTACACATGGTGATGGGTGTATTGTTTTGTCCCTGTACACCCCTGGTTGCTCCTCTCTCTTGCTGCCAGTTATTCTATTTTCCGTACAACTATGCATGCTATAGGCACAGAGTATGTCTGTACAGTGCTCTCCTAGGAGGGTAGACACACTGTTACAGCCGATACAAATCCTGCAATAAATCGGCAAAGAAATACTTTTCTTTGAAGTTTCTTATGCTGTTGCTTATCTATTAGCGCCAAGAGGAAGTTCTGAGTTCAGGTTCGCATGAATGAAATGCCTGCATGCTTCTCTTGTTGTGCACGGATAGTATTTTTCACTCTTTAGGTTTACGGTTATCTGCTAAAAGCTTAATAAAGAATGCGATATGCTTAATATGACTTGCAGGATTTGAGTCAGCATAGACTAGATGCAGAAGCCGTTCTCTTCCCCCCCCCCTGATTACCCCTGAAGAATAGATCCGACTGCGCCAAGTCTCGTCTGCTAATCTTGCTAAGTGTCCAAGCAGATTCTTGGATTGCGCACAGAATTCCTTCTTTTCCCCCCTTCTGCAGAGCCATGCCAAGCGTCTAACCATCAGATTCTTTTTGTAATGTAATTAATGATTGTCTGATGGCCGCTAGGAAAAGGAATACTTGCAAAATTGCTCTTGCAGTTTTAAAATAACATTGTCCCTAGAAACCCTGATTTTAAATAGAGCAATTTATTATTGGTTTTATAAAGCAGACCTGTCGCAATCTGAAATCTGTGATCATCTGCTTTTGCCTGCCTGAGAGGTCTGTTTCTCCTATTATTGCTTTGTCTTTGTAGTGTTCTGTTCAGTGAAGCTATTGTAATGTGCTTTGCAGATGCTTCTTTCTGTTTCACCTTAGCTTATATTGCTCATTTGAAAAGCCTTTAGGTGCCCATAATTACGCAACTTGTCGGCCAATCGGACTATTGATTTGATCATTAATTAGTGAAAATCGGTGCCACCACAGTGTTCTCCCCAGGAATTCGTTCCAGCCGGGTGGCATGAAAAAGTAGCCGGGTGGGATAAGGTGAGAAAATGCAGGACCGGCACTTCTCTGCATAACTCTGCTTACAGCAGAAAAGGAGGTGAGCCGATGACAGCTGGGTGGTCACCAAAACTAGCCGGGTGGAACACCTGGCTAAAAGAGCCTGGAGAGAACACTGACCAATAGCATGCCCAATGTATCGATCAGACCTACTAGAAAATCTCAGGCCAACATGCTCAATTGGGTGCACGGCAGTAAAAGCATGTGATAATCACGAATGTAATGGAATCACCTGTATGCTGCCCCCCCCCCCCCCCCCTCCCAACACCCTTGTCTCGGTTGGTAGCCAGTAAAAGATCATGCATGCTGGGCTCTGCTACGGGGGAATAGTGACATATCTTGGGGCTCACTAGTAGACTGTTAGATGGCTCGCTTGCTTTCCCCTTGTCTGGCTTTTGGCCTTAAAGTGACCTAGAAGCGAGCAGAATATGGAGGCTGCCATATTGGTTTCCTTTTAAAAAATACCGGTTGCCTGCCCATCCTGATGGCCATTGCGACATCAGTAGTGTCTGAATCGCACATCTGACAAATTCTGAAGAGATTAGCTGCATGCTTGTTTCAAACGCCTGATCTGCTGCATGCTTGTTCAGGGTTTATGGTTAAAAGTATTAGAGGCAGTGCTGTGGAGTCAGTGCCGGAGCAATTTTTGGGTACCTGGATTCAGATGATTTTCGTATCTATTGCACAGCCCTGCGCAGAGGATCAGGCAATGCCAGGCAACTGATATTGGTTTAAAGGATACCCGAGATGACATGAGATAGACATGTGTATGTACAGTGCCTAGCACACAAGTAACTATGCTGTAGTCCTTTTTGTCTTTCTCTGCCTGAAAGAGTTAATCAGGTATGCAAGTAGCAGTTCCTGTCTGAGTCAAGACTAGGTCAGACTACAGTGTGGCCCTCAGTGATAAGAGATTACTATAAACTATAAAACCCTTTCCTAGCAGAAAATTGCTTCTGAGAGCAGGAAAGCGATAAAAAGGGTCAATAGTTCATAGATTTTAGCTCTGGCATTGAGCAAAAACAATAACAGTAAAAACTTAAAGTAGATTTAAATGTAAAACTGTGGAATATCTTAAGTCATTTTAGGAGGATGATAAATACAATTGTTTAATTAGTTTTTCACCTCGGTGTCCTTTAAATGAAATGAATATTGCAACCTCCAGACACAGCCTGCCAAAGAATACCATTACTAACAGAACGATGTACTCCACTTAACCTTTTTTTTTTTTTTTTTTTTGGTGGTGGGGGGGGTGGTCCTTGGATGTCCTGGATAAGACTATTGTCCTCAATGCTGCAATTCAAATCTGAAGAGCTGACTTTTTCTCTTTTTTGTGTTCTCTCTGCAGATGACAGCGTTTCCGCTGCAAGTACCTCTGACGTGCAGGACCGTCTCTCTGCCCTGGAGCTGAGAGTTCAGCAGCAGGAGGATGAAATCACTGTGCTCAAAGCTGCCTTGGCTGACGTGCTCAGACGTCTGGCGGTTTCCGAGGATCAAGTGGCCACTGTGAGAAAAGCGCCTCCTAGCAAAGGTAACTAGAGGTTCAGCTGCTAAGTCAAAGGACCAATGGCTGCGGGAGCTTGTTTTGGAAACGTTAGGCTGCATATATTGCACACAGCTGCTGTGCCGAGGGACTGATGGCTGCAGGAGCTTGTTTAGGAAACAGAGACGCTGCATATATTGCACAGAGCTTTGTACATTGCACAGAGGGACTGATGGCTGCGGGAGCTTGTTTAGGAAACACTGGACACACTGCATGTATTGCACAGAGCTTTGTACATTGCACAGAGGGACTGATAGCTGCAGGAGCTTGTTTAGGAAACAGAGACGCTGCATGTATTGCACAGAGCTTTGTACATTGCACAGAGGGACTGATGGCTGCAGGAACTTGTTTAGGAAACACTGGACACGCTGCATGTATTGCACACAGCTTTGTACATTGCACAGAGGGACTGATGGCTGCAGGAACTTGTTTAGGAAACACTGGACACGCTGCATGTATTGCACACAGCTTTGTACATTGCACAGAGGGACTGATGGCTGCAGGAACTTGTTTAGGAAACAGAGACGCTGCATGTATTGCACACAGCTGCTGTGCTGAGGGACTGATGGCTGCAGGAGCTTGTTTAGGAAACACTGGACACGCTGCATGTATTGCACAGAGCTTTGTACATTGCACAGAGGGACTGATGGCTGCGGGAGCTTGTTTAGGAAACACTGGACATGCTGCATGTATTGCACAGAGCTTTGTACATTGCACAGAGGGACTGATGGCTGCAGGAGCTTGTTTAGGAAACAGAGACGCTGCATGTATTGCACAGAGCTTTGTACATTGCACAGAGGGACTGATAGCTGCAGGAGCTTGTTTAGGAAACACTGGACACGGTGCATGTATTGCACACAGCTTTGTACATTGCACAGAGGGACTGATAGCTGCAGGAGCTTGTTTAGGAAACACTGGACACGGTGCATGTATTGCACAGAGCTTTGTACATTGCACAGAGGGACTGATGGCTGCAGGAGCTTGTTTAGGAAACACTGGACACGCTGCATGTATTGCGCAGAGCTTTGTACATTGCACAGAGGGACTGATGGCTGCGGGAGCTTGTTTTGGAAACAGACGCTGCATGTATTGCACAGAGCTTTGTACATTGCACAGAGGGACTGATAGCTGCAGGAGCTCGTTTAGGAAACACTGGAGACACTGCATGTATTGCACAGAGCTTTGTAACCGATAGCATTACTTGTCAGGTCTTATTATGGGCAGACTAAGGCCACATACAGACATCAGACCATAGTCTTTGGAAACTGAAAGATCACAGACCAATCTTACCACCCTTCCTGTAGTATAAGAGCCATACTCTACACAGTCTTTTCTATGGAGCTGAACTCCACATCAGAAAAAAATCTTTGCAAGATGCTGCACACACAGATGCTGTACAGACACAAAAGATCAGTATCTGCAAAAGATCTGTTCCTGCCAAAAATCCATTCCTGCAAATTGCAATGATAGTCTATGAGATCTGCAGATCATCATACACACATGATTTAACTGACATTCATCTGCAGATCTGCAGATCTGAAAATCCATCCTGGTGGATCTGATCTGCAGATGAATGTCAGTTAAATCATGTGTGTATGATGATCTGCAGATCTCATAGACTATCATTGCAATTTGCAGGAATGGATTTTTGGCAGGAACAGATCTTTTGCAGATACTGATCTTTTGTGTCTGTACAGCATCTGTGTGTGCAGCATCTTGCAAAGATTTTTTTCTGATGTGGAGTTCAGCTCCATAGAAAAGACTGTGTAGAGTATGGCTCTTATACTACAGGAAGGGTGGTAAGATTGGTCTGTGATCTTTCATTTTCCAAAGACTATGGTCTGATGTCTGTATGTGGCCTAATGTGTACACAGAGAGCACTAAGCTGGCCACAGGCAGGAAACAATCAATGCCCTGTAATCCTAGACAGTCTCTGGATTACGTAGGTTGCTATTGATCACTCAGTTTAAAAAACATAGTCGCTTGTCTGGCTGTCACGCCGTTTCTGCAAATTTAAAGGGGAAAAGGGCTTATGAAAGAACTATGGTAAATGCAACTTTTAAAGAGCAAGCGCAGTGAAAAATTTTTTTTTTCTTCATGTAGCGAGACGAGGTCTCGCTACATGATAGCCGCTGCTCAGCGGCATCCCCCCAGCCCATCCGATCGCCGCCGGCGATCGGAGATCAAGAGATCCCGTTCAAAGAAAGGGATCTCCTGGAGGGCTTCCCCCGTCGCCATGGTGACGGGGCGGGATGACGTCATCGACGTCGTGTCGTCAAAGGGGACTCTGATCCACCCCACAGCGCTGCTTGGCACTGATTGGCCAGGCAGCGCACGGGGTCTGGGGGGGGGGGGGCGGCTGCGGCAACGCGTATAGCGGCGGGTAGTGGCGGCGATCGGGCACTGCATGCAGCTAGCAAAGTGCTAGCTGCGTGCAGCAAAAAAAATTATGCAAATCGGCCCAGCGAGGCCTGAGCGGTGCCTCCCGGCGTCGTGGGCTTACCGCCAGGGAGGTTAAAGTCCATGACTGGCTTTGCAGTCTTGAAAAGTTTTGAGGACCTAATGGAGGTCTGTTGTTTGCTGTCACTTCTCCATTACTAGAGGTCTGTACCATGCCTGCAGTAGTGCTGTGGCTGCTATTAGCTTCTCCTCCACTCTCTGCTCTCTACAGGTGTGTTCATACACTTATGTTCCCACTTGAGCTGAGACTTTTTTTTGTCTAGTGTCCACTCATCCCAAAACTGATAGTCAACGACTCTTATAAGATGATACAGAGGCGCCAGAAGAGTAAAATTTTACTAAAAAGTTTAAAAAGTATTTGGGTGGTGGTGGTAAACCAGCCACACTCAAAAACCGACACGGTGCTGTTGATTGTAGATACAATAATTTATTTGCATACTCCTAAAGAATATCTGCAACGCGTTTCACGGGCAACATCCCGCTTCATCAGGCAATAAAACGACAGGAGTATCACACAGCATAGGGTCCAGTACAAGCTTGGCACCTCTGTGTCAACGACTCTTATTTTATATATAGGAGCTCTTCACACTTGTCAGTCAGCAATGGCACCATCCTCCATAATCCTGGGCCTTCCCTTCACATTTTTTCCTCTGTTTATAAGTCCCGTTAGAAGGCCCTGATACGCACTATTTAGGACAGTTTGAGTTGCAGTACCCTCCCAATAGTAGGACTTTGCCCGTGCCCCTATACTTTGCTTTGAAGCAAAACCGCTCACAAAATGCTGCATGTCGCGTGGTTGCGATTTTCAAAATCGCAATCGCTCTAGTGGGCTTTTTAATTAGCAAAGCATTTCTTAATACTCCAAAATCGCTCAAAGAACTATTCTAGTGAGCCCCAGGCCAAAAAGACCTTATCAAAGATGCTGGCCAGCCTCCCTGCTCACTTGCATGCTTTTTTTGCAGTTGGACTTGGCAACTGCCATTCAGTAAGTGCTTTTTAAAATAAAGAAAACCCTGAGAATGCCCCATGAGGGGAGAGTGTCTAGTCCAAAACCTGACAGATCTGTCAGTTTACCTACTGTAATTAAAGGGACACTTAAGTCAAACAAAAAAAATGAGTTTTACTCACCTAGGGCTTCCAATAGTCCCCTGCAGCTGCCCTCGCCGCCTCCCTCCGATCCTCCTGGCCCCGCCAGCAGCCACTTCCTGTTTCGGTGACAGGAGCTGACAGGCTGGGGACGCGAGTGATTATTTGCGTTCCCAGACACATTAGCACCCTCTATGCTGCTATATGGTATATGATATATGCTATAGCAGCATATATGGCGTTATTGTGGCCAGGAACGCGAAGAATCACTCGCGTCCCCAGCCTGTCAGCTCATGTCACCGAAACAGGAAGTGGCTGCCGGCGGGGCCAGGAGGATCGGAGGGAGACGGCGAGGGCACCGGACAGCTGCAGGTGGCTGTTGGAAGCCCCAGGTGAGTAAAACTCATTTATTTTGTTTGACTTAAGTGTCCCTTTAAGAGACATATGAAAAAATTACTTTTTATTCTGAATCAACCGTTCATTTTATACATATTACTTGTAATTTTTTGCAATAGTGATCCTTTAAAGGGAATCTGAAGTGAGAGCGATGTGGAGGCTGCCATATTTATTTTTAAACAATACCAATTGCCTGGCTGCCCTTCTAATCTATTTGGCTGCAGTAGTGTCTGAATCACATCAGAAACAAGCATGCAGCTAATCTTGCTAGATCTGACAAGGTCAGAAAGAACTGATCTGTATGCTTGGTCAGGGGCTATGTCTAAAAGGATTAGAGGCAGAGGATCAGCATGAAAGCCAGGCCCCCCTCTCCCCCCCCCCCCCCCCCCCATCATTCACTAGGCTGCCAGGCCCAGTCCAGCCACTGACCCTCCACTGACGGATGCTGCAGCATTTGTTGCATACTGACACAGTGTCTCCCACATTGTAATTTGTGAACAGGAAGAGTGCTCTCAGCTTCTTCTCCTCCTAGCCTGGGGGATTTACACTCCCTTCTATGCAAAAAGAAAAATTATACAAAGCAGCTACTTGAGGAGGATGCAATTGCTTTGAAGTTTCAATACTTTTAATTAGGAGGGTTAGCAGGCTTGGGCCAGCGGTTGTGCATCTGAAGCATCTGCCTAAAGGGCTGCTGTGCGTGTGAACGTCGACCTATCGCTGTCTCATCAAGCAGTGCCAAATGGCTTCAGCCAGCAAACTCTCTGCTTGCCCTTTAGTGGGTGTATTACATCCTTAATATAGCAAAGTGTTAGGATAGTGCAGCTCAATTATGCGCTTTAACCGGTTCAGCACCGCAGTGCCGAAAATCTCATGCATCCGAGCAACGTTCACCTCCCATTGATTCGCCTATAACTTTATTGCTACTTATCACAATGAATTGATCTAGATCTTGTTTTTTCCGCCACTAATTAGGCTTTCTTTGGGTAGTACATGTTGCTAAGCATTATTTTTTTCTAAATCCATTTTAACAGGAAGATTAACCTCCTGAGCGTTCTGGACGAGCTGAGCTCGTCCAGAGACGCCGGAGGGTGTCGCTCAGGCCCTGCTGGGCCGATTTACTCCAAATAAAAAGGAGCACACGCAGCCGGCACTTTGCCAGCCGCGAGTGCTACCTGATCGCCGCCGCGGTGGCGAAAGAGGGTCCCCCCCAGCCGCCCGAGCCCAGCGCAGCCGGACCAAACAGTTCCGGCCAGCGCTAAGGGCTGGATCAGAGGCGGCTGACGTCAGGACGTCGGATGACGTCACTCCGCTCGTGGAAAGCAAAACAAGGGCCGCTCATCGCGGCCCTTCTTGTTACTTCTGATCGCCGGAGGCGATCGGAAATGCAGATTAGGAGCGCCCTCTAGTGGGCTTTCATGCAGCCAACTTTTAGTTGGCTGCATGAAATAGTTTTTTTTTTTTATTAAAAAAAACCGTCTGGTCGCCAGCCTGGCGATCTTAATAGAACGCCAGGCAGGTTGAGGAAGAAATGAAAAAAATTCATTATTTCTCAGTTTTTGGCCATTATAGTTTGAAATTAATATACGCTACCGTAATTAAAACTCATGTATTTTATTTGCCCATCTGTCCCGGTTATTACATCGTTTAAACGATGTCCCGATCACAATTTATGGTGCCGATCTTTCATTTAGAGATAAAGGTGCATTTTTTCAATTTGCGTCCATCACTATTTATAAGCTTATAATTTTAAATAATAACATATTCTCTTGACATGCATATTTAAAAAGTTCAGACCCTTGGGTAACTATTTATGATGTTTTTGTTTTGTTTGTATTGTGTTTTTTTTTTTTTTTTTTTTTTATAAAACATGTGGGTAATTTTTGGTGTGAGGGGAAACTGCTAATTTTAAATGTAAAGTAATATAATTGTTTGCTCAAAAATGTATGTGGGTGCAGTTTACTATTTGGCCACAGGATGGCCACAGTGAAAAAAGTCCCAGATGCGAACGATCTCGCATCCAGGAACTAAAAAGCAGAGGAGACGTTTCCTGGGGGCAGAAATACCGCGCTCTCTGAATAGAAAGCGCCGTTTTTTCTGCGGGCAAGTTAGATTGGTGAATGGGAATTCTAGCGGCGGGCGTCGGGAGCACGCCTGATCACGCGCACCATGCGACGGGAGCAGCAGTGCCTATCTGGACGAGGAAGCTTCTCCAGATAGGTTGAACTGGTTAAAGAGGAACTGTAGTGCATATAACATGATTAAAATTGCTTATTTTTTTATAATAATCATTTATAAATTTTGTAGACGGTGTTTTGTCCATTGTAAAATCTTTCCTCTTCGTGATTTACATTCTGAAATGGATCACTAGTGGTGACATCTTTAGTCCTGCCAGGTGATCTGGACGGAATGTTCGTTACTGAGAGTTCTATGCACAGGGGGGAGCTATTGCTTGCTTGGCAGTTGGAAACAGCTGTTATTTCCCATAATGCAATTAGGTTCACAAACCGGAAACTGTCAGGACCATGGTCATGACATCACACTGTGGGAGGGGTTTCACCACAATATCAGTCACACAGATTCCCCCTGATGATCCGTTTGAGAAAAGGTAAAGATTTCTCATGGCAAAGGGGGTACCAGCAGGGTTCCTCTTTAAAGTATAATGGCTTCATTCGGACAGTTTCCTTCATAAAATATAAAAAGCCTATGCCACTAAATGGATCGCACTACACAATGTACAGCAAGGGACAACGTTGCCACATGAATATAGTAAACTCCATGTCGATTGTAAATCAATACAGTTCCAAACCTGTTTAGTTTTTCTTAGGCCACAATTTCCCAGTTTGCCATCAGCAGATTAGTTCTTGCATAGAAAATAAGTAACAGTGGCTCCTGTTCTGTGCAGCTCATTGCTCATGTAGTCTCTGTACTCCCTACAGTTTATTGTTGCTGTGGTTGCAAAGCAGTGTTTGAGTTACCGCAAATACTCATGTGTAAGTCTAGAAATTTAAGTCTGACTAGCTTCATAAAAGCATAGGGGTCGACTTATACATGAGTCACGAGCAACACTGAGTAATGTGTGTACTAATAGTGACATTCCCATTTGCAGCAATTTACCCAGTGGTCAGTGATATTTTAAGGATAGGAAATGCCAAGAATACACAGGTCTTAAAGTCCTAACCACAACTATTAACAACGAAAAAGGTGGGGGGGGGGAGGGAGTGAATAATTGCAGCACTTGGGGATCTGGAGGAGGTATTGACTGCACTTAAGGGACAGGAGGGGTTGTTGGCTGCAATACTGTATGCAGTGCAGTCATTAACCCCTCCTTAGCCCCAAGTGCAGCCATTCACTTTGCTGGGTAGACTTATACTTGAGTCAATAAACAATTCCAGCTTAAGAGGGTTGAATATTGGAGTCGACTTATACTCACGGTCAACTTGTATTCAAGTATATAATTATCGGTTTGCAGAAATCATAAAGAAAATCTGAAGTAAGAAATTCCCTTTAACCTCCCTGGCGGTCTATTAAAATCCGCCAGGGGGCAGCAGAGCAGTTTTAAATTTTTTTTTTTTAAATCATGTTACATGATAGCCGCTGTGCAGCGGCATCCCCCACCCTCTTCGATCGCCTCCGGCGACCTCCGATCAGGAAATCGCGTTTGAAGAACTGGATTTCCTGGAGGGCTTCCCCCGTCGCCATAGCGATGGGCGGCATGACGTCATTGACGTCCCCTCAGCGCTGTCTGGCACTGATTGGCCAGGCAGCGCACAGGGTCTGGGGGGGGGGGCGAGCGGCGGACAATCGGCGGGTAGCGGCGGCGATCGGAGTGCACACACAGCTAGCAAAGTGCTAGCTGCGTGTTGCAAAAACAAATAAGGCAAATCGGCACAGCAGGGCCTGAGAAATCCTCCTGCACGGCATAGCCCGAGCTTAGCTCGGGCTTACCGCCAGGGAGGTTAAGCTTCATACATACAGTATATCACCACGGAATAGCCAAATTCTGGGGACCAAAAAAAACCACTCAACAGAGGGGAGATTGTCTTATCTGCAAGTGATATACAGTGGGTGATGTGTGGAGGGATTCCTGATAGGTTTCCTGGTTGTAGCACTCGCACTCTCGTGAAAGTTAATTTAGCCTCCTCTCCATTGTGCAGATGACCTGTGCGATATCTTTAGCTGCTCTATCAGGAGTAAATATCACTGGTGCATACAGAAGTGTAGTATTGGTTTCCTGCATGGACCTATTTTTGTCCTGTCCCAGTTTCCTTTTCCTGTCCAGCTTTATTCCCCTCGGAGCGGGAATGTCTGGATGGGAAATAGTAGCCCGGCGTTCACACATTTGTAAAAAGACATATTTCAGTAAAGGATGTCGCTCTGGATGAGAAATCGCCACTAATAAAAGCAGCTGTGAAAAGCAAACGCCCTGTGCCCCTTCCTGATGGAAGCTACCACTGTTACTGAGCAGTGAGGCAAATGATGAGCGTGGTGAAAGATGGCGCAGGATGCTAGACTAGCGGAGGCTGTGCTTGTGTGATCCGACCAGCGCTGCTGAAACCAGCAAACTCACAAGGTGGCCACACATCAGTCGAACAATTTCAGCCCACAATTGGTTGACTGTATCGATTGGACAGCCTGCAAGATGTGGTCATTCGGGTGCTTCACAGTAAAGGTTTGTGATATCAGGACGAAGGATAAACACGATGGAACCTCTGGCGCGGTCTTCCCTTGTGGGGGGCCTTGCATTTAATACTTTACCTGTCTGCTGTCTCCCACTGTGGTCCCCATGCATCGTTTGCATTCCTGTTGGGCTTCCGTAAAGCAGGCAGTGCGTGAAATGTGCCACGTGCTTAAAGCGGATTCGAGACAAAAAACTAACTATAACAAGTAACTTGTCTATATATCTTATCTAAAGTTTAGATTGTTTACACAGCAAATCTGGCTGCAAACAGCTTGAACAGTATATGATTATTTATTCCTGTGATACAATGACAGCGGCCATGTTCTGTTTGTCACATTACACACAGGCAAGCTGATAGCATCTCCAGCCCTCAGCCTGTGAAAACTTCTCACCTCTCCTCCTCCCCCGTCCCCTCTGCCTCTGAAATCTCTGGCTAGTAACCTCCTCCTCCTGCCCAGACTGAACTCCCATAAGCCCTTGCTACATGAGTCTGAGAGTACCTAGGCACTGGAGAAGCTGTGGGCGAGGCTTGTTTAGAGTTAGAGTATTAAAACAAAACAAAAGAAGTATTGGGCTTGAGGAATGCCCTATAAACTAAATGAAAGGAATACAATTATGCAATGAGTAAAAGTTCATTTCTGATCCACTTTCATGTCAGAAGCCCACCTGCAATGGAAAACCTGATTGGGGACCACAGCAGGCGACAGCTGACAGATACAGTGTTAAAGAGGAACTCCAGTGAAAATAATGTAATTAAAAAAAGTGCTTCATTTTCACAAAATTATGTATAAATGATTTAGTCAGTGTTTGCCCATTGTGAAAGCTTTCCTCTCCTTGATTTACATTATGACATCACATAGTGACATTTTTACTGCTGGCAGATGTCAGTGGAAGGAGATACTGCTTGCTTTTTTGGCAGTTGGAACCAGCTGTAAATGGCCATTTCCCACAATGCAACGAGGTTCACAGACAGGAAACTGTCAGGACCATGGTCCTCACATCACACTGTGGGAGGGGTTTCACCACTAAAGCGATACAGATCCCCCCCACCACCCCGCCCCCCATTAATCCGTTTGAGAAAAGTAGTCCCAATACAGTAGGGGGCTGTTTGGGTGTTGTATGTTGCTGAACCTCCTTAGCGGTAACCCCGAGTCAGACACTGGGTAGCTGCTTGGAGGTGCGCAGACACAGCGGCGGCGTTTCTACTCTCCACCCCCCATGATCCAGAAACTGGCAGCCATTCTTTTTCTGGTTTTCGAAGGCTCTGGATCTTTCAGGTGAGACGGCGATCTCACTGTAGGGTTACAGCGCCACTCGGAGGATAGATGGAGAATTGCAGCGCTGGATCCCAGGGAGGTAAGCGCTTGTCTAAAACCTTTTGAAAAAATGGAACCACTTTAGGACCCTAAAATTCGGAAATAATCAAACGGCCAGGAAGGTTAAAGGAAACCTGCAATGTTATAATCCTTAAGTTACTTTTTTGCTTACTACGTTGCAGGTTTCCTTTAAAGGAAATCAGCGCTGACATTGTTTTATACATACCTGGGCCTTTCTCCAGGCCCATTCGCATGGATAGCTCATACGCCGCCATCCTTAGTCCCGTAACTTTGGCCAGCCGCGGGCAGTCTGCGCAAAAGAAGGGCACCCTCTACGTATCTCTCCAGCAGCCGTATCAAACATATCAAATCCCAGCCAGGGCACTATCTGCACGGAGTGAGTTTGTTTTCCACCTGTGTCTGTGTGGGCTTCCTCCAGGCACTCTGGTCTCCTCCCATATCCCAAAAACTTACAGATAAGTTAATTGGCTTCCCCCTAAATTGTCCCTAGACTACGATACATACACTACATGATACATGCATAAGACTATGGTCGGGATTAGATTGTGGCCCCTCTGAGGGACAGTTCACCTCCCTGGCGGTAAGCCTGACACAGTGTCGGGCTAGCAGCCGCAGGGGATCGCATGACCCCGGGAGGATTTTTTTAAAATAAAAGTTGTGCAATAGGCTTCAGCTAGCATTTTGCTAGCTAATTATGTCCCCCAAGTGCCTCCGGTCCCCACCGATCGCACCCGATCACCGCCGTAATAAGTGTACCCCCCAGGGATCCCGCAATGGCGCAGCCTCCCAATCAGCTCCAGGCTTCGCTTTGGGGAGGATCGGGACTGCGCATGACGTCATGTCTGATCGTCGCCATAGCGACGAGTGAAGCTGAATCGTGAAGCTGCGGCTCTCGCCGGATCGCGGTGGGGTAAAGGTTACCGTCGGGGGGGTGCGGGCTTAGTTGGTTGCCGGGGGGCTTGGTGGACATAATTAGCAAAGTGCCAGCTTACGCATATAGCGACACTTTTATTTTTAAAAGGAATCCTCCCGCGGATGCAGCCTCTAAAACTACATACCGCCAGTGAGGTTAAGTGACGGGACAATATACTCTATACAGCGCTGCGGAAGATGTTGGTGCTATATAAATACTAAATATCTAGATAAGCACATATGGATCTAGTAGGCCAGCGCTGCGTAAGATGACGGCGCTATATACTGTACACTAATAATAATTTGTATAATTTTCACCTGATTTTCAGCATTGGTACGGAGCTTTTTACTGAAGCTTTTTTGTTTCTTTTAAACCAAAGTAAATGTCTCCCTTTCAATGCTTTAAAGGGAAGGTCCAAGCAAAAAAAAAAAATGAGTTTCACTTACCTGGGGCTTCTACCAGCCCCATGCAGCCATCCTGTGCCCTCGTAGTCACTCACTGCTGCTCCAGTCCCCCGCTGGCAGCTTTCTGACCTCGGAGGTCAGGGCCACATTGCATACATTTTTACGCATTCCAGCTAGTGCAGGAACAAAAATGTATGCGTTGCACCACTAACGCGTAAAAATGTATATGTTAATGTTCCTGCACTAGCGGGAATGTGTACAAATGTACGCAATTGGGCCCTGACCTCCGAGGTCAGAAAGCTGCCAGTGGGGGACTGGAGCAGCAGTAAGTGACTACGAGGGCACAGGATGGCTGCATGGGGCTGGTAGAAGCCCCAGGTAAGTGAAACTCATTTTTTTTTTTTTTGCTTGGACCTTCCCTTTAAAGCGGTTTAACACCCAGCATTACAACTTTGCTTTAAAAGATTGCTTACAGCTTACAAACTAGTATGCCAGATTTTTTTTTTAAGCAGAAATTCACTGAATGGGTTAAACATGACATTTTAGTGTTGGATTTAACTAGGAATCCGCATCCATTCTTATCTTTAGTTACAAATGTATCTTTATTTGGAATACAAATAGACCTTTGAAAAGCCTGCAGGGGAAGCCCTCTTTGTTCTCTCAGAGCAGTGTTTGTTTGTTACATTGTAGATAGATACATTTGTAACTAAACAAGCAAGCGCAGAGGAGGATTTCTAGCTAAATGCAGCACTAAAATGTCATGTTTAATCCATTCAGTGAATTTCTGCTAAAAAAAAAATCTGGCATAATAGTTTATAAGCTGTAAGCAATCTCTTAAAGCAAAGTTGAAATGCTGGGTGTTAGACCACTTAATGGGTTCCACTACCAATTTAAAAAGATCTTTACGTCTTTGATCTCTGGCAGTCTTGGCTCTTCTCCTGGTCACTGAACAGTGATACTTGTTTTGTACTCATTTCACATCTGGCAGCTGGGCCGAGCCAAAAGATAAAGCGGCCATTTCTCAGACTGTTTACACGGGTAATTGACAAGCGGTGTGGCAGAGGCAGGCTTGCACAACTTGCCTATTGGAGGAAAGCTGTCAGCTCAGGTGATTTATCCCATGTCTGAATACTGATGTCTTCTCCAATCCAAACACAATGTAGTTTCCGTGCCAAGCCGGTGATCTCCTATAGCACAAAGGTGTGTTTGTAAGGCCGGTGTTGTAATAGATCAAAGGCTGCTGACAAGTCTGCTGCTCAGGCAGAGAAGCTGTATAATGATTTAACTAACCGTCCTGGGAAAACCTATTTTGCAGACCAGGTGAAGCGCAACTGATGACTTCAGGTTGGAAAGAATATTTACTCTTTAAAGAGGAACTGTAAGGAGCGAATTTTTTTGTGTTTTCTTTTCTTTTGCTACAAAAGAAAGGAAAAGATGGTGTTATGAGGTAAAGAAAAAATATAAGCTTGAGAGGAAAAAATCCTCTTACAAGACAAAAAACATTTACATTTTCTCCTGGCAGAATCTTAGTATATTAGAGCTGCAGACACTAGGGTGCGCTCTATGGGCAGTAGCAGTGTTAGGGAGTCTTGCCCAAGGTGTCCTCACTGAGTAGGTGCTGGCTTACTGAACAGGAAGAGCTAAGATTTGAACCCTGGTTACCTGCGTTAGTCAGAGCCATTAACCAGTGCACTATTCAGCAACCTCACTGTCGGTGTAGTATAGAAAAATTGCCGAAACATGGGAGGAATCATGTTTACTATTGGCACGCAGAACTTTTTTTTTTTTTTTTATTTCTTTAGTTGAAGACACGCCCCCTATTTTTTTTCCTTTGTATAGATGGCCATGGTGATTCAGATTGCTTATGGCCCTGGTTTACACTGAAAATCTCTGCAACATCACCTCTATTTTTGCCACAAATGCAATCACTGAAAAATGTTGCCAGAGTTTTCAGTTTGAAACCGACTGGTTTTCACATTGGCCTCGACTCATAAAGCATTACTTCATTCGGTAATGCAGAAAACCGCTTACTTTACCGAGCACTTAGGAAAATGTCAATTCATAAAAGCTGTTGCTGCATGAAAAGCTGAAATCGCAGAGTAGTGAGGTAAATGACCGACTTGTGCGGTAATTACCTCAACACGTCAGTAAATGTTAATTCATAAAGATTAAAACGGGGGTAAAGCCTCGAAGCAATACCGCCTGCTTTGAAATGGTGGAAAGCAGTGATGAGCTTCAAATGGATTCCGAATTGATTTCGACTCAATCATTCGGAATCCAAACGTTAATTATTGCACCTGAGCGGGTGAGGAAGGGTTAACTTACCCAGGCTGCCGTCTTCTTAAATCCCCCTCTAATTGTGTCCCACGTTGTGTCACGTGACTACCACACTTCCTCCTCCTGGGTTGAAGGAGGAAGCATTCTAGTCACATGACTATCAGTATAGTGGGAATCCTGAATAATTTAGTGCATTCCACTATTGGTCATTACAGGGCCTCTCTAAGGTAAGTACTTAAAGAGGACCAGCGTGATCCTTCGGGCAATACAGAGGCGTATGAGCACTCTATAGACCTGCCCCTGGCTTCAGCCAAAGGATGTTAGTTCCTGTGGAGGAGGGAGGAGTCCTTTCCAGTGGGCGTGGTTAGAAGGGGAACAATGTTGTGTCTTTAGATCCAGTGTGGGAGAGGTGGGGAGAGGTTCACACTGTGTGTGTGTTGTGGACAGAGGCTCTAAACTGCTTTTTGTCCAGGTACAAAGAACGCAATATACACCACAATATCTGACTCTGTGCTCTTCATACTCTTGAATGTATTAATGTACAGAAATGACCAAACTACTTTAACCGAGCAAAAGAGGTAGCTGCAGATCACTGTGCCCTAAGCTCCGCCTCTTCTCCAGCAAAATCTCCCACCCTAATCTCCGCCTCTTCTCTTGCTAAATCTCCCATCCTAATCTCCACCTCTTCTCCTGGGAAATCTCACCCTAATCTTAGCCTCTTCTCCTACAAAATCTCTCACCCTAATCTCCGCCTCTTCTGCTAAATCTCCCATCCTAGTCTCCACCTCTTCTCCTGTAAAGTATCCCACCCTAATCTCCGCCTCTTCTCCTGCAAAATCTCCCACCCTAATCTCCGCCTCTTCTCCTGCAAAATCTCCCACCCTAATCTCCGCCTCTTCTCCTGCAAAATCTCCCACCCTAATCTCCGCCTCTTCTCCTGCAAAATCTCCCACCCTAATCTCCGCCTCTTCTCCTGCAAAATCTCCCACCCTAATCTCCGCCTCTTCTCCTGCAAAATCTCCCACCCTAATCTCCGCCTCTTCTCCTGCAAAATCTCACACCCTAATCTCCGCCTCTTCTCCTGCTAAATCTCCCACCCTATCAGCAGGCAGATTCAGAAGGGGATGTTATTAGGGAGTAAGGTCTTGAAGCTCCTTGTAATTGTTTTATAGCTGGCATAATATTTTGCTTTTGTAGCAGCAGATCTTGCAGAGAGCAAAAGATTGAATGGAAGACCCGTCATACATGTGTTTGTTGGTTTAGCATCCATATCTGATTATCGATTGGTGAATTCAATTGATTGGAATGCCTGATTGTAGGGATGGTCAATAAGATGGAAATAATGTCGTGTTAATGCAGGATTATGCATATTTTGTATGCAGCTTGAGCATGAACCAATCAAATCCTGCTGAGGTAAAATTTGGTATATTTTCAAGATGCATAAATTTACATACAAAATTTGCACAATCCTGCATCAACTCGAAATTATTTGCATGCCATTGACCATCCCTACCTGATTTCCCAAATCTTTGGCCAGCAATTTACACATGCGTGTACATCCTTTGTCAGCCACTAGAGGGAGATCTGTATTTCCCTATACTATGAATTGTAGGTGTAATGGGCCTCATGTAATTGTGGAAACATTAAAATTGCGCATTCTAAATGGTTTTCTCTCTCTTTTCTCCAGGCCCTCCAGCAATGCGAGAAGCCCTTTCTATGTCTTGTATAACCAATGGAGGAGCTGGCACCAGGAAATTACCCCACACTGCATCTGTCACTAGAAAAGATACATTTTCATCAGCTGCTAAAAGGTATGCATCACCCAGCTACATAGAAATGGGCCAGTCCTGACAGGTAAGAGGAAAGGAGTACTTCAGTAGGACTGGCTAGTGCACAAGTGCTCTGACCACACTGTCTATCCGACTCAGCAATATTCCAAGGGGCAAACTAAAGCCTGGCATTGCAGGGGGTTATATGGCAATGCTTTATGAATTTCAGAGACTGCCCCCTATCCTCTACTTCATACATGTCAAATCTGGCCTTCAGAGCCATTCAATTTGGCCCCCAAGTGGTAACCCCACTTTGCATTGTGATTGGTCCACTCTAGACCACCAGGGAGGCTATAGTGTAGATAAAGCCCTAGAACACCACGGAAGCCATGTGAGGAAGGTAGGGGGAAAGCACCAGACACCAGGGAACTATTTAGGGGAGGGAGAAGGACCACTAGACAGCAGCAGATTGATGGCCCATAGAGCTGCATTGGATCTAATGGTAATAGATGGCTTCAGATGCAACTCAAATGACCTTTACAATTACACTCGCAGTCCATGCAACTCAACTACTTCCTCCTTCAAACCTGGAACCAGGAAGTAGTGGCGTTACGTGGAGCCACACAGGTAAGTTAACCCCCCCTCCTTCTGATGCGGGCATCGCTATCTAATTTTAAAATTCGAGTACGGGTAGCTATGTACTTGTAGCTACTCGTAGCACACACTACGTACAAGCCTTTAGCATTTTATAGTGCATCTCTACCAGTAGGTATACATTACACAGTACATACCTTGCCACCGCCAATTCTAGTGCCCAATTCTGGAACTGGACATGTTCCATTAACACCAATACCCAATTCCGGAACTGGACAGCGCTGTACACACCAATTCCCATAAACTGGACAGCGCTGTACACACCAATACCCAATTCCCATAATCTGGACAGCGCTGTACACACCAATACCCAATTCCTGGACACTGGACAGTGCTGCAGTGTTCTCCCCAGGATCTTTTAGCCGTGTGCTCCACCCGGCTAATTTTGTTAAACGCCCGGCTGTCATCAGCTCGCCTCCTCTTCCTATGCTGTAAGTACAATTGCACAAAGAAGCGCCGCCCCTGCATTCCCCCATCATGCCCCACCCAGCCACTTTTTCTTACCACCTGGCTGGAAAAAATGAGCGGGGAGAACACTGTGCTGTAAACCACTCAATTGCTGATTCCGGAACTGGACATGCACTGTGAACAATACATATTCAATGTCACGTTTATCAGCTCCAGATGGGAAAACAGAGCTATGTGCTAGCATTCACTGAAACCTTCTTGCTTCCCATCTTGTAACTGGATGGATGGTGTTTGAATTTACTTCTCATGATAAATTATTTTCTCCTATTTGTGAGATGCCCCCTCTTCCCTCACCCCCAACTCTTCTCTATTTTATTTTCCTTAAAGCAATTTATTACATGTCCAAAGATCAAAGTGTCACAGTAAGAAGAGCTGATTAAATTAGCTTTGCTGCTTCTTTTTTTTTTGGCTTCTAAGAAATACCATCAAAGCTGCAGTTTGATGTTTGCAAAGTACGAAGTGGCCTTGCTTTTAATATTAATGGAAATGTAGTTTTCACTTGTTTTAATTTATTTATGTATATTTTTTGTAGCCATATGACACACACAGAATTCATTACTTAAACACATTTTTACTATTTTTTTCTGGCAGCAAAGTACATTGTATTTGTGTGTTTTCTTTTTGTAAAACAATGCTTTCATACCCCAGAGTTTTAATTTTAGTTGAAATTCCTATTTATAAATATAGATGTCAGTTTTAAAGGGTTTCTACACTTAAAGGGACACTTAAGTCATCCCCAAAAAATTTTTACTCACCTGGGGCTTCCAATAGCCCCCTGCAGCTGTACGGCGCCCACACCGTCTCCCTCCGATCCTCCTGGCCCCGCCGGCAGCCACTTCCGGTTTCGGCGACAGGAGCTGACAGGCTGGGGACACGAGTGATTCTTCGTGTTCCCGGCCACAATAGCGCCCTCTATGCTGCTATAGCATAGAGGATATATCATATAGCAGCATAGAGGGCACTATTGTGGCCGGGAACTCGAAGAATCACTCGCGTTCCCAGCCTGTCGGCTCCTGTCGCCGAAACCGGAAGTGGCTGCCGGCGGGGCCAGGAGCATCAGAGGGAGACGGCGAGGGCACTGGACAGCTGCAGGGGGCTATTGGAAGCCCCAGGTGAGTAAAACATTTTTTTTGGGATGACTTAAGTGTCCCTTTAAAGTGAAGACCTGAACTCTTGCACAGGACACAAGGAAAAAAGAGAAAAATGCACCCTGTGTGTATTTAGAGAGAAGAGCCTGTTTAATTCCCCCTCGCCTTCAAGTAATCTCAAGTGTAATTTGATCTCATCTGTGTCAGCCCAGAAATTCGGTAGACACAGCTAATGTGTAAATACAGGATTTTAACCCTTTGTCTGCTTCTAGGAAAGATGGAAGTAGGCACACTGCAGTTTTATTGCAGGAGTTCTGTAAGCTGCAGCAAAGAAATGTTTCTTTAAAGGTGATTGTGCTGTTGCTTATCTTGTAGAGCAGAGAGGAAGTCCTGAGTTCAGGTCCGCTTTAAAGCTGTGTTCAGTGCATATTGTTTACAGCGCATGTCAAGTTCCAGTACAGGGAGCTGTTGTTGAAGGGCATTGTTTACATTATAAAATTCTTAATTACCTGCTGGAAATTATTTCTTCCTGGCTCCACCCCCATCTTCACACTACTGGTGTCACCCAGTTGTCTCTTTTGTCCCGTGGCCACGCCCCCGCACTGCTGCCCAATAGCCTAACAGGCCTAAGCCACTCCCTTTCAGGCTGCAGAGGAGACCTGCTGGAACATGGAGGGGGCCTGGATATAGAAACCGACACAGCTTACCTATTAGGCAAATTCTTTTAAACGGTATCAAACTATATCAATTCATATTCTATTATGAGGCTGATTCCAGAGTAGCACCCACCTCACCATTACTGTCACAAGGGTTACATTCCTTCCTTAAAGGACAACTGAAGTGAGAGAGATATGGAGGCTGCCATATGTATATCCAGTTGCCAGGCTGTCCTGTTGATCCTCTGCCTCGAATACGTTTAGCCACAGTCCCTAAACAAACGTGCAGCAGATCGGGCATTTCTGACATTTTCAGATCGGACAGGATTAGCTGCATACTTGTTTCTGGTTTGATTCAGACACTACTGAAGCCAGAGACAACTGGCATTGTTTAACAGGAAATAAATATGGCAGCTTCTATATTCTAATTTCAGTTGTCCTTTAAGGCAGTCTTATGTGAACTAAGGTAAGTGCAATGCATCAAAGCAATAAGTGGTTTTAATTTCCCAAAACTGGAAACCTCCACCTGAACCAAGCGAACAGAAACTGATGACACTTTAGAAACTCCTGCCAGCTAAAGCAGCGTCTAGGGCTACTGATTGCTGATCTTTAAAGTGAACCTGAGGTAAGAGTGATGGGAGGGCTTCCATATTTATTTCCTTTTAAACAGTATCCGTTGGCTCTTGATCTTCTGGCATCAGAAGTGTCTGAGTCACAGCCCTGAAACAAGCATGCAGTTAATCCAGTCAGACTTGAGTCAGGGCACCTGATCTGCATGCTTGTTCAGGGCCTATGACTAAAAGTATTAGACACACGGTATCAGTCACTGCCTGGAAACTTGCATTGTTTTAAAAGTAAATAAATATGGCAGCCTCTATATCACTCTCACCCCAGGTTCCCTTTAAGCAGGTTTTGGGCAAGGGACACTGTGAGACAATTGTGAGTGGAAGGTCCATTACCTGAGCATGAAGGATAGTTGGTGTCTATCACTGATCACAAATTATCACTTATCAGGACATTGAACAATTTATGCACAAATTATTGCCTAATAGACTTCCCCACGGCCGTGACGTACCCCCTCGGGGAAGACCTAACACTGATCTAACGATAAAAACATAATAATCCTCGTGCTGCTTATCAAATAAATGGTATACACATTTCATAGAACAAACAGACAAAAAAGTGACAGCGCTTAGGGCCTGTTCATACTTGCTGCGTTTGTAGAACGCGTATAAATTCAAAGAAACGCAAGTTGAAAAAACGCATGCGTTTTTCTTGCGTTTGAATGCGTTTTCTATTGCGTTTTGCACAAACACGTGACCCAGGGGAAAAAAAAGAATTATGGGAACCGCAGAGGAAAACGGACGCTAAAAACGCAATAGTACACGTTTTTGATACGCGTCCATAGACTTTCATTGCGTCCGTCTCTATGCGTATCGCACAGAACTGCGTGCAGTAATGCGGATGAGAAACGTATGCGTCTCATACGCATACATGTGAACTACCCCATTAAAAAGCATTACGAGCCGTTTCTATGCGTTTTTGGTACCAGTACGCATTCCCTGAAAACGGCTAGGAATGCATATAGTCTGAACAGGCCCTAAGGATGCACCTGAAATGTAAGCCTACAGAGGCAATGCAGAGCCCCTCTGGAACTAAATACATGCCTTGAATACAAAACTGATGCAAATTATGTGCGAATGTCAAAAACCTGTCTCATCATATTTCTACTATTGTACTACTGCTACTGTAAGTGACCACAACATAGGAGAAAAGTAATAGCTCATTTTGTTCTGAAAAAAAAAACTTATTTGTATGTATTTACATGTATTAAAATTGTAAAATGTTTTGTGATAGTGGTCTTTAACAGTTTCTTTATTTCCATAAAACAGTTGGGGCCGTAGTATGTTGTCAGTGCGTGCCTTGCTTTCTAGAAGAGACTTTAACTTTTAGAAAGGTTTTTGGTTTCCACCCT